>NC_064417.1:45863697-47063697 GCF_023375975.1 Astyanax mexicanus
CAGTGTCTGTCTGGCTTAAAATACTTTTAATAAGGTACAGCTTTTAAATTAATAAATCAACATTCATTAAAAATCCGTGAGAAGTTCTGTATGCTAAATGACAAGCTAAGCTAATAAGCTAATAACATTTAATAATAACAGAAAAATAGATATGAATTTGGAAAATAACCAACTAAAGTGAGCTCAAAATACAATAATAAATATAATCTAACGAATTTCAAAATATAAATTAGAAATATTGAACTTCAATATTAAATTCAACTTCAACTACAAAAAACGCAAGGACCGATAGAACATAACGAACAGAAAAAAATTAATTTGAAATTGGAAAAAAAGTTCAAAATGCTAAAAGAAATAAAACCTAACGAATTTCAGAATATAAAATCTAAATATTGCACTGCAGCAGTACAAAAGCCTAAGTGCTTAAACAAACAAACCAAAAAACAGCCTATCACAAATCATTTTTTGAGCCCGACCCAGCTGAGGAAAAGGTGGGAAATCTTTTTTTTTCCGGCTGGGTCTTGGAAAACTTTGTGGTGAATTAAAGGGGCCGAGTTGCAATTTTTGTTTTACTTTAATCAGTTTTTAATCCGTCTTTTTAAAAACAAATATTCCAATATTGGCTGCCAATCAGTGCCCAATATTCTGAGCTCAAAAAACGCTATTCGGGCCAGCCCTACTAATCTAATATAATTTAACATGGTTTAAGAATATAAAATAATTTCTAAACAAACGAAATATTTAATATTGAGCTTATAGCCCAAGTTTTTTTTTCAGTCATGGAAAATTGGAAAAAATTGGAAAAAAGCCCGAGTTCATGCAGCGCCTGAGTCAGGCTGACGTTCAAGCTCGGGTTCTGGCTCGCGTTCATGATTAATTTGTTTTTTTTAAAAACTAATATTGGAATATTCGCTACCAATTACTGCCAAATATCCGGAGCTCAAAAAATGCTATTCGGGCCAGCCCTAATAATTATGGAGATACAGAAAAAAATATTGTGATAAAACTTCCATCACTCCCTTATTCTCTCACTAATAAAAACAAACCTTTAAGTGTGACACAAAGTGATTTGATTTATATCGTGATACATATCGATATCGACTGATATGGAAAACTATATCGTGATAAGATTTTTTCCCATATCGCCCAGCTCTACAGTGATCTATTTCATTGATATTTTTCTTTATAAATAAGTTGGATGTTCGGATCAGCTATTTTATTTGAATATATCATATAGCAGACAAACACAGTGATATTTGAGAAGTGAAATTAAGTTAATAGGATTTACAGAAACTAAGCAATAATTCTTTAAACAAACTAAGCAAAATTACTGTGTGTAAGTGCATATCTATCAGTAGCTGCAGTATGAATAATGGGGTGATGGTCTCTTTAAGAGAGGGTCGCAGGGAGGCGCGCCGGCTGCAAAGCGTCTTTTTGGTTTCCCAGGGAAACGCGAGAAAGCGCAGGACGGAGAGAGAGAGCGTAACCCGATGAGGAGCGCTGGTTTTACTGATATTCTAATATTACAGCTCATTTTCTGCTGTTTCTCCTCATTTCTTTATCTGCAGGGCGGTGGAATCCTCACAGCAGACTGTCAGTGAGCAGCTGAGGTAAGTTTCTCCTGCACTGCGCTGTTTATTCCTCTTCTAAAGCTCCTCTAATTGTTCTAAATGTAACTTAATATTCTTGCGCCATTTCCACAGGTGAAGGTACCATGTGGCTTCACTTTCTCACTAGTTTGGACAAAAACACACTGAATAATAGGCGCATATAATATAGTACTTTTTCCCTTATATAAAATTTTATGACCTGACTCTGTCTGTGCTTCTCCTCAGAGCAGTGGAGGTGGAGGAATTAAATACCCACAATATGTAGCTATTTAATTTAGAATTACCCAAGGTAAATAAAAAATACAAAATATTACTCATGGAAAATAATAGCTAGAATTCCTTCATTTAGACCTACAATTGAGTAAAAGTCTAAAAGTACAGAAGTCTTCAAATTTAGCTATTAAGTTAGCTATAGGGCAGGGGCTGGGTGATATTGTAAAAAAAAATATAATAATAAAATAAAATCTCGATATTCTACAAATATATCAGTGAATCTCAATTACCATTACAGTTTAAATGTTTAGATCTTACATAACAACATACGTTTTTTATTTTTAGTCTTCCAATTAAATCTTAATTATTTTTTATTTTGTTTTGTTTTGTTGTATGAATGGTAAGCAGCCCCCTTCAATGTTACATGCATCTTATATATTATATTAAACACAGTACAAACATAACCTTATTGTATTTTAGTGTTAAGAAGTTAAGAAAAAGCACAAATATGGCAAAAAAAATCACTGGCATATAAAAGAGTTATTTACAGGTTTCTGACAGAAGCATATGTCCATGTACTAGGTGTAGGCGATATGGCTCTAAAATAATATCCTATAAATATATATTTATAATATAAGAATAATATAAGAATATTAAAAAATACCAAAAATTTCATCAGATTTTAACAGAAGTCAATGATCCAGAATGTCATATATAAAGAATATATAAATGATGGAAGTAACATATATGATACTGGACAGATATAATCAGTCTCTAGTAGATATATAATGGGAAATGAGAACAGGGTGAATTTTTCTTTTGCTGAAACACTGGTGCTCAAATTTGCCAGTGTTAAATCTACACCAAGGGTTAGTTTCCCAGACAGGGATTAAGCCTAGTCTTAAACTACACATTTTGAATAGAATTTTCTTTCATTGAAGGTAAAACAAAGTCAACGACAAAGTCAACGACATATTAGGTGTAATATGATCCCATTAGTATTAACACTGTAGGTGTTAATGTTTAACACTTAGAGTGTTAATTTGACTCTATAAGTGTTGATTGAGCACTGACAAATTTACTGTATATGCTTGCATTGGTAACTATGTTCAAAATCAAAGGTCAAAACTGCTTCGTTTTTATGCACACATAAACCAAGAAGTAAGGACTTTCACTTGCATCTATTTTGCATGTTTTATAGAGTAAAATGTATGATATTTGACTTAGATGTGGTAAAAGTAAAGTAAAAAGTCACCCATAATGGAAATCATGGGCGTAGTAGTGGGGGGAAAAGTGGACCTGACTATCCAGGGCCCGAGTAGGGAAAGGGGCCCATGAAAAATCCTGATTTTTATTTTTTTTTGCTCACGTTCCTTGTGTACTGGCATGGAAAGGGGCCCTCTGACATTGAGAGTGTACAGGGCCTGAATTTGCTGCTACGCCCCTGATGGAAATACTGTAATAAAAAAATAGTACAAGATAAAATGCTACAGTAAATACAGTAAATATTTTAATTTTCACATTTTCATTTGTTACAGTCCACCACTGCCTCAGAATGTTTGGAGATGTGTGTGTGAGTGTGTGTGTGTGTGGGTGAGAGAGGCCTTCTCTGGTTGACTAGCTAGCCTGCTCAATCATTTACAATATAGCTTGTTGTTCGTTAGCAGTCAGTCACGCATCACAAATTTAGCCTTTAGACTAAGTTTGCTAAATCTGCAGAATCCTATTTTTTATAATTTGTTCCTTATTTCCTTTGACATTTTCGATTAACTAAAATACGTATGAGTTAAAGATACAAGCCTATCAATATAGCCTAGTTTATGTACTTTGTAGGTCAGAGTACTTTTTAAGTTACTGTATGGAGCAGTTTTCCAGACAGGGATTATGCCTAGTCTCGGACTACACAGCATTCTAAAAACCTGTAGGAAAAAGAGATTTTCTTCAGGTCCATCTCACAAAATTAGAATATCATTGAAAAGTTTCTTTATTTCAGTAATTCAGTTCGAAATGTGAAACTTATATATTTTATAGATGTTTTACACACAGAGTAATCTAAGGGATTATTTCTTTTATTGTTGGTGATTATGGCTTAAAGCCATCCGAAAATTACAATATTATTTAAGACCAATTGTCAAAACTTTTGGCAGTGTGGGCAGTGTGCCAAATCCTGCTGGAAAATGAAATCTGCATCTCTATAAAAGTTGTCAGTAGCAGAGGGAAGCATGAAGTGCTGTAAGATTTTGTGGGAAAACAAAACTGCACTGACTTTAGACTTGATAATAAAACACAGTGGATCAACACCAGCAGATGACATGTCTCTCCAAACCATCACTGATTGTGGAAACTTCACACTAGACCTCAAGCAGCTTTGACTGTGTGCCTCTCCACCCCAAATGAAACGCAAAAAATGTTCTGGTGGTCAGTGAAGGTTATATCAAGTCCACAGTACATCTATACTGTATAATATATGAGTTTCACATTATGAACTGAATTACTGAAATAAAGTGGCTTTTCAATGATATTCAGTTTTTTTATATATGCACCTGTATTATTCTTATATAATTAATATATAGACTCATATAGACTTTGTTATTTTTTTTCTCAACAGGCCAGCAGCTGAATGTGTGTACCTGTGCCCCAGAGTTTGGAGAGAGATGGAGAACAATACCCACACTCTACCATCGCTTTCTCCTCTCCATTCCCCAACAAACCCTTCCAAAGCTCTTTCACTGTCACCATCTCTTCCTCAGCCCTCTGCTACTGTCCCTGCCTCACTGCCTCTCTCCCCCCTGTCGCCCATCCTTAACTCTTCTGGAGGGCATAACCAGCACTGCCTCAGTCCTTCAGGTCCGACTGACCAGGATGACCTGACCTGCCTCAACTGGCTGCACCAGAGGAACCTACTGCCCCTGCAGCCAATTCCCAAAATCCCCACACTGCCTCAGTTAGAGTCACTGGACCCACTCCCCATCCAGAATCGACCTCCTTCCCCAGCCAAGCCTCCGTTTTCCTTCAGCAGTCTCATCTTCATGGCGATTGAAGACTCTCCAGATAAAAGGCTTCCAGTGAAAGGTATCTACGAGTGGATCGTCAACAACTTTCCCTACTACAGAACAGCCCCCAGCGGCTGGAGAAACTCCGTCCGACACAACCTGTCCCTCAGTAAGAGCTTTCGGAGGATACACCGGGACAAGAGTCAAGTGCGTCTATCTATCCGTCAGATTTGGTTCACATAAGTTGATTCAAGATGTGTTAATTCACTATTATAATATAAAATCTGTTTTTTTTTTTTTAAAATCATAGTCCGTTGGAAAGGGGTCACTATGGTGCGTTTGTCCAGAATTTCGTCCTGCTCTTTTGGAGGTGCGTCAATAATGTGATCTTCTGCCTATATTTATTTTTTTAGTGTTTTGTATTCAAAAAATGGTTTAAATGCCTGAATTTATGAACTATGACATATGAAGTACCTCACCTGTGTATGAACTCACTTTAACTTTTCACAAAACATTTGTTAATTGTCATTTTTCTGTTATTTAATGGTTTAAAATGTCATGTAGTGCGACATATAATATAATAGAAGTAACTGTAATATTTTTTTTTTAAATGATCTAATCATTGTGGCTAAAATATTAATCGCTGATACTCTAAAGTTAAATGGCATTTGTAAAAGTTTCTATCAGTTTTCTGTAATTTACAGAAATGAATAAATAATGTTTGGTAAGTCAAGTTAAGAAGACTTAACTCTCTCTCATTATTGGAAAAATATGAAATCATTATGTACAGGTAGATTATTTATTTGTTTCAAACACATTATGCTTTTGAGAACTTAAAAAAAGCACATTAGTTAAAGAATATTCAGTTTAAGATAAATCATGGTTGCACCACATGACATTTTACATATAGTTGAATGAACCCCCCTAAAATTTAAGTATAAAACATAGACTGTATATAAAGATGGACGCCGTGTCGCCGTTCCCATTCATTCAATGAAAATGAAGCCAAAATCTTCCGCCATTTTGGCGATTCAGAGACCAGAGTCTGCGCAATAGAGACCAGAGGAGGGAGAAAGACTGTGGAGAGACCGCCTACTCATTTAAATAACCCCGCCCCTGAGGGCTGCCTCGCGGTCACAGACTGCAGAGCGGGGCGGAGCGGAGCTGACGGTCTGTTATTGGTCCCGCCCATAACCAGCCCTTTTACCATAACCACACCTTTTTTGAATAGAGCCGAATAAAGTTTTAAAAACCGAATTCTGTGGGGATATAAAAATTTGACAATATAAGCAGAGGTTACACTAGCTGTTGCATTTAAATAATGGAGGTAGAATTACAGTATATTAGAAAAAAACGTGATTGAAAGTTGTCTGTTTTGCCATTGAAACCTATGGGGATGGGTGGAGTTACACAGCTTTCTGCAGCCGAACAGCAGGGGGCGCCCGACCTGTGGTGGCTTCACTTTTAAGAGACGATGCTCTGTCCAGCTATATACAGTCTATGGTATAAAAGGATGTGTGCATGATATTGTAAATGTTTGAACAATTGCAAAATATGCTCTTATTTTTTTATTTTAAAACTGGCCTGAAGATTTAGTTGAAAACCTTTTGTCATTTGTCATTTATTCAGGTACTTAAGAAAACCTATTATTGTCACAGTAGCAGCAGCAATTTACTGAACAGCCGCACATTGTAAGTATTTCTGATGGTTATTTTTAAAAACATATCTTTATGATAAAATTATTAACTATGTTCTGTGGTCAAACTTATAATATTTTTTTATTTTTGGACCAGGTTGGAGGCAGCTGAGTATGGACAGACTGTTATTATGGACACTACAGAAATTTCAGGTTGGGCACTCATGACTTTCACTTTGAAATTTTGAAAGTAGTAATTTAATGAGTTACCGTATAAAAATAAAAAGTGTAAAATATTATGCAAATTAAAATATCTCCTTTTACACCATAACTACCCATGAGCTTAGTAAAGCAGTTGTTTCTCCTTATCTCATGCTCGGCCTCCCCTTTACCACTTTTTGCTAAGCAGGCGTTTGTGTTCTGTTGTCCTGACAACAACCTGGCATTGCCGTGGCAACCTATAGCCAGGACGACATGATGGCTGGCCTCTTTATTTCTGTGCTTTTTAGTGCGGAGCTTATGTAAAGTGATTTTCAGGCCTGTGCCCGTGTTTGCATTCCTCTTTCTTACAGCCTCTGCCCTATAGAAACAGCTGGCTGTAGTGAGACAGATGCTTTCATGAAGTGCTCGTTAATCTTCATTCAGTCTTGATGTAAACTAGAGATGCAGCGAAACCGAACAAAGTGACACATTTGGCCAAACGTTGAATATCTGACAAAAAACACTTTTATTTATTATTTTTTCTACATGTTTCACCTAAATATAGTTTATCTTTATTTTCCTTTTGTAATGAAATAACAGTTACAAAACTTCAATTTAAAAATATTTATTGCATTTCTTTTTATCCCAAACAGACACATATTTCAAATTTACAGTGCTATTTTAGTCATATGTTTACCTCAGCTTTGCCATTTTAATCATGAATTTCAGTGTACTGATTTGGAAAAACCCTTGGCCTATGCATGTATATATCTGCCAATGCTGATAAACGTATTTCTAAATTACAGAAAGATACACATGTAAGAAATGCGCAAATGTAACATTTATTTACCTTGCATTTCAGCTTTTAACAAACTGTATGCAAAAAATAAAATGAAAGGTTTCCCCTCAGAAATTTCTTTTCACATTTGTTGGTTTAAAATGTATTCAGCTAAATGGTCCTAACATAGATTGCTCACAGCTCTTTTAATAAATTAACAGGTTAAATAAAACAATATATCTATTAAAACTAATAAAAATGCTTAAATCCATTCATTTTAAAGTAGAGAGTAGTGAGATATTTGCTAATATTGGTTGCAAAATGTTTTTGGTTGCCAAATTTTCATTGCATTTCTGATTTAAGCACAGATCAGAAGGAAGAGTTAAAATTATGGGAAGATTTAAATGCAAGCATTGCTGTGAGCACTGCTGATAGAAATTATAGCTTCAGTTAGCTTCAGTTGTGTAGTATTGTTGCTCCTGTATAAATCTGTATAAATTCTGCTCTGCTCCATTACACAGACCTGGATTCGAATAACCCACCTCTGTCCTCCGACCCATCCTGCTCTTTGATCCCTGATCACGAGGAGCTGGTTGCCATGGAGTCGGTGGAACTGGAAGAAGAAGCCTGTGAAGAGCCGGAGAAGGACCCGCTCGCAGACAGCGGCTACATCGAGTTCCACTATTACCAGTGTCAGCAGTACCAGTACCTGGTTCTACCAGGAGATACGGAACTGGACCTGGAAACTGTTGAGATCCTGCAGCTTGATGCTGAGGCTCAGGAGGCTGCAGGATCACTGCTGGACTTGGCAGGAGGAAATCACTGATCACTGATCAGCCACTGTCAGCTAAGTATAAACATCTTAATGGAGAGATGAATAGGATCAACTGTCATGCCTTTTACATCATTTCCTTTGCTTTTGTTACTGACTGTTTTTCTAAAGAAACTGCCTGAATTTTATGTTATTATAGTGTTATATATGCGCAGCGTTTGCAGCTGTTACTGAACAATAATGGTTGGAGTGATATAACAGGTAACTTCAGGAGAAAATGGATTTGGCCATACAGCTTTTAGGTAGTGTGTATAGCATGCACACATGTATAAGGTACAAGAAATAAAAGAAAGACTAACATAAATTGCTTTGGGATGACTGAGTTTTGCACAATAAAATGATTAAAGAACAAAAATAAGGCCGAGTGGTCCAGCGGTCTAAAGTGCTATGAGCAGGAGGTTGCAGGTTCGAACCCCAGCTCATGCAGCTTTGCCTTCAAACTTCCGGCGTTTAGAAGAAAGCACAATTGGCCCTGCTTCCTCTGGATGGGTAGATGGCGCTCTCTCCCCACATCACTCCTATGGTGATGTCTGCAGCACAGGGCATCTGTGAGCTGATGTACCGGAACCGAGTCTCTGCACTGTCCTCCAAGCGCGCTGTGATGCTGCTCGGCAATGCTGCATCAGCAGCAGCTCGAAAAGAATAGGTGGCTGACTTCACATGTTACGGAGGAAGCATGTGTTAGTCTTAGCCCTCCTGGTGTGTTGGGGCATTACTAGTGATAGGGGGAGTCCTAATGAGTGGGTTGGGTAATTGGCTGTGTAAATTGGGGAGAAAATGGGAAAAATTAGAAATAAAATTATAGTAAAGAACAAAAATAAGCAACATTAATTAGTTGGTTTTAAACTGTTCCAGTACATACTGTCCACATAAGAAAAATAAACTGCAGAACAGACGGTTTTCAATTTAATCTATTTTTTGGTTTCACAAATATCCGCTCAGTACCAGTTAAAAGTTTGGACACATCTTTTCTCATTCAGTGTGCCTTTTTTCTTTTATTGATTTTGTACATTGTTAATTTAATATTGAAGACTATATTAAAGCTATACAGGAACACATGCAGAACTATTCTGTAACAAAAAGTGTTAAACAAACCAGAATATAGAGTTTTATACTTTAGATTCTTCTAAGAAGCACATTTATCTTTGAAGCCAGATCTGCACACTCTTGGTATTTTAATCTCAGTGTCTCTTCATGAGGGAGAGTCACCTGGAATAATTTTCTCAGCGTCTTAAAGGAAGGAGTTCCTTGAGGTGCTGAACAATAGTTGCTTCTTTTCCTTCACACTGTAAAGCTCCAGCTCATCCCAAATCAAATCAAATCACCATCTCAGTTCATCAGATTTAGATCAGGGGATTAATGTGGAGGATTAACACTTTTTTACTATGTAATTCCATATGTGTTTCTTTAATTGTTTTCATGAATTTAATATTAATCTACAAAGTAGATTAGAGGTAAAGAAAAATAAAGAAAAAATAAATGCAAAAGTGTGTCCAAACTTTTGACTGATATTGTATATCTATTCATTTAGCCCACGGCACTACAGACCCCCTTTCCCCTTCATACTAGACTTATAAGTAGTGTTTCAGCTTGTACTTGTTTTTTGAACGAGGCACTGAACAAAACAGCCAATAAGAACAATAATAAACAGTCAGTTACGAATAGCACACTTAAAGGTACATTAGCAGAAAACACCTGTTTTATTATAAATGATAAAACAAGGTTTGAAAATGCTATTCAAAACATAATACAAATAATAGATTAGACCTATTTTTTTCATTAAAAAAACACCAAAAATAAACTATAAAAGTAAAATATATAACAAGTGCCCTTTAACAACAACAGTATCTTTATATCTTTGTTTATTTAATTGTGTAGACAGCACTGTTTATTGTTAGAGAATAGACTTAGTGCACTTCCATTAATAGAGATAGATCATTAATTTAAACAGATTGTACTGAATTCTTGATTCATGAACTCTGGATGGTATAGATTATAATATGTTGTATTTGAAATAAACTGCCAGCAGCTCCACATCTTCTTTAGGATGTGCATAGAAAATGTAATGTCTAATCTTTGTTTGATTATTAACAAGGTGCAGTTGAACTGTTTTAACATTCACTTCTGTTCATTTAGTTAAACTGTTTAGAAGTGTGTTGAGCAGTTTGAATGAAAATGCCCCCTCTTTGTGTTTATATGTAACGCACTTGGCAATAAACTTCTGAAGTGATGACCACCTTTGTCTCAGCTTTTATTATTTTAGACCCATATTTGAAATGAAACTGTTTGTTTTTGATAGCTATGCTACATGTGATCTGTATGTCAAGCTGTTTTTGGTTTAAAGTGACACCAGTCATACAAGGCCTTACTCTGATTTTACTAGTAAATCTCTTATTTTAAATATAAGCTATGGATTATTACTAGCAATAATATCAGATTTATTTTTGTAATTTTGACAGGTTATGTGTTACTATAGATTAACTTGATCTTTCACTTTTTTGTCTATTACATTTTTATCAGTGAACAATCAGTAACAGATATATATATAATTACGTTTTTACTTTTTTATCATTTCAGTTTTACTGGCAAATGTAATTATAGGTTTACTATTAAAATAAAAAAAAATACTATTTTTACTATTTTTATACAGAAGAAAATATATCCATATATCCCAGAATATCCCAGCTAACATGCTCATATAGGGTTTACATGGTTGGAACATGGGCCAGGTGGGTTCCAGGTGGGCATGGGTTCTGAGTGGGTTTGTACATGTATTGTTTGGGGAGCTCATTTAGGCTTCCTAAATGGGCCCTGTGGCTACAATTCATCTGAAAGGTTTCATTTGGCTATAATTCTAACTAAACTAAACTATTATTCTTTTTTAAATACAGTAGGTCACTCTGAGTTGCATATGCATGCTGCACAGGAACAGGAAATGGGGGGTATTTATACAGAGCATCAAAGGTGAGAACAATTAGAGTAATTAGAAGGATGGAGAGTAAGTGAGAGGCAGTGGCACTTGACTGGGAGAGTCCGGAGTAGAGAGCACAGGGGAATTCTGGGATGTGTAGTTCTGAGTCAATGAAATAAAGTCCATGGCTGTCAGGCTGGCCTGACACCAATAGACAAAAAAAAACTATACAGGGCCCACGTGGACATGTTATCTGATATGTGTAGTCAGACTGGGTTTATTCATCTTAATATCTGTAGATCTGATGTTACTACTAAACTACATTTTAGAGCTGTTACATAGCCTGCCTTACTTTTGTTATGTAAGGTTTGGATGGAGCTGCTTGGACATGAAGTTCTCTACACTCTACTGTTCTTGATCTAATCTAATCTAAATGTTTCCCCTGTGCACTATGCTCCTCAGCATCCGCTGACCCCGCTCTGTTATTTTACACTGACAGAGCACAGAGTGGCTGTCGTTCCCATTCTCTTCCACTGTGTTATAATATCACTGACAGTTGACTGTGGAATATTTTGTAATGAGGAAATTTCACAACTGGGCTTGTTGCACAGGTGCTGCATCCTATCACAATATCACAATGGGGTTCACTGAGCTCCTGAGAGTGACCCATTGTAGAAGCAGTCTCCATGTGCCCATGGAGGTGTTGGGAATACCTGAATACAAGCATTTGGATAGTGAGCGAATACTTTTGGCAATATAGTGCATCTAAAATGAGACTTAAAAAAAAATTAAGAAAAACTGCATTACTTTTTATAGATAAAAACTGAGTTTTATGCTAAAACATCTTTCCATGAATCTGTATTCGATCTAGATTTGAAGAACTCTGTGTCCCAGTTTATTCTGGCAAAACTGCTCATTTGCTCCATGTGTGACTCACTGTGGTATGTTTAGTAGACACTCCCTAAGGCAGCAAGAGTCTGGCAAAAGTTTTTACAAGTAGACTGCTTTTACTTCTGGCGGTCTGAACACTCACCCTTACTCACTCACTCACTCTCACCTCACTCTCTCTAAAAGTAATCTACTAATCTACTTGTTTTGACAGCCCCCCCAAAAAACATAACACATAAAGTAAAAAAATCTGTGTTTGGTAGATTATTTCTTTGTTGTAACAATGCTTCAAAATCTTACTGTTGGAAAGCCTGTTAATTTCTCTTTTAAATTATGCCACGTTTGTAAGGAACATGCATTTGTGGAATATGCAGCAGCAGATGAGGCCTTCAATTTGGAGATACTGGTACTGGCATCACGCCAAATAATATGTTAACTTGGTTTTGCAGACCACCAGCTTAGGCACTATCCAGATCTGTCAATAGCATACAAATTCTTGGAGCAGACACCTATTGACCACTGTAGCAGAGCCCATGCTCACAGGTGCTGCGCCTGGGGGTACCAAAAGCTCCCTGCCAAAATTGTTGGCAAAGACGATTTGGCATATTTTTTCTATGGGCGCAACCCACATACTCAGCTCTGCTGCTCATCCCACAAATGCTCGTTCCTTAAAAATATGGGGCGGAACCACAGGGGCATTGACCTCAGCTTAAGTTCCTCTGTCCTGTCACTCATCTGTCCCTTGCCTGAGAGAGATGATCAGATTATGTGGTTGCAATTTCATGCTGTGTGTGTCTGAGAGTATTTTGTCTTTGTACAATAACAATGTCAAATGGTGAAGGAGATTTTTATAGGTTAAAATATCAAATTTGCAATCAAAATTGCAGTTTATATACATATAGAAGTGAAAAAAATCAAGCAGAAGCAAATGGGAGATTTCAGAAGCAAAAGATTTTCAGAAAAGAGCAGAAAATAACAAAAATGAAAGCCGAGACAGATAACTGTTTTCAGATAATTGCAAAAAATAATTAATTATTTTAAAAATTTAGATTTTTAAAAAATTTTGATTGCAGATTTTTTTGTGTGTGTAAAAAAATGGGGAAAAACACAACCACATACTATGTTTTATAATACACGTGTGTGTGAGTGTGTGTGTGTGTGTGTCTCCCTGCTGGTGGAAAGTGTAGCTTGCTAGGATTTCCAGTCAGTCACGTGGATGCTTTGGGACCTGTAGTTCCTAAAGCGTGGAAGTGTGACTGTGGGAATGAGGCGATCACATTCAAATAAACTACAACTCCCATAATGCCCTTCGCTTTGGAAACATTCGCAGCTCTGATTCGCGGTTGGAAAAAAAGTTCCTTTTCTTTTTATTATTTCCAGACCTGGGTTGAGCCTCTGCTCCGGAACAGCAGAGAGCAGCTGTGCCAGCTTCAGTACTCTCAGATAACTACATTAAAATAGGGTAAGTTAAACAAACTTTAGCTGTTTTTAACGTTTCAGTCTTCGACCGATGTAACAGGTAGGTTAGCTAGTTAGCTAACCTAATTAATTGTATGGTTAAAAAAGCTAACTAGCTTGGCTAGCTAGTTTTTAGCTTGCTGGGTTATGAAGTGCTGGCTGACAGGCGTTGTTAGCTAACGTTCGTAGTTAAAAGTTAAATATTTATGGTGCTGTTGACTGCTGGAGCTTAAAACACTTAAAACACTAATTCAGGAACAGTTGGAGCTATGTGTAAATATGTTGAGTTGTTAAGATAGTTAGTTAAGTTAATTAACCTAATCTAGTTAACTAGGTTAGCTAGGCTGCAGTGTTTTCTCAATACACGCATTAAATTCGTTTATTTGATCTAGTTAGATAAGATAGCTAACCAAGCTAAGTAAACATAAATAGGGTTCCTAAATTTACAGTACATAAGGAATAGTTAGCTTTTAGCTGATTTAGCAAACGTGACTAGCTTAGCTAGTAGAGCTGGGCGATATGGCTCTAAAATAATATCACGATATTTCAGGGTATTTTTGCATAACGCTATACTTGGCGATATAGGGAAACTAAAATAATTAATTAATTTCAGGAATATAGTATAATAGTATACCAGTATAATCATAATGTGGCAAAATAAATAATATAGCATAAAATAATATAATGCAGCAAATAATATTGCAGAATATTAAGTGCATGCATATAAACTGCAAACTAAAACAATTATACAATAAATAAACCTAAAGCTTTACAGTAAATAATAGACTACTTTTAAGACAGAACAGCCCTATTATCACGATATGGATTTTTAATATCATGATATTTCTGTGTCACGATATATTGTATACGATATAATATTGCCCACCCCTATTAGCTAGCTATCTTAATGAAGCTTTATGTGAGAGCAATGTTTATATAGCTAGTTAAGATAGCTTTTTAGCTAAGTTAGATAACTTACCCATTAACTGCGCTAGTTTTAAGCTATAGCTAGCTTACATTTTTTAGCTACGGTAGTTAACTAACTAATGTGACCAGCTGCACCTTTCTAGCTTTTTATCTGTGGAGGATTTTCATGTACTTTTTTGGACGTTAACTCCTGTGCAAGTATGCAAACTTGACACGTATCTGGTGGCCATGGTTTGGGGTTTGTAGAGCCACGCCAATTTCTCTCTCGACCTCTGAGAATCTGACAGGAGGGAAAAAGAATGTGCTGGATTGGGTGTAACTTCAGGTGACGCACCAAAGCACTAGTATCTTTTGCTGGCTATAATTATCACCTCTTCTCTTCTGTAACTTTGCTTTCTAGTGTGACCACATTTTTAGATGTAAGCTAGCTACAGCACCAGTCAAAGGTTTGGACACACCTCTTTTCATTTAGTGTTTTTTTTTTCTTTATTTCTTAATTGAATGTATTTTCCAAATTGTAGTTTAATATCAAAGATACCAGACAATTAACTGACTGTTACTGTGCATTGGTAGGTTATGTAAAATCCTGTACCTTCAGCTGGAACCTTTTAGCATGGAAGGGGGTGTAGGGGGGTGTACTCTATTTCGTTTGGGGGTTTGTGTATGTTTTGGGTTGGGGAGTTATGTTGTATTTATTGTATTTTCTTTTCTCTGGTTTTTTATGTTTAAGTTTGTTTGGGATTATTTTAATGGAAAAATTAAACACCCCAGACTAGTGTCTTTGTATGTTATTGGTCTGGTGGATCAAGGTTTAGAAAGAGAGGGGGCTTATGGGCTGTATCAGGGAAACATATGGAACTATGTATTACTCCAAAAAAGTGTTTGTCCTCCACAATCCCCTCACCTAAATTTGGGATGAGCTAGAGCATAAAGGAAAAGCACCAACTATTGTTCAGCACCTACAGAAACTCATTTAAGAAGCTGAGAAAACTTTATCCATCTTTGTAACTTATGAAGTTTCTAAGTGACATATAGCTTTTGAACCTCCTGAGAGCATCAGTACAGGACAGTGTTTAAGGGCATGCAAAGGTGTATAAAGGTGTATGAAGGGGTATTAAGGAGTATGAAGGTGTTTGAAGGTATATGAAGGTGTGTTCATTCATCTTTATTTCTTTACTATTTCTTTACTATTGTAGTTGTGTTGGGTAAGTGTGGCAGACATTTTTTTTTTCTTTTTTAATTCAGGCCTGTTCCATGTGTTCCTGTATAGCTTTAATGTCTTCAGTACTACACATATTATGTAAAACAAACCATAAAAGGAAATTTTGACTTGTACTGTATGATAACAGCTAATAATAATTTTACAGTGTATGGCTGTGTGAAGTGCTGCATTAACAGCTGCAGATCTTGTAAAGTTTGTTTGTACCAGCTTTGCACATCTATACTGGCTGAAAATGTTGCCCATTCTTCTTTGCAAAAAGTCAAGCTAAGTAAGATTGAAGGTGAATAGCCATTTTGGTTCCATTGTAGATCTGGCTGTATGTTTCATAAAAGCCAGATTTTCGGAGGTCATTACTAGTAGTTACTGTGAGCGGTTTCTCCCACCTGAGCTGTGGATCTCTGCAGCTCCTCCAGAGTGACCATGGGCCTCTTGGCTGCTTCTCTAATTAATGCTCTCTAGTTTAGGTCCTTCATTGAATAGTGCTCTGCGAGATATGCGTAGCTTGGATATTTTTATAACCTAATCCTGCTTTTTTACTGTTTTCAACAACTTCCACCCCTGGCCTACTTGGTGTGTTCCTTGGTTTTCACAATGCTGTTTGATCACTATTGTTCTCACAGAACAGCTTTAGTTATACTGAAAATAATTTATCATATTTATATTTAATAATAATTAGTTACAAATTTATTCATATTCTTATATTTTTATTGTAAATTAATAATCTAAATTACCTTTTTTAATATAATATGTATTGTCTTAGTTAGTGCTCCCAAACTCGTGCTGTACATTAGTATTTTTATTGTTATTGCAGTGAAAATTAAAAAATATAAAAAAAAAAAAAATACATTTTAACTGGGTGTTTTAACTACTACGTTTATGTACCCTTCAGGAAGATACACATCTGATTGATGATAACGTAAGAATGTTACCATGATTGTAGCTTAGTATCTTTAAACATTTTACTAAGAAATATGAGCATTAGGGGACAAGCAATTTTAGATGTATGCCCCTGAACCACTTCATATTGCTTGATATAATAAAAATTAATAGATTAATATTTTGGATGCCCCCCTTGCTGTAAAGATACTTGTGACTTTATAGTTAGAGATTCCATCGGGCTCTCATCAGTGAAGAATTTGAGGCATGTTCTCGCATGTGGTTTTATGTACCACACCTCACTCTACTATCATCACCATTTTTAAGCATGCAACAAAAGGTAGGTGGGTGTTTACAGGTCTGTGGTTGAATTATGAATGAAGCCAGACGTTCAGGCTTCGTTCCCAGCTGATAACGTGCATCTCACAAATGGCACATCTGTAAATGTGTTAAAGTAAGTGACTGTGTTTTTAAGAGGGAATTATTGCATGGCAGTGTTGATTGTACTCATTTGCCCACGGATGAGGGTGGTCCAAATGGCAGATACAAAGACACTCATTCACTGGAGTGTAGAATCTGTGAGTGGAGCACAGCATGCTTTTAACCTCTCAGCTGCTACATCACACGTTATCCATGAAACCAACAGACCTAACATTGTCTCAAATGGTTCCTTCCAGAAAAAAATTGTGACATCTTGTGATGTACTTAATTCAGTTAGATTTGTTGAGCTTAATTCCTTGAAAATAAATCAATTAGAAAAACAGACTATGCAATTTTGTGTATTTAACTCCTTACTCAAATCACTCTATTTGTTATTGACAGAAAGAGTGCTGCAGAAGAAGACCAGGATGGGTAGCGAACCTGGACCGGTCCAAATAGTGACCGTCAACAAGGAGGAGCACTCCTTTGACCTGGACACGGAAGCGCTTGAACGGATTCTGTTGGTGCCCAAGATCCGAGACATGAATGTAGTGGTGCTTTCTGTTGCTGGTGCCTTTCGAAAGGGAAAGAGCTTTCTCCTGGACTTCATGCTTCGGTACATGTACCGGAAGGTTAGTTCACTTACAACAGAACAATCCATTCAACAAAGGTTGGAAAACAAACTTAAAATTAGGTTTGCGCAAAACAAGTTTACACTTTTCTTCTTACTCCACATTCAATCTGTCGGCACAGACACTGGTTTTGGTTTCTAGAAATAAGGTTAATATGTTTTGGGTCATTGTCCTGCTGGAAGGTGCACCTCCACCCCAGTCTTGAGTCTTTTGCAGCCTCTAACAGATTTTCTTCCAAGATAGCCCTGTATTTAGCTCCTTTGAGCTTTGCTATCCTTGCTGAAGAGAAGCATACCCACATCATGATTCTGCCACCACCATGTTTCACAGTGGGAGTGGTCTATTGAGTGTGATGTGTGCTTTTATTTTCTTGCCACACATGGTTTTGTCAGAGCATTTAGGCCAGAAAATTCAATTTTGGTCTCATAATGTTTTAATCTCAAAGTAATCTTAAATTTGTTTTTTTTACCCATAAAAACTGTCTATTTGAACTATGTTTAAAGATTTGAACACAGGCATAATCATTTATTTTTCCGGTGTGACAGTCTAGTGACGACTGGCTTGGACGAGATGATGAGCCCCTGACAGGATTCTCTTGGAGAGGTGGTTCAGAGCCTGAGACCACTGGCATCCAGCTCTGGAGTGAAGTCTTCGTTGTGAGGAAAAGCAATGGAAAACAGGTGCAGTAAATGTTGAAATATTGTTTATTTGAATATTATGACCACCTCCTTGTTTTAACATTGACTGTCAATTTGATCAGCTCCACTGGCCCTATAGGAGCACTATGTACTTCTGTAATCCACAGCTGTGCTGCTGATGTTTTTAAAAACCTCCATGTCACTGCTGGACAAAAATATACTGTCAACATTGTCAAAATATACTGTCGTCCTTTTTTTCTAATAGTGGGGAATAGTGAGTGGATACAGTATAAAACTCCGGCAGCATGGCTGGCACTGCTCCATATATATATATATATATATATATATATATATATATTAGTCCACTAGTTACATTTTACATACATTTATTAATATATATATATATATATATTAATAATGTATGTATGTAAAATGTAACTAGTGGATGGATATAGATATAAATAGATATCGTTTATATAGTTAATAAATGAATATACTTTGTTTAAAGTGGTACTTGTATTTGAAGTGTATATGCTGCAGTAGTTTATATATTGTGTATAGTGACTTAAGGTACCTCTTTTCGAATGCATTTGGCTTGGATTTTGTAATAATACCCAATTATCTGCATGTGTTTAGAGCATCAGCGGACGTAATTATGACTCAGTACATTGTGGCTAGTTGTAGATTAATTTTTCTAGACTCATGGTCACTGAGATTAAGCAATCTGGATTTGTGTAAGGTCTGACTTCAGAGTTGGGGCAATCAGTAGGGCAATAGTTCTCTGTCTAGATAGCGCAATACATGGTTTTGCCCCATTTGGCCCACAGAGTAACATTTACAAAATCTAACTGGGCTGTGACTGGGTTGTGAATAATTTGGGTATTAACAGTTTATTACATATTTTGTTCTCAAGGTGGCAGTGTTGCTTATGGACACACAAGGAGCATTTGATAATCAGTCCACTGTGAAAGATTGTGCTACAATCTTTGCCCTTAGCACCATGACCAGCTCAATACAGGTATAATCACAATGCTTACATTTTTCATCTCAAACCTAACAAAGTGTTGTTATTTATTTTTGTGGATGTAATTATTAATTTGATTGTAAATGTTTATTTTGTCTGTAGATATATAACCTGTCACAGAACATTCAAGAAGATGACTTACAGCAGCTTCAGGTCTGCCCCACCATTCAACATATTATAATAAATGATGGGTATATATTTGATAAAATATTAGCTCCAGCTAAATCGCAATGAGCAAAAAGCAGCTTTTTTGCCAGCTTGTTGCTTGTTGTTATTAGAAATTTAAAAACAATATTATCTATTAAATAAAATTCAGCTCTCATAAAAAACACATGGAAAGGCATCTGCTTTAGATTTTAGAGCTTTTTATTCTAACTTTCTTTCTATTCTAATATTCTTTCTACAGAAGCTTGGCTTTTTTTCCCAAAAACATTTCTGGAAATAGATGTTTAGTGAACTGCAGATGCTCAAATTACCTGATTTGACCACAGTACTTTTATGAATATTTTTTTATTTCCAAGTTGGAGGGGCAGTGTTATGTAAAGCCCTGTTTGGGTGGTGAGGTGGGGTAATGTAATTATCACTGATCTTTTTTAGTAGTGCTGGATAATATTGCATCATTAATATGCAAAGACATTTTTACAATTTATCACGATACAATACAATATTATGTTGCCTTGATCTGTATTTCATTGGTTTTAGTATCATCTGAGTCAGTGATTTTTTTTAACCAACTCTTTGCTCTATGTATTGTTGAAATGGTTTGGTTTATTCATGTTCCATTAATTCCATTAATGTTGCCTACAGCTGTTCACAGAGTATGGTCGGCTGGCAATGGATGAGATCTTTTTAAAGCCTTTTCAGGTAAGATCAACTTGATTAATTGATTAAAGAGGACATAATATGCAAAACTCATTTTTTGCATGCTTTTGTATTTCTACTTTGGTCTCGATTGCCCCAAAATTACAAGCACAAAAAATTTTAATCCATCTGTTTTTTTAATCAGTTGAAAGATTTTGCTGTGAGAAATCATTTGCGTCTATGAGCCGCTTAGATGCTCCTTTATCGTGACGTTACAATAAGGAAAACATAGAACCACTCTAGCACCACCCCCACCAGAGCCCCACCCACTAGACAGTACACAGCAGAATTAGCCTGCAGACTTCATCTGAGGGAGGGACCTATACCTACTGTCTGTGGCAAGTCAGCAAATGAGGGAGAATTTCTAAGTACTTTTGTGTTTCTTTTACAGTTAAGCTATTTGCACAAAGTGCCAGAGCCCTTCAACGGCACATTCTATTAGGGACTAAAACTGGCAAGAACAAAGAGAGCTGTTGAGATATTTTAATGTGAGAGTGATTTTTTGCAAAGAACTTAATGAACATGTTTTGTATAGAACCTATACCCATTCTAAAAGAGGTATAATATGTCCCCTTGATTGATGGCACTGTGTATTTTGCAATAATACATGTGTGCCGTTTAGAGAATAGGAAGTTGATGTTTTCTGCATTTAATAATGAAACCGTAGCTTTCTATGAATCATGATTTATACAGGCCTGGATTTAGGACGGAAGCTGTGGGCTTTTAGTTTTTGTTCTGTAAGAATGCATGGTGGGGCTTTGTAATCAGTGTGTTATGAAAAGCTGCAGTGTAAAACATAAACTAAAGGAGTTTAAAAGAGAAGGAAGTGATAAAAAGTTTCCCATCCGGAAAAGCGTTAACATTTCCAGAATCTCTGCTGAGTGTCAGAGCACGAGATATCCAGAGATATCTGCTTTCACCCATGCCACACTATTACCGCTGTTACTGTTCAACAACAAACGCATTTACTATTACCTAATATGGAGGTTAGTGAATCGCACTCAACCGGATTTATACTGCAGCGTAACCAAAAACAGTTCTATATATAGTTCTGAAAAGGGGATCTTTGATGAAACATTTAAGCACCAAAGTGGAACCCCAACTTCTGCATTTAAATGTACGTCAGATGGTTTCTACATGATTTTCTAAACCATTGCCCATTAAGTAAAGAATAGTGTCGCCGAGCAATAACACAATGACACTGATGTGGCTATACTTTGTTATACATTTACTATATTAACTATGTACGGTTGTTGTTTTGCAATATTGTATTGCAATATTTAAAAAATAATAATTATAACCAGAATTTTATATTATCAAGTGATCAAGCATATTATCATATTATTAGTTCACCATGTGTCTTAAAGATTGGAGCAAAATAACTTATATAAGGCAAATAAAATCTGAAAAGTATATATTTAAATTTCTTTGCGCACACGTGAACTTGAGTGGCATCCCATTCTTAATCCATAGGGATTAATATGATATCAGACCATCATTTGCAACTAATAACAGTTTTAACTCTTCAGGGAAGGCTTTCCACAAGTTTTATGGGTGTGTTCATGGGAATTTTTGCCTTCTAGAAAGTTTGTGACTTTTGTGCACAATGCATTTGATGACCAAATTTTGTCATTTTATGTGTTCTACCTGCGTCAGCACAGGTGCTGCATTTTATCACTGTACCACTCTGGAGTTCACTGATCTCTTGAGAGCATTTGCAAAAGAACAATATGACAGAAGGTTTTCATTCCCCCAAAATAGGAGCACATATGTTTTTTGTTTAATCATCAAATTATATAATTAACTTTAACAACAGGTTAACATTTGAAGCACCCAAAACGCAGCATGCTGTGCATATTAAATTTCTAAAGTCACCGATCTCAAATTCTTACAGAAAACATAAACAGCTCTGAAAAAAAAACATAAGAGACCACCTAAAAATGATGAGTTTCTTTGATTTTACAGAATAAAAAAAAAACCTCTGGAATAAAATCAAGAGGAAGATGGATGATCACAACCATCAAACCAAGCTGAACTGCTTGAATTTTTGCACCAGGAATAACATAAAGTTATCCAAAAGCAGCGTGTAAGACTGGTGGAGGAGAACATGCCAAGTTGCATGAAAACTGTGATTAAAAACAAGGGTTATTCCACAGAATATTGATTTCTGAACTCCTAAAACTTTATGAATATGAACTTGTTTTCTTTGCATTATTTGAGGTCTGAAAGCTGTTGTCCGTAGTTTATAGAATAAAACAACAATGTTCATTTCACTCAAATATAAACCTATAAATAGATAAATCAGAGAAACTGATTCAGAAACTGAAGTGTTTTTTTTTTCCAGAGCTGTATATTCTGATAATATTTACATTACTGCATGTCCACATGTAAAACTAGGCCTATATATATAGTGTTTGTGTTTGCCCTCACAGTTTCTTACATTCCCTCTTGTTTTTTTTTTCCTCTTTTTTGTCTCCACAGTCGCTCATGTTTCTGATCAGAGACTGGAGCTTTCCCTATGAATATGACTATGGACTGAAGGGAGGAAGTCAGTTCTTGGATAAACGGCTTCAAGTAAGCACCTTTTATGACCGTTGATAAAAGCCTAACAGCACTTTGGATTATTGACAAGACAATCTAATAAAACGTACAATTGAGTTTATTGGAAGCATAAAGACCAAATAAAGTAGTGAGGTTACATTATATTAAATGTTTTATTGGCTGTAAAGGACATCAGCGCTCTGTCAGTATTTAAATAATAAATTGAGTATTAATTTGTAACCTAAATAAAAAAACTATAATAGCTTTTTTATAATTCACTATTTTACCATGTAGATACATAGAGAGATGAATTAAGTGAGTGATTTATGGGTACCTTTGTTGTCATATCGCAGAGTACCACAAAATTAAATAACAATCCCTGTAGTGTTCACACACAACATATATATATAAAATGATAAACGTATAAACATGTGAAATGTAGCCTAAAAATAGAAACTGTAAAGCATCAGGTTAAAATATAAGATATAATCCTGAGGTGTTTGAGAAAATACTGAAGGCAGAAGGCAAACAAATGGGTAAAAAAATAGTTGCATATGAAAATAAAGAGAGTTTTTATATATTACCTATTTACAGATACAGAATTGAGTGTATATATACAAAAGATGCCACTGGAACAAAACCTTTGGAAACAAGAATAAACAGCATCAGAGTGGTAGACAGTGTGTTGTATTGTGTTTTTTTTATTTTATTTAATTTAAACACATATCAATTACCTTTGTGAAAGTGTAATAGTGGGTAATTATACTGCATGTCAGTTTACAAACACACATTTTCTCTAATTCAGGTGAAGGATTCTCAACATGAAGAACTGCAGACAGTGAGACAGCACATTCATTCCTGCTTCACCTCCATCTCCTGCTTCCTATTACCTCATCCTGGCCTGAAGGTTGCAACAAACCCTGCCTTCCAGGGACAACTCTGTGGTACTTGTTATTTACGACACATGTACACTATCTCTACTACACCATTTCCGCTTGTGTGCCTAACTTTATTTCGTAGGTTAGTTACGTGCACCCAAATTTTAGACCGTATCACATTTAACACCGCAGTTTTACTGGTTCACTTTTTTAATTGCTAAATAAAATTGGATTAATATCTTTAGATTTATGCTTCCAAAGCCTGGGCTACACATCTCACCCAGTTTTAGAGATCTGCTGCCCCACCAGATTTACACTATGCTACTTAGCACATCTGATTCAGGCCTATAAAGTAATTGGGTTATAGGTTTATCATTTGATCAAGGTGTGTATGTCCAAATATAAACTCAGATCACTAAGCTGTGTGCAGTTCCTTATCCCTCAGTGTGTGTAGTTGAGATACCTCCCCTAAAGTACACATAGGAGTAATGCAGTAAAAAGTAATAAGCAACTATTGTTCAGCACCTCCAAAACCTTTTTTCTTTTTTTCTAAATTACAAATGATTTCTTGCTGAATCTTTCTTGCTTATTTTTATTAAGGATTTTTGCCTGGCTAACTTAATAAAATAGTCATTCAAAATCCATCAGGTTTTATATTGTTTTACAGAATAAAGTTTAGGCTATGGTTTAGTATAGACACACTTAAACATGGCTCAGGTTTGCGGGATCACACATACAGAAATAGGGTGGTGAGTTTCAGGGTATTGTCTGTCTTTGCACTCTTTTATTGCAGTATGAGTGTTTTACTCACCTTTGTTTTTTTAGATGTGGCCCCAGAGTTTAAAAAGGAGCTCAGAGACCTGATTCCTGCTCTTCTGGATCCTGACAAGCTGGCAGTGAAAGAGATCAATGGCAACACTGTGACCTGCAGGGGTCTGCTTGAGTACTTCAAGGTAAGCAGTCCTGTAGTGCACCTGATCTGCTCAGATATTTGCATTATTATGTAATTAATACTTGTGCTGTGTTTGATATTTCAGTCATACATCAAAATATACCAAGGAGAAGACCTACCACACCCAAAGTCCATGCTGCTGGTAATTATTCTTTATGCATGATGTACTATTGGACATATGTTTAGCATTTGACTGACTGATTTTTTTTGTATTATTCGATTGTGGCATTCCCCTTTTCTTCTCAGAAATAGACTTCTGACATCAGATTTAAAAGTATGTGTGTAATAACCCAAATATCATATAATAAATCAAAGGCAAAAAAAAAAAAAAAAGAGGAATAAAAAGAAATGTTTTGGGTTTTCATCCACTGACTGGATTGAATTATGAATCTGTGGCCACCTGTATTTGTTCAGACGTCTGCCACATGGTACCAGGTTCTATTTTACAACCACTCTTCAGAAAAGTAACAGTCTGTATTTATGTTTTGATTTGTGCAGGCTACAGCAGAAGCTAACAACCTGGCAGCTGTGGCATCTTCTAAAGACCAGTACTACAAGAACATGGAGAAGGTTAGTATGTGGTCTAGAATTTATTGAATATCCTTTGTTAATTTAAAGATTTTCAAAGATTTTCCATGATTATGATGCTTAAAGTTTCCATACAAATGCTATTGCTAATCAGATGTGGAATTAAAGGTCAGATTTAATAGCAGAAATATAATTCTTGTCTGTATATTTTATAACCTTGTATCTTTAAAATGAAAACTTTACAGGAGAAGGAAAGAAACAACTTTCAGTGGAAGTCAATGTAAAAGATTGGTCTGTTTATCATTACCGGTACATTTAAAGAAGTACACAATGTAAAGAACAAAGGTAAAAATGATTTACAAAGGAAAACGTAGCTGGTTGCTTTTAATTGCTGTGAGTTTTAGTAATGCTGACCAGGCAGGAGGAAGCTGAGCCCTGTGCTTACTGAGGCGCACCAGCATTCTGTCACACTAACTTTGCTTGTGTTTGTTTTGAGAGTGTGAAAGGCTGTGTGATTTACATTCATGGGTGTAGACCACAGCAAGAACAACATGGGTTTTACATTGGTAAACCATGGCCAGGACATGTATGTTTAAGCCTGTTGGCCTCACAACTGAGGAAAAAACTTTAATTTGGCAAATTCATTGCATGTCACTCTCGTGGTAAAATGATTGCAGTGTCTTTAAGAAGTAGTGAACGTTAATTCAGTAGTAAAAAATTTATTCATGCATTTTAAATATGCGAATATTTAATTTTTATGTTTGTATACCACACAAGTTATCCAAAAACTCCAATCAATTGTCAATCAATGAGAAAGTACACATTTTTAAGTGGTAATTTGTTATAGTTTACATGCAAAGGTTTGTGAAAGACAGCAGTTCATTTTGTGTTTCAACCTTGACCAATAGAGAGCAGTGTTGTACTTTTTGTCTTCTAATTGGATAAAAAGTAAACTCTTCTTTCTTACACTAGATAAAAACAAACTGCAATATGATATTTATTACAGTGTCACACTATATTGCAATATATTACATTTTAACCATTTCATAATAATTTTATTGTAAAAGTATTACATCACCAGGTTCTCACTTTTTTGCCAATACACAGCCCTAGTTCCATTCTCCTTTTTTCTGCTAGGTCTGTGGTGGAGAATTGCCCTACGTAGCTCCGGACTCTCTGGAAGAAAAACACAACTTCTACCTGCGTGAGTCTCTACATCATTTTACCAGCATTAAGAAGATGGGTGGACAGGACTTCTGCAATCGCTACCAGGCTCAGCTGGAGTCAGAGCTGAATGAGCTGTGGGTGTCTTTTTCCAAACACAATGAGGTGAGATTTGACAGTTTAAAGGGATAATTCAGTGTGAAATGGATTTGGGGTGTAGTAAAACATGATGACTGTTATAAACGTTTGTCGAGTAGCTCACATGTATTCTCCCACAGCATTCCGAAATACTGCGTTTTAGCCGATGCTCCCAACAGGCTTACAATGCTAGCAATAGGGGCATAGCGTTTTCTATGCAAAGAAATTACTGTTTTCACACCATTAACAAGCTCAAAGTAACTCCACACTTAATTGGTAGAATTCTAAGGACCCTGACATTTAAAACGAGGCACTGAGAACATTGAAAGTGCACAAATAGTTTATTAAAACCACCGTTTATATACACACAGTACCTTTTTAGGTAGTTCATGGAATTCATTTTCGATAAGCCCAAGCAAATATGTCAGATAGGGGAGCAGATTGCAAAATTAATTCAGTGGAAATGCATGAATAATTTAGAGATAATTTTAACTACAGCTGGAGTTCATGCATTGCCACAGAATCATTTTGCAATCTATTCTCCTATCCTACATATTAATTTGTGCTAGTCAGTCGACATTGAGCTTGGTGTAATGGAGTAATGGTGTAAAAATGATGCAAGGGCAACACTATTCCCCTATCGCTTGTATTGTAAACCAGTTGTGAGCATCAGCTAAAAGCTCTGTATTTAGGAACAAAATATTGTACTTGTTCTCCTGTTTCACTACACCCCATGTCCATTTTACACAGAATTTTTTTCCTATAATGAGAAAAAATACTAAACACATTATCTGTATATGTAAGAAACCTGATATATATCAATATCATTTTTTTTCCTATCTGTCCTTTTCAGTCGAAGAACGTTTTCAGTGCTTTCCGCACACCGGCAGTGCTCTTTGTCCTGGTTTGTCTACTGTACGTGCTCTCAGGACTCTTACTCTTCATCGGCCTGGACAGTGTTTCTTTTGTTTGTGACTGTATGCTGGGCTTGGCCATGATTGCTATGCTCACCTGGGCCTTCATTCGCTACTCTGGCCAGTACCGAGGAGTCGGCACAGCCATAGACCAAGGTGCAGGAGTGTTACTGGAGCAGGTATGTAGAAAAATGTAATTTCTTATTTCTAAACTGTGGGATATAGCAGTTAAAATTAAATCAGAATTGGGGGAAAAAGCTGTTCTGTGTCTTCAGAGAATAGTTAAATATATTTAAAGTATATTTTATTCTTGTGGCCTGATTGCACAGCAAGTAGTGTGTGCAGTTCTTATTCTCTAATCTCTATTTGTGAGAAGTTTAGGGTGTAAGGTGTCTTTGCCTGTCTTTAAGGGAGTTTGACGGATACTTAGGCTTCCATCTTTGTGCTGTTAAGAGAATCTGTGTTCTAAATTGCTCCCTGGGCGAGAGTGAATGGTCCCTGCTACAGAGAAGAAGTGAATAATGAATAAAAAATGTTTGAATAAACAAATTGAATATTCACTTATTCATACTTCAGGACTGGAAACTGGAACACCTTTATTTAACCCCAAGTTTTGCATGAAAGCAAATGTCTGCACCCCAATTCAACTGCAAACCTATAATTAAGCAGACCTAATTCTAAATTTTATAAATATTCTAAATGATAACCTGTTTCAAAAAACTGTCAAAATATTGTAACTTTGTAAGTTTTCAAAATGTGACACACTTCCAATAGTGCAACAAAGGACAAATAACCAAAAGAAACAATATGCACCAAAACACTACCTAACCTAAATTCTACACTACATAAAAAAATGTTTGTACCATTTTAGGGCATTTTTTTACACCTGAAAGTTTGGATAGACTTTCACGTTGAAGTTCAGTGAGTGCACTAAAGAACAATACTAACTTTGTGTCTCCCACTACTTGACACTGATTGGTTTGTAAAAAAAAAAAAAGTGTGTAATCTGTTGTACTGATGCTGCTGTGTGACCTGTGTGCACACGTAGGTTAGTACGATTTTTAACACCAGTTCTTCTGTTCAGCTTCATCTGGGTTTTTTTATGTGTGACGGTAGCTTGCCTCAACTTCCTGTAATTGGTCTAAAAATCCAAACAATCTACAAAGTGAACAATGGTTCAGTTGATTCTGGACGAGACCACCTACCGCTCTTTAGATTCAAGCCTTTACTACATTTTTACAGTTTTATTGTAAGGATGACATTTTTGTTTATCTGTTTATGAGGTGCTTCATGTTTAGCAAATAGAGATACAGAAATCAAAAAGAGTGGGGCCAAAAAAGCAGAAGCAATTATTAGCATTCGTACTTGAGAAAATGAAAGGGGAAAAACTGTTTAATCCAATAGACTGCTTAAGTGAGTTTATTGAATCTTATCCTCTCTAGTTTCATAACACTACACAATTCCTAAATCCACACAGAATCTAAGGGAGGAAGAGGAGACTTCCATTTTCAAAGAATAGGTTTTCTAGCGAGGAACCTTAAACATCACTAGAAAAGAGTGTGCTGAGGTGATAAAAACGATCAAAAATATCAGGGAGGGATTCTTAACCCAAAATGAGCATAAGAAGGGGTGAGACCAGTGATTTTAAGCCTCACCTTGGTGATGTGGAAGTGGTGACTTATGTTAGACTGAATGAGGCTGGAGCCCACCCTTTTGTTCTGACTCATTTTTGGTTCTTTGTTCCGTACCGTGGTTCACAACACCTTTCACACTGGCTGATTTGGTTCTGACCAAATTTAAAGGGGCTTTAACTTGGGAGGGTCACTGGTTAATGTATGGGTTTAGAGGCAGGGCAGGAAAGCTGATTGGCTAAGCTGCAGCAGCAGTGTGCCTCCGATATTTTTTTTTAACAGGACTGGTAATGCTACAAAAAATATGGTTTAGGGTTTAGTGGCTTTTTAACAGTCTGAAGGTCTGGATGTGAAAGCATCCATAGTTAGTTAGTAAACCTGGTTGTTGCTTCTGCTTTTTATAACATTTTAAGCATACAAATGAATAATTGATAACTTTCTTGTCATTAAACAAGACAGACTGGGTGTCCTAAATTGCTTTTAAACTCTGCGTATTGTTGTTTATATCACATCAGTCTATTAACAGTTTCATTTCTCTTCTCTAGGCCACCGGCATGTTGAACAAGACCAGAGGCCAGGCGATCACGCAAGACAAGAAATCAAGATAGTTTTTCAGACCAATCAAAGATTCCAGAATGAGATGCAGACTGCACAACTTTTGACACCAAATATTGGTAACACACTTCTCCAACATACCACTTAAACATGGCTTCTTTTACAACTTACCTAATTAAAAGGTGCAATCAGTTTTTTTTTAAGCTAAGCAAACATGCCATATTTGATATAATCAGTCTGAACAGGTTTAAGATTTGGTTATTTCTTCATAAGAAATTGCATTGGTTTTGTACAAGTTAGTAGTGCGTTCTCATAGAGATGTACTGATTGCATCTTTTAATGACAAATAAATAATAAAAAATAAATTAAAAAATTGTGTTGTCACCGAGCATCAGCACAAGCACATACATATGTACATGCTGGCATATCAGGCGAGAGTGTGGTTTGCCACGAGGGCTTTTCTCCTTAAAGGAGCTGAAATGATTCATCATATTTTCTTATTTTAACATTACCAAAGACTTTCCATGTAGTTCCATAGCAGTTTAGGTTGTGTTTAGCTTTGTTATATTGCACTTACCACAAACATCGCTACATTCTGCACATGATTAGCCATGATTTTATTAAGAGCTTGAGTTGATATATATTGTATAAAAGAAACAACAAAAAGAAATGTGTATCCACACTACAATATGTGCCATTTACAGAGCTTTGTTATACTTGGAACCAGTGTGGAACTCTGTGTACATTCCATCATTCTATCTGTCTTACACATTTGTGCTTTGATTCTGTTATTTGTTTCCTCTTTTTTGTACGGAGTATTGTCTTTCACATTACATCCATGTTACTCCAGAATTATGTTCCATGACAAACCCAGCTGCTGGATTTTGTCGTACCGCTTTGTGTTTTCAGTGTTCTGTAGTGTAGTGATTGGTTTTATTGTAGCATTTAAAAGAAGATGTTTTTGTTTTATCTTAAATAAATCGCTTTTCTATGCCATATTCTATGACATGCTGTTGTTTGGCCATCACTGATTGTTTTACAGCAATAAGGTCAGCCTGGTATGGTTAGGTCTGGTCTGGCCTCGCCACATTGCAGTGTGCTGACTCACTCAGGGATGAACAACAGCGTGTCATAGATGTGCTGAAGGGCGATTTGGTTGGTTAGCCTTTCACTTCAATACCAAGTCTGTTGATCTACATCCTCTTTTCTTACTGGTGGTGTCTATGGTGGTAAATAGGTCACATACTACTGGTTATTTACCCCCCTAAAGGGTCATTCCAACAGCTTCCAGGAGCCATTAAAGCACATTCGAAATGCATTCCATTTTGCATTGGCCTTCAAATTTACACTTGCCCCTTAACTAAGCCTGAGTTCTCTTAAAAAATATGTTAAATATTAATTTCACACCCCTTCAGTGACCAAGAGACTGATCCAAAAATGGACTGTTTGCTTAAATGATGTAATAAATATTTATTGTGTGACTCAGAAACAGCAGAGTTGCTTTAAACCTTAAAAAGGTACTCGTAAACCAAATACAAATGAGGTCATCGTCGTGGACGATAAAGATCTGATGAGTACTGTGGACCAAAGGCATGTCAGTCACCTGTTCATATCACACACACACACACACACACACACACACATCTCTGATGTCTCTCCTGTTTGTTTCTGCACAGATTTCATGTGTCTGTTTCTGTCAGTGAAAAAGACCATACATAAAACTGCCCTAATGATTCCAGTGTCTAATAATACACACACACACCTTTATACAGAATTTTACTGTTACATTTCTCTATGCATTACAATAATAAAACTATAAGCATATGCCATGTCCCTGTATTTTGTTCGTATTTGCCTGTTTAGCTTTTTACTCTCTTAATTCTATTTTTGCTAGTAGTAGAATGTTTTTTCTTATTTTCAGCACACATATATATCCCAATCTGAATTTTAAATAATGACATGTTATGATGTATTTCCATGGAATTTCACTCTTATTTATAATTGCATTTTACTAGTAAAAACATAAATTAGATATCTACAGTTTACATAGTTTTACATAGCAGTCGTTCTTTTAGATATCAATAGTTCTATTATAGAGCTCTAAAACTGCATATATCCTAAATGCACATCAATACTAATCAGAATTAATCTGAATATATTTTGAATTATAATTTGTAAAAGTCAGTATTTGAATTACCTGGATTGTTAACTAGTACAAATTATAGTGGAGGTTTATAGAATTACTCACTGATCACAACTTATCTGTATCAACTTATCTCTTATATAGGGTTGGCTAGTAAATATATGCATTTTTTATAATTTAATAATACTATAGTTACTGGAGTTTTTACTAGTACAAAATGAAATTATAGATGTGAAATCTAATATTTAGTTCTATGTAAATCAGTGGTAACATTAATAATCTAAATTACATTAAGGGTATGTTGACCTGGCAATATGTCTAGTAAATATGCCTTTGTGGATCTGTAGGTCAGATATTATTATAAATTATAAATTCTACATTACACAGATCTTGAATTATTCTGCTTGTAAAAAGTAGAAAAGCGTTTTGACTGCTGTGACTGCTTGCTTTTTTTGCCATTGTTTTTATTATGTTTATGTGCGTCATGCATCAGCTTAAAGAACTGCACTGTAAGTGTAGCATTAGATGATTCAGTAATATAGGTCAGGTTTTGCACACTAGGTGTCAGTATTGGCCCGTGCTTTCCTTTTTAATATGGTGTGCCTTCATTTCCATACGCACATGCATTTATTTGTGTGTGAATTATAAATGAATGCTAGCTATCTGATTATGCAGATGAACACTTGGAGAGGATTGTGCACGGTTTTTTTTTTCTTTTAACGCATAAAAACAGACTGTATATTTTTCGACACAACTTCTTAATACGTCAGGTTAACGTGTAATCATTATATTTCGTTTATAGTTAATCGATTCAAATTATATATATATTTTTTAGAAAACGTCAGGTTTCCCCCCATGTTTTCTCTTCCCCTCCATCTCTCTCCCTCCCTCTCTCTCTTTCTCTCCCTCCATCACCCTCTGCGCTCTCTCTCTCTTTCTCTCTCTGGTTGCGAGGCGCGCCCCCTACCGCGTGCCGTGCGCGCCGCCGCTGTGCGAGGCTGAGCGTCCTCGTGCCCTTATATGGCGATCGGAGTGGCGAGGCGCCGGGAGCGCGCGGCATTGGCTGCTGCTGCTGCTGCGCGCTCACGGCTGTCACCGTTCGCTTCCTTATTTGGAAGCGAGTTAAGCGAACCTTAAAAAAGGGGGCAGAGACAGACAAAAGGGTTTCAGAGCCGGGCGGCCGCGTGCCTTCAGAATCGACGCTGAATGGAGATTTCACGTGCACGAATTTGCTCATTTCAGTGGGTCAACAAAAAAAAAAATCCAATAAAAAAGGTGAGCGATCGATCTGACGGGCTGTTATTTGGGGGAAACTACTGTGAACCTGCTCCTCTCCCTCCCTCCTCCATCATATACAGCACCCCACTCAGTTTACTGACATGATTAGGCAGCTGAGACACTTGATTTAATATTTTATGCATATTTTAGGGTCATTTAAATAATATGACAGGCCTCTGAAAGCAGCTAGAAAAAAAGATATTATATAGAACTACACCTAACAATATTTAGATTTATATATAGAAATGCATTGATCTATTTGGCATAGTTTTTCGGGGAAATTAAAATTCCAGCAGCATCATTACAGTACACAGAAATAGAGATAAATAAATAAAAATTGGACAATATAAAAAGACCAGCAGGAAAAACATTGCACAGTATTATTATTATTATTAGTAGTAGTAGTATTTAAGTGTTAGTGTAGTTCAGTTGTCAGTAGTACATAATAGCAATATATAGCTAATATAATAGCTGATATAGCAACAAACACACTGATGCTTTAAAAGATTGTTAGCTTTTCTCTCAATTCTACATAGCAATGCTAGCAGGTACCAGTGTGCACCTTGCGCCTAGTTTATCCCCAAACTAGCTCCTAACTAGGTCTCTTTTTTTAGAACAAATGATTCAAATACAAGTAATGAAATTGTTGTGCCGTTTATGTTAACTACATCAGAATTTTTACAACCTTAAGATATTTACAATAATGTGCCCATAATAAGATAAAAAAAATATGAATAAACTGCTCAATGAATTTTTATGATTAGTTTTTGAATTTGTCATCAATGTTTTATTAATGTTTTAAAATGTTTAGCAAAATTGAATTACAATCTAGCTAGTAAAATAAAGAGACAAATAAAAAAAGTGTATAAAAATGGAGATTATTTAAGGATTCAAGGAGACTTTATTGTCATTCACATCACATGAGGTGGAGCAAAATTTTATTCTGAGGGTCCAGTTACACCCAAAGAGCAATTGGTAAAATAAGAAATAAAATAGAATAAAATTAAATAATGATAATATATCAAGATAAATACACAAAATATAAAAGGAGAGTAGGAAAGTAGCAGCAGCATAAATTATTATTGTTGCAATATTACAGCAGCCCAGATGTCAGCACAATTGTATAAACAATAAATAAGCAGTGATACTGACACGGTGACATTAAACAGATTATTTATTGGCAAAATAAACTCTTCATGATATTAAACTCAATGTCCCGTGATGCCCCCAGCACGTGACCGCCCGTGACGCACGCGCTCTCTCCCCCCTCCGCCGTGGCGGGGTGCGCGCGCGCTGAAGGGCGCGTCCGTGCGCGGAATCAAGAGAGGGAGCGCGAGAGCGAGCGGCAGACTGCAGCACAGCTCATTCAATTCTCATCCAGACACCGACTCACTCAGAGAGACACAGCCATGGTACGTCCGCCTGCATTTATACGTTTTTTCGCCCTTTTACCGTTGAAACTTGCTTGTTCTTCGTTTGGGGTTTGAGTGTTTCGGTACTAACGGACCGTGTGCTTTGTTTGTTTAAGATGAAGTACGGATGGATTGTTTTTCTGAGCGGGTTTTTCCCCCTCCAACTGCCCGGCTTGCCGGACTCCTTTCGGCTTGACGCCTTTCTCCTGAGCGCTACAGCAGCGCTGCGTGCTTGTTAGCTTGTTTGCTAGCTAACTATATATAGTTAGCTGCTAACTGCTAACCTAAATTCCACCAGCTTCCCTAGCTATAATATGTAGGTTAGCTAGCTAAGTGTACATAGCTACCGTTGGCCAGCTAGATGTCTAGCTGTAGTTAGCTTAGCTAAAATACATATATGGAAAATAAAGAGACGCCCCTGGTGTAGTTTTTTTCTAACTTTTTCCTCTTTTTTACAAACTAGCGTGTTTATTAGCTACGTTATCTAGTATCTTTAACAAAATATTGAATTAAACGTCCCTCTCAAGTTCATTTTTGTTAGATTTATGAGCTAAAAATTCTTCAAAAAAAAAAAAACAACTGGCGCCATTTCCTCAGCCTCCCCTTTCTTCTTAGCATTTCCGCAAGTTTAGGCCCAGAAAAAAGGCCTGTATTGCGTTTTCTGCGTGGATCACGTTTTTAATTCGGTTAATTCACATTTTAAATCAACCCAAGCTGGTTTAGTTCGATTTAGGCTTGATTTAGGAAATGTGGAAAGCGTGTAAATACAGGTGTAGTTCAGATTATGCAGTTTCTGCTGCGTCTTCTCAGTGCGGCTGCCTTTCTGCTGCCTGCCATCATCATCATCATCATGGCCCACAGGCCCAGTTCTTCAGATGAATTCATAGCTCGTGCTAATGCTAAAGCTAAGATGTTAGGTTAGCTAGCTTGCTAACTGGCTAGGACTGTTCTTTGTCTCAATATTTGGTCATACTGAGCATCCTGTTGGTAAGCTAGCTAGCAGCTGAAGTGTTTCGGCTTTTTTCTCGCATCTGAAGTAGCTAAGCTAGCTTCTAGTAACTTAAAACTGTTCTGCGTTTAAGACTAATTCGGATTTAGCTGGCTGTAAATAAAGCTAGCTAGGTTAACTAGCGGACTGTTTAGTTTTGGGTTTTAGGTAGCAAGCTAAGCTTGCGCTAAAACTAGCATTGCTAGGCTAGCTTGAACATGCGGAGGAGCGCTGCATCGGCCGTGGCCCCACCCTAACTCCTGATGCACTGGCGAGCTCGCTTCATTTCCTCGTCCATTTATTTAAGCTAGTTTAGCAATTTCCACGAGAACTGGGGACATAGTGTAGATCCTTTGGGTTTAACTTGGTGGTTTAATGCAGTGTTTAGTAGTAAAGACCTAAATCAGATTTGATTAAAGATTAAAAAGGAAGAAAACGTGCGATTTCTTATCAGCAGATCGACGACGTGCTCTTCCTGGTTGCTCCTTTACTCATGAAACGACATACATAGACTGCATTAATGTCGCAAATAACCTACGTAATTTAACTAGTTATATAGTTAGATATACCCAGATTGCAACGTTTAATTTGTCAATTTCTCATGCACTAGGTTTACCTAGCTGAATTTAATATGTATGTCAGTTTATACTGTGTTCTTGCAGCTTGGAAAAGGGGGATTTTTAAAAAATAACGTTTAAATAAAGTGAATATTTTGTTTTTGTTGGTAGTTTACACAATTTTGCCTAAAAGCACTTTAAGAGTAAATTGATTTTAACTCTATAACCAACGCCAGCAAGCCAGTATGAAGCTAGATAAGATGTGTTGCGTCCACATAAGTAACGTTCATTTAATGTTCTTTGCTACCAGGTTAGTTAACCTAGATGAATGTCCTACCAAGCTAGATTTGCTTGCTATGTGTTTGTGGCCTTTTTTTTCACAGCCCGTGGCCCTCTGTCGTGTTAAAAACTAAGCTGCAAGTTTAGTCGAGCTGTGGTGCAAATGGAGGAAGGCCTGAACTTCCTCCATTTTTTTTATACCTTGCTACAAAATGAGGATAAGGAGAGCCCACTGGCTCAATCTTTTTTTTAACTATTAAAATAATTAGGTGCGGAACAGCACTTGCCGTGTATGCTAGTTAAATAGGGTGAAGTCTGTGAGTAAAACTGAAATATTAATGTGCAGTGAGGAGGGCTGGCTTTTCCGGTGTCGTGTCGTATGGTGTGTGAAGGAAACGCCGGTTCCGGTTTGAGAAGTCTCCATTTTTCTCCTCTTACTAAACTCTGCACATGTGAGGAAGGCCCAGACTACCAGACCTCTGGTGTGCACCCCCCTTCTTGCTATTCCTTTGGCAGGAAATCGTAATTCCTTTGGCTATTCAAGTGTCCTTTCTCTCCCTTTCTTTCTCTTTGCCAACATTTAGCTAGATGGTTTGGTCTAATCTCAGGTGTGTTACCTGAACCTTGCCTTTTGATCAGGGCCATTGGTATTTTATGACGTGCAAGATGACTGCAGTTCAAAATGTTATAGCAATTACCACAGCAGATGTCTAGATACTTATGTATCATTTACTTTTTTGGTTTAAGGTATTTTAAGGTAAGGTTTTTGTTTGGTTTAGCTTTCTTGCCATGTTTGGTAAAGAGATGTCTAAACATGTTCTCTGCTCAGTCATTCACACCCCTGAGCAAATCCATCCACACCCTTTGTACACACATTTCCTTAAAATGGCTCACTAATGCGGCATGGCATTTCAGAACCCAAGTCACTCTGATTAGCTAGTGCTTCCTGAGACTTTGAGTCTTTTTCCGCATCGAGTTCTAATATGATACGCTGGTTATTTAGTGGCTGAATCGACACCGGCCCATGGAATCGGGTTACTTTTTGGTTGTCTCAGGGATTTGCCCTCAGGAGGGTGAATAGTCTTATGAGCTGCAGTGTTGATAACAGGGCAAAAAGGTTGCACTGAAAATCTGTGGCTTGAAATTCTTCTTGGAGCTCCTGTTCCTGCTGGGTGTTGTAATGGAAATCAGAAGACCTGAGTAGGTTTATTGGACGATGTGACTCAGGCCGTTTTGATTTTGACAGTAGCGCCATTGTGTGCTGTTAGCCTGTGCTCGGGAGTTGTAGGACTGACCCCTCCTTTCTCTTCCCTCCTGCTGTCCCAGCTATATGGTAGGGCCTTGTTCACATACTTTTGTGGGGAAGTCTTGAGCACGCTCGTCTTGCGTAACAAAGTAAGACACACCTTAAACACTGAGGCCTATCTCCTTAAACAGCTAGGGTGTATTCCGTCCTCAGTGGACATCTAGACACTCCCATATCTACTACCTGTATATTATGTTGTAGGCCTTAGGCTTAAGTCTGATTCTATTCTTTAATTCCTGTGTGAAAAGTGGCGTTCACTTTGGCTTGAAGTGGGTCATGTGACTTGTAAAAAAAAAAAGCTGTACTTAAAAGGGTCTAGTATTATTCCCCTGTCTTGTTCTTATTTTAATTATATAACTGAAAAAGAAAATGTCCAATGAAATTGACTTGCAGTTTATATTTTCTGTATCAGGAAAACTGCTTTTGTGCTGTAAGATTCAGGCCTCAGTGGGCCTTCTCCTGTTTCCCTGTGTCAGTGTTTTTCTCTTTTTTTTCTCTCTCTCGCTTAGTGTTGTCAAGCTTGATTATCTATCAAGTAGTTCCAATTATTTCAAGCATGTCTTAAGTTTGATTCTGCACCTCTAGCTCTCACGTCAACTTAACATCACTGTGGTCTCTCTCAATTACATACGTTTTCCCACAAAAATTTTATACTTTTTTACAGTGATCCATTGAGCAGGTGCCATTGATACTATGTGACCTAATATCTTTGTGTGCGCCTGCAGGCCTCCGGAGTTACAGTGGAAGAGAATGTGCTGACTATCTTCAATGAGATGAAGGTGCGCAAAGCACAGGCCAATGAAGAGGAGAGGAGGAAGAGGAAGAAGGCTGTCCTGTTCTGCCTGAGCGATGACAAGAAGAAAATCGTCATGGAGGAAGGCAATGAGATCCTGCAGGGAGATGAAGGAGATCCCTACCTCAAGTTCGTAAAGATGCTCCCCCCTGATGACTGCCGCTACGCCCTGTATGATGCCACATATGAGACCAAGGAGACCAAAAAGGAGGACCTTGTTTTCATCTTCTGGTAAGAGCCAATCAAAACAGCTTGCAGCACCATTGAAGAATGTAATGGCAATTATTTTTAAACAGGTTGAATCTGTCAGTAACTGACCTGTTATGTTTTACTCTCAGGGCCCCAGAAAGTGCTCCTCTAAAGAGCAAGATGATCTACGCTAGCTCCAAGGATGCCATCAAGAAGAAGTTCACAGGTGAGAATTTTAGACAGAGTAGTTCACTTAAAATGGGTTAACTTTATTTTTGTTTTCTTAGGTTTTGGGTTTTTTTTTTTTTTTTTTTTTTTTTTTTTTTTTTTAATAACCCCCACACTGATTTCTGCTTTTTTCTTACAGGTATCAAGCACGAGTGGCAAGTGAACGGTTTGGATGACATCAAAGACCGAAAGACCCTTGCTGAGAAGCTTGGGGGATCATCAGTGGTCACTCTTGAAGGGAAGCCTCTGAATGATTGAGGCCAACGCTTTTGAGGGGCATAGCTGTTCATTCCAACGTTGGTAGGGCAGGGGCTTAGCAGGATTGTTTGCAGGGCTGGAGGGTGGGTTCTAGTGGGAGGGGAGGGTTGGGTTACAGTGACAGTTTCCAAACACCACAAGATGTAGGCTGTCATTCCAGTTCACACGTACAAAGAACAAAACACAAAAGAAAAAAAGATCTTTAAAAAAGAAATTAAAAATTGATGAAGGATGATGACTATAAAAACAAAATATTATAACTGTAAATGTGTGCAGACAGGTTTTTGTTCTTTCCGGGTTCCATTAGATTGCTTGAAGGAAAAGGCTGAGACAGAACAGCAACCATTACAATTCAGCTATTGAATCTACAAAATACTGTTCATACTTAATTACACAATGAACTTTGTTTTTGTTTATTTTATTTTTTTTTTTGCCAAACTTCTAGTTAAGTTTTCTAAGTATGTGTGTAGTTGAGAATAGGTGTAGTACAAAACAATTTGCTCCAAGAGTGATTGCACAAGATGACCATTTTTTGGGAACACAATTACTCCCCTCCTCTCATTTTTCCTTTCCTTTTCTTATTGAAGTTCCAAATGTTTTTAATGATTCCAGCTCTTATTTGCAAACATTTCCAAGTCTGATTCAAAACCATGGCACTGGTGTCAAGACGTTGAACACATTCCTTAAACGTGTAAAAATTCTGCATTCTGGTGGCTCAGATGTCTGCTGATGAATTGGATTGAATGAAGGAAAGATGGGGAGCGATGTATTTGAACAGCCTGTGTACAGAGTCTTGAAGGATATTGGATAGTGGATGTTTTGTATCGTCTCCTTATCTCTAATAAAAAAGGCACTAAACTACTCCCCGTTACGACTGCTTTTATGTGAAGTTTGTCCATACTGATCTTTTCCCTAAAGTTTCTTAGCACAAAGATGAGTCTTGGATTGCTCAGTGTGAAGTTAGCTTGACCATCTAAGATATCTTTAAAGCTAAGATGCTTTTGGGAAACTGAGCCCTGTTTTTTTTTTTTTATTGCATGACATTTTTTTTATTTTGGGTTCCATTCTTGTATGTTTTACTTTTCAGCATTTTAAGTCTTTAAATATCCAATACTGCGACTTGTTACACACACACACACACACACACACTTCTTGTTCTACAATTATTTACACATTTTGCCATCAGTTTCCATTTTAATCTTGTAACACAATCTTTAATTTAGCAGAACAGTTGTATGGTAAATAACATATTTGCATTTCAACCACCAGCTTTAATGGTCTTTGGACACGCTTTATCTGAAATTTGATTGCAGTGTACTTTCCAAAATAAATTAAGAGGGCAGCCTTTAATGTTCCACAGACTATTTGCACAAAACAAAATTAAAGGAATACTCTGTAAACTTATCAATGTTGTTTTATTTAGGAAGGCAGAAGTGCATGCATACACTGACCTTCCATGTTCCAAGGCACAGGAACTTCTAATTGCAACCCATGACATGTCCCGTGGAAGCTAAAGAAACACTGCACTGACCTCTGGGATGCATGTGAGGTTTTCCTGCATTGAATGTGGCTGTGACTTCCTCAAGAGTTGCTTGTCTTTTTGAACAGAGAATTTTAGCCAGATGCTGCCTGTCACGATTATTTCCCAATGCACTGTCCACTGTGGGTGGTAATATTAGCCTTCTATAAAATATATCTGGTACACGAGACTGGCTTGTGGCATGTTAAATGGCCACAAGACTTTCAGCAATGGAATGTCCATCTATTTGGAGACTGTCAGTACTGTCAGCCCACATCCATACATGTCTTGATTTAAAAACAATTTTTGGCTGCATTTTTTTATGGCCTTCTGTCCATGTGAAAAGAGCTTTTTGTGAATTCTGATTCAATATTGTACACCCTTTGCACTTCCTATAAAGTGAGCTACATAAGACAACGGTCTCTTAATGCAGATATCAGTGTTTCATATTTTGATATAAATAAATATACTGTCCTTTTGCAACAATTGTGCTCTGTTTAGATTCAGAATCTGTAATTTCATGTCTTTCTTCGTATACAACTTCAAAAGTAATGTTATTTTTTTCTTGGTGTGTTGATTACTCCTTTATATGAGGTATTATCACACCATACAGAGATAACATGCTCATGCGAGCGTTCTTGGTTTCTGTAATCAAACCATTTTCAAAAGTGATGGGAGGGGACACCCCAATTTTTAAAAATATCTATACGTTGGGGACGGGGCTTTCAGACAAAGGCCAGACTTGAGTACACTTCATTGAATGTGCAAATATGTTTTAAACAATAAAGAGTCTAACTCTATGAATCATAAATGACAAAGGTTGAAATGGTTAGAATTAATTCTGCATCTTCTTTTTTTAAGCATACACTTGTGACCTTCTGTTTGATCTTTGCCTAAATGTCTTACTGGTGATTGCAGCTGACCATGGTTTCACTTCCCAAAAGCATTGTTGTGTAACTGTCCTGAGAAGCTGAAGCAGGCTTCTGGTAAATGAGGTCCAGATCTTTTCAATTTTCATATAAAACCTAGTCATTTTACTTGAGCCGTTACATGTTTCTTTTAGGCTGCACTACTATTGTAATATAATGTTCCTAACAAGAAAATCCCTGGATTGTCTTAACAGAATACTGGACATGGGTCAGGTTTTGCCTACAAAATTGTTGGCACTTTTAGAAAAGCTTATTAGCTTATGTGAGTAAAATCCTAGCTGAGAAGATTTTATACTTCATGTGGAAACCTGAAGGAAATACCATGGTAGTTCATTCTTTACAGTGATTTTCACAGTAGCGTTTACAGACGTTTTTTCCCTCTAGGATAATGTTGAGCCGATCCCAGGCCTAAAGAATAGGATTCATCACAGTATAGAAAAGAAATGAATTAAAGAATCACATGACGATATTAAAGTGATGCTTTTTTTAAACTCCATATACATTCACTTGACAATCACAGTAAAAACTGATATCTCTGTTGAACTGCTGGACACATAACTTAGTTATAGGTTCTCAATTTCCCATTGGCCCTAATACAGTAAAAAAAATATATATATATTTTGCTCCACACACAAAATTAAGCAGTGGCTTCAGACCCTTAAACACTGCTAATGTAATGTAATGAAATGTAAAGTTAGGTAGTCTATATATACTTATATACTTACAGTGCAGTTTGTGACATCATGTGGACAAAAGTGTTAAGACCTCAAAAGTATTAGTTCTTTTAGCACTGGTGATAACCGTAATATACTTAAAAATAAATATATGATGAAAAAATTAAATTCTGTATTCATATATAATAAATAAAATTACATTTATTACAATATTGTTGCCCACCTCTGCATAAGGTGGTCTCTCCTCTGCATGACTGGTTTGAGAAGCAATGATTTAATCAGTCCTAACAGTATTTAAATATTATCCCAAACTTAGGTGGACAAAAGTACTGTGATGCCTGCCCTGCACATTGTCTTTTATCTGAAATCAAGACTATGTAAAAAAAAAAATAGTTTACACACTTTGTAATGAAACCCCAGTTTAGTGATCTTAATGTCCCAAAATATCCACAGTATGCTCAGACAAAATTATAATGTGTATTACCATAACAATGTCATATTACCCAACTTCTACATCTGAGGGTCTCTAAGGACCAGTTTAAGAACCTCTGAGCTAAGTACTAGGACATCTGCTCATTAATTGAGAATATAAAATCAAGAATATTTGTATATAAAAAAGAGTTTACACTACCTTTTTGAAAACACTGATATTCACAATATGTTTGTAACAAGTATCTTGTGTATTATGATTTAAATATACTAAATAATATTGGCATATTGCCCATCTCTTCATCTGAAGGTCTCTGAGGACCAGTTTGAGAACCACTGACCTAAGCAGAGTCTCCCATCGCCATGTTGTGGTGGTATGTTGAGAAAAATACAAAATAAAAGTCCTGACAGTCCACTCGAGGGCAGCCAACCTCTGTTTCCCTTACATGATGTGGAAAAGTACTTTGATTCCTCTTTCCCTCAGACTATACTACAGTACTAATGACCCACAGTCTCATAAAAACATCATCATTACTGTGTTTGTCCATAAGCCGTTGCTGTGGCCTACTTACTCATGCCATACAGATAGATTTCTGCAGCAGAGACAAACCCACTCCAGTCTGACTATTATACACACTTTAATGTTTTCAGCAGCTCTACTTCAGTCGAGGCACAGAAGCCATGATTTTAGTGGTTCACATGACTCACGACGTGAATCACTTTACTGTATAAGCATAAATCCTCATATCTTCACTGTGGCCACGCCCCTGGGTGCTTGGTCACTGTCTGTTCTGGGCCTGTTGCTAAACGTGCATGCTTACTCACTGCAGTCTGTATTTCTCAAGCTAATCCTGGAACGGATTTAGAGGTATAATCAGGACATTTTTGAATTGCCAAAGCAAGGAAACACTGAACAGAACTAAACAGCAGCCTACATTTCATTCAGGGTTAAGATGAGTTGCTTAAAATGATTGAAATGAATGACTGAAGTTCATTCATGAGCAATGCTACACTATGCTACACAAAAGGAAGATAACAGTTGCCAGGAACAATAAATGAATGAAAAATTAACATTGCTTCGGTCAACACTTGGTCATATTTACTGAACTATACATATACAATAGTAATGTCTAACTCTTGTGTAACATGTAAAGCAATATGCCACATGTCTCAACTTGAAGTTTCCTAATGATAGCCTGCAATAATCTATTCCATGTAGCTTTAATATTCTTACTCCGTTCCTGCAGATTTTTATTGCAGAAGGGGTGGAGTGTTGACCACATTAGTGCTGTCCAGTAGCATCCAATTTCTATCAAGGATCGGTCTGATGATGTGTCTGGCCATAGCATACCTGTGTCTTTAAGCAATTTTTTGTGACAGCAGCAGTATGTGGACGAGAATTGTCCTGTTGAAATAGTGCACCATAGTGTGTGCTCAGAAGAGGTAGGGCCACTGATGGCAGGACTCTATTAACGTAAGGTTGGGCTGTCAAAGTGCCTGAGTCACTCTATGACAGTCTGGCACAACTACCCACCAAGTTTCATTCTTGTTGGTTCCCAAAAAAGATTTTTTGGTTAGTAGGGTATTTTCAGAACGTTAGAGTTAATATTATTAGAAAATAAAATATGTCAAGTTTCTTGGATGTTCTTAGAATTTTAAAACTAGTTTTTAAATGTTCTGTTAACGTTGCTGCAACATTGCTTATGCCAATGTTTTAATTTTTGGTGTTGGGGTACTTTACGTTTTTAGAACTCACGTAACTTACAATTACACTAAAATAGTGCCTTTCTGCCACCCAAGGCACTCCAAGATGCTTACAATTACATTCCATCCACACTCAACACACAGCGGTGAGAAGCGGCAGCCAATCACACGCAGCATACTCTTAACCAGAAACAACCATCCACCTGAAGGACTGCATCGAGCACTGAGGAGTTGACCCGGAACAAAGTCTATTTCTGGGCATACAGTCACACACATTTACACACCTGGGCAATTTTTTGTAGGGTATCCATTTTTTTCTGTATTTAGTGTTTTTTTCTGTATTTTCTGAAATTTAGTGTATCCAGTTTATGTGATCTCCATGTTTTTGGACTGTGGGAGGAAACCGGAGTCCCCAGAGGAAACCCACTCACAGTATGCTTGTAACAAGTATCTTGTTATTGTGTATTATGATAAAAGAAAATACAAAATAATATTGTCATATTACCCACCTCTGTGTCTGAAGGTCTCTGAGGACCAGTTTGAGAACCACTGGCCTAAGCAGAGTCTCCTATCACCATGTTGTGGTGGTATGTTCAGAAAAATACAAAATAAAAGTCTGGATTGGACTAAAACTGCTACCAATTTCAAGCATAAAATCCAAAGGTGTTTTATACTGTAACGCTCTTGAACTTTCAGGATTTTGTTAAAGCCTAAATGAATGCACAGTCACAAAAACCAAAAGCCACAAACAACAAAACCCAACCCTTAAATTAGTGAAGGTCCACCTCCACCCAGCCAAACTCTCCATTCAAAAAAGTGTCCCACAAAGCCAAATATGAATTATGAATTATGGCCTACACTCAAAAATGGCAAGTCATCCAGGTCTGCAGGCAGCAGAGCAGCCCACATGCTTCACAGCAGCTCTTGCTAAATTTAACAGTTTCGACAGAAGCCTTGCTTGACTCATCTCACCAAAGCACATCATAAATTCTGAGGCTGACACCAGAATTTACAAAAGGCTTACTTACCATGATGACTGCCATGACTGTCTTCAACCAAAACCCCGTTCTGCACAGGAACACCATCCAAATAAGGTGGTGTAAGAGGTAATTTTGGATGGCACAATCAGAAATATACAGCCCATAAGATATCATTATGCATTGCATTGCACAGTACTCTAGTCTGGACCAAAACCTCTGGAAAATGTTGTGTCTGGAGACTGGAGATACTCCTCCAAACCGACATGATCAGCAGTCACAGAAAACTTTTTCCTGCCTTTGTAGTGGATTTACTTTCTTTTTGAGGAGATTTCAGAGTATTTTGATTGTAAGGCATTTGACACAATGAAATTCAATCTTTAATATAAATAGTGTTATTTTTATTTTTTCCTAATCAAAATTCATGTTAAAGATGCAAAACCCAACATTTAAACATATACAGCTCTAAAACAAATGAGACCATTTCAGTTTCTGAACCAGTTTCTCTGATTTTGCTATTTAAAGGTATATGTTTAAGTAAAATGAACATTGTTGTTTTATTCTATAAACTACAGACAACATTTCTCACAAATCCCAAATAAAAATAGTGTCATTTAGAGCATTTATTTGCAGAAAATAAGAAATGGCTGCAATAACAAAAAGATGCAGAGCTTTCAGACCTCAAATAATGCAAAGAAAACAAGTTCATATTCATGAAGCTTTAAGAGTTCAGAAATTAATATTTGTTGGAATTACCCTGGTTGTTAATCCCAGTTTTCATGCATCTTGACATGTTCTCCTCCACCAGCCTTACACACTGCTTTTGGATAACTTTAAGTGGTCAAGTGATCCAGAGCTGTATACTTATATAGCAGTAAACAACATATTCCATGTAAAGATGTAGTGGACTAAAAGTGTCTTGAGGAGGCAATGAGTTAGTCCTGCCCTGTAAAAGATGTGGCCCTTTTCACATTTAGCTTTGCCCTCCCCAAGAGACGAGACAGAGACCGCCCACACAGCACTCTGCATGCAAGATGGCAGAGTGCAAAGATTATTATGAGATAGTGGAGTTTTAGTGTGACATCTAGTGGCAGAAATCACCTTATACAAAACCTTTATTAACATACACTACCGGTCAGACGTTTGGACACTTCCTTTTATTCAATGTTTTTATTCAGTTTTTTCCCTCACATCGTACATGAATACTGAGGTCATCCACACTATGAAGGAACGCATAAGGAATCATGTAGTAACTTAAAAGTGTTAAACAAACCAAAATACTCTGTAAAGCATTTAGGTTCACTTATCTGGGGAGCTGTTAACTTGCAGTTTCTGAGACTGGGAATACTGATGAACTTTTCCTGTACAACAGAGGGAACTCATGCTTTTTCTTTCCTGGGGCGGTCCTGATGAGAGCCAGTTTCATCATATTTGATGATGGATACTTTAAAAAGTTCAGGATTTTTTTTTCCAGATTGACTAACCTCTATTCCTTATAGTATTTTATTCTATATTTAGTTGAGTAGTTATTGCCATAATATGAATTAAAACATTACTCAAATTGAGCTATTCACTGTATACCTGTAACTCTACCTCTTCACAACTTTACAACTGATGCTCTCAAACACATTAAGAGACAAGAAATTCAAGTAATTAACTCTTTTTCAATACCATTTACTGTTCATTTCTAAATGAATATGTGTAGCATATAGTATATATTAGCTTGTAATTCATTATACATTATATATGTTTTATATTAACTCAGACACAGGCCCTGGACTCAACAACAATTTCTGAGTCTTCCTCACTCTAAGACCGAGTCCAAATCAGGTTAAGGCTGAGACAAGGTTAAGACTGCTTGCTTATGGTCCAGCAAGACGGGACTCTAGTGCTACAACACTTTTTACTCATAAATATATTGAGATATTAAATTAATAATGATAATAAATTAAAAGCAATTATGGATATTCTTGATGTTTCATACATTTTAATATAATGGTCTTTGATCACCAGAAACAAGCATATAATCTTCATGACTCTAATTCTAAAACAGTTTCCCAGTACTGGTCCAGGTGATTCTGGAGTTCCAAGTTATATATAGCACCTGTAATTAAAGTAAATAAAGTAAACGAATGAGGGTCTTTAAAGGCTAGTTAATGAAGAAGCATTTGAATTTCACTATCAGGTGTGTTACTGATAAAGCTGACCTCCAGCCTTCAGCTATGGCTATGGCTTCCTGAAAATGTTCCTCCTCTCATCCACAAGGGGGAGCTAGAGATCTGTTCCAGCAATCTGTGAAGCTGTGCACCATTTTGAATGTTGGTTAGGAGATCTTTGAAGTGTGATAAAAAAATAAAACAAACGTGATAGACATCTTTTTGTTTATTAAAATAGAAGCATTTTCAACAAAAATAGAAATATATTCAACATCAATTTATCCCTCTTCCTGTTTGGTAACTGGTATCTGATCTAGCAGTCACTACACTTGATAGCTGTGAAAAAGTCTCTATGATTTGCCAGAGGATTTGCTTTGATTTATTTTTTTCTTTATCTATCACAGTTATCTAGTTTTTACACCCTGAAATAAACCACAGAATATATGTGACAACACATCATTAACTGGCTCTTTTTTTTTTTTTTAAACAACTCAGCAACTCACCGGCCTATTATATATTATTATTATTGTAAGAAGCAGTAGTATGTTAAAAAAAAATTATCAATGTATTTCTCCCCAACTGATAAAAATAATTAAAAACACCATTATATTAGGAACAGGTTAATATATCTGACAAATATAATACAATATCATCCATCTCGCACATGTAGGCTAAGCATCACAGTCTAAAAGATAAATCCACAGCCAGGCTATTAAAGTGTTTTTTCTGGGAAATGCGATAAAATCACAACACAAAGAAAGCATGTCATCGGAATGTTCTGTTTTATAGGTATTGAATTGGCAGGAAACGGATGCACAAATCTAGACCTGTATTGGTCAAATGGTGCAAGGGGTGGATATTTATTTTATATTTTACAATGCAAGACAAAGGAGTGGTTTTTATTTTTACTTATTTAAAAGATTAAATAATGGTCCATATCAAAGACAAAGGTACTGAGGCCGGATCCAATTTGGATTAAATAATGCTTTGATGATCAAGTCCAGAATCTTGTAGTTTATATATATAACTTTTTGCCAAGGTCTTTCTTAGAGTTTTTTAGTTGCCTTGCTTTAAAATAAAAAAAAGGATTGAGCATAAAGTGCAGGTTCATGAGTCTGTTTTTCTATCATCTTCCAGTTATTTTGCCATTTTCCAATATATAAATATTTAAGTTCATCAAGGTCAGTCCTGGCTGCAGTCTGCTCTGTTGCCATGCACCCAGTAACAGATCTGTGCAAACTTCAGCGGAGTAAAGCGCACAGCCACATTGTAGTCACGGTTCTCGCCATTGATCTCCAGCCACTGGTGTCCAGAGAAGATGCCAATCACTTTGCGTTCCCAGCGTTCCAGGGCGTCGTCCCACACTCGGCCGTACACTCCGGATCCACTGGCCCCGGGCCGGGCGTCACAGTGCTGGTAGATCAAGTCGTTGGACTCGTCCTCCACAGGGCAGAACCGGTACACAAGCTCTCCAGGACGGTCACTATCAAACCCAGAGAAGTGGATGCGCTTCCCAGCCAGATCATCAGAAGAAGGGGCCACGGCTAATCGCATAAAGGGCCGTCGGTGGGGCCAGCGCAGCTCCAGGAGGGCATAGTCAAAATCCATGCTGACATCCTGAGGTCCCTGGATCCAGCCTTTAGGCACCCGTGTCCGTTTGACCCTCACCCATCGCACCAAGGGCTTCTTCGAAGGGGCCTGACCTTGCCTTGTGCCGTTAACATTAACAGAAGGTGGGATCAGGAAGCCCACCCTAAGCTTGCGTGCCCCTTTGACATAATCTTTCCCATCATGTACGCAGTGGGCAGCAGTCAGAACATGCTGCTGGGACACCAGAACCCCGGTGCAGCCAGTCGAGATGCGCACAGCTGTGGAGAAGGGATAGTCCAGGAGAAAGTGGTCGCCACGGATGTTGAACCGTCCATCTGCACCATATATCTGCCGCCGCATCCTCTTGTGAAATGAAGGCGGTGATTTGTGGCTCTTTCTGATGGACGGTGTGGGTACAATATAATTAGCAATGTCCTCATCATCATTAACATTATCAACATCATCATTGTCTAGGTCAACAGTGGTGAGCGTACGGGAGCCGTCTGCGTAGAGCGTCTCAAAGGCGAGCTGCTCAGTCAGGTGTTCTTTGTCGACGTCCTCCCCTCTGTGGAAGCAGCTGGTGTTGCAGTGGGTGGTGAAGTCTAGCTGGGCTTTTGCGCTGAAATGGGAGCGGGACAGGGGCAAGGGAGCGTGAGGCACCAGGGAAGGAATGTGCGGATGCTGGGAGAGGTGGGAGGGTGCTTTCACTGTCAGACAGAAGGATATAGGGAGTAAGAGGAGAAGCCCAGCGAGGCAGTGGTGGGCCAAGTCCAACGTCTGCCAGCGTAGCATGGCGGAAATTTGGGGAAACCTGAAATTAGAAGAGGACAGTTATCTTACAGCGTATTACTTACAACATATAACAATGATATACTAAAAAGTCTCATGTCAAAGGACATGAGACTGGTAGCGTGTCCCATGACTTTTGCCATGTCCCAGAGAAGCTACAGAATTCCGTGTGTGTAGGGTAGGGTCTCCTGCATTGACTGTTGATCTCTATTGATTTCTATTAAGTATTTCTAGTACACACATTACATTGTGGATCAAGGTATGTTAAATTTCCCCAAGAATTCAGGAGAAATCAGCACAGTTCGCGATAATTATCATAATTATCACCGGCGACATCTGGCTAAAATTTGCCATGTACATAGACAAGCGACAAGATATCACATCCCCATTCAATGCAGAAGACCACATACACATATCCGACAGGTCAGTGCAGCATTCTGTAGCTTCTATGGGAAATGGCAAAAGTCATGGGACACGGTATGTCAGAATTTGCATGTCAGTGTACTTTCACTAAAATACGAATAGTTTCTTCTAAATGTGCTCATGTCTTTCAAGCTCCTTATATAACTAAATCATGTTGGGACAAGACTGTAGGACCCTCAGTAGACTAGTGCTGTCATGATACTGTAATATCAAGCTTTGATACAAAACTATAAAAAATATAGGCTTGTGTACTTGGTATCATTTTGATAACATGGAAATCTCCAGTGATTCTCTTATTTCTTTTTCGGAAAATAAGTACTGTTATTGCTTCAAATGTTTGGTGCCAATATGTACTGATTTACTACATTATTGTCAACCAATAGGTATAATGCATCTTGTTTCTAACTTCTCTGGTGACATAAGGATGACTTTCTCCTCTGTAGTTCTCAGCCGATTAGATACTACAGGACAAACACTTAAAGTATAGTAATAAAATAACTGCCCTAATATTTCTTACAGTTTCTGACTCTCACAGGCAAGTCTTATTGAGATAAAAATCAAAATAAATTGAATGTTATACTAAATATTCTACCAGGTGATTCCCAAACTGTCAGATTGTGTTATCTTCAGTTAAGCAGGAATTCATGTGCACACGTTTGCAACCCAGTAAACTCCCCCAGACTTATCCTAGCTCCATATCTGACCCTATTGTAAAGCCCCTCAGGAATTCCCTGCAAACAACATGTTTCCCAGTACGAACCCCCAGCTGGCCTTTTGTTATCCTCCCATCATGAATGGAGAGCAGGGTCTTGTCCTTCAGTTCAGAACACACCCAGTGTTTACCTTCCCTCACTTGCTTTCAGCCTGTATAAACTAACAGTGCCAGTGTGTGGATGCACTGGCAGCAGCTTGGGTTACAAAGTTGGCCAAATAAATCCTGTTACACTTATTTTAAAACAGTTACAGTCTCTTGAGAAGATTAAGACAAGAGATATGGATCAGGTTTTTGTCATTGCATATGACTATAGATGTATACTCAAGTACAGAATAGAAATATAAACGTCTAGCCAACCATAGTACAGCAGTATCAAGTATTAGGCAGTCATTTATCCTTCTAACTAACCATAATATCTAAGACCATATATAGCTAACCATAATATGTGCTAGCTCATTATTAGTACCTAAATGTGAATTATTAGGCACCAATTATACAGGGATATAATATGTCTCACCAACCACAGTACAGGAAAAAAAATGTCTAGCCTATCATTGTACAGAGATGTATTGAAATGTATATTTCTAGCCAACCACTGTACAGAAACCTGAAGGTACTAGGCAGTCATAGTACAGAAATATAAATGTATAGCCAATCACAGAACAGAAAACAAATATGGTACTATGCAGTTAGAGTACATAAATTAAAATACCAAATCAATCATAGAATATTAAAAATAAGCTCTAGGCAACCATAAAACAGAAATGTGAAAAACTAAGCAGGCATAGTACAGGAAAATAAACATATTGCCACTTACAAAAGAGAAATATGAATTTCCAACCAACCACTGTACAGAAACCTAAAGGTACTAAGCAATCATATTACAGGAATATAAACTTATAACCAATCATATAACATAAAGATGAGGTACCATGCAGCTATAGTACAGACATTTGAATATCTAATCAATCATAGTACAGAAAAAAAATAAACCTCTAGGCAAAACTAAAATAGAAATGTGAATAACTAAGCAGTCATAGTACAGGCATGTTAACTTATAGCCAATCACAGAACATAAAAAAATAAATACTTGAATATCTAATCAATCATGGTATAGAAAAATATTATTAAGCCAATCAAAGTACAGAAATGTGAAGTATTAGATCTTAACACATTTACATTATTATGATTATAAGATTATGAGATTTTAAGAACACGTACTGCCAGGTTATAATATTATAGCATATAGCAAAGTATAGAATATGTGATATTTCAGTTAAATACTTTACCTTGATCAGCAGAAACTGTTTTTATATCCAGATCCTGGTTTTCTCTCCCTGTGCACCAGCTCTCCCAGCTCTCAGCTTCTCTCCCATTTTCTCAGAGCTGCTGTGTGACAGGTTTTACCCTGAACTCCCACACCAGCCCACCCGCTGCCCACAGGACCCTCAGTCTGCCCGAGACCCCATCACTCCTCCGCTCTGCTGGATCTGTGTATCAGCTTCTCCCGGGCTCTAACTCATCCTCCGCGGGCAGGACAGCGATGTGCGCGGATCTGCTGGATCTTCAGTCTGTCAGGCGAGGCTGTGTGTGGAGTATCTGAGCCCACCTTCAGCTACCAGCACCACTGCAGCCCACTTCATTCCCCACCCGTTTTCAGACAGGCCCCGCCCCCTGGACCTGGATTGGCTGGAGTGTGTACTCTCCTGTGCTATGATTGGTCAGTTAGTCATGAACTGTTAAACATTCACAGAACTGTCCTACCTAAGGACCTACTTGCCACTACTAGTACAGAATTTTAGTACAGAACTTTTTTAGGACAGAAATGTGAAGTTATAGCTGAATATTATTTTGCCAATCACCAGCCATGTATAAAATACTAGAGAGCCAGACTTGAGTAGAAATAAAAGTACTCTATCAAAAAAGTGACTGAAGTAGAAGTTGAATTGTTTTTTAAGCACCATAATTAATTAAGTGGAAGTACAAAATAAAGTAAAGTATTTAAAATTATTTTTTGTACTTAAGTGTTGCAAGTAGTTTTAAAGTAGTATCATAAAATATACTACCCAAGTACTGAATGTCTTATAAAATAGCTTGATTGTTTAATTCCCCTTAATAAAGAGCAGCTTCATCAAACCCAGTGAGAACGTAGAGCAGTGATAATGTGAGTTTGAAATGTTTTGTAATTTTTTATAATTGTAAGAAGTAACAATACAGCACATAAACTATGTATCAGAGTAAAAGTATTAAACTCATTGAAAATATGTAGTGGAGTAAAAGTGGAAGTAGGAGAAAAAAAATAATACTCCAGTACATACAGATATAGTATTTTAGTACTTAAGTACAGTAGTGAAGTAAAAATAATACTCCAGTAAATACAGATACAGCATTTTAGTACCTAAGTACAGTACTGATGTAAAAATAATACTCCAGTAGATACAGATACAGCATTTTAGTACCTAAGTACAGTACTGATGTAAAAATAATACTCCAGTAGATACAGATACCGCATTATAGTACCTAAGTACAGTAGTAAAGTAAAAATAATACTCCAATAGATACAGATACAGCATTTAAGTACTTAAGTACAGTAGTGAAATAGTTCTGCTAGGCAGGAATATAAATGTACAAGCCAGTCATAATAAGGGACATACACCTTAGCAAATTATAGTACAGAAACATAAAGTATTAGACAAAATAAATGTTATCCACTATGCCCTATACTGCTCCTCAAGAGTCTCCACTCTGGTGACGTCAACAACACGCAGTGTTATTGGGCGAGAGTTTAACATGGGGCGCGGTTTTAATTAAAGAGTCATGTAGGACACACCCATTTCTCCACGTGTAGTTCCCGCGCGCTCAATACGCTGACAGAAACGTAAACATCACGGATAAAACGTCTTGGGTGTTCATTAAGATAGTACATGCATCTACGAGTAAGTAGCTGGTAGATAGTTGTCTTAAATACACTTTATTGTCTTCAGTAAAAACACTCACACGAAGGTTTTTGCAGTGTTTGAATTTACCATTCCACCTTAAAAGCTGCTGTGGCGACAGCAGTTTTAAATTTAAACGTCTTCAGCTTTTAAGGTGGAACAGAACATTACTATAAGAGTACAGGTGTAGTTTTATATGAACTGTTAATTTCTGCACAACATTAGCAGAAATGTATAAAACTCTAATTTACGCTTAATTTAACGTGTGCGCCGTTTTAAAACTCTAGAGTGGCGCACACGTTACATTAAGCGTAAATTAGAGTTTTATACATTTCTGCTAATGTTGTGCAGAAATTGAAATTGAAAATGAATTGAAAATGTAAACATACTCTAGTGGCTTTAGTAGTGAGGATATATGAGAAGTTCTACACTAAACTTAAATCAGGGTTTCTGCATGTTTGGGAAAACTATTTATTTAGACTTTTTTTTTTTTGGCTTTGTAATACCACTCTAAATTAAGGCATTAAAAAAAAAAAAAAAAAAACCCTACAATATTAAGATTACAGGCTTTAAAGTAAGTTTGTGGTTATTGTATTTTAACCAATATATTAAACCAAACATAACATGCATATCAAATCTTAAAACTGCAAAATTCAATGTGCGAAAATAAAAGCAAAACTGTGTTTACTGACTAACATTTTAAGACCTTTAGGTAATGGATTTAAGACATTTTAAGACAGAGTAAGGACTTATGTTTTTATACAAGAATTAAAGACTTTTAAAGGATATTTATACAATAAATCCATACATTGGTGTATAACCTTGTTAAAGTTAAATGAACCTGTATGATATTTTTTTTTTAACGTAATTTCAATGCTATTTAATGCAAACAAGTGTGACAAACAACCTTACCTGCAATCATATTTTAACTAGGACTCTAGATTCCAGTCAGTCATGGTGCAAAAATATATATGAACTTAAAATATAACCAATAATAGTATAGAAATGCACATTTCTTGCCAGTCATAGTACAAACATGTCAATCAATCAAAGTACAGGAAGAACAAAATAGAAGCCCCTTGCTAAAAAAAGTATTAGGCAGCCATAGTACAGGAACATAAATATCTAACTAACCACTATACAAAGAAAAAGGAGGCAGGGGAAGCCTGGATGGGGTGTAAATAATAATGTTCTTGCAATAAAAGCAAAACAGTGTCTAATGATAAGACGTGCACTTCCTTAAGTAATAATATAGATACACAGATTTTGGACTTTTAATTCTTGTTATAGCAAAATATTATCAAAGAAGGCATTTAAATCTAAATGGCATGATGTACTGTAAGCAAAGAGCAAAATCTTGGCCTGAGATTAAAGCATAATATAGTACCTGTTTAAAAGAATGGAAGCCAAGCGAAGATGGCCTGAGGCTGTATTTTCCTCTCGCTCCAATTAAATCCTCCAACGTGTCAGAGATAAGATCAAGGAAAACTGAGTTTGGTATGTGCTTGATTTCTGTGGCTTGACTCCCTAAGGTGAAAATGATTCAGAAGTGGGTCTCTTACACACCACCTCAGCCACTGATATGAACAGAGCCATGTTTCAGAAACAGGCGGGTCTGTTGTAGTGGTGTCTCCATGTCGAGTTCAGTCGGAGGGCTCCGGCCGCTTGCCCTGACCTGTGCAGACAGGCTACTTGACAGAAGAATGCAAAAATCCCATTGTGTCAAGAAGACTGCTGGGTTCCTCTGGGTTTCTCAGATCTGTGGTAGAAAGTAGTGGGACGTTTCTCACTGTCAAGTTCCACTCTCAGTCATTTGCTCAGGAATCCCAAGCTCTTTCCAACAAAAGGTTTCTATTATGCAGATTTCTGGGTTTTTGCTCTGCTGTTGCTCAAAAACATAACAAGGAACCCAACAGATGTGGTTATTGTGTCACAACAGCAATACCTTGAGATCAAGCTAATCAGTGAGCTTTTAGACAGCCTGTCTTGGCTCTGAACATTTTACAGAGTTGATGAAAGATCTGGGTAACACATGGCTGCAATATACATGCACATCAACTCCAGCCAGTAGCTTTTACAGTGGATTACACCACCGTGCCAAAAAGGGGTTTACTTGGCTCAAATGTATACATAATTTTTATATGGATAAAATACATCACTGCCAAAAAAGTAAATCGAGAAACTAAACTGGGTGGATGTATGCCCAGTATATTCTACTATTGTTCATTAAGTTAACTCTAACTTTGGCTATACATTTACAAGAATCTCTTTTAAAAAGAAGCTACCAAATATATTGGGTATATGTCATAGAAGGCTAATCTTATTACCACCCACATTGTACAGTGCAAGGGGTGTTAATGATGGTGACTGGCAGCATCTGGCTCAAATGTAAATTGGCAGTCATGAGTCATGAGACATGATACTAGTTTCTGTCCAATGACATGTGACATGTCTGTGCAAAATACAAACTAGAATAAATATTGTATGTATGTATTGTATTATTGACATGCTAGTGAGAAAAGCCTACCTAAATGCGGAGATCTGTGCAGGCACCTGATTTAAAGAGTACAGCATGTTGTTGAAACAGTAATTTGACCTTCAATTTTGAGTATTTTGGACTGAAATAACTACTCGGTGACTTTGCATATATGAACCTAGAGTGATCTAAGGCCTGTAAAAAAAAAAAAAGTGTATTCTTTTTCAATACTTCCAAATAACTTCCCACAAAATAATATTAATAAGTACAGTTTCAAATTATGTTTACTGGTATTTTTTAATCTACATAAAGACATTTTTAAGCACGAATTGTAAGAAGGAAGCCCTAAAACCTTTTGGTATTTTGGCTAAATAAGTGTAAATGTGTAACACCACAGTAGAACATGTTCCACTGATAGTATCATTCGCCAGCCTCTGGGTCACGGTGGGTGAGCGAGATTTTGTTGGTTTGTCTTGGCACAGGCTGCGATCCACTCTTCTCTCCCCTCAGGATGAACTTTCCCCGTTCTCAAGCTCAGATATTTCCAAGCGCTCCTCCAGCCTTTCCTTTTTCTTTGATTTACAAGTCATTCTAACCCGCTGATATTTACCATGCTCTTTTGCAGTTTGTGATAAGGGATTGGGGTGCGCTGGTCGCGGCCTACGGTTCTTTTAACCGTCAGGAATCCAGCGCCTTGGACCGTCCCCAGCTCTGTGTACAGTGGGGCTCTTGTTCTTGACCTGTCCTGGCACTACATCTCTCGAAGGAGGGGAGGGGAAGGGGGTGAGAGAGAGGAGAGAGAGGAGAAAAGGCTCTACGTGAGCAGGGGGCTTTGTCAGAGACTCCCCTTTTCCCTGAAATCCGCTCTTTTATCACCTCCAGCTTCAGACAGGAGCTCTCGGCCACCGTGGCCTTTCCCTATCTCGGCTCTCGGCTCGCTTCTAATGGCTCCTTCTCCCTCACCGTTACCTCAGGCAGACAGAGAGGAGCTTTCAGAGACAGACAGTGGAGAGTGTTTGTGTTCAGAACAGAAAAGTCTGACTTACAAATCACTTCACACCTCAGAAATGTGAGACTGTCCTTGTTGTAACAAAGGTAGACAGTTCAGAGTTCGCAGAAACAGAAGCTGAGCCTCATTTTCAAGTGTACTCTTGTTTCTGTTTTCATTTCACAGCAGAGATGCATGAAATGAACATTTTTGTCATAAACCGAATCCAAACTAAATAAAACATTTGACCAAAAGTAGAATAAAGAAGTTTTTTTTTTTTTTACATTTTTTATCATTGTTCCATGTTGTTTCCATTGAATAAATTAAATATATCCAACAAAGGATTTACCTTGGCACTGCTGTTCTAATCATTAATTTACTTTAGGAGTGCTTTGCTCTTGACATAAATGTATCGCAATAGTGCTTCTTACGTCACACATGAATGCAGTTTAGACAGAGAAAGGCAGTCACTGTTTTAGTAAGGTTAAGGCTAAGTTAGCTTATTTATTGTTACTATCCTGGCCCTGTACAGCTTGTATCTTTTCGCTGGAAAACAGACAGATTGTGAAAGGGTAGTAAACTCCCAGCTTACAGTTTTTATTAGTAAAAGGTTTTCTGCATGTTTTTTTATGTTAAATGTCATGTCAATATTGCCGCAATGTCACTTCTGCCAATGACTTTCTATTGTTAGCTTTGGGAATTTTAACATTTAAACATTGCTAAATTTTCTTGCAACATTCTCTGTTTGCTGGGCTGATAACAGTATTTTAGATTCCATAGAACATGGCAAAAATCATGAGACATGATACTGTACTGTAAACTGTATAGTGTAGTTTGGTTTCCATTGGCTGTTTTGTCTTGTACCTCATTTAAAAAGCAGTCTGGACTGAAACACACTTTATAACTTCAGTGCAAATGGGTGGGGCTTAAGCGGTAAATGCTGACAGGGTGTGGGTTTTTATGATACCTTGCTTATTATGATTTCACAATTGCAATTCTTGCACCTCAGTTTCCATATATGGACGGTGTGTACTGGGAAATTATCCATGCCATGTAAAGCTCTTTTTTTTTTTTTTTTTTTAGGAAAATGAGATTTTGCCAATATGCCAATTTAAATAGAGCATTAAACTGCACTGAGGTCTTAATCTAATCAAACATCACAAGAATCTGATTTTGCTTCAAAAGGAGCGAGTTGGATCAGCGCTTCACTTCATACACACTGCCTGAGTGAGCTGTGTGAACAAGCATACCTCAAATTACCATGGAAATTCTTGAGTTACGGAGCACAAGCCCGTGCCTGTGAAGCTGAGCCTCAGCAACATTCCCAGCAGCATATGTCCCATTACAGGTGACCTGGCTCTCATGGATTATGTGCACGTTCAGCAGATGACAGCAGAGGGTTTGTCTGGCGCTGTAAAAGGAGAAGGATAATGGGCTCTGGGCTTTTCTATACCACCCTGTCTTTCACAGAGCTCTGCAGAATTTAGGATGCATGTCGCTTCACAGCACAGGCATGTATACGCTGTCAGGTGTGTAAATCTCTCGCCTCTCGGCGCTCTGACTCAGCTGAAGTGCTTTAGGAAATGAATTGGTGGCTTTTCCACACTCAAATGTCATCACCATTTAATTTAACGCTTTAACACTCAGAATTACTACTGACACAATCATGGAATATTAACTTTTTTACTATTTATTTGCTGTTTATTACTGTCAGCCTGAGTGCTTACTGTAAAATATATACAATGGGGGAGCTTGCTTCCTCTAATTTTAGTGTAACCCTTCATCTTGGGAGTGTGGGTAGCGTGGACGTGGGTGAAATTAAACTCAAGGACACATAACGAGTTTTATATATTTTTTTAAACTTTTATATTCCTTTCTTTTCCAAGCACAGCAGCAACAACCTCCCACCCTCGTCTCTCCCGTCTTCTCCCCTCCCTTCTTTTTTCAGCCTCTACCAATCACCACAGTCAGAAACACTGCCCAACTGAGCAGAGTAATTAAATCCTAATTCTGACCAACATCTGAACTTGAATAAAAATGTTACACAAACACATTGCATAAACTCTCACTTCAGAACCTAAACCAAATTCCAAATGACTTGATTTTTAGTCTCACATTAGTTTTTCTAGCTCTAGATTTTTTATGCTATATTTTTTTGTATGTTGTCTGAGTGCAATTAAAATATACACCAACTTTATGCTCTCAACACATTTATAATCCAGGACATCTAGGTTATTCTAAAACTGTTGTTATATTACTTTTACATTTGTTTTTAGAATTATTCACTATTACACAGTACACTGGCAGTCATAAAATGTGTAATGTTTTATTTTTTTGCGTAAATAATCACAGATCACAGAAACATTAATGAAAAAGCTAAAGAGTGTATTGTACTATTCTTCATTCTACATACTTATTATTCTAAAATAGAAACAAAACATAATAGTTACTGTAAGAAACATAAGTGTAGATTAATTCTATGTTACATTTGATTTCCAAGTAGATCCAGGTTCATAATTCAGGATGTATAAACTACATATCAACAGTAGTGACATGGTAGAAGTAGTATTATGCAGTTTATTGTTACTACTTTCTGTTTATATTTCATTAAATTAGTTTTACACACTTTACTGATATACGTCCACAGATAGAAGTTGGACAGTTGTGTTTGGGTGCAAAATACTGTATAACGCATTCCTATCAACAATGCTACACTGGAACATAAAAAGTGGGACACATTTTGGTTGGATTTGTTATAAAACACTGGTAATTTTTTGTCAAACCAGTTGTGGTAAATGTCTTTATCTGTTTTTGGAAAAACACTTTGAAATCCAGTAAAAGTATTGGAATGTTTAACTGGGATGCTGTCAACTTGGAAACGACTAAGACACAGTGGCAGTAGCAGCATTCACAACTTCAACATCCAACAGTCACATGTTTTCTTTCTCTCTCTTTCATCTGATACCCTCCGAGTCCAGCCTCCTGTCAGTCTCTCTCCAGGTGCAGAGAGCCACCATGGTGGGCCGGAGCACTCCAGTTCGTGAAAAACCCGTCTGACAGCGGATCTCGCTCTGTTCCAGTCTTCCCAGCAAAGTGGGGATTATTAACAAGATCAGAGAGCTCCCTCTGTACTCTTTAATCTGTTAATTGGCTTCAGATTCAAGCGAGTGACTTGCACTGCCAACAGTAGAGGGAACCTTTCATAACAATAGCTGCTGTGCTTGACCCGCTCCCCCCTCCCTGTCCGCCGTCACTCAGAATCCAGCGCGGCCTCTGGAATGCGAGGCGTCCAGTTACGACAGGAGACCTGAGCCGTGAACCCAAACAATGTCCCCTTTCTGCACCCGTCCATTTTATGCCTCCTTTTATCGTCCTCTTAATTTTTATTAGTTCCCTCGCTGTGTTCTACACTAAAGGGGCCTTGTCTGTCCGGAGGACCCTGCACTCTGTACTCTGACTCTCTTCATCTTCTACTGTTACTGCCCTCTGAAATACATCTCACCCCCATCTCCCCCTATAATACCTACCCACTTCTTTCATTTATTTCAAGAGACTCATTTTAAGTTTTTTTTTTTTTTTTTTTTTTTTTTACAGAAATCTGCTCAGAACTTTTTTTACAAATCCAAAGTTCCGTCTTAAGGCTTATTTATTCTCATCACTAAATATTGATACAGATACATTCCACTATATCCACTCTAGGGCTTTATCTATTACCAAGAATGTACAATACAATACAATACGTATCATTATTTCTGCAGTTCTTTCGATTTTTTTTTCTGGCTTCTTTATGACCTCCTGGATGAGTTTATCCATGCCCTTTTGGAGTAATTTTGGTAGGCCTCTGTCTCTCCTGGGAAGGTTCTCCACAGTTCCATGTTTTCTTCATTTGTGAATAATAGCCCTCTCTGCAGTCTACTGGAGTCCCAAATGACTTTTCCAGACTGATAAATGATCAATGACTTTGTTTTCTCATCTGTTCTTGAATTTCTTCAGATCGGGGCATAAAGTGTTGCTTTTAGAGATCTTTTATCCTGCCTTATGTTGTCAGACAAATGCTATTTAAGTGACGTCTTTTCACTTTTTTATCAAATCAGAACAGTGTGATCTAATGACCGAGTACAACACAGGTGTCAGCATTTCTTCAGCCACCCCCTACCATAAGACTTTATCATGATCAATTTATGTACTGCTATCACATGACATTTTTCTGAATCAGTTTCTTTGATGTTGCTATTTACAGGTATATGTTTGAGTAAAAATAACATTGTTGTTTTATTCTATTATATTTCATGCTTCTTGGTATGTTCTCCTCCACCAGTCTTACACACTGCTTTTGAATAAATTTATGCCACTCCTGGTGCAAAAATTCAAGCAGTTCAGTTTGGTTTGATGGCTTGTGATCATCCACTTTCCTCTTTGGTAAAATCAAAGAAACTCATAATTCTTAAGTTTTCAGTTTAAGTTGTCTTAAACTATTATTTTCAGAGTATGTGGAGTATTTCTAAGCAATTCTTCAATTTGGCAGCCCACAGAATTGTGTAGAAAATGCTAAAACCGACACTAGGCAACAGACAACAGACACTAAGCTTGTCCGCTTAGGCCTCTATTCATATCTAATAGCGCTGTGTTTGCTCAGGCCTTGACCATTAAGATGCTTTAAGAGCGGAAGAATTTTCTGGTGTGTGAAATCCTACTATAGCAGATTGCTGGTAATTACTGTGTTACCTTCAGCCCTGAATGATTAGCAGATGTTCAACTAGAAAAGCTGGAAATGATAGTCTTAAAATCGGAATGTTCATTCAGGAACGCAGTGAAGGAAGGTCAACAGCGTTATACCCACCAGCCCGACACAGTGGAAATGAAAACATAATTATTATACTGTTGGAAAATGCGTTATTCTCACATTCAGAAGGGTAGCCAAGAAAAAGAGACCCTGCTGGCTTTGCGAATCCTCTGTCCACAGTTAGACACTGAATGGAACACACAGGGCTGTATAAACGTTTATTTTTCCCATTACAGTAGCAGCAGCAGTGGCGGCGGCACGAGGACACACTGCTGCCACTGCTGACAGGGTGACTCACTTATGAAGGATTTTTACTGCCCAGACAGCCGCCAGCTTGTTAATGCTTTATATTAGCCTCTATGACCACAACAGAGCATATGGAAAGGAAAACTTTACAAAATTAACATTAATGATGATTTATGATTCCAAAAACTAACATTTTAAGACAAACTCTGCTATAGATTTTTGCTTTATGTTGTGCCGAATTTGTTTTAGAAGGATACATCAGTTGCGTCTTTGAAACTGTTCCAGTGTCCACCGCTAGATGCTGAATGAAACACATAAGGTATGCAGGATTGATATGCATGTTGGGTCATTTGTAATTGATTGTGAATATAACGTCTGCTGGGATGGCTTATCTGTTCTCGTGGATAATTCTAGCCAGATGCTGCTGGTCACAATCATTTTTAATTATGTAGTCACAAAAATGTATTACTTTTATAAAAAAATAAAATTAAAAAACTCTTATATACCATTTTAAGAGGTTTTGATTTTTGGCATTTTTGCCCAGTTGTTATGGTGCTGTTTTTCTGGAAGGATACATCAGTTGCGTCCTTCAATACACTCCACAGGGCTGTATAAATGTTATTTATTTTTCCCGTTCCAGTAGCGGCAGCAGTGGTGGCATGAGAACACACTACTGCCACAGCTGACTGGGTGACTCACTAACAAAGGATTTTACTGCCCAGCCACCATCCAGTTAGTGCTTTATATTAGCGTCCATGACAACAGCAGAGCATATGGAAAGGAAAAATATAGGAAAGTCTGTTGGATTATGATTATAAAAACTTACATTTTAAATAGTGCTGTCAACGTCTGGAAACAGAATGAGGGTTTTGTTTAATGCAAATGAATCATATCACCAAATTGAGGTTTTAGCATTTTTGTGATATTTAAAGACATAAACACAGCATTGTTTACTATTGTTGAGTTCAGAAGGTAGATTACTTTTAAATTTATTTCTCTTACCCACACACAAGTTATTGAAGGTGGAATATGGAGCTTTATTAGCATTTATTTCCTCCATTACAGCTCTGAAGTATTTTTATCTTTCTGCCAACAATACAGGGAAGTTCCAGAATGAAAGAAAGAAGTCATGATTGATTTTTTTTTCCTTTGGTTTATCAGTTGATAACATTAGTATAAATATAATTTCATGTTGCCAATCTAACACTGATTCTTTTATTTACGTTAAAATACCCATTATTAAAATCTTAGTCTTTAGAAGAAGACAGGGGCAATGAATTGTGATCAATGACAGAATCCTGTTGTGATTAATCTGATACTTTTTTTTAATTGATTAACACCACTAATTTTAAGACAAACTTGTATATGGAGTCTTTGATTTTTTTTTAGAAGGCTACGTCAGTTGCGTCCTCAAAACTGTTCTGCTGTCCACAGTCAGACATGCAGGTGGAATAAAGCTTTTATATACAGTACATACATATTGCTATTTATAAGTATATATTTGACTAAAATGAAGATTGATGTTTTATTCTATAAACTACAGACAACATTTCTCCCAAACTCCAAATAAAAAAATATTGTCATTTAGAGCAATGATTTGCAAAAACTGAGAAATGGTTGAAATAACCAAAAAGATGCAGAGCTTTCAGGCCTCAAATAATGCAAAGAAAACAATTTTCAGCAATCAATATTTGGTGGAATAACTCTGGTTTTTAATCACAGTTTTCATGCATCTTGGCTTGTTCTCCTGCACCAGTCTTATACACTGCTTTTGGATAGCTTTATGCCACTCCTGCTTAAATTCAAGCAGTTCAGCTTGGTTTGTTGGCTTGTGATCATCCGTTTCCTCTTGATTTTATTCCAGAGGTTTTCAATTTGGAAAAATCAAAGAAACTCATTTTTAAGTGGTCTCTTATTTTTTTCCAGAGCGGTATGTGTTTATTTTTCATGTTACAGTAGTGGCGGCGGCACGAGGGCACATTACTGCCACCGCTGGGTGGGTGACTCACTAACGAAGGATTTTTACTGCCCAGCCACCAGCCAGTTAATGCCTCACATTCGCCTCCATGACTTCATCACTGCATATGGAAAGGAAAAAGATATGAACTTTTCCACTGAGCCTTTTTCCACCTTTCTGACCCTGGTTACAGTCCACGCTGCTACAATCATTAGACATCAATGTCCCTCCTGCTCCCGCAATAACATAAAACAGATATTCCACACTGTCTGGTCTGTAATACTTATTTCAGTGTAACCTGAGCTCTTCTGAACAATGCTGTGGTCAGGCACTCGTGCTTCTGTTTGTAAGCAGTTCTGGGACAGGCCAACTTGAGAAACTTGATACGGCTAGCTTACTTTCTATTACAGTGGCTGCAGAGTTGCAAAATCTGTTCTCTAGCAAACAAATAAACAGAGCAATAAGACGGCACAATCTCATAAATCTCATAAATAGCTTATGTTTAATAAGCTCTGATACACTCTCCTGCCACGTGGCTCTAATGTGGTTTAGAATGTGTTTTTTGATGTTCTGTGTATGTATATAAGAACAGCGATGCAGTGGACGGAGCTGTGGAGCTGTGCTGGGCTGTTGGAACTGTGGGAGGGCTCTCGGGGGATGCTGACAAACGCAGCTGGTGTGGAGGTGATGGAGAGATTCTTCATTTCCCCACAGATGTTACCACAGAGTCTCACAGGCTGTGGATGCACTGGCACTTTTCCACTCGCTGAAGCCATGCAAAAGCCCTCAAATAGCCATTGGGCCTAGTGTTTATATCCCTGTGTATGTCAGTTCTCAGCAATGTGGGAGAACATTTGACACAATAGTTTGTCAAATAATGACATAAACAGTCTCCTCCTTATGACTTATTTATATTGAAGAATTAAACATATACGATATAAATAAAATACTATGCAATATACAATATTTACTACAGACTTAAGCACACTATGCCTTCTGCTTTAGCAGCTAATCTACCTATGAACTAAATCAGTCACAACCATGGGTCAGTCACAGTTATAGTACATTTACACATGTACAGCTGTTTCTGGCCATGCCATGTTTATGCGGAGTGTTTACAACAGGTTAGTGTTGTGCTAAATGGAAAAACACCAACAAGCTAGATCATGCCTAACTACGACAGAACAAGCACAAAAATCATTATTTGAAAGTACTTATATCTTCCTTGTCTGCTAACTTGCCACGGACAGTAGGTACAGATCCCTCCCTCAGAAAAAGTCTGCTGGCTTACCCTGCTATGTACTGTCTGAGGTTCTCAACCAATGACTTCTTCCACTGATCTAGTGGGTGGGGTTCTGGTGGGTGTTGATGGGTGAGGAGTGGTGGCAGGGTGGTTCTGTGCAGGTTTCCTTATTGTGATATCACAGTAAGAAAGCCATTCAAACAGCGTATAGAAGCTTATGATAAGATTCCTCACAACAAACCCTTTCAACTGTTTTGCAGAAAATGGATTGATAGATGTTTTTTTTTCATATCATATTTACCATGGCTTTAGTTTTCCCTCTGGCTAAGTATACTAAAAGATCTGTTTTCCTTTATTTCCTTTTATTTCCTTTATGCAGGTGTGGCTAGTGGACCCCCTTCCTCTTCCATTGCACACTGGTGAGCTCAACCCAGCTTTGGTGAGAAGGTTCGGAATCCACCGCCTCAGTTTATCTGATCCTTCTCTGAATAGGAGGTGAGTTATGTCGTGCACACAGCCATGCACATCTACAGTCAATGCGAAAATAAGATAAAAAGGGAAAAAAAGCATAAATTTCAGAGTAAATAAAAGATAATATACCTTCTGAACTCAAAATGAAAGGTTTGCTGTTTTATATCACTAAATACAATTTCTAATGCATCACCAGGCTCTGTCGATTTTGTCACGTTATTAATTTACTTTTAAAAAAGTGTAAAAATTTCCAGATTAACTGCATGTGTTAACATGATAACGTTGACAGCTCTACAAAAATCAGGTCCAAAGGTTTTACTATGTAAAAAACATCCAACAAATTTGATGTGGTTTTAAAATAAATTTAGTGTTTGTAAAATTGCTTAATATGTTCATTTGTGATATTAAAAAAGTTCCCGCTTTATTGGAAAAGTTATTCTCCATAAGGTTAACCTGGAGATGTTCAGATTGTTCATTGCCTGGTGGTAAAGTATTTAAGGTGTCTTCATTTAAGTTCTACAAGAAGTGTCTTATCCAGTGTTACAAAAATATTTACAACTATTTCCAGCACTCTAAATGCAGTAAGATGCAACATTGCTAAGTTCAACAGATACTGTAAAACCTAAACAACAGACTGCTAATACCTCTTAGCATTAATCTTAATAAAACTGTCAAATAAAAGCCTAATTAAATTGTTAGTATGTCATTCAGTGTCATAAACCCACACAGACAAGTCTATTTGAGATTCCTTAACAACTTAATATAGTTTTAGTTTGTGATGATCTGATACAGAAACACAGTTTATATGATATAAATATGAATATGTAAATTTGATTCTTTCCAAACTATTGCTTTAAGCTATGCTTTCTTACATCTCCTGCACTTTGTTCCTTTTCTCCTTTTTATGAGAAGCAGAAAGTCATTATTTATACAGGAATGAGAGGGGCTTGCTCCAGCATGCTGAATTATTACAGCCAATAGGGAAAGAAGCTTCCACAGCAGCTGAACAAATAGAATTTACAGGTTGGATGATGGCAGATTAATGAACAGTATGGGGATAATAGGATAGCACAGCGCAGGTGTGGGAGGTCCGGAGAGCTCTCTAATCCAGTTAAGAACAGAAGATAAAGTGGACTTTCGGTCTGTTGGATAGAACTGCTGGTGCTGCAGCCATGCAGTGAAATCTATTTTAACTAACATTATAATTCACCACAAAGGCCTGAAAGGAATTTGTAAGGAATATTGTGCAGATGACATGAAAATATTAAATTGCCTTTTCATTAAGTGTGTTTTTTTTTGTACAGCTTTGTACTTTTTTCTTATCAAACCCACTGTAAAGTCAGGACTACAGAGCCTTATTTTATGTTAAAGGAGATATATTATACCTCTTTTTTACACATATTCTGCATAGGTCTATGAGCTATACAAAACATGTTCATGAAGTTCTTCGCACAAAATTACTCTCACATAAGAGATCTCATCAGCTCTATTCTTGCCAGTCCTTTTCAGAATGACCCGCTTAAGGGCTCTGTCACTTTAATGCAAATCAGCTGATGCTGGCCACGCCATGTATATGCTGAGTGTTTACAACACGTTAGTGTTAGCTTGCGCTAAATGGCAAAACATAAACCAGCTAGATTATGCTTAACTGCAATAGAAGCCCAAAACACATTATTTGAAAGTACTTAAATCTCCCTCATCTGCTGACTTACCATGGACCAGTAGGTACAGATCCCTCCCTCAGAAAAAGTCTACTGGTTGTCTACTGTCTTTGAAGTTGAATGTTGTTTAACATCCTGAAGCCATGTATATTTTTATGTGGGTGATAATGATTAAGACCGGCAGCATCTGGCAAGACTTGTCCATGTGAACAGACATGAAGCAATTCTGGTAGAATTCACATCCACACCAGTCTTTAGCTCCAATGGGAGAAGGCAAAATACATGGGACACAATATTAGTCCTGTATGCCATTATATTTAGCATATCAGTGTAAAGCACTGCAGTAAGAAAGTACCTTTACCTTTCATGCTTTTGTTGTCTGTTACTCAATATGGATAATTTAGTTCATATTTTCTTCTGATGTTGTCAATGTTTAAAGTTTATTTCTCACATACATTGTCATACATGGCACAGCTAGCAGTGAAATGCTTTAATGATTGCCCAGAACCTCTGGGTTGAGGCTGTGAATGCACTGGCAGTTTCCTCCTGCTGAAAACAATAACAAATAAGATAAAATGTAGACAGTGGACAGAAAACAAAATGTCAGTTATAATAAAACGTTTATGTATGTACAGAGATAGCCACTAAAATATAAACAGATATATGCCGTATTTTTTGCACTATAAGGCGCACCATATTATAAGGCACACTATGAATTAATGTCTATTTTCTGGTCTATTTTCATACATAAGGTGCACTGGATTATAAGGCGCATTTTAAGAGACATTATAAGGAACTTCTAATTCAGCAGTTCTCCATGCTGAGTGGTCAAACAAGTGCTGGATATTAATCTACACAGATTACTCTCCTAAAAACCACTTGCGTTTATTTACAGAAAGCTTAGATTCCCGAATGTATCCAGCACTAAGGCTGGAGCATTAACATTAGCGGCTAATGCCGCCCCACGTAGCTTGTTGTAACACAGTAAACACAAAGGCTACAGTCCAATATACTTGTCTCTGAAAGTGGAAATAGCTAACACAGTTAGCGGGTAATGCTAATGCTGCTCCAGCAGTGCTAGTCGGGGTTAGCAGCAGGCTACAGGCCGATAATACTCACCTCTGAATGTCAAAAGAGCTAGAGTGGTTAGTGAGTAATGCTAATGCTGCTCCAGCTGTGCTAGACAGGGTTAGCAGCAAGCTACAGGCCAGTAATACTCCCCTCTGAACGGGGAAATAGCAGTTAGCTGGTAATGCTAATGCTGCTCCAGTCTTGGTGCTGGAGAACTAAACTAAACTCCTGTATAAGTCTGTACTTTAACGGAGTATCTTTACCACACCTTACAACCTGACTGGTAAAATAGATACATAAGATGCACTAGATTATAAGATGCATTGGATGATTTTTGGGAAAGTTAAAGGATTTTAAGTGATCTTTATAGTGCGAGAAATACGGTACACTAATATTTACAGAAGAAAGAGGAAAATAACAGAAGTATGAATCTGCTCAGAAATACAGAGCAGGACAGCTGCAGAATAAGACTTTCATTCAGCAGAGAAACCTCAGGACATAATGAGACACTGAAAAACCATCATCTGAGATTATTGCTTAAACACATTGCGTATGGTTCAGCCATGTGGGGAAGAGATGAGAGTTCATGCTGTGGAGTGCAGGCCTGGATCTGGAAATGAGAGAAAAATGACTTTGAAAAACCACATGAGTAGAGAAACAGAGAGAAACGACTGCAAAGGATTTCTGTGTAAACAATTCAAAATATTTACGACAGGCCTCCGAGTGAACCGTGTTTTTTGCGCAGTTCTCTCTGAGCGTGCTCAGGTGAGTTTCACAGGCCTGGGGTTAAACTCACACTGCCAAGATGACTCAATCTCCTGCAATGCTAATGAAAGGCCTTGGACCCGTGCACTGGCTCCTTCACTGAGAGAGCAGCAACTCTAAACAGTGCAGGGATTACTCACCGGACCGTTTCTTTATCCAACAGATCATACTGCACTTTATTTCCAAACCCGATACAGAGGTGAGACAGAGCTGGATTTACTTATTCAATTACAGCCTCAGTTTATTCAGAGGATTTTTCAGGACAAATTTCATTTGAGGCAGACTGGATGGAAAGAAAACAGATTTGAATCAAGAACTGACGGCCTTGTGATATAAAAGATTTAGGAATTCACAACAGGTGAATAACAAACCAGTAAATCAAGGGGTCCAGTTATGTAGTAGACTGATTACTGTACTCTATGTGTGGAATTTGCACTTAATCTCTGTCTTTTACGGTGCATCTTTTCATTTTAGTTCTGAAGCTCCATTGCAAAGCGTTCAGCTGCTCTTAACAGTGCTGGGATTACTGACCAGACTGTTTCTTTATCCAACAAATTATACTGGAATAAGTTTATACAAGTACAAGTATATAAGTTTGTACAAGTTTATTTCCAAACCTGATCAGAGTAAGTTTTAGGACAGACTGGATGGACAAAAAACAGAATTTAATAAAGAACTTAAGGAATTAATAACAGGGGGATAAAAAACAGTTATTCAGAAGGTTCAGAAATATAATAGAATTTATTAGAAGACACAGGGGATAAAATGTCTCTTCAGAAAATAATATAAGATTATATACTACTTTATAAATATTATATATTATGCTTTAAAACTAAATGTGAGGCTGTTCTCAATGACTTGCCTGGTTAAATAAAGAATAAATAAAAAATAAATGAGTTAAAGAAAAACATGAGTTAAAAGTACTAAATATACAAAGGAAATATGACTCGAATCAACCATTAAAAATATGCTAGACCCAGACATCCCACCTCTCCTGTGAAGTACGGGAATTGGCAGGCTTACATGCATAGTTTTGGGGAAATTAATATCCTGATTGGTCTGTCTTTGTGCTCAGATGACCTTTCAGTGTGCTCTGTGGGCAGGGATAGATTCTGATTTGTCCTTTTTTTCTTATTAATCCTATCAATGTACTCAATGGGTGTGATTTGCACTCAAGCTCTTTCTTTCATAGTGCGTCTTTTTAGTTTAGTTTAGTTCTGCTGCTCCGTGGCAGAGAGTTTAAACACAGGGAATATAACCAGGAACTACTTTTGACTGTATTGCCCATGGTGGGCAAATCACTGTAAGACTTATTGAGGCCAGTTTTCCAGGTGCTTGAACAAAACTAATCCAGATCAATTAAAGCTTAGGAATTCAATTCACCAGAAAAAAATCTTAACTAATGAAAACAAAAGACTGTAAACAAGCTGAGACCACAGTAAGTAATCCCTTAATCAGTGTGAGGCTTTCTTTCTGAACAATAAATGCTGTGTGTGTGATGGAATGGGTAATGCATTCATTCCACAAATGCGTAAGTACCCACAGAAACAAACAATGCAGAAAGCTCTTCATTAGCAGTGCTTTCCACAAGACCGGATCCAAGCACTGATCCAGTGTAGGGACTCGCCTTGGCTGCCATGTGCACTCTTCTGCTTTCGCATCTAGAACTAATTACCGGAGATTCATCACGAGCCAAACAAACTACAGCCGGCAGTGTGTGTGTCTGATACTCAGTAACAAAACATTTCCTATTTGATGTTTAACAATATAGCAGCCTTACACTGCTACAGATGGCAGTGTGTCCTCCAGACTGGCCTGTAAAAATCTTGGATGGACTCTGTATGCTCTACAGCAGGGGTTCTTAACCTTAACTTTATTTCACAGAAAAAGATAGATCTCAAAAAAGAAATGATAAAATGTTAAAATGATGCATTCACTCACGTAATTTAATGCTTACGGCTGCATTAAAGGGCCACTAAACATCCTGATTTTAACTAACTCCACAATCAGCTCAAAATTAAAAACTGGGTGATATATGGGTTTAGTGGCGGGGCAGGAGGGAGAGCTGATTGGCTGAGCTGCAGAAGCAGCAGTATGCCTCTGATACCGGTGGGCGCAAATGATTGGACGTCAGCAGGTGTGTGGTTTTGATTGAATGATCTGCATATTGTTAGTGTTCTCGTACCAAAGTACACTGAAACATCATCCACACCTATAGCACAGATGAACCTGAGAGGGCCCTGCATTAGAAAATTACAGAAATTACCACAAAAAAATGTTTTTTTTTAAAGATTAGGAAATGTTTATAAAAAGTGTAAGCAGGAGTGGTATGTTTATTTATTTTATAAAAACACATTTTAGCTATTAATGGAAAAATATGGTTTAGGGTTTAGTGGGTCTTTAAGGCACAAATATGTTCCACAGCTGACTTAGAAGGGAAAAAGCAAAGCAAGACAACCATATACACCATACTTGTGTGCTACCACTACCCCATAAAAGAACAGGAATAGCCTCAAATTAGATTTTCAGATATGAAAGGTTTTCAGAAATCGGTTCTGCCCATTGTCTTTTACATTCTCACTTCCAGTTCTACCTTCTAAAAGCAGACCCACAATGTGCATAAGTGAACCTGAATAAAACGAGTCAAAGAGTCGAGTGGAATGGTGAATGTGTCAGTCAAAACTAGATAATGTGTGGATCTGATTCTCCCATAATTAGCATTACTCTTGCAACTCGACCATGGACTATATCGGGACGAGGATTAAGGGTAGACATATATTTGCTGTTAACTAAGTATTTGCATACTCATGATAGTTTCATCTGTTTGGAGCATTGGTTGTGCACATCCACAAAAATTATGGCAGCGTGTATGTAAGGTGTAGTACACACAAAAGCACTAGGGTTAGTGCAGGCAACCAACAGCATCAAACTTGCAGATATCTTTGAAGAACAGATAATCGGATCTTTATGATTAGTCCTTCTTGCTCTGTTGAGTGGAAACCTTGTGGAAGCAAAGCACACGGTAAGCCTTAATAATTTGAATTTCCTTAAATAATTTGAGGAAATTGGTTGCCTTAAATTAGTTAAGTAATGTTTTTCTAAACAATGAAAACAATAAAACAATCGCTATCTTTAAGAAACTCCAAAAGACAGAGCTCTTCAAAGAGCTCTTACTCTGCCATGCTAACTCTGCTAAACTCTACACACAGTCAGCACAGAGTTTGCAGCTCAGAAAACGATGGCCAGACAGTTAATTATTATGTACAGAATGATCTACAAGTTTACTGAAGGTAGCCTGGGGAGTGACTACACACTGATGGTGAGTGTCAGAAACAGTGGCTTGCACCCATTATGCAAATAGATGAAATGATAATAGAAAATAAGCTGACAATGGCAACAGACTAAACTAAAATATTATTTGATTCTCAATTATGAACTCAATTAAAAATTGATTGAACTCAAAGATTCAACCCTCAAACAGCAAGTATACATTATGTCTGTCCTAAGAAGCCTGTTCTACTAGCATTGCACAAAAAGACATGTAGTATATAAACAGATCATAACTAGCCGATGATGAAGTGTAGTCTGGATGAGAGTGGATGTGGATGAGCTGGGCTGTTTAAACGACTCTTAGGCTCACTGTGCAAAAAGACTAAAGAAAGTTCTATTGCTAAGCAAAGCTGCCAACTCTCTGCTTGAGGCCTTTTATAGAGGCTGGTTTCCTGCCAGCTCTGCACAAGTGAAAAAGGGTGAAGAAGGGTGGAGGAAAGGAGAGGACAGGACACTTTTTTCATGTTTTCTGAAAGACAAAAAGAGGAGGGGGGAAGAAAAGGGAGAAGACAAACGGGGGCAAACGTGGCTTCTTTTCCTGCTGCATTCTTTCCCTCATCAGGAATTCGCTGAGGTTTTGGCAGGCGGCTTTTATTACTGGCCCTCTTTCCTCCTGACTTGGGAAGGACAAGGGAGGCTGTTTGGTCCCTGCAGGGCCTGGAACAGCACCGCTGGAGAGTGTGCAACTGAAAGCAATCCACAGCCTGTAAGGAACCACGGCACACTCAAACCTCCCTTTTGATGCCATAAATACCAGCAATCAGACTGAGGCAGAGTACACTCTCACTTTCACTCTCACTTGTAAAAAAAAAAAAAAAGGGAAAAAAAGCTGTAAGCCACTTACTCCCTAGTGCACAGAGTGTGCACGTGGGCTCCATTAAAACAATAGATCGCTGTTCTAAAATCCTGAGACGGGCCACATGATGGCATTAACATTAGAGCTAGCTATCTTTAGAAAATTGCTAATGGAATGAGACACTTATCACATACTGTTACTCAATTATCAGTTGAGTAAAGCTCTTGTACTAACAAGCTACTACTCCAACTACTCTACTGACGATTTGGAGAAAGTATGAAAATGTGGCTAAATATAGAATTTTGCCACACACATCCTTTAATCTCCATTTTATCTGTAGCGGCAGAGGTTGGAGCATTCCCCCTGGGCAACTTGTGGGACCACTATGGAGACTATGGCGTGGACAGGAAAGAGAGGAAAACAAAACCTTTCTTTAAAAGCAGCAAAGTAAGCAAAAAAATCACGTTTTGTTTTATTTTATTTTATATTTATTGTTTTCAGATTTCTCCCCAATTTACATGGCCAATTACCCAACCCACTCATTAACACTCTCCCTATCACTAGTGATGCCCCAACACCAGGAGGGTGAAGACTTGCACATGCCTCCTCCGACACATGTGAAGTCAGACTCTGTCTCTTTTCAAACTGCTGCTGTTACAGCATTGCTGGGTAATGTTTTGTTTTATTGCAGGTAGAAGCTGACGATTGGTCAGGAGATAAAATAGTGACGTAGCATTAAAGTCTCATGGTGTTCTTGGTTCTTCTAAGTCAATTTATGTTTTCATGGACAGTTCTAGCCAAAAGCTTCCGGTCACAGCAGATGGACAACGTTTCTCCCAAATTCCAAATAAAAATATTGTCAATTACACATATTTGAAAATGAGAAATGGATAAAATAACAAAACGTATGCAAATTAAGAGACCACTTCGGTTTCTGAATCAGTTTATCTGATTTTGCTATTTATAGGTATATGTTTGACTAAACTAAACACTATTGTTTTATTCTATAAACTACAGACAACAACAACAACAGCAAAGAGGCAGAGCTTTCAGAACTCAAATAATGCAAGGAAAACAAGTTCATATTTATAAAGTTTTAAGAGTTCAGAAATCAATATTTGGTGGAATAACCCTGTTTTTTATGGAATAACCCTGTTAGTTTTCATGCATCTTGGCATGTTCTCCCCCACCAGTCTTACACACTGCTTTTAGATAACTTCAAGCCACTCCTGGTACAAAAATTCAAGCAGTTCAGCTTGGTTTGATGGCTTGTGATCGATCATCCATCTTCCTCTTGATTTTTTTTCCCCAGAGCTGTACCTTACCTTTTATACAGGTATAGGCTTCTCAAGCCATCCTGGGCTCAGAATTGCTCATGGACAATTATGGGATGGTTATGAGGCAATAATCGCATTCTCTTACTCAATTTTTGTCTTGTTATGATCATCCTGTCTAGTGTTAAACCTTAATCACAAAATAACACCTCACAGTATACAGGTGTGAGCGTTTCCTAATCATCCCTGTTAAGTCTGGTATAATCCTTCATGATCAATTTATATACTGATCTCAAACCTGCTAGACAAAATGAAATGAGACAATTATGAGACAATTATCACATACTTTTACTTAATCATTAGGTGAAAGCGCTTGTAAAGACAAGCATTTAATCTTCGGTCTATTTGGAAAAAAGATCCACAGAGAACTGAGGCCTCCTGGGAAAGAGCTTAGCACCATGCTTTGAAGTTGAGCTCATGGAAAATAGCCCTATATGACAACTGCTTAATTGCAGCCTTATCTGGGTGCTGCTATCCAACATGCAACACTCCTCCAGGGCTGGGTATTAGCACCAGCGGGGGCTGCCACGTAGGTTGTGGAGGCCTTACTAATGCCTGCCTGTATATAAAGAGATCTGAGCATGATCTGAAACATCTAGCGCTGAGCCAAAAACAACAGAGCGGAGAAAACATCATCCCAGTCCGTGACAGCAGGAATCTATTCGAGAGAAGCACAAACACAGCCAACACTCTGTAACAGGGTGGATTTGACAGCTAGCAACAAAAAAACAACAATCTATACATGCATTAATCTGCACAGAGCGTTCGGTGTCGGACGTCAGTGTCATTCACCACACTGGGAACTGTGAGCGGGGCCATAATGAAATGGCTACAGTTGAGTGACGGATTTAAAGTGTGCTTTAGACGTCAGCTGACCTGAACTGGGCTGTGAGTAATGAGACATAGAAGTGAACTGAAACTACATCTACATGGACTCAAATCAAAGGCAAGCGATGTCATTGCTTTTAGTTCACCGCCTCTATTGGCCTTGACTGGCCTCTCTGCTGGCCTTCATGACTCCATTGTTTCTTTTGGCCATGTTCTTCTACATTAGTTCACAATACAAAACATGAATGCCTCTAGAGACATATAACCTATCACACATCCAAATCACTGAACTTAGGTTCCAATCACTTCCATGTCCACTAGTGTATAAAACCAAGCATCTAGACATGCAGACTGCTTCTACAAACATTAGTGAAAGAATGGGTCTCAGGCTCTCAGGAGCTTAGTGAACTCCAGCACTGTGGTACCGTGATAGGATGCAGCACCTGTGCAACAAGTCCAGTCGTGAAATTTCCTCACTATTAAATAATCCACAGCCAGCTGTCAGTGATATTATAACACATTGGAAGCTACTGGGAACGACAGCGACTCTGTGCTCTGTCAGTGTAAAATAATAGAGCAGGGTCAGTGGATGCTGAGGAGCCTAGTGCACAGAGTTCACCAACTTTCTGCAGAGTCACTACATTCATCACTACACACCTCCAAACTTCATGTAGCATCAGATTAGATCAAGAACAGTAGAGTGCAGAGAACTACATGGAATGGGTTTCCATGGCCAAGCAGCTCCATCCAAGCCTCACATCACCAAACACAAGGCAAGTGAGTGAGAGCAATATATAGTGTATCATTGAATACACACCCTCTATTTTCTGATCTACTACCTTCCAGCCATAAAGGTAAAAACTGTACACTAGCTAATACATAGCTTCACTGCTCTACAGCCCAATGCTGTATAGTGAGTTTCATACCTATGTAAGCGATGCTTGGTATTGAGCATAGTGACCTTTAGCTTATGTGTGCAGCTTCTTCAGTGCATCTCGTTCTATTTGCAGTGCTTCTCTGTGGAGATTATGCACTGACATGCCACAAGTCATGAGACAGGGACTAGTATATTTTGCTACGTACCATAGAAACTGAATATGGTAATGACTCCTATGACATATATTACCAATATACATGTGACAATGTGGATCGAGGAATCTTAAATGTACTTTTTGTGAAAGTGATGAGAGAGCAGTATGTAAGATGATAATGAAATGTTACCTCGGGGGGCAGCTTGGGAACGCCCACATCTGTATCAATTGTGAGGTATTATCTTGTAACTGAGATATTGCCCACTACTAAGTTCTACTTTGTAGCACATTTGTATGACCTCTCTTCCCAAACTCTGACCCTTAGTACAGGAGACCCCCAGGGCTCTGTTCTTTCACCGTGGTTATTCTCACTCTACACAAACACCCTTACATCTACCCACAGTTCAGTTTCTATTCTCAAATATGCAGATGACACAACAATAATTGGTCTTATCACCAACAATAACGAACATCACTATCGTGAACAGGTTGCCCAAGCAGTCACTTGGTGCCAAAATAACAATTTACAGCTTAACATATTAAAAACTCAGGAACTCATAGTTGATTTTTCTCGCACACCCATATACAAAATACCCATCTCTATTTTTTCGCAACCCATTATCATCACTGATTCATTCAAATTTCTGGGAACCCATATCAGCACCACACTTAAATGGAAACTACACTCACACCAACTCTACAAAAAAGCCAATAAAAGGCTATTCTTTCTCAGACAACTAAAAAAATTCAGAGTTAGGAAAAATATCCTTCTTCAGTTTTACACTGCCATCATTCAAAGCATACTCACCTCATCCATAACAGTGTGGTATGGGAATTTGGATACCCATTCACGCAAAAAACTGCAAAGTATAGTAGATAAATCATCAAAAATCACAGGGCACATCCTCCCATCCATTGACACTTTATATTACAGACGCATCACACAACGAGCAATAAAAATCACCTCAGACCCCTCCCATCCTGCATATCATCTATTTACACTTATGCCTTCTGGAAGACGTTACAGGTCACTGTCAACCAAATCTGTCAGATTTAAAAATAGTTTTTTTCCCAACCGCTGTAAGTTTACTAAACCAGGTTTAACTGTTTATGTATGTATTTGTCTATTCACTGTTATGTGTTGTTTGTTGTTTTGATACAGACAGAGATGTGAGCATGTTATGTTATGCTGTACCGTAAGTAAATTCCACCAACTTGTTGTGTGGTCATTAATAATAAATTAATTGCACTAACAAAACAAAATAAATGATTCCCAGTGGCTCTTGGCTTGTATGTGCAGATTTACATTTTGCATTTTTCACACTTTTACTGTATATCACATTTAATACCGTGGAACTGAATGGTTCTTTAGGGAGCCACACATCATTAGTTTATGGCCTTACTTAAAATAACTGTGTTTGGTGTCTTTTTATGGTTAGAAATTGTGCTGTAACATGCAGACTTAACATTGAAGCAGTCATGCAGTTCCAGTATTTGTTGAGCTAATTCTGAACATTGTTGAGAGTGGACTTGAGAGTCTCTTCTAGTCTGATCAGCATTATTTCATATGCATCTGCTTATAACCAGAGGTGGTACTTGCCTCTAGGTCAGCATGGACAGTTGCTTTGTGTCCAAAGCCAGTGTAAGGACCCCAAAGGCTAGTTAACTTCAAAGGGGTTGTGTCTGACTCCACTCATTCCCATTGTAAGTGATAAAAAGCTGAAAAAAAAGGTTTAATAAGTTTACCTTCTTGGACGAAAAAAATAGCAAAATCAGAGAAACTGATTCAGAAACTGAAGTGGTCTCATATTTTTTTACTATATAATTATATATTATTATAACTACGACATTAATGTGTAAATGTTATGAGTGCTGTATGCTATACCACTTTATTATCTTCCTCTGGGTCATTACTTACGTTTTAACACCAGCATATAATAGTAATGTGAATTGAAACAAGTTTTCTTTTCCTTATTTTTGTTGTTGTCTGACATACAATATAAGGCTGATAAAAACTGGTGTATGGGCCCTCCTGTTTACCTTGTTTCCTAGTTGCTTATGTCATTTACAGCAAGAAACAGCTTTGTTTATGTTGTTGCTTTCAACAAAAGCATCCACCATTCGAATAAATACTAAACTAAACTGCAGTGAGATCAGCCCTCTCTTTTGGAAAGAAAGCAGTCATTTTCTCCTGTTTACTCCCAAAAAACAGAGTGGAGATGATGTGGCATTTTTTTATCTTCTCGCTTTGTTTTCCACCCAACAAACAAACAGAGGCGCATCCCTCTCGGTTCCACAGGATAATTGCAGAATCCAAACATCGCTGTAGAATCCTGACAGCTGGAAATGTTGAGGCTGCCCACGCATTATCGTTCCTAAATATAGGATCATGCCCATGTGCCCGTGGCATGAGTAACCCAAGCTGCTGCCCTTTTCGGGGCCTTATACACTGACATGCCAAAAGTCATGGGACAGAAATTCGTACTGTATCCAATTACTTTTGCAATGTCTGATGGAAGCTAAAGAACGCTGCATTGACCTGTGAGATGTGTGTGGGCCTCATGCATTTAATGTGGATGTGTTATTTTTGCTAGAGGTGATTGTCTGCTTACGTGGACAATTACAGCTAGACACCGCAGGCCATGATCATTCCCTGCCACTGCTTGCACTGTCCACTGTGGGTGGTAATGCCTTCTATGTACATCCCAGCAAGCAAATTACACTTTGCTTTCTTATTTTAGCTGTGGTTTGAATTTAGACACAATTCTGGCCCAAATGCTCGGCTTACATCTGGGTCAAATGCTGAATGTGCCAACACCCCCTTTTTCCTAGTATAGTATGACAGTTGGCCTGAGCTGCATGGTTCAACACCCCGGTTGCCGAGTATAATATGGGAATCGGCCAGAACCCCTTGTAACAACACCCTGATTGCCAATATATGAGCATTTGCTCGGTTTTAAAGTATAATATGGGAATCATCTCAAGCCGCATGTTTCAACACCCCGGTTGCTGAGTATAATATGAAGAATGTCCTAAGCCGCTTTGTGAAAGGGGTGGAAACTCCCTCCCCCCTTTTTACTGTCTCACCGTTGGTGAGACGGAACATATGCTCAAGAGAGCAAGAACAGTTTATACACACGCTTCACCCATACACACATTTATGTGTATATTTGTCTATGTTTAAGCATGTTAATATTTACCCCTTTTTCACTCAGCTGGTTGTGCATCCTTAGTCACCCCTCCGTCAGCAGAGCCATACAGGCAGGTGCCGTGGCTAACGGCTAATTTCCGCTAGCCGCGCTGCTGTCGGTTCTCTATATTTATATATAACGTCTAACAAACCATTCTCCGTTGTTCTGTCTGTTTATGGATGGACGAGTGGCAAGTGAGGTACCCACTGCCACCTGTTCCATCCAAACTATCTTAACATATCCCAAAATAACGCTGTAATTTTCCATACTGGCGCTGATGCACGCTCTCCCCACTCCCCGGTCCGCTCAGTATTAGGGCCCGGTAGAAACGCGCGCGCTGCCTTTAGTGGTCCTATTTTATTGAAGGTTCTGGGGGGTGAAAGAAAGCCAGTTTTAGCAGGAGGGGTGTAATTTGAAACTTATGGTAATGCTGATATTTCAATTTGCATATTTAAATTCTGTTTTTAAATAATGTGGAAAATATTGTTATTGTTGGTGTGTTGAGTTATGCTGGGTGAATAATTCAGTGATTTTTTTTTTTTTTTGCTAATTTAAATCTGTGTTAACCTCCCCTTGGCAATTGGTATAGCCCAGGTGGGTTTAATGAGGGGAGGGTATATAAGTCTGGGAGATCTAAAGTAAAGCAGTTGGAAGTGGGCCAGCTTGAGGAGAGGTTGCTCCAAAAATAGCTCAGATAGCAAAGCTAATTAATGCTTGATTTTGTCTTTTATTGTTTAGTTTCATTTTTGTTATTATTATTTCTTTTTGGTTATATTTTTTCTTTTTTTTTGTTCTGCACCAATAAAAACCTCTGCACCGCAGTGATCGTGCCTCATCCAGTTATTTTCACAACGGTCCACCTCACACGCTTATTGCAACACGTTAGCTACAGAGTACAATATGGGAGTCGGCTTGTGCCACTTTTGCCACCTCTCCAGGGACCAAGTATAAACCATATTCTGATCAATTCAGCATGGCCATTGCTCAGAGTCTCAGCTAATGCTGCTGTACATCAGTCTAGCTTTGGCCAATTTCTTCATGCTATCTGGAACATTTGGCACTATGGAGGAAAATGAGGAATGTTAAATGCCTGCACAACTTGGGAAATTGAACGTCCCATCCATCTGATGACACATATTTCCCAATAGACATCACTCAAACTTTGCTGGCCAGTACTCAACCTCACTCACTAATAAAATAACACCTCACAGCCTATAAAGAAGTGCCATCCTCTGAGGTTTGAGGTAACACTTCAAGATTATTTTATATGGTGGGATCCCATGCTTTTTTGCATGTATGTGTATAATGTAGAGACATGCAACAAATGCACAGAGTCAACTTTTTCTTTGGCTTATATTCTTCCAGTCCCACATCTGGTGGGCTCGTTGATGGTGCACAGGCTCACAGAACTGTCACAGCACTCTTTAATTCCGAAAACAAGGAAGACTCCCCTCTCAGTGTTTGGAAGTAATGGGGAAAGATTGGACAGCAGCTGCTTGTCCTCTCGTTCAACCTCTAGCCCACTATATTGTTTTGGCTGAGCTCAAAATCCTCTCCTGAGAGACGGAGCGATAGTCTCCCTAATGCTTTAGCCAAATGCAGCCAGATATGTACACGGTCCACATCAAGCATTTCCATGACCGGCTATTAAAATGTACAGGGAACAGGAGCTGAAGATAGTATGCGCAGAAAAGATCCCCAGCTTCTCTCAGACAGCGGCGGTTCATCCTCCTACACATTTACGATGAAGAACGAGGAGGAATAAATCACCTCCTTAGGCCCGCTCACCGAGGACCACAGCCAAGGGGGCGTCAGGACGTGATAAAACTCCGCAGCCGCAGAGCCTGTCCAGCTCCAGGGCCGTTTTTCATCCACCACAGCTGAAGAATCACAACCGGCTGCCATTGCGCAATACTTTCTAAATGACCCACAACAATAGCCTGAGGATCGGAGGCTTAACCTGGCAGGATTGTAAACTCCTGACCCCGCAGGTACCGCCGTGGCCCAGAGCTGCCCGAGCCAATCATGCCTGAAGGTGTTGCAGATTTATGGGCATCGTCTGGCAGGGTGCTGAGTAACGTGTGTGCTTTAGACTGTCAAACCAAAGCGCTTCTTCGAAAGTGTTGGAGCGTGGAGGTTAAACTTCTGCCCACCTGGATTTCCTAATAGCTAGCACTGGAAATGCTCTGCGCACAAACTGTGCTGATGCAATTGAGATACCATGCTTCAGTTCCTGGTACAATAGTGAACGACCTCAAGATTTGTATTGGACTTTTATTTTGCGTATCTAATGTACAAAACAATTAGAAGTTATTGAGCTAAAAGTTTAGCATTTTCCCTTGGGGAACTTTTATATACATTACTTAGAGAAACACAAGCATTTGAAGGGAAATCCAGCAAAACTTTTTAATACATTAATTAAACTGTTTAATTTAATTTTACATATGTATTATTCAACATTTTAAATGATTATTGTATTACTATATGTATATTAGTGCCTAAAACTGTTTGGTCAGAACAACAAGGACAAAGCTGGACAATGCCACTGTGGACAATTCATGACATGCTGGTTAAAACATCCCATTAGGAAAGATTGGAACATTGGAAGTGCTTTTCCAAAATGGAGATAATAAACAAATACAATATTAGACACAAATACAATTTTACAAATCTGCAAATCTGTATCATATGTTATATTTTTAAGTGATGTATTTTTCATAATGAACCAAGAGGTAGTGAAACTCTTTATTACTTGGAGAGCACAACAAAGTACAGCTTTAGTTAAGCCTCCTTATGATAAATCTATGTAATTGTGGTAACTCAGCTGTAACTGAAGTTAAATTTCTAACACAGGTAGTGACTGATAACTCATGGGACGCGGAACATGGTTTGCCCATCTGGCCAAATGCCACCATGTTACAAAAAGAATTGCACTTGTCTAGCTGGACAAGAAAATAATTCTCTTTAAAAAGGGATTTTAATGACATGCTTTGTATTCATGGCTGGGGGAAAAAAAATTAGCTATAAATGGAAAAATTGTTAGTTAGTTTTTAACGACTTAACTGCTAAAGATTTTTTTTTCCTGTATTTTGATTAATTCTGCTTTAAATAGTGTACATTAGTTAGATTTTAATAGTTAACAATTTTAATTGTGCAGTATAACAACTTGTATATATCTTCACACAATTAACATTAATAATATAAAATAAATGTTAGGAAAGTATATTTGTCCTAAATGATTATAAAACTGTTTCTTCATTTATTTCTACACAAAAGCTTTTATAGGATTTAAACATGCTGACAAAAATGTTTCTGTTATCACTTTTAAAACATTTCTTATCAAGAAATGTGAGAATTTGATATTAAATCACCCTAAATTACTTTATTAACATCTTAACCATCCAGTTATGCAGAACTTTGGAAAAATCAGTGGAATTCTTATTAAGTAAACCTTGATAGGACACCATGACTGGAAAAACATAAAGTATGCAGAGTTTAAAGTGGAGCAGGTGTGTGGAGAGCTGACGGCAGTGTAGATTTATTACCGCTGAGCATCTTTATACAGGCACAACAGCTCGGCTTCCTCCTGAGCTTTAACAGCAGCCACCACCTGTGCAGAAGCACTGAACACCTGTCTCAGGTTCCACACAGCTTCAGGGGGTGACATTAAGAGTCGGTGGGTTTTCCACAGCTCTAAAGGAGAGGATGAATACTATATTTTTGAACTTTACAAAGCTTTCAACACACACAGGGCGTCCATACCACCCTGAAACACAAGCTGGGGGTCAAAACATAAAAGGACCCTCGCTCGCTTTAATTCGGCACAAGCTCAACTTTCTTGTCACATTCTTTCAGTGGGGGGAATCGTGACGGTTCTGTCAGCAAAGGATTAACTGAAGTCGTTTTTTCCACTGCAGTCAAGCCTGGTCTTGACACGTTTCACAGCTCCTCACTGCAGAACACTCAGATGAGTGACAGCAGATGTGTGAGGGAATCCATAAACCGAAGAGTTCACAGACTTCTGAACAATGGAGGGAGAGGAGGACATGCAGTCCCTCTTTTATTGTCCTAATGGTTTTACTTTACACATGAGCTGAACTAAATGTGAAGTTAGGTTTAGTCTAAGAAATGGGTAAAATAGCAGAATGTCCAATCCAATAAATCCCATTACCTTGCCATGAATTTAATGACCAGTGTCCAAGAAATCAAACTGTAAAACTTATACACTAGGGCTGCACGACATCGCCATTGTGATGTCACATGTACAGTAGTCACATCCCAGGACGTGCAGTGTCACTTAAGGAGATTAAATCAAACACATCATGTTGGAATCTTTTGATTCTCGACACAAGAAGTAGATACACAGCGCTGTCTCTGTGTCTGTGTGAGTGACAGTCTGCTGCTGCCTGAGAAGTGTAAGGGGGAGAGGAATGCGAGGGGGGGCAGGAGTAAACACAAGGTAACCACATGGCAGGTGTCCAGCCATGTGGATGGAATGGAGGTTACCTCGGTTAACATGCGGTTACCTTGCTTCACGTGCTTGTAAACGCATGTGTCAAAAGCTGTGCTCCTCAGTTCAGCACAGTTTTACAGATATTTCCAGTTACAGCAGAATTCACACTTTTAATTCCATAAAACAGTTTTATTTATCTTTTAAAAATCCATTTAAATGCCTGATTAAATGGTCAATTACTGTTGTTTCACTGTTTTCCTCGGGGTTTGATTGCTTAGACCTGACTCAGCTCTTGATCAATCCAAACGTGAGACAGCGCACGGGTGGGGGCGGGGCTGGTGACATCATGGGCCCTGCATTGTTTAATATTGCGATATATATTGCCGAAAAAAGAACTTTATTTATTTTTTTCCAATATCTTGCAGCCCTATTCTACACATTTTTTTTAACTGGAGATTTTGTTTAAGATTTCTGAAGATTCTCTTTTTGTCAGCAATGAAGATCTTTCTTTGCCTACTTGTCCTTTTGTGATGAAAGCCCTAACAGGTGCATTCCTTCTTGTTAGTTATATTCCACACAATTTTGCTTCTATTGGTTTCATTCAGCCTTAGGGTCTCACTCAGTAAGTGGAATTGCTTCTTTTAGGCCAGCCTGCTAGGCATTTCAGCAACAAAAAGTCATGTTATTTCAACATGGTGAAAATGATTAATATGATTAATGTTTGTTTAAATCATGTATGAGTGGCTTGACTTGAATCAGGAAAAAAACGAGTTTTTGTTCCAAACATAATGCAGGGCACTGTAGTATTCCACTGTGTATCGTTATATGACGGCACAAGAACCCCAAATATTCAAAACATATGGATACATTTATTTATAAATTAAAATGGCACTGCAAAAAACTGAATGACTCATTGAGTATAAAGCGGAAGATGCAGGCAAACATTTGTCTTTCCCAAGCTGTCTGTTTTAAATCTGTCAGAAAGATAACTGGAGCTTTTTTAAGATTATCCTTCCTTTTGTAATGAAGGTCTTCCTTTGCCTGTAAGTACTTTTGTGATTAATGCTCTTAACAGGTGCTTTCTTTGTTGTAAATTATATTCCATCCAATGGATTTAAATCAGGGAAAAACATATCTTTATACCAAACATTATGCAGGAAACTGTAGTACTCTATTGTGTAATACTTTAAGACAGCAGAAATATTAAAAACATATGGATACATTTATTTATAAATTAAAATGACACTGCAAAAAAAACAGACTGGGGGAAAATTAGGCGTTGCACACTTGCCTTATTGAAAATAAAGCAGAAGTTGGGGCACATACATCACTAATGAGAAATAATCTAATAGCAGCTGCAGAACACATACCAAAGGAATGAGTATGGTAAGGATTAACTGGAAGTCTTTGATTGTGCTGACAGACGCTCTCATTAATAACAGCTGTTATCTCTTTTTTCCAAATCAGTATCTTTTAAAGAGCCGCCTGGGTGCCACATGAAGCATAGATACGTCTACATCTGAGTTTCAGACTCCACAGCTGAGACTCTTTCTGCTTCTCAAATCCTCATGTAACATCCTCAGCCTCAGTTCAGAGGGGGTATGTGGCACAACCCCCTCTGAACTGTTACAAACGTTTTGATTCAAGAGCTTGAAGGGCTTCTTTTCTTCACCCCCTCCATCTCTTTATTCAGCCTCCAAACCTTGTGTTTCCTGTTTAGCTGGGAGAGCAGGCACGGAGCATCCCACGAGGCCACATAAAGCTTCGGTGAGGCCCGAGTGAGCTCGACACCCTCTAATCCTTCAAGCACTCGCTCTAATGAGTGACCTGGCTGCTATGCGAGGGACCCTGGGCTGTGTTAAGCGGGCAAGCTGTAACTCTCACTGGTGCAGGAGGCCGTCTCCGCAGCCATTTAAAACATCAGCAGTTTGACTGATTTATCACCTGTTTCATAGAACAAATCCATACCAGCATGTTATAAGAGTGGATACTGCTGTTCTGGATATGGAACCCACACAGCCTGTATATATATAATAACGTAATATGAAAATAAGCTGTGTAATACTGTGTGTTTTGTGGATTTAGCAAAGGTTTGATGGTCACAATGCAAATCATAAAGAGCAGTTCAATATCTCATTGGGTGGAAACCTGTTGTTACTTTTAAAACTGAATGTTGTTGGATTGTGTACACCGCATATTTAGTTACAGTTATTGTACATTGTGTTTCTAGGGTTTCAGGAACATAGTCCAACTTATGCTTGTGCCCCAAATCATTGTGGAGCCTACACCAAAAGCCTGCACAAGTGACTTTTATACTATATTGTGGCATGGAAGAGGAAGGAAGACCCGTGAGACTCATGATGAATGCTCATTAGCTCTTTTATTTTACAGGCTTGCACTCACTTACAGTCTTTAACAAGACTAGGAGAGCTAAACCAACCTAACAAATAGGCTACCCACAGAACCAAGTGACTAAACTCACTACTTACTTACTTTACGGTGAGTGCCCTAAACAGCACCCATCTGCATGGCCCCTCCCCATACCCTAGGTTACGGGGAGGTACCAGCTACGTAGGCTGGAGCAACACAGCACAACAAAACACATAAGGCCCCACACACAAAAGAACAGAAACATGCCTACAGGCAGCCACACACCCAACCCAGAGCCGCCACAATATTTTAGGTCTCTCTGCAATTACACTGCCAAAACTTGTTGGCATGGCGTTTCAATGCCACTGTGTTGAGACCCTGGACGAGGCTAGTACTTATTTTAACTGGTCCATTGGTTATCCTTATTCTTGTCACAGGTAATCTGAATGTACTTGTCATACATTCGTATCTAAAGCACTAAACTTAACTTATCATTCTGCCGATCGTATATGGGTTTGAAATATTATTAGCATTATTATTTCATATTTAGTACCTACTAGCTCCTATGTGTATACTACCCATTTTGTTTTAGAAATGCGTAATTTTGAGTTTAGTAAACACTTGCGTTACAACAAGCTTATGTTAGTTGTGTAAAGACACTCATAAAGTGTCAGAAAACATATATTTATTTATTAATTTATTCTGAAATAGCATAAAAAATAGTTAATAGGCACAAACCGGCCAAACTGTAAATAAACTGTTAACATTCATAAAAAGAAAAGCAAGAAATAAAATAGAAACCGCAATGACATAAACAGCAGCCAATCATACTTCTCAGAGGATCCATTTAGCAAAGTAGCATCCAATGATAATCCTTTATGAGAAAGAGGCGGGCGTTGTTTTGGCCAGTCAGTGTAGAGTAGTCATTAAGCCCGGCTGTTTAATTTTTCAGCAACTTCTCCGTGTTTGTTTTAAGAAAGAGCAGCTGAATGTTCTCGGCTTGTAAAATTAAAATATTAAGAAAACGCTCGGATTAAGGGTTTTTAACCAGTGAAATAATCATTAGCTACATAACTGTCCGCAAAGTCTGCAAAGGAGAAAGGGAGGAAAATGTAACTGACTGTAAGCACCCAAACTTCCCCGGCTAGATGTTCAGCTAATCATCAGGTTGGAGGGAGATCTTCGCTCTAATTACACCTAAAAAAGTGGACTCGGTGAGTGTAAAACACACTTTCATATGTGTTCTGACCGAAATGATCAAGTAATTAAAGGTATAAAATAGCGCTAAAACTACTCACTAAAGCTAAGATAACTCCAATTAATGTAATGAGGTCCTATGCTAAGCTAACCTTATTGAGTGTAATTGGAATCTATGCTAAGCTAACGTCATTGAATGTAACGGGAACCTATGCTAAGCTAATGCCATTAAATGTAATGTAACCTATGCTAAGCTAACGCCATTAAATGTAATAATAAACTAAGCTAAGCTAACGCCATTAACGTTAAATGTAATAAGAGGCTAAGCTATTGGGGACCTATGCTAAGATAACGCCATTAAATGTTATGCGGTGCTACGCAAAGCTAACGCCATTGACAGGTTTGGGAACCTATGCTAAGCTAACGCAATTAAATGTAATGAGGCTAAGCTAAGCTAACGCCATTAAATGTAATGGGAACCTATGCTAAGCTAATGCCAATAAATGTAATGGAAGCCAAGGCTAAGCTAACGCCATTGAATGTAATGGGAGGCTTAGCTAAGGCCATTGAATGTAATGGGAGCCAAGGCTAAGCTAACGCCATTGAATGTAATGGGAGGCTTAGCTAAGGCCATTGAATGTAATGGGAGCCAAGGCTAAGCTAACGCCATTGAATGTAATGGGAGGCTTAGCTAAGGCCATTGAATGTAATGGGAGCTTAGGCTAAGCTAAAGCCAATAAATATAATGCAAGGTGTTGCTAATCTAAGCCAATGCTGCTAAACGAATTGTGGGGATGATGTACATTTGTGGAAAAGTTCCTCTTTATTAAGCTGTATTCAGAGTATTTAAGCACTGTTTTCATGGTAAAATGTGTTGGTTAAGCCACATCCGTCTGTGTGTTTATATGAAAAGTAGAGCTGTTATATGAGTTACTCAGATGCTGTTTTTGTGTGAACATTTCAGATTTATGGTTGGAAATGATGGAACTCTTCAAAAACATTCTTCAAATCAGTGAGTTTACATTTTGGAGTATTTTTTTTACTCACTATTATTTTAAGAAATTTCTTAAATAGAAAAAGACAGTCATTAAAAGAAAATACAAACAGTCCATTACATACATTAAGGCATTAATTAATAAACAACCAAAATACATACAAATAGCTGATATATAATAATATTATGTAATATGAGCAATTTAGCTTGCAGTTCTTTAATAATATCCTTTAGTATGTTACTTAGTTATTAGGTTCTATATTTTCTGTTTTATTGTACAAAGCAAAAAACCCTCATGCTTAAAGTGTTGAAAAGAAGATTTCCCTGCTAATTTTGAATTATAATTTTTAATAATATTTTTAAATATTTTTTTTTACAAGAACTGTACCAGTTTTTTTTTAAATGCCAGTGTTTTAGTATAGAGATTTACTGCTAATCCTGCACTAAGCAACAAGGCAAACAAAACAGATCCTTTGGTTGCATTTCCCCTGGGGAGGTGTTGTGCTATTGACCCGCACAGATGACTAACATTAACAGAACTAATTGTTCTTACGTAGTCTATAGCTTAGCGCACGCCTAGATCAAGCTTTCAACTGCCTGCGTTGGCAAACACTCTGAACAAGATCTCTCACTTACTGGAACTGGAACTGCAAACCAGAGTGGAAATCAATGGGCTGCTTTGTGGAAGGCCTTAATGGGCAACATACAGTAACGAAAGCTCAACTTGGGCAGTCAATAAAGAGGAAAAAAAAAGAAATCCCAAAGTGCCAATATTTCCCACATGCGGAACATTTGTTTATGCATGGCCATGATGGACTGAGACACACTGTACGAGGACACAGACCTCCGGTTTAGAATGATGTAATGGCATGCTGGCCTCAGGAGGGCAACGAGGCCGTGGTCCAGTTGAGTCTCAAGGACCCATCCAATGATGCTGCAAGAGGGGAATAGCACTTCGGCCTGCGTCCAAACGCACCATAAATCTGCCAGTAAAACATAATTAGTGCATCCACAATGAATTAGCCTAAATGAACTGCTCTCCAATGGCAACCCGGTTATATCATACCCGTCTTTGGATGCATGCTGGGTTGGCAGTGCGTGTAGTGTAATTCCTGGAAAGACGAAGCCCACCATACAACAAAAAAGAGGGAGGAAACAAACAGTATTAAACACATTTTCAGAGTCAAATACACACACAGTGTTCGAGTCATGTTTATGGTTCATGCAGAACGAATTAGCAATAGTGTCTCGCAAAAAAAAAACAGTGATTTATAAAGGGAGAGGGAGGGTTCTTGTACGCAATATTTAAATTATGTTCACAGAGTTTGTTCTGGTCTGTAAATACAGATTTGAATAGAAACAGAAAACTCCCGCAACGCATTCCAACAGTTATAGATTTGGACAGCAATTCAGCAGTTAAGGGGCCTTATTCACAAAATGAACTTGAAAACCATTCTAAATGTTCTTAATAAAATAAATCCTCACCATTTGAATGTACAGCATTCTGTAGAGTAGGGTGGGACACCTTGATGTACAGTACCAGCCTAAAGTTTGGAAACATTCTTATTAATAGTTGTTCTTTATTTGTATTATTTACTACATTGTAGATTACTATTAAAGATTTAAAACTATGAAGGAACACACGTAATTAAGTAGTATACAAGTGTTGTGGGAAAAACAGAGCATTAAATGAGAAGGGGTGTGTTCAAACCTTTGACTGGTATTGTATATGGTATAGGGCAAATTGCGTTGGACCGCCTTTAGCTCTGATTGTGTCAAGCATTCACTGTGGCTTTGTTTTAATAAGCTTCTGCAATGTCACAAGATTTATTTCACCAAGATCATGTATTGATGATGGTAGAGTCTGACTCAATGAGGTTAAGGTCTGGATTCTGTGGTGAACTCTCTTAATCCATGTGTGAAAATGATGATCTCATGCTCCTTGAATCACTCTTTCACAATTCCAGCCCCACCAATCCAATCCTGACATTGTTATCTTGGAATATGGCCGTGCCATCAGGGAAGAAAAAATCAATTGATTGAATAACCTGGTCTATATTCAGTATATTCAGGTAGTCAGCTGACCTCATTCTTTCAGCACATACTGTTGCTGAACCTAGACCTGCAGCATCAACCCCACATACTTAGTTAAATCCAGGTGGCGCCTTATTTTTTTGGCCAGGCAGTGTAGAACCACCCTCAAGACAGCAAAGTGTTTAGTAATGATCGTGGCTGGTGGTGGCTGGCTAGAACTGTCCATGCAAACAACTCTGAAAGAAATTGGCTTCTAATATTGGGAATCGATACTAGTTTTTATGTCACCTTACATTTGGCGCCTCAGTGTTGTATAAAAACATTAAGTAGAGCAGTTTTCTCAGAACTGAACTCAGTAACATTCTTTACTCATTAGCTTATAATTTTGTATTTAGTTGTTCGCATCCGTCAGCTGTTTGTGGTCAGAATGGCTGAACTTCATTGACACAGACGGCAGTTCACTGGGCCTTTTCAGAGTTTTGAATGCTGTGTTTTCTCAGCTCCACATTTTAGTAGTGAACGTGTCCAGCAGAACTGTTTTTTAGTACAATCAGTTCCTTCTAATGTCCACTCACACTGATTCAATGAAGAATGCTCAACTCAGCCAAACAATCTTGAAAGTGCAGCTGCCACGATCCTCCAAAACAAACCTTTGGCATGAGGTTTCTGCTTCATCTGCGAGTGATTTGCATGGTAATAGGAGAGAATAATTGTGCCCCGAATTATTGCGCTACCCTTGTAATATGCGTTGCTCTCTCCTCTCTTGAGATATTCCCCTCAAACTGGCTCAGAGCAATTTCTGCAGGTACTCAAACAACTTTTCAGCCGACTGTTTCATTATACCCAGTCCAAGCTAAAGAACAATGGTACATTTATTCTGTACAGCAGTAATACTAAACAAATAATGATTTTCTGCATTTTTCCCAAAGAAACTGCTGCTGTAGCTGGCACAAACATGATGTGTTGTAAGACTGCTGGAACCACTCACCAAAGCAAAGAGCAAGATCTGACTGTTTCAAAAGAAGCTTTTTGACAGTATGGATAAAGCATCTCAAAAATGCTTAGTGCAAGTATATACTGCAGTAAATTTCACATGTACAGAATACCTCTGAGGGGTTTCTTATGAGTCTTATATGAAAGATGGGAGACACCATTTCTAGCAACACACTTGGGATCTTTGGGATCATTGCAGCTCATCATCTGAGACAGGAGATGAAAAATATTGATGTGAGAAAAATGTTTTGCAACTATTGCACCAGAAAAGCTTGTGAGCCTTGTGAGCTTGTGTTGGTCGAAGAAAGTGCAGTGTCCTAAAACATGTGCAACCAATGATATAAGATAAGTGTATAAAAGCATGGACACTGGTTCCATCCATGTTGTCAAATCTGGAGCCATATTGTCTTTAGTAATGAATCTAGGATTTGTCAGGGGTCCGATGGCAGTCAGGTTAGAGAATTCAAGACTCATGGTGAGTACTTAAATCGTGCCTTTTCTGTGGAGCGAGACACAGATGAAACAAAGACATGACAACAATCTAACAGAGCAACCACAGCTCACACTCGTCCGCCCTGTCGTTCACACATTCCATCTCCAAACCGTGTGAGACATTCTTTAACCCAGAACAGTACACGCTACCCACAGCAAGCTAGCTTTCACTGGCAGACTTAGCAAAGGTGCGGGGGGGGTAACCACCCCCTCTCGTGCCTCTATGGTTACAAAAATTGTCACGAAAGTGCCCTCTGGTGTGGAAGTGACTACGGGGTTCTCTTTTTTGCCACAAATTACAGTGGTGTGCCCTCTTCAGTGTTGGGTACGTTACTTTGAAAAAGTAATTATTTATAGTTACTAGTTACTCCTCCAAAAAAGTAACTGAGTTACTAACTGAGTTACTCCACTATAAAAGTAACTAGTTACCAGTAAAAGTAACTATTGCGTTACCTGACGACTCAGCTTATCAGGTAACGCAGTATCTGTGCCGTTTTCTTTTTTTTTTTTGGTAATTCAAATCAAGCAACAGTTGTAGTCAATCGTAAGTTTAAGATTTTTTATGAACCTCACTGTGATATATATCTATAAATAGTTCTATAAATCCGTTTTCAGCTTCTCCTCCGTGGTTGAAAGGCAGCTGTTCTGTGTGTTTGAGGCTTGTATCACACACAGCTGTTAACGGCGTTATAGTTACAGTCAGAGTAATTAGTTAGATTACTCGTTACTGAAAAAAGTAACTCCGTTTATTTCGACGCCGTTACTCCCATCACTGGCCCTCTTGAGTAAGAAAATCTATATCTTGAGGATTTCTGTTGTAGCAGTACATTAAAATGTTTCATGTTTGATGAATGTTACTGAAAATTATAATGGTAAAAAATATATATAATATAAAATAAAATATAAAATTATAATGTGGAGTAGAAAGTGGACAGGCAGCTTCTCCAAGTGTCCTATAAGAGTCTCCAAAAAGTTTTCAGAATGTAAAACTTATTTTAATGCAGAGGAAAAGGTTTTGGTCACCGACACCTGTAGCCCATATACGGGCCAAGGCCTGTAACACAAGAAGTCTCAAAGTGACACATACTGAACATCATGAAATCATCACACAGTGACTGTCTGACCTTTAGCTACCTGACCTTATTTACAGAATGTAGGAGTGCTGGGTTAGTGCTGAATTTAGAGAGAGATCTTTTTAAATATCTGCTCCAACCAGTTTATCAATCCAGTTTTAATAAATGCTTTACCTTCTGTATAACTATTTTTGACCTGATTTCAAGAACAAAATGTCAAAATACAATCTTAAAATGTTTTACAGTCATGTTCCCTCAATAAGCAAACAACATTGATGTCCTGCTCACTAAATGTATTAATATAAATATACAGAAATTGTTCCGGGCTCTTAAAATAATCTTCATTCTTGACTCAGATTGGTCCTTAAGGCTAAGCGCTGCTACTATGACCGGGAGATCGCCGGTTTCGAATCTTGTTCATGTAGCTTGCCATCAGCTACTGGAGCCCTGAGAGAGCAAAATTGGCCTTGCTCTCTCTGGGTGGGTAGATGGTGCTCTTTCCCCTCGTCACTCTGAAAGGTAATGCCGATCAGCACAAAGCATCTCTGAGATAATGTACCGGGACTGAGTCGCTGCGCTTTCCTCCAATTGCACTGTTTATTCAGCAATACTGCATCAGTAGCAGTTTGAAAAGAGGCGGTGGCTGTTATAAAATATTCATTCTTTACTAACCTATCGTAGATAGTGCTCCATAGGCAAGATTGTGAGACACTGTGATGTGTACTATGTGCCCTTTTAGTTTTTCTCCCCTGCACTTCAATCAGCCAGTCTTTTCCGTGAGGTAACTTTTACAGGATTTACACTGTTAAAGGCAGCAGACCTCCACTGCAGCCCTGCTGCTCTAGCTGCTCTTTACAGCAGCAGAATATGAAACTCTGGGGACTAACCTTTTAAAATAAACTGCAGAATAAAACGAGAGACGTAGCAAAGCTTAATTGCCTGAGGTTCACCCTCACAGGCCTCCAGTGCTTCTGTACTGCTCGTGCTGGTGGTGGTGTTGCGGGTGAAGGGGGTGAGCAGAAACCCACCAGAGAGCAAGCATGATGAGTGAAGCCACAGAAGCTAACCAGCTTCCCGTGGCGCCTCATGTTTTATATGGACTTTCCTATGGAAAACCACCACGTCTACATCAACTTGTCTGGGCTATTTTCCTGATTAGGTGCAGGAGGTCCTGCTGAGGACAGAAACAGGAGTTAGAGGAAAAGTCTCTCAGGATTGTGGACTTTGCAGATTTCAGAAGGTAGATTCGTACATCAAGACATGAAAGTCTTTTTGAACCCTCCCAGAGACCTCCAGTACCAGGGTCAAAAAAATACTGTGAAAAGCCTAGATTTTTTGCAATGGCTGCATAGAATAATTAACAGTATTTCCAAAATACTCTGCACAAAATAAACTGGCAAAAATCAGACAAAACATATCAAAATTAAGATGTACCTGCTTATATTAATCAAAATCATTATGATTTTAAATCAAGAATTTGAATTGAATCTATTAAAATTCCCTGATTTTATAAATTAAATTTGGACACAATAATCAGAATAACTTGACTGCTTTATTTGGAGTTATAAGTACTTAAAATAAGGTGAAAAAGTCTTAAGGTTGTTGAAAAAATAAGCAAAATAAGCTTACACTTACAGTGCTTAGTAAAAAAAAAATGTATTGCCTTGAAATGAGATAATATATTTTGCCAAGTTTTAGTGAATTTTTTTGGGAGTGCAGGGATGCTCTTTATTTGAAAAAAAAAAAAATTTCTTTATTTGGGAGTGTGTGCTGTGGCATAACATACATGGGGAGTTTCCCAAACCAGAATTAAGCCAAGTCTTGGATTACACAGCATTTGAATGGGGATTTTTCATTTAAAGTAATAATTAGTCTTGCATTAGGCTTAATCCCTGTCGGGGAGCCCAGTATGTTATGTATTTATGTATTTCATGTGACCCTGTCTGGTAAAGGACCCAAGTCTTGCTTTCAGTGCTTTAAGATGTAGACCATTTATTTATATTTTAAATGTAAAGGATACTGATAGGCAAGGGGGGCTAACAGTGTGGCAGCAATCCTAATGACTATGCTAACAGCACAGTAGTTGTGCTGGGTAAGGCACACTGCTAATGTAGCTGTTATTAAACTTCAGAATCATTTAAGGTGGAAATGATTAATTCTGTTACAGAGAAAGGAGCAAGTCTGATGTTTTTTGTACCATTATTTCTTAAGAGTTTAACAAAAGCATTGATACCACTGTAAGGGTTATATCTTTACACTGTTTTTCTTTAATATAATATAATATTTGTTTCGAGCACAGAAAAACCCGTGTGAAACAACACATTAACCAAACTACTGATAATGTTACTTCACCTCACTGAGGCTTGGTGGAAAAATGTCAATGTGAAGGCGTCATTTACCACAATTTGTCAGTCAATAAGCAAAAACTCTTTAACTGAATCTATTGAGAGTGCACTCAGTCATAAACATATTTTCTTGCCAATACATAACCCTAGGACCAGCAACACCTGTACTAGGGAGTACTACCATTGAATTCTTCATATTGCTTTATGGGTCCCCTATAAGCAGCTGTAGGAGATTTGTAAATACTGTAAAGTCAACAGGTATTCAGACAGGCTGGTGCAGAGGCTAAGCAATCTCTAGTCATAGTCTGAGTTCCTGCTGTGTACACGCAAACAGCTGGTTTTAATATCAGCAAAACTGACAGCATACGATTGCTCAGCCTGTCCACAGACAGGAAGGAGAGCAGAAAGAATCTGGCTATCTTTAAAAAACAGCAGTGTCAGGGTCGAAGGTATGGACGTTCTGTCTTTTTTAATTGAGAAACAGTAAACAGAGCTAAGCAAACATAAAACAAAGCAAATTATGAAGCATATATACTCTGTAATAGCTTAAATCTATCAATATCATGGATCATAAAAGTGGCCATTGCAGTTTGGGAACCATAGTGCTGCCTTTAAGTCCACCTCAGAAATTCATACTTAACCACTTAACAACTTTTTTGTTACCAACAGACATCAAGCATATGTACAATTACTGCAGTCAAATAAACAAGGGTAAAGTAAGAACATTAGGATATAATTCCATCCAGAAAGAAAGTATCAGTAGCATGTTTTTGTCTGATTTGGATATAAGTAGGGGCAAGTGCTGAAAGGTTATTCAAATTAATTTGATTAACCGAAATACTGATTTAATGATCTTCAAAATGGAATAAACAAGACTGTACATCTTAACATATAGAAGCTGAGACAGGGATCTGTCTCAAAATTGCATCTGACAAAGATTTGTGTTAACTCTTCACCAAATTGAGTCCATCAGCAGCCGGTAAACTGACTTTACAGCCTTTTTTCCCCTCAAAATTTCTGCTGTACTATTTGTAGCCACAGAGTGATTTGCTGACCTCCAGCTCATTATATAATGTGTAGAGACCATTCTGACCATGTCTCCCAACCTACCTTTTTCCCCCAACAATGTGTTTTGTGTTTTTTTTGTTGTTTTTGTTTGTTTGTTTGCTTCTGAACAAATAGCAGCACAATCAACGTCTGCAGCAAGCTGGTGTAACTCCCTGTTAGCATCTGAATATATGTGAGTCACGTGCATGGTGGGCTGTGTGATCAGTATGATCAGTGTGTGATCAGTGGTGTAGTGTATCATGCCCAGTTGTGTAGTGTGTGTGTGCTCTATATTGGTTCAGATTCTTAAAAAAACAGTGAAAGTCATGTAGTGTAATATATATCCTGCCTGTTTATAATCTGCTCCTACTTTAAAAGTCGTGTAGTGTATTCAAGGCTTAACAAATACAGGACTATAACTCATCCATTCAAAGGTGAAGAAAGGTCTCTATGGGTTAAAGAAATTATACCGTGACAGTCCAGCACTGCTAACACCCCATCCCTATCCATTTTTCCTTTAAGGAATTCTGAAGCCAAAACACGGCAAGTCTGAGAGGAAGCAAAGCTGTGAGGCAGCTGCCCCATCACTCCTACAGCTCCAGTACAAATCCCGCATGAAAATACTCAGCAACAGCACTGCTGGCTCATCCCAGGTCATGAATGTTGTTAGACCTGTTTTAAGGGGCTTAAGCACCACATTATTTATACTGATTAAGTACAGCATAACCACCTCCCTGATTCTACACCTGTTAACCATATTTTTTTATCTCCAATTTGTAGTTCTAGAATTACTGAGTGTAGTTCTGTATCTGTTTCTCTGCATACTTTATTATCCTCCCTTTTTTACCCTGTTCTTCAATACTCAGAACCCACAGGAGAGAAAACCACCACAGATCATGTATTATGTGGGAAGGCAGTAGAGATGTATAGTAAAGAGGTAGAACTATTTCACTACTGTACTTAAGTACTAAAATGCTGTATCTGTATTTACTAGAGTTAAATTCTTTCTCCTACTTCCACTTTTACTTTACTACATATTTTGTATGAGTTTAATACTTTTAACAGTGATAATTTTTTTATGTGATACATCATTACTTATTACAGTTATAAAAATGTTAGGAATCATTCTAAACCCACATTATCACTAAAGTCAGAGCGATAGATGTTTTGCACTGGGTTCACCGGGTTTGATGAAGTGGCTAATTATTGAGTAAATCAAGAGATCAAGCTGATCTTATAAGAAGCTTCTCGCTGCTCCCATTCTGCCTTTAGCACTGCTAACTTTCACTGCTTTCTGTAATAACTACACTAATAACACATTACTATACTTTTATACTATACAGTACTTGATTACTATTATAAAGTACTTAAATAATACTTAAGTATAAATATGTGGAATCCCTCCACTTAAGTGTGGAGCGTAAATCACTTTTACTCAAGTCACTTTATTTAAAGAGCACTTGTAATTTTTACTAAGTCTTTAGTACTTTATAGATATTTATAGTCTTTTGGTTGTTAGTTCTCTGCGCTGCTGTGACTCTGGTCCTGTGGGGTCCTAAACATTGAAGAACAAAGTGAAAGAAAAACAAAGTATGTGGAGAAACGGATACAACAGGAAAACAGTCTGTAATTATGGAACTACTATGATACATACTGTCTGTATGATACATGGGACTGAAAAATAGATAACGAGTAATAGAAACAAGGAGGGATCATATTGTTATGCTTGATCAGTGTATATTCTCAGTATTTTGGACCCTTTTTAATTAAAGAAATTGGTATACATATTGGTATTCTTTTTGGAAGTTAACTGGGGGGGGGGTCTAGGAGTAAAAGCTTAGCTCCCCCCTTATTCATAAATCTATAGTGACACCCCTGTTCCAGGTTAACCCTGCACTTTGTCCATCCTTCACACATAACACACACCAGAGGCCTGACCCCTGCCTCAGGTCAACAGAGGGGCAGCAGAGGCGGATTCGGAACATCATGTTCACGTTGGCCGAGTTTAACCCGATCACAATCAAAGGTTTAGGCTCTAATCAATGATCTAACTGAATACCAGTGCTAGTGAAGTAATACTGAGGCAGTCAATCAATGACACGCATTCACCACATGAAACATATGAACTCAGATCTTTACTCTGGCTTCAGTCACACACAGCAGGCCTGGGCTGAGCTTCATGTTCCCAAGCTCCTTTTTTTAAAAGTGACTTACTTCATTAAAGAAGAATCCCCTGAGATTAAAACAACAGCAGAGCCGTGCTGATGATTCAGCTTTAACTCTGCTGTTCACGCAGTTTATTAAAACGAGACGACAAATGTTCTGTTTGAGATGCCATTCTGCTTCAATCACTGAATGTCCTTCGGTCAGGCACGTACTCTCAGTTCACCACCAAGAGATTTCAGCTCCAATACGCTGCTGCCTGGACCAATCGTCTTCCTTAAGCTCTTTGCCAGTGTCAACTGGAAAACTGGACCTCTCTAAGCTATACGTCATGAAAAGATCCTTCAAAACAGGGAAGAATTTATTGGAGCAGGAACGTTCTTCCCGAAAAAGAGAGAAAACATTGTGTTGACCTCTAATAGTAATCTTATCAGAGTCTCCGGCTGCTCTGCTGCTCAACAGATATAAACTGTTGTTTGGTAGAAAGTTATGCGGACATTCTGAATGACCTTTTGGACTTTGGTCTTAAAAATGTTCAACCGGTCAAGTTTTATAGATGTTTTTAGGCATAGTTTACACCTGATCATGCTTCTCGAGTATCAGGATTATACACTGATCAGCTATAAAATTAATACCACCTACCTAATATTGTAGGACTCGCATTTCTGACTCGTGAACAATCATTGTTTTTTTATTTTTGCGTATTAACTTTGAGGAGTCTCTTATAGCAACATCACTCCTTTGTATCATTTAGAGCTTGGTAAAGTTAGTTTGATATTTTGCCAACTCTCTTTCTCACACACAATGTGACTGCCCAAAATTACATTTTCCAAATGAAAAAGGAACAGAGAACAAACTACAAATTTTAGGTTTTCTCAGAACACCAAACAACTTTTAGTTTTTCCGAGCACATACACTTAAAATAGCAGAAATCACTGCAGAGGGTGCCAGAGACGATAAGGGACCATCTGTAAATGTTGCTCCCTGATTAAAAAAAATGTAACCATTCACATCCTTTTTTAATGCAATAAATACTATATGTGTGTCTTAGGATTGCATTGCAGTAGCAATTTTATTTTACCTTAAAAATGTAAAAATAAATAAATAAATAAAATCAAATGAGGCATATTTTTCACAGCTTAAAGTTGTAGTATGTTTATCAGTTGTGTGTGTATAGTATCCAGGTCATTTTATAGCCATATGTTTTAATAGGTGCGTCACAGTCGCAATTTATTTCATTAAAAGTGTTGTGAATGTTATGTTTTTAAGTTGTTTTTTTGTCTGCCGGCACAAAGACATTAGCAGGAGAACCTTTAAATGCTGTGCATATGGAGATGAGATCTACATGCACTGGGACAGGTGCCCCCATGATTTAATAAAAAAAAAAAAACATGTTATAAGTGCCCTATAGAGTGGCAATTGACTACCCTTTTTATGGGGAAAAGTTGTAGTGTAACTGCTAATTGCAATAAATTAAAATGATCAAGACATTTAATAATGGGTCTCTAGATGGGTGCCCATCTAGCAGAAACAGAAAAGGTGCTGTTATGAAGTGCCTAGTATAGACAATAGTGTGCGTTGTGTGGATAAGCTCCCTTCCTGTGGATTAAATGTGAGGCAGTGCTGTAAAACTTGTCCCTATGTGTAAGAGATTTATGTAATTTTATATTTTACCTTTATTTTTCAGCCCTGCCCTTCAAACAAGTGACCTTCAACCTGCCACTGCCCGCATGGACTGTGTGAATTAGACTTGCGGAGCCATGACCCTGTTACCAGTTCACCGGTTGTTCCTCCTTGGGTCACATCTGATTGGTACCGTCCTGCATACTGAGAACACCCAACAAGTCCTGCCTGATCACAGTTGGGTTCTTGTCAAACTGTCTCAGATTCTTATGCTCAGCTAATGTCCCATCAACTTCAATATTTGGTGAAATAACCCTGGTTTTTAATCACAGTTGTCATGCATATTGGCATGTTCTCCTGCACCAATCTTACACACTGCTTTTGGATAACGTTATGCTGCTTTACTCCTGGTGCAAAAATTCAAGCAGTTCAGTTTGGTTGGATGGCTTGTGATCATCCATCTTCCTCTTGATTATATTCCAGTGGTTTTCAATTTGGTAAAATCAAAGAAACCATTTTTAGGTGGTCTATTTTTCAGAGCTGTATGTAACATAAAATTACTGAATGCTGCTACAGTTAAAACCTTGTACCATTGATATTTTAACTGTAGGATATTAAGTAAAATATTTAATATATTATTAAGTCCACAAGTGTGAAGCAGTGGGCTGCTTTGCTTTTCATGTATGATCATGTCTCTAATCGTAGATATGACAGCATTTATACGGGAATCTTTAACCCTCTATGGCAGTTTTGCCCTCAGGAAACGAATCAACTTTTTGGTTATAACTCTTTTCAATACCATAGTTTAAGTCTTAGATTCATATTGTAAACTTGTAAACCAAAACAGTGTTTTATATATTTGCTGGATTTTGCAGTTAAGACTCTTGTTAGATTAATCTGATGATGAAGCAGTGATTCTCTCATCTCTGGTCCTGGAGATCTCCTACCTTGCATGGTTTGGGTTGTCCCTTGCCCTAAAATATCCACAAGGACTTTCAGCCTTCCACGAGTAAAATTTTCGCTCCCAAAAATATATAATTCATCTCATTGAGGGTTAACATTAATTTCCCCAGCATTTTATTTTCAGTTTTTTCAGCATAATTATGGTTTTATGGTTTTTGCTCCTCTTTCAGATGAGAATGTGAGAATATATAGGAGGGAATTTTAACCACACAGTTGGCCACCAAGCCTGCAGAGATAAATGTGGTCGTCTGCATACAGAGCTGGAGCAACACTGCCACCTAGAGCCTGAAGTTTGTCCTAGTGAAGCAACCACACAGCATTTACTAAAGGACAGGTAAGTTCCCTCTCCCCAATGCAAAGTCAATCAACAAATCAGTTGATTAATCATGAGAAAAAAAAGTCAGAATAATGTAAGAATCATAAAAAAAGGAATGTTACTTGAAAGATTTTTTTTTATTAATTTATAATACAGGCTTTTAAGCAGATTGTATTTTTTTCTTTACATTTAATATTCTGATGCTAATTTCATAGCTGTGACAATGATTAATACACACTCGCTGAGGGATGGTCACTCAAAGGAAGAGCTGAGACAGTCTTCTTGGACTGGGCTGCAGTCGCCCGTGACTGATCCGTGTCCTCCTGTATCATTTGTGACATCCGCTCCCAAAAAGTCTCACGTCTCGCACTTGCACGCGTCAGTCAACCGTTAAATGTGTACCAATTTAAAACCTGAACTACATAGACACAAAGATTACAAAGGACTTTTTTAGAATTCGATTATTAATAATATTAATTCGCCACAATCAGAAGGCAAATGAAGGAAAAAAATAAAAAGAAAGAAAAAAGGACAGCATACAAACATTAGGAAATAAAACACCCATATTTTCTCCTGGCCCAGCGGGGGGGGGGTTCCCATTAGGGGATGCCAGCCGCTGTTCGCTCCTCGTCTTTGCCCTTGCCAGTGCAGCTCAGCAGGGGGGTCCAGGAATTCATCGTGCTTCCAAAGCAGCCCTTATAGCTGAGGCTTTCAAGCAGGAGCCTTCTGACGTTTCCCTTATTCTTATTCCTCTCGTCAGACGGCGGTGGGTGGGCGGTCGTCCCTTGGGATGTGTTAGCAGACGAGAGTGCTTCGAAGGTAGCTGAGGCGAAGGGGATGAGTAAATAGTTCCTGTTCCAGCAACAGGAGCAGTTCATGTCCTTCCTTCAACATTTGGCAATCTTTTCACTCACTTTTAAGGGTTTTAGGGGCCTTCACTCACTATTCCAGCACATAACGGTTCTAAGAAGGCAGGTAGGTAGGTAGGTACACACCCAGGTTGAGAAAACACTAGACTAGGGCATGCACATGTTGACACAGCTGTTAGGGCAGGAAACAAAATATATAAATAAAAGAGCCGCACAACAGAGTTCAATCTCCTGCGCTGTAAAGGCAAACGTATGGGTGGTCATGGTATGTGCTATCAGTCTGTCAATCAATGCTGGAGCACACTCCTCTGCACTTGCCCTTTGCATTACAATGAAACTGGCTTACTTTTACACAACAGGCAATGATGGAGGTCAAGCCTTTTACCCGTGGAGAGGTCCAAGTCCAGCCGTCTGAGACCCATCACTCAGGAAGTCTGAGGCAGAGATGATCAAGACCACCAAGCACAATGACTTAAGGATCCAAGTTAGTAAGTGCAAGTCCAGGTTAAGGGTCTGTGACTGGTATACCTTGACAGATTGCTAATGTTTGGAAAAACTTGTGTAATTTCAGGAAAGAAAGGGACTTCCAGTTTCTCTCTCTAGAGTACAGCAATCCCCACACGGCTCTTCCCTCTCAGGTTTTCTTTGTTGACATCTTGAAAAACCCAGGTATTTCACATTACCACTGTTTATCATCATCCAAATTATTGTCTTTTAAAAGAGGGATATGTACAGATCCTTATCATGATTTGATTAAGTAAAGAGTTCCTTAATTTTGGCAACGAAAAAGGGCAAACGAAAAACATATTTGAGTACTTGGCACAAAGTTCCCAGCTACTGTACAGGAATGAAATCAACTGAATGAAAATAATCGATCAATCTGACCCTCGAGCTGTTCCGTAATCATTCAGAATACACCGTGGGTTGGCAAGCAGAGAAAGGCAGAAGGGGCTGAGGAACAGAGGGATGTTTTTGAGGGGGAGCGGGTAGTTGTTCGTCTGTTCTTCTGGTTTACAGCAGTAGGCAGCAGCTGCTTTCTGTAGTCTTCTCCCGGTTCCTTTGGCCTTAAAAAAATAAATAAATAAATAAATAAATAAATGTAGACAAAAGAAAAGACTTGAGTGACATGTAATAATCTCACTCCACACAATCACACATTTTTATATTTAACTGGCATACTTTAATTTTTTTTTTCTATTTACTGGTTCATACTGATTATTGTTAAAGAACATAATGGACAATATGAATGACAGCAACAACTGATTTAGCAATACATGGAAATATGTAACTAAAAGTACAATAATCATCCAAAAAAAAAAAAAAAATCTATAGTTGCACTCAGAAAGAACCAAAAGACAGCACCATGCACACAAGCTCAGACATGTCACACTTAACACACATACATACTTTATGGTTTACGGTTTATATAAATAGTCTCGCTAAAAAGGAAAGCTACATGTATAGTTAGAGGTGCTGTTTATGCATATAGTGCAGCCAGTTTCTTAGCTTCCCCTAATTTTAGCACCATTAACTTCTCTTTTTACTTGCACAAACTGATCAGTTTTGCTGTCTTTTTTTTTTTTTTTTTTAATATATACCACAAAGCGCATAACCACTGATTTCACTAAATACAGAAAATTACACTGTCTTTGATAAGTCTAGCACCAGGCTTAAAATCCTTGCCATCACATTTCCCCCATTTCTGATGATAAATATTAACATTACCCAAAGCTAAAATATCTTATACACTACCCTGCTGCCACATGATTGGCTGAGGTGAGCAGGTGTACAGGTGCTCTAGATAATGTGCTCATTGTGTGTGTACACAATTATCAACAAATCATAAGCATCAGTACACCGATTATCTGGGCTGTGGGTGTGTTTGTTTGCTAGTACTTTTCACCATTTGTTTCCTGCTCTTTCCTTGTTCACCTCAAAGTCAGGTGGTGGTGTGAGGACAAGGTTTGCAACACAAATGATAAAAATAAAAAAAATCCTGGCAGGATAAGGAAAGTTGCCTTCAAGTGAACTCTAGACACACTATTCAAACATAAATCTCTCTGACTCACTTTATAAGTAGGCAATAGCTCAACCATTACATGTAATACATTTTGGAATGCAGCTCTGTTCTTTCAGCTCTGTTTTTTTTTGTTTTTTTTTTAAATATAGAAGATAAGTGAATCAGGTAAGAGTGTGAACCTGAGCTCAGATTTAAGCCCACACAATTATGCACTGATGTTGCCAGAATTTCAGAATCCCACAGGGTTCTGTCTCTTGTGCTCACCTTGAATTCAGTGAACTCAAAGCAACAAGTCACAGCTTTAAAATTATTATTACAGAAGTGCAGTTAAGCGTTGTTTTGTCCTTTTCCAGCAGTATATATTTAAAACATTCACCGAATTGTCCAATGACGATGTAACAATATATAAATAATTACCCAATATTAATAATTATGATATCTTGCATCCCTAGTAAATACTGTATATATTAGATCTTAACTTGGGCCAAGAATCTAAACTGTATATCTCTTGGAATCGGAAACCAATATGTTATTGTTTGATAGATTTGTTTACCTAAAAATTAGGTAAGAGGAGACAGTTTTACATACCAGAAGTTATTTGTATGAAATTCTAGAATACTCAAATGTCTTAATTTGAATTGCAAACATTGAGAGAATTTTGATATTTTATGTTGCCTAGAATAGCAAATTAGCCACAATGCTAACTGTGGTCCTAACTGAAATATCTGTCAAAAGTTGTAAAGCCAGACTGTTATAACTATTTTAGTTTGAATGATAAAGTGTGCCAGGAATAATTGTGATAAACATTTTTTTTTACCATATTGTGCCACAGATATAATGGTGATATATAGGTATAAATGCATTATTATGCTATTTTATCTGGATTTTGAATATTTAGAAATCAGTTTTAAACAGTTAACCAGGAGTTAATTAATGGCCTCACCTTGCAAAGTATACACAATGAGCACTATGTAGGTCAAATTATTGAGGTCATGCCAATATAAATGTACTATTGATAAAGCAACGGTACCACATACAGAGAACTAGGCCTCGTTGTCTACACAAACAAAATGCTCAAATCTCAGCTGCTGATTGTTCTTACACTTAAAGTAATTTTAGTCAGTTACCATAAAAAACAAGTACATGTTAAACAAGGTTACACTAACTATAACTACCATGACATTATTGTAATATCTATGTTCGCTGGCTTATATACAAGAAACTGTAAAAATATAATAAATTAAGATTTAGGTTCTTAATTCACATGTTGCCAGTCATTAACATGCACTTTTAGATTAGGTACTCTGCCCTTCCAATTCACCTGAACAACACACCTTTCATATGACAGTCACACAGCTTATAACTAAAGATTTACGATACCAGAATCACTGTTAAAAACACACACACTCATGCACACTCAGTGTGCACTCTTGTCTGCCTGCCTGTGAGTGCATGTGTGTGTGTGTGTGTGTGTGTGTGTCCATATGTGCGAGCATGAGTGTATAAGGTACTACAATCTTTAATTCAAGTTAAGGTGTGCTATTTTTAATTCTGCCAATTTAGCTGAGCCAATTCATTAAGCCACTTACTATGACTTATATTACTTTAATACTAGGATTGTGAGGACAACAACCTCCTCTAATACACCCAAAGTCAGACCCTGGCTCTTTTCTTTTCTGCTGCCATTGCAGGATCACAATTCAGCCAATCACTCAAGAGGAAAGCACTGGATCCCCAGCTCTGACATCAGCCAATAGACTGTGCTGGCTCTCATCACCATGAAAGAGATTGTGGTCAATTGTGCTCTGTTGGGATCCTTTCTGTTAAAACATTCATGTAAGTCCATTCCTAGATGTAAATATTGTATATCATTTTACATAAATAATTATTCTCTTTTGGACTGTGAAAAAATCCTTTGTGTTTTTGGTGAACTACAATTAAAAGCTTTGTTCTGAACAGGGATGAGTAACAGCATAACATTCCCAAAATGACATGAGTCACATGCTAAATATAGCACTTCAGTGCTACTACCTTCTTGTATAAGTAAGAGTGAGAAAATGTGTTAAGTAGGTATAACAATTAAAACAGGTTAACAAAATGATCTGAAGCTAAAACAAACGGGCTGTTGAAAGATTAAACCCACATCAAAGCTCTCAGAACAATTGTTCTCTTTACACACAGAAAGAGTTGCCTAGAAAGGACACACACACGCTCACTCAAACACACACACACATTCAGTCGGGCTTTAGAAGGGCATAAAGAGGCTGCCAAAGGGACAGTTCAGCTCTTACCATGAGAGTTGGGCTCTGGCAGGGTCTCTCTGGCAACCAAGTGCATGACAGTTGTTCGACCAGGGGGCAACTTCAGAGCTGTTCAACAGAGATTAACATAACATAAGTATAAGATGCTGACTTAACATTTCTACATTACTATTTATAGGTTAACATCTATCAAAGTAACAGCACAAATCTGAGAAAGGTATAATAAGTTGATTGTTGTTTTATTTGGATCCCCATTAGCTGCTAATCACAATGACGGCTATTCTTCCTGGGGTCCAACAGACAGACAAAACATACTAACATTTAACACTTCCTAATTATAAGCACATAAGAAGAAAATACATTTATATACACACTTGTATGTACAGAAATGTGTATATGAAAAGGAAAAAATTAAAAATAAAACAGAGGTCCTTGTGACCTCTATTTTACCCAAATCTCCCCTGGTGTAATGGTATATGGTTTTATTTTCACATTCATCTGTCAATTTTACCATCAATGAATGGTTAAAAAAGCCGATATGAGCATATTTAAGACATTTATCTAAACAAAACCTAATACAAATAAAAAGTAAGTGACGTAAACTGAATTTCAGATGACAGCAAGCAGTGTATAGCTAAACAAAATTGCGTTTATCCAGGCTTTCTTATGTGCAAATAAAAGTTTCTGTAAAAAAATGATAAATTAGGTGCATCCCTGGTTAATACTGTGTAATACTGCAGCTCACCTCCTAGTGTGACATTGCCATGTAGGAACCGGCCCTGGAAGATGAGTCTGAGAATACCGGGGCTGCTCACCTGCTCCTCCTCCCATCCTGCACACAAAACACAATCACTACTAATTACTACACGCTACAAACTGATGGACATTTTAGTCCTGCGGTCTGCTCCAACACTTGCCAATATTGTCAGGTGTTTAAATAAGGAACTGAAAGAATCGAGAGCTGGAGTATTGAATTGTTTAACTGATTTAAAAACAATTACATTTTTTTTGCTAGTGTGAAAATACAAAAGTATATTAGTCAACATTCCAAGCTCAATGTATTAAAATCTATGCAAACTTTCTTATTCATTACCATTTAAATATGCATTACATGTTTATAAATCAGCATGGACAATAACTGGTAATTTGTTTTTGCTACTGGGCCCCTCCTACAGTCCATGAGTGGATAGACATTCGTTAACAGGTGGACGTGAAAGAATTAGAGATGGACCGATCAGTGTTCAAGCGCTGGTTGTCTTTCAGTATGATCTGTCAATACAGTTGTCTCTCAAGACGAAATTAACTTTAATTCTTAATTAACTAAAAACTGCAACTTCCTTTGTGGAAAAGGAATATTGTGTGATACTCAATATATTGGAAGACGAATCTCTTCGATACTTCGCAGCATCTGTGTTACTGAAGAGTATCAAATAATAAACAAAATACCAATTGTTGATTTACTGGAATCAGTTTCACATAATTTAACAACAAATGTTCTTCACTGCAGGTTTAATGTATTCATTTGATTAGTGCCACCATGTGGAATAATGAAGCAGTAATTTAGTAAGCCAAATTGTGGGTCTTTGAGAGTTTCAAGAGTTTTGAGCACCTGTTCCAATAAAAACATCAATATTTGACACCACATAACGAGATGTGGCCTGGTTGTGGCCAAATGTCTGCATCATATGCTGTTTTGTGTCGTTAGTGGTGTTTGTTAGCAACATGGACACTTTCTGCAAGATATTAACTTAGTTCCTGACTCAGCATGGCAATGACAGATGCCATACTCCAAAGTACAAGTCGGGTTATCATTAAAATAATTCTAAATCTAATATTTTTGAGTCAAATTCTATATAATGACCTGAAATTGCAGTCATAGAGTAGGCATTAAACTGCAGTAGTGATTGTTCACTCCTGTATTGAACAAACTGACCTAAATCAACTACTAATGAGTCAAAGTGTACAAACATACCTGCTGGCCAGTTTTCAAAGACGTGGCGAGCGATGTCTGTGGCCGAGTCGTTGGGAGAGAAGGTGAAGTCCTGAGTCTTCCCACTCACAAGGATCAGACGCAGGCTCACCTGTTAACATGAAACAATAACACACATTAAACACATTAAATCCAAAAGGTGAACTGAAATCTCTGAATCTAATGCTTCCACTGAATTGACCTTTAAGCACCGCATGACCCACTTCCCCCCTCACCCCACACGACTCTGGACGATCTGACGAGGCATCTACACAAATAGGCATTCCTTCCTAATTAGATTCCTGCTTCTCCGGCTTCTGGGGGCCTGAAATCGTCTGTTTCCTACAAAGCTTCCTGTCAAATGGGCACATCTCCACTGTGACAGGACACACACGGGTGGGGCTGGGAGGAAGACTTCCTGCCCTCCGATTATGTGTAACAGAAACCCCCTGCCCTCTTCCTCTCTCTGGCTCTCTCTCTCCAGGCTGTCGCTCTAATGCGATAACCCCAGGTGTCCCAGACAGCCCGGGACGGAGTTATTAAATTTACATGGCCCGTGCATAAACTCAGACAGCGGGGGGGGGGGGGTGAAGGCAGCACGGTTGATTTGTAGAATAGAAGGCTCTCTTTTGATTCCTTTTTTAAAAAAGCAACAGCGCGACACAATGCCTTGGAAGTCTGCATCAATAATCATAACAACAACCACTACCACCACAGGCCTAGCATTACAAGCTGTCATGCACATGTCTGGCCACACCTCACAGGTCCAAATTACAGCCCAAAAACAAAGAAAACAAGCAGAAAATAAAATAATAAAATCAACCTTATTCACAACATGAAACGCTATTGCTATGCAGCTACTGAAGTGTTCCGAGGCACTGGTCCATCTCTTTGAGTCATTACCATTTCACAGTACAGACGGCCTTACATCTGTCTGCGCGCTTCACACGAGCTTCAAACGTCAAACCCCAGCAAATCTCTCTCAATTCTAGTCATTAAGCGCTGCGGCAATGTCCGAATCACCACGACTTCACTGCAGAACAGTACAGTAATCTGATTGGCTGTACAGCACAATCCAAAAAAAGGCTTGACGACTGTCTAGCACTAAATTTTCACTGCCTGTTTAGTATCCTGTTCAACATTCATACATCTATATTAATGCATACTATATTACTCAGAAAGCAAATGATAAATAGTTAATGAGCTGGTTTCTTAAGCTCAAGGCAACAGCTTCTATAATATTCTGTTAAAACACACAAGAAAAGATAAAATCATCAACAATCATCTGCATTAGAAACAGTAATAGTAATGGCCAAGTCGAATATGAACAATGTCCCACTTTACAAAAAGTAAAAGCTAATAGCAGTGCAGTCACTGCCAAAGCAGATTGCAGCCAGGAATCAGCAGACCTTAATACAGCGTCCCAAAATAAAAAAACGGGACTGATCCTGCGCTGAGAGAAACTTACAGAATTCAGAAAGAGGCCTCTTGTTCAGCAGTTTTGCCTTTTTTCCTCCCACCAGAATTTTAAAGCACTTTTTTCCACCATTCTTACTTTTCAATGACTCCAGGGTTTAAACATTACATCACCCACACCCTGCGAGCAGCGCTTGGCTGCTACTAAATGCACTCCTTCACAGCAGTGTGGGGGGGATGAGGGGTGGAAAAAGGTAAGCCAGCTGGTCCTGGCACTGCTTGTTTTAAGCCCATTTGCTTCGATACACAGAACAGGACCAAAAGGAGCCTGGGATGCATACATTAAAAAAAAAAAAAAAAATTAAATCACACAATTAGATGGTAATCTTTCTACATATTGTATCTTTCAAAATACTATATACTGCATGGCACTAGACAGAATTAAACCTGGATACTAAGGATATTTTCAGAAAGAAAAGAGAGGTGGGGGGGGAACATCCTGGATATAATGAGAATTTGTAAGTACTAGGGTTTTAACAGTATATAAATGTCATGGTTCATTCACACAATAGTTTAAACGTCAAGGAAGAAATGAATGAGTACTTTACAAAGGTGGTACCAAAAAACTGAAGTCTGGACAATATTTTGATATTGATATTTAGCTCTAAATTTCAACAGTGATATATTTGAAATATTAAAAAAAAATTATAAATCACTGATATCACTCAAAACCACCCGAGGGCCCCATTAAGCTGGTAAGTACACACCAAAATTCTGACATTCATAACTATAGACTGGTGTAATACAGATATAATGCAAGAATCAGATCAACTGCAGAACTTACTATATCTAACCAGCACAGTGTAGTTACTCTTTAAGACATATTTGAGTAGCCTATGATTATCTGAATATAACCTCTGGCATGTGTGACCATCTCTTATAAAATCAATCACTTTAAGCAAATAAAAATACATAAATCTATAAAAATGGGTCTGGTGTCTGCAAGAGAAATAAATACAGTATTTACAGAATCGGTTACTGAATGATGTTCATTACAGGTCGCTGCCATGAGTTCACTGCATTTTAGCTAAGCAGAAACAGCATAACACTATGGGCTTCCATACATTTACACTGTTCATATTATCAAAACTATATCGTATCAATATTGTTTTGCCATATCAACGAGTACTAAGGCTGAGCAATGTTCATTTCTATTTCCTTGAACAGGCAAAAGTTACAAAAGTAACATTTTTCTTTCATCTCTAGTACCATACATCACCCATAACGTTAATTTCACTTGAAATAAGCTGTTAAAGCCAGAGTATTAGACAGGGTTAGTATTAGGCAGGGTAAAAACAGTGAGCAGTAAAAAATAACGAGAGATAAAAACAATTGCATGAGTCACTCTCTCTATACGTGATAGCGAGAGGGAGAGAGACTCGAGAGGTGTGGCAAGGGGGGTTTAATTCCAGGTTAACACATGGTTCATTTTTCTGGTAGAACTGGAAAATGCAAATCCGAAAGATTTCCTGGTGGCATGCATGCTTGTGAAATGGCTGTTTTTACCGTATGAGTGTATGTAACCATGTATTTTCTGTTTAATTGTATGCACATCAAATTATGACTGATAAATATTGTCTAATATCCACCACTTCAACACAATATTATTACAATATAAAATGTACTGTATAACAGGGCGAAACGGTGAATTCCAAAAGAGACAAGGTTACAGACTGACCTATATTAGCTTTCCCAAGCAATACATGTATCCTGAATCATTAACAACTAAACAAGCAAACATTCTCGCTCACACTCACATTTGAAACACCAGAGACTAGTCAGAATCGACACCACACACACAAAAAAACCAAACTGATTTGTATGAGGATATGTTGCAGCCATCTGCCATGTAAGTAATACAAAATCTGATAGAGGTAACAAATATACAATACACTGTGCAACCCAATTACGGGCACCTACATCCTCTGAAAAGTAGAAGTGAGAAAAGCATGAACTTCCTGTGATGTTCCTCAACCTACTCTAGAACACATTTGTGGCTAAAGTTACAAAAACATGCCAGTCTGCACTGAGGTGGTTTCAGACGATCACGTACAGACAAGAGAAAAACACAACTCTCTCTCTGTGACCATCATACAGACTAGAGTATGAATATTTAGCAGAGCCAGCTCATCAGCAGCCGGTGGGGAAGCCCACTCTTGCAGTCTATGCAGAAACTCGGGTCATGACCCCAACAAACAGAGCCAAAGGGGTGGGCTGCGTTGTAAAATACATAAATATATTTACATATAGATATATTCAAATATATAATTATTGATTATGATTTTCTTTTTAGTTCTTACATAACTTTTTTTGTAGACGTGCCAAAATAGCAACAAGCATCATAATTTAAGAGCCATCATATTGGAATATACATTGTTTCTTTTACATTATTTTTGACAGGAAAACTGTGCTAGCACCAATATAAAAAAGTGCAAACTATGAAAATGATCACTGCTACATTAAAGACTTTCTTTACTTTACAGATTCCTTGACCAAACCAGGATTGAGCAATGCAGGCTGGTAGGGGCTATATGGGAAGATGTCAGGGCTGAACGTTCATATATATTTATTAAAATAAATAAATAAATTTAAAAAGCTGAAATCACAATTTGTTGTTTTGTGATATTTATTGTGACAAAATATTTAGTAAGCATAATTACTAATCTAAAATGGTAGGAAACCAAAAATATTCTCTTTTTTTGCCCACCAAAAAAATAAATAAATAAATAAATAAACAACAAGCATGTAAAGGTTTGTAACTTCTTAAATTATAACTAACCATATATATATATTTTTTCAATAAATATTTTTAAACTGTAATTTTATAATAGGAATACATTAAGACTGATTAATTTGATGAGTGATAGAAAAATATATATGATTAAATTAATAAAAATCTGTGAAACATGGTATTCGCAATTCAGCCTTCATTTGTTTGTTTCACTTTTGTTCAGTTGGTTCTCAGATAGAACTTAATTTTGATGAATGCCTAAACAGGAATTTTGAACACATTAAACTGTAACTCAACAGTTCAATAGGTCATGATGTTAAAACTAAAACACATGAACTTGCGTGGACATGTCACAGAAAATGTGAATATTGAAAAAAAATGTCCTTTTGTTTCAAGCAAGTTGAGGAATAGCGTATGTTTTAATTTATTTTATAACATTACACATTGCGAGTATAACGCTAAAGCAATATCAATATAGACAACCTTGACCATTTCTCTGAAAAAATCGCCATTAAAACTGTAATTCAAATGAACAAATTTAATCATTTCCGAGCACTAGAGCCAGTTCTAAAATTCCCCCAATTAACACCTGCACCCAGAAGACAACGAACACTGAACTCTGAACATTACCATCCTCAGAAGCACATGGCTGTTTTCATCTTTACACATTAGGCAGGCCTACTTCCTTCCACGCGAAGCTTCACAGATGTCCCGTTTACATACCATCAGGTACCTTTGCTGAGTGCAGCTCAAATTTAGGGCATCCCTCCCCCTTTTCTGGTGCGCGTAGAACAATTTGACTTTTGCCGATGGGCTCTTAAGGCAGAGAACAAAGAGGTTGCGCTGCTCAGTGACGTCATGCAACAGTCTGTTTACAAACACTAAGCCCCTCAAAGCTGAGGAAAGCCCTGAACCCCCTCCCCTTTACACCAGTCAGGGAGTTAAGGAGGGGGTTATCAGCAAATCCGTGACACTTTCCACAAAAACATTCACCCCTCTGAACCCGGTGCACCCCGCGCACCCCCTTCTCTAATATCCTGAAAACAAAACGTTAAATCTGCCTCTGCGGCCTTAGCAACACCCTCTAAACCATACGACCCGACTCACCCTATGTAGCACTATATAAGCTTACATATCACAAATCCCATGTGCATCTGTTTACACAGAACTGCATTCAAAAACAGTACAAAAGAAAAATACACAGCATGAAAACAGCACGTCACAGAGCTAAAGCGTAAAAGCATATACAAAACAAGCTGTTTATATAGAGGACGATGCCACTCTGAGATTTCCATAACTTTCCATGCCCAACGTCTAGGGATGTGCATTGCCAAGAATTTACAATATAATACAGAGCTTACGATTCAATAACCAGACATATTATGGGTGAGAATTGCAGGGCATTTCACAATACGATATAAACCACGATACACAGATGACAATGATATCACAATACTGCACGATTCTCCAACACTTAATATATCACAATACATTTCTCTACAACAGCATCTGTGTTACTAAAGATAAAGATAAAATACTTTTAAATAAGCAAAAACCCCGAATTATGTATTTATCCAAGGTAATAAAAATATTTACCCTATTCATTTGATTAGCCCCTCCACATGGAGTAATAAAGTAGTAACTTTAGCAAGATAAATTGGGGCTATGGGATACCAATGTTCCTATAAAATTTATAGAAAAATATAAATATTTGATGCCGCATAACAACCGAATACAATCGAAACAAACAATTATTGATATACTGCCCCAGCCCTATACAATATTGTAATACTGTAAAGCAAAGCAATATATTGCAATTGTTTAAGTCAAACGGTAGGAAAACTGTTACAGTATAAACACACACCACCATATGTATACAATCTTAAGTAAAACTAAAGACAGTAGACTTTAAACTTTTTAGTTAGGCTGTACAATATATGCTACAACAAGCTTGATGTCAAAGATGCTACGAATATTTCGTAATTTTCCCGCATTGTTTTTACTTTAAGGAATGAAGGTTAGTCAATCTGAAAATTTCAAAAACTTTGAAAGTACACTCAAAGGCAGAAAGAAGCAAAGACAATCAAAAGCGTTAAGATGAAACTGGGGCTCATCTGGACCGCCTCAGAAAAGGAAGAACAAGAGTTTTCTCTGTTGCACAGAACAAGTTCATCAGAGTTACCAGCCTCAAAAAACACAAGTTAATAGCACCCCAAATAAGATTTTTTTTATTGGGCCACTGTACAACTCTGCCCTCTAGTGTGCAAAGTTTAAACACAACACAAAATGAACCACTGTGACACCAAACCCTATATATGTTTTAAATAAACTTATAATTAAAATACTGCTTTGTAAAATCAATACAGTATTGCAAAACAAAATATGATTTCATTATTATTATGAAAATTCAATAAATCATATTTTCTTACACCCCTACTTATGTCACTTACTGCTCTTGAGTAACAAGCTATTATTGGGCTTACACTGAAACAGGACATGAAAAAAATCTGATAAAATAAATGAACACAGTTTTAAATTTTTCACACTTAATCAGCAGTTTTTGTACAGGAGTTCTGCATAGTCCAGATGTAAGCCAGCATCAACCTACACCAGTCACAGCATTCAGCATTAAGAATTGCACAACAGACAGAAAAACAGAAGTGAAGCGAGTTTCACAAGCCAGAGTATACTCACTGTGTCGGATTCTCTCTGAGCAGTCATGGCTCCGGTCAAAGAGGAAGGGAGACAGGAAACACTGATGCGTCCGAGGGGGGCAAACCCTGGCACAAAGACCCTGTATGTGATTTTCCCTCAAGCCTTTCTCTGCTTTGCAGCGCCTGGCACAGAGTTAAACATTTACAACCGTCACAATGCTGTTTACAACACCATGCGTTTAAAACAATGTGGGATAAGACAGCTGTCAATATGTATATCATTACCATCCAATGAAAAACATGCATGTCCAATGAGAAGACTTTGCAGGAGAAGGCAAAGCTGTTCTAAACTGTAAACAGAGCATGGTATATTTATTCAGAACTAAATTAATCTGTGAATAAAGCAGCTGCAGCTATAGTTCAAACTATAATGTAAACAGGTAAGAGTTGAGTTTTTTTATAGGACAGTAGCAAAATATAGTACATCATACTTGCAAAATGGCAACTTTACAAAAAAATAGTCATTTTGATATATTAAAATATTGATAACATACATTCAAAGACCATAACCACACATACATAGATTATAGTGATTATACCGAAATACTGAGATGTATGTTAACCATATTTACTCGATTATTTTTTATTATTTTATTTTTATTACATATTGGCAGCTAATTTTCAAAAATGACAGATTGGTAGATAAATACTTTGTATGTGTGTGTATATAAATTGATGACCATATAAATATACCATATTTACATAATGACAGCTAATTACCCACATTATTTAATACAGACATACACATATATATAACTAGACATACATATAGGCCTAAAGATAATTATATATATATATATAAAGTGATTATAGTGATGTAATGAAATGTATTTTTACACACATATTGACAGCTAAATCTCACATTCTTTTAAACAGGAATACAGACAAAGATAGATAGACAGAAATATAGATAGTTTGTGTACATAAATTGACAATGTTGTTAATCATATTTACAAATTGCTAATTCCCAATTTATTTTAGATACAGATAGAAAAATAGCTAGATATACATAGACAGATACATAAACAAATATCTAGTCAGAAAAATATAGTCAGTCAGTAATAAAATGTATGTTACCACATTTGCATATTAACTACTGCTAATTCACACATTATTTAAAAACAGACAAAATATAGGTAAAACTAAACAGATACATGGACCTAAATATATTTACATGCTTGTATTTTAAAATGATACGTAACCCATATTTATACACTGACAGCTAAACTCAAATTTATTTAAGATTGAAAAATAGCTTAGATAAAAATAGAAAGAAATAAAATATTCTATACCTACTAAATACTGACTATTCCTGTCTAGCTAAAGCTAATTCCCACATTAATTTAAACAGACAAATATAGATAACCCTAGACAGATATACTCTTCATGTATGTTTATTTAAATTGATTAGTGTTGTCTTGAAATATGTTAATATTTATACCGCATTCACTTTATACATATAGATACGTAAATATTATAGACACATATATAAAATATAGTTGGACATACATATGGAGAGACACTGACAGCTAACTAATTATCTATGTGTCAAGATAAACACAGATAGAGAGAGATAGATAGACAGATAGATAGACAGATAAATAGAGATAGACAGATAGATAGATAGATTGATAGATAGATAGATATTTGAGACGTTATTTAGTAGTACTACTTTTTTTAGCTTATTCTGGTCTGATAATTATCAACAGCTGATTAGCTGTCTGGCTAAAACACAGGCTGTACCAAACATTCTGGTTCTAGCCTCAGCTATAGCAATTGATCTATCCATCCATCCATATATCCTGATAAATAATCAGTCTGACAGTGAATAAAAGCTACGTACCTCTGAAGCTGGGCGTGCTGTGGATCAGTTGGTGGGTCTGGGTTTGCTGTAGAAGCGTTATTAGCTTTTATTTAACGTGAGGAAATTCGGTTAGCCGCTAGCTTAGCTAACCCAGCGCTAATGTTACTAACTAGCTTAGCTTAGCTCAGCTAACCAACCGCACACAAACACACAGCGCAGCGGCGCGATGAATAACTGCAGCTGGCTGGGTTAATATCGCTGTATTAAAGCACTAACGCGCGGATAATTGAGGAAATAAATAATACCGCGCTCGGTATTCGGTGTTTAGCTCGCTGGTTCGGTTGGGGAAAGGGCAGAGCGCCGCTGGCCGGCCTGAAGCAGCTCCGCCGCGCCGCCGCTGCCCGGAGCTGAAATAATTTCTGACTGCGGCAGAAAATAAAGAGGAACCGAGAGCGACCGCGGAGCTCGACCCGGGCTCACAAACCCCCGCTTAACTCGACCCGCAACACCGAACCGCCCCAACAGAACCGCTCAAACACACGACGGCAGGCTAGCTGACGGGTATATCCATCATTATCTCGGTTCTGTTGACTAGTAAAGCAGCAGCAGCGGCGGCGTAGCTGAGCTCAGATTAATGGCTGTGGATTTAAAGACAGGGGAAATCAGCTGGCGACCACAGAGCAAACGCAAAACGCCCGGGGCATCCTGGGAAATGTAGTCTCAACAGAACACTCCATTTTGATTGCTGTAGTTTTATTTTATTTTGCGAAATATTAAACAGAGTATTTACACTTTATTTACAATGTTTATTAAAAAAACATAATATAATATAACATTTCACAGTATTTAAGAACTATGGAGCCTCAGAAGTAACATCATGCAAATAAAATAAATAAATAAATAAATAAATAATAATAATGCATGGCCACAACTTATTAAGCCATGGAAAAAATATAGCATTTCTTAAGTTGTGGGGAGGACTTATTTGACCAGGATTAAATTAATTATCTCATTACCACGCTTTAATAAGTCCTCCCACAAAGTAATTATCTCATTTCCACTCTGTAATAAGTCCTCCCACAACTTAATTATCTCATTCCCATGCCTTTATAGGTAGTGGCCATGACTGAAAACAAGCGTGGGAACAAGATAATTAAATTGGGGAAGGACTTATTAAGGTATGGGGTCGAGATAACGCTCATTCCCATAATTACTGAGATATTATCCTATTCCTGACTTTATAAGTCGTCCCCACAACTTAATTATAACGCCTTAATAAGTCATCCACTCAATTATCTTGTGTCCATGATTTAATTGTCCCCACAAATTAATTATCTTGTTCACATGCTTTAATATGTCATCCCACAACTTCATTATCTCATTCCCACACCTTATTAAGTCATCCACACAACTTAATTTTCTTGTGTCCATGCTTTAATTGTCCCCACAATTTAATTATCTCAATCCTATGCCTTAATAAGTCATCTCCATGATTTAAATATCTTCTTCCCACACCTTAATAAGTTGTTCCCATGACTTAATTATCTCATTCCCATGCCTTAGTCTCATCGACATATCTTTTCCTAATGCCTTCAAATGAAGTCATTACGACAACTTAATTATCTTATTCCCATGATTTAATAAGTTATTTCCACACTTTAATAAGTTGTGGCCACAGATTGTTATTATAATTTAGTTTTTTTACATGATGTCACAAATAATTTAAAAATTTGTAATGTAAAAATAAGCACATTTATTTAGGAAAGAATATTAATATGAATTCATGTTGAACATGGTGGTTTAAATGTGCAAAATGTCTTAAACTCAAATAACAAATTTAAGATCAACTGTGAAATATTTTCCTCAATTCTTTATTTGAACATTGAAAAATGTCTGATTATGGAAGCACTTGCTTAATGAAAGTAAAAATATGTACAGCATAATTAAAACATAATTTACAAAATTCCCTAAAACATGTAAAAAGGCAAGAGACAGACAAAATTAACATGTTCACTCAACATTTTACATTTTACAAGAAATGTTTCTGTGTTAAACAGACATTAAACATAAATGTAGGCTGTTGAACATCTCCTATACAATAAATACAGTGACATACAAACATCCCAAGAAAATATCCTATATATGCAAAACTGGCAAGGCCATTTAGACTAAACAAAGAAGGCAGTGAGAATATAAACAGAAATTACACAGAAAGACTGACAAATCATTTGATATGTAGTTATACTGTGTGTACCACAACAAATACATAATTTATGTATTTATTTATTTATTTATTTACAAACGCTGTAGGTTTTGGGAATAAAGTCTTATTAACTTGTGTTTCCTTACAAAGTCCTGTACTGTCTGCTGTCTCCATTAAATAAAAATTACAAAAATTATAAAAGATTACAATACACAGTAAAAATATAAATACATTTCTTAGTACCTCGCTGTTTCTGAACAACCATAAACAATCCCACAGAAGCAGTAATTGGTCTTCACTCATTTAATAAACATTTAGACTTCAGTTCATATGATTACACATAGTCTGTTCATCTGATTCTAGAAATACTAGATTTACATAAAAATAATAGGGCACTCTATAGAATAATTTTGCTCACATACATAAATATTCGTCTAATTAAACAAATATATATTTATATCAATATCCATGAAATAAATAACACTCAAGTCTATTTTTAAATATTTTTCAAATATATATATATATATGAGTATGAAGTGTGTGACTTTTTGAAATTGCAAATTGCATTATTTCATTTTTATTTTATTTTTTTACATATTGTACTTTAGAGACTATAAAACGCACTATCAATGAACGTCTATTTTCTGGTCTATAAGGCGCACCAGGTTATAAGGCGTATATTAAGCGACAACAGTAAGGAACATGGGTTTCGCTAATTCCGCAGGTCTCGCCGTTTTTTTATTCTTAATAAAAACATTTCTCTCCTAAAAACTGTTTATTTGGGTGAGTAAAGCTCTTCTGTTTATTTACAGCAAGCTTAGATTTCAAGTATTGTAGCGCAGTTAGCCGCAGTGCTCGCTAGCTGTAGTTAGATGCTAATGCTAATACTGCTCCAGCCTTGGTGCTGGAGAAACTTTACTGAAACTCCTTTATAACACTGTACTTTAGGGAAACAACTTTACTGCTTCTTAATACCAGACTGGTATTATAAGACAGACCAGATTATAAGGCGCACTGACGGTTTTTGGGAAAATGAAAGGATTTTAATTTTGTCTTATAGTGTGAAAAATACGGTAAGTTATTAAGATAATATCTGTGTTTAGAAAACATTGTGTAAAGACATGAATATAGTGCATCCACTCAAAACATCTACATTCGTAGGTCAGATAAAATTCATTTTCCTAGAAATGATTGTTTACTGCATTACTAAGGTATAACTGCAAATGACTTGTCGACTGTAACAGATAACAGAAACACTGAGAGATAGCAGCATCGATGGATTGATCTGTTTTTTTGGATCGAGTTGTTGTGTGATACTTGCTGAACATTGTTCAGAAGTAATACACTTTAATGTGGTACCACTATATATAGATATACATATACAGATCTGGGAAAAAAATAAGAGACCACTTAAAAATGATGAGTTTCTTTGATTTTACCAAATTAAAAACCTCTGGAATATAATCAAGAGGAAGATGGATGGTCATAAGCCATTAAACCAAACTGAACTGCTTGAATTTTTGCACCAGGAGTAAAGGCATAAAGTTATCCAAAAGCAGTGTGTAAGACTGGTGGAGGAGAACATGCTAAGAAGTTATTCCACCAAATATTGATTTCTGCATCATTTCTCATTTTCTGCATATAAATGCTTTAAATTACAATATTTTTATTTGGAATTTGGGAGAAATGTTGTCCGTAGTTTAAAAAAAGTAAACAACAATGTTCATTTTTCTCAAACATTAACCTATAAATAACAAAATCAGTGAAACTGATTCAGAAACTGAAATGGTCTCTTAATTTTTTCCAGAGCTGTATATGAATGTATTCAAGTATGAAGTTACTGCTTGACAAGACCTTTTACATACAGACTCAAAACAAAAAATACCAGACATAGAAATCAATAATTTATCCAAAAATAAGGCATAACTAAGTGGTCCATAAAGCCACTTTTCACAAGTTACACAGCAATATGATGTGTAATGAATGAAAGATTCCCACAGTTGTAAATGATCCACTGGATTAATTTCACCTCTCTATCTTAAGGTGTGCCGCCTTCGACTTCACTGTCCCCCTCCCCAGAATAGATCTGTTTCTTTCCCTGCAGGATGGGCTCGGAGTTCTTCTTGGCTTGAGAACTGTTTCTGATTCCGTACAAAAAGTAGATCACAAAACCTGCAGAAGAGATTAAAGAGAATAGAATGAAGTATCTACTATTATAGCTCTGCAATCATTTCAAGTATCAAGACATCAAGGAGCCTCCACAAAACTGGCACAAGCCTACAATGTTTTTCATAAATTGCAAAGTTGTTTTTTTAGTCTGTTCAATTTAATGGTTAATATGTAAACAAAGTTAATTAAAAAGTGATTATGTAAAATTCAGTCCTAGAAAAGAGTCAGAATATTTCACTGGGGGTAATTACGTAAATGGCTTATATACATTATACACATAAGGTACACTGTAAGGCACCAAAGTCCAAAAGATTTACCAGTATTTTACCAAAATCATAACATTAAGAAGATGTGTGTGTAGTTTTGCTTATTAAATATGATGATGGCCAACATGACAAAATATTATAATAATTTTAAGGACATTTTATTTTATAATACATTATTTGTTCTTGTCATATTCTGACACACAGAGACAAACTGTACCAGTATCCAAATACCACTTGATACTTAGTACAGAGGTTTCTATTACAAATTGCTGCAATAGAACTAAAATGAGTCCAAAACAGGATTAAAATTGCACTTATTTTGATGAAATGTGAAGTTAGTCGGTGTTCTGTGCACTGCCAATATACATAATGATATCGTAATGAACATGACTATAATAGAACTGATCACAATACAATAAAATATTGTTATATTATCTAGCTCTAATAGGAAATAATAATAATAAAATTTGGCTTCAATGACAAACTTTGTGTTGAGACATTTAAAAAAACTGTGATAGAACTATTTCACTATAAACACTCAATGAATGACTTGGTTCAAATATCATTTAGTGAATTATTCAGAATTTGTTTAAAAAAACACACTCCCCTTTAATTTTACATGTAGTTATTTTTTCTTAATCTTTGTACATTTTAGGACTGTCTGACATCCAGCTTACCTAGAACCATCCATACTGTGAAACGAAGCCAAGTTGCTCCATCCAGCTGCATCATGAGGTAGATGTTCACAAAAATACTGACCAATGGCAACACAGGAAGCAGAGGCACCTGGAGTAAGAAAGGAAAAGGTCATCAACATCACATACAAACAACAGAGTCTGTGTATTTGAAGTCCATAAACAGTGTCCATGTGCGAAAGTGCAGAATTTTCTGAATTTCTACCTTGAAGGTAATGGCCTCGCTGCTCTGGGGCTGTCTCCAGATGATGACGACACAGATACAGGAGAGAATAACCAGAATAACCGTCACAGTGACCCAAATTGGGTGTCCCTTTATGACCATGTCACCCCACAGTGCCAACACTATACACAGCATGGTGAAGAACACACCTGCAGAGAGAGAAAACAGAGAATTAGTTAACGCAGTTAAAACAAAAAGATGTTCCTTTTTTAGGAATCTACATATTATTAAAAAAAACCTAATGAAAAAGACCCTCTGTCTCGATAAAAGTTTGCACCAACAAAAAGTTTGATTGTCATTTATGCATTTTTTTAAAGAACATTTTTATACCTTTTTATATTCAGAATATTTAAACTAGAGCTGGGAGATTAATTGAATTAATTTGATTCATCAAATGACTTATAATGGAGATTGTACATTTTACATATTGAAGCTGCCAGAGAGAATCTCAGTAGATGGACAATTGCGTCTGTCAGAAACCTGTACACAATTCTTTTTTTAAAAAGGCAGTTATTCTTCTTCTTATTTTTTATTTTATGTTATTATTTTACACTTTTTCTTAACTATAATACTGAAATACTGAAAGGAGATTATCTTTGCACTATTTGCACTATTTTATGTAAAACCTGCGTGTACGGTTGAAGATGGCTGATTACTATTCATAAAAAAAATACAAAAAAAAATTTACAATTAAATGTAAAGGAAACATTAGCTTGTGCATCACTTTAAATTTTTTTTATGGTCTGATTACAAATATGAAAAAAAAAATTATGCAAGAACTAAAAATCTGTTATATATTTAAAGAATACTGAGAATATTTTTTTACATTTTTGACATTGGAATTGATATATATATATAATGTTTACATGTAATAAAAAGTTAACCATGTTTGTTCCTTCGCATTATTATTATTATTATTTTACGACGAGTTGACAACATAATTATTGTTACAGGCCAACCCTCCAGTTATAAATCAGTATAACAGGTACAGTTAAATAACAGTTAAATCAGACTGTAGGAAGCTCTTACAGGCGACAGCAGTGGTGGCGTAAACGATGAGGCCGGAGATTTTGGTGGGGGACTGGGAGCTGGGCAGGAGCAGAAGTCTGGGGGAGAAGGATCCCTGCAGTGGCGTTTTCTCCAGCTCTCCTCCATGCTCATCTCCACTGTCTCCATCAGCCATGGTGTCCTTCCCCGTCAGACGCTCCATCTCCGTCATCTTACTGTCAGCGCTGGAGCTGATGCTGCCTGGCTGGTACCTTTCAGGAGAAAATACAACTTTAAAATACAATGTAAAACTGATGTTAACCCATAACCACATACCTATTTTTAGAGACAATTTTGACAAATATTTCTTTAACTATAAAGAGATGTAGGCATGCATAGCGTCGCTGTCCAATGAAAAACACTTATCTTCATTTTTGTAGATTTTTAGTTTACTACATAATTTAAACAGACAAACTGTCCCTTACACTATGCCACTGTGAACGAACCAATAGAAACTCTTCAAAATGACCTGAAATAAACTTTTTTTACATTGATTCCATTGAAAGTTTACAAGGTTTTTTCTCTCTCCTGTAAAGTTGCTGTTTTGGAGATAAGTGTTTTTCATTGGACGGCACGATATATAGTCTTGGACAAAAGTTTTAGAATACCATTGTTTAAGCACTTTAGGTCCAGTTAATACCTGGAAATGGTAAAAAATCAAGTGAACAACCCTTTTTATTTAAGTGCCACAACACAAATTAACTAAGATCTAAAAAAAAAAAAAAAAAAGTAATTTTAGTATTGTAGTAATTCCACTTTAGCATTTACACACGTTCATTATAACTAAAAAAAAAAGGCATTGAAACATTTAAAAGTATATTAAAAGTTACTTAAATTTTCTTTAAAGAAGTTACAGATGAAGTCAGAGAGCCGTAAGTTCTGTTTCCTACACCTTCAAAAGAGAAAACTGGTACAGGAAGACGTCTGGCTGACCCACATGGCAACAGCTTTAGCCTCTAGCTCAGCCTAACCTTTGACTAAGTCTCAGTTTCAGCAGTGAAGAGAAGAATTAGTGGTCTGACAGGTAGTAGACAAGTGAAGTAATAAAGACATTGCTAAGATGTCAGCTGTCAGAGTGAACACAGTATGTGCCTTGTAAAACTTCACCAACCTGAGAATGAGAACACACACTGCCACAAGCGTGTAGGCCAACAAGGTCCCAATCGACATGAGGTCCACCAAGGCATCCAGAGAGAAAATGAAGGCCATCAAAGCTACATGGAGGGAAAGGAGAGGGAAATTAGGCAAAACACAAAAGGTTAAACCACAAATAGTCAGCCCTGTGGATAATCAGCTAATCTAGTTAAGAGATTTATTAATGTAAAAAGGGTAAAAATGTAGATAAGCTCTAAATAAAGTTAAAAGGACTGCTGGAATGTTGGTTAGCATAGCTAGCAGTGTTCACATACGACCACAACCATGAATAATTTAATCTAAAATGAGCAAATGAAACAATGATATTTTCTTTAAAAAGCAAGGCGAAATATATGTAGGCCATTTAAAATAAACTGGAAAATTAATGAAACCCTGCCAAACCACTTGGAGAAAGTGAAGGAAACGTGGTTTACTTCATTTTTCAAAATGGCATAAATAAAAAAGCCTATATTTAATAAATTTTGCCTTGCTTTATAAAGAAAATGTCATTGTTCTGTACAAAAGGATGGGTAATTCCACTTATTTGGTCAAACACCAAGTGTTTTTTTTGCCATTTTTAGCTGAGAATTTTCTAGACCTAATCTTTAGTATGCTTCCATGAGGTTACTTATAAGAACACATCCAGACTTTCAAATAGGTATGTAAGCAAATGTATATCTATATCATAATAATCATAAATCATGTTTATATATTTTTAAAAAAATTTATTCATATCGTGTTGGATTGTTGCCATTACAAAATAAAATAATCAGGTGGGATTCCCAAAAGGTTCTTAGCACAAAGATAATTGTAACACTTCACACATAGCACACTTTTTATCTCTTCAGAGGTTTTAATATGGTATCAAACAGTGCGGTACACGTTTGATACCCTACAAACACTGTTTAAATATTTGACACTATATTTTCAGGAATTATAAATCCAGAATGTTTTTGCAGCTCTACCTGCAACAACGCCAGATGCAATAGTGGCCAGCACGGGAGTCTTGGTTTTCTTGTGCATGCGGGAGAGGGAGCGGAAGAGCAGACCGTCCTCAGCCATGGCGAAGATCACACGAGGCATGGGGAACATGGAGCCCAAGAGGCTAGAACCAAGCATTAGAACCAAGCATTAGAACACACAAAACTAATCAGAATTAAAACAATTAAGCAATTAGTTTCAAACTGATTTTTTTTTTTGTTATATAATTTTATTTCAATGTTTTTCCCATTTTCTCCCCAAACTCCCAACCCACTCATTAGGACACCCCCTATTACTAGTGATGCCTTAACATCAGGAGGGTGAACACAAGTACATGCCTCCTCTGATACATGTGAAGTCAGACTCCCTCTCTTTTTGAACTGCTGCTGATGCTGCACTGCCGAGTATCATCACAGCGCACTCGGAGGAAAGCGCAGCGACTCCGCTCCGAATACATCAGCTCACAGACGTCTTGTGCTGATTGACATCACCCTTTGAAATGATGTGGGAAAAGAACCCCACCTACCCACCCAGAGAGAGCAAGGCCAATTGTGCTCTCTTAGAGCTCCAGTAGCCGAAGGCAAGCAGCATGACCAGGATTCAAACTGGCAATCTCTTGATCATAGTGGCAGCTCTTAGCTTAGCCTGCTGGACCACTCTAACCACTGTTTTTATGTTTAAATATACTAGTAGAACCAACCTGGTGGAAAGGGCACAAAGAGATCCCACAGCCACTATGTAGCGAGCAGGGTCCCATTCCACATATTTGAAGGCTTCGGGCAGTGGGCTATCAGTGTCCAGGAGGTAGTAAGGCATCATCATGGTGAGGGCTGCAGACACGCCAAAGTAAGCAACAAAGCAGATGAGCAGCGAAGCCACTATGCCTATTGGTATAGAGCGCTGTGGGTTCTTGGCTTCTTCACCTACGCAAAAAGAAAGAAAGAACCAGTGAGATGGTTTGATTTCCCCAGCCAAGATTTACAGGTTTTACTTGTGAAACCCATGAGTGTGTCATGACTTACTCGTAGTGGCGATGCAGTCAAAACCCACAAACGCATAAAAGCAGGTCGCTGCACCAGAAAGGATCCCAGAAAAGCCAAATGGTGCAAATCCACCATTTCCAAATTTAGTATTCCTGAAAACACAACAAGAACAGTTAAGATTCAGCTTGTGCACCAAAAAGAAACTTTAATTTCTTAACCCAACCCTCTCAAAAAACAACACCAACACCCCACCCTCCACTGCCACCCATCAGAGCTGTGGCTGGAACACTCACGGAGGCACCAGCAGGCTTCTGTTTTGGATGTCCTCCAGAGATATGTTCCAGTTGGCAGTGTCGCCCTTCACAAAGCCAGAGATGATGACAAACCCCAGCACCACCAGGTTGATCCCTGTGAAGATCTTGTTCACCAGCGCTGACTCACTCACGCCGAACGCCAGCAGGCCTGCAGTGTGGGAGGTGAGAGTTGCAGAATTATTGGAATCAACTGTCTTCAGCGTGCCACTGGTACACTCAGATCACCTCACCTCATGAGCACAAGATGCAAACAACACTCCACAACAAAAAAGTTTGAGTGGAAAACACATTCTAATACTTTTCACTTTTGCACTTTTGTGCATGCAGTGCATACCTAAATATAAAGGTGCTTCAAAGAGGTCTTGGAGTCTATGGGCTTAATTTTAGCAATCTTTAGCTAAATCGTCAACCTTACACCTTGATTAAAGCTTGATTTAGAATGTTTCAGTGTGTCTTTGCTGTCATAACGACAGGAAAAGTACACCTTGTGCATCTCAAAATGTGTAAAAGGCATGTATTAATTCTATTAATTAATAATGTGAAATATTCCAATCAGAGTGTCACTTGCAATTCCATTTAAGAGCCAGGTGTGCTCTGACTTTCGCAGATTGCTATTTTAATGGCACAGCTACCTGAACAGGTCCAACGTTTCTCAGCAAAGGAAACTATCCTTGTTTATAGGCTTATAGGGTGATGAAAACACCTTTATTTTAAGGTGTCGCCGTGTACACGGCATTCCAAAGAAACACAAATGTGGTCTATAAATAGTATTGAATATATGTAGATTTAACATCATCCAGCCACTTTAGGGCAGCTATTTGAATCATTTCGTCTACCTAGGGAAAAGTGTTAAGATCATTTCCATGTAATTAAAATCATCAGGTAGGTACAGTATGTGATGCAAGTTTGGGATAGTTGGGACTCACCAGTGAGCAAAAGAATTAGAACAAGCGCGAACAGGTCTGGATAGTTTGCCAGCACACCCCCAGTATCTGGAAGGGCCATCGATCCATTGAAAAAGGTGGAGATCTTCTGCTCCACTAGGTTGTCAAAGGTGGAGCTCCAGGCTCGTGCCACACTGGCAGTGCCTGAAAGAAGAAGAAGAAAGGAAATAGTAATTAGAGTATGTATGTGCAAGATTCACAAACTGAGCTGCTTCTCACATTCAGTTCTGACCATGCAATTGAGCATGCACTCTCCGACACTCCATAAACCGGCGTAAACACTCCATCCAATTCTGGAGCCACTAGAGTTAATCCTCAATTTCGCACAATTGTTAGTCTAAGCTAGTCTTGATTATGGCCTTTATTAATGAGATCTCAGGGGCCAATATTTAATTAATGATGCATTTCTGAATGTCAAGTGGTTATTTTAAGCCTGCAATTAATACTGCAGGGTCCCTGAACACCATAAGCCTCCTTTCCCAGTTTAGATTAAACAGATTTTATTCTAAGCAATAAACAGGATTGAATCACTTACCGATCACATAAGAGAGTATAAGGTTCCATCCAGTGATAAAGGCCCAGATTTCACCCACAGTTACGTAGCTGTACAGATAAGCGGACCCCGTCTTGGGTACCCGTGCACCGAATTCAGCGTAGCAGAGACCAGCGAGAACAGAGGACAGAGCTGCAATCAGGAAGGAAAGCACAATGGCGGGACCGGCCTTTTCCCGGGCCACCTCCCCGGCGAGGACGTACACACCAGCCCCGAGAGTCGCCCCAACGCCCAGAGCGATGAGGTCCAGAGTAGTGAGGCAGCGGGCGAAGCGGGTTTCTTCATCGTTAGTGTCCAGCACGCGGCGACGCACCAGCATTCTTCCAAAACTGGCCAACTTCATGGTTACTGTTCAGTCAAGAGTGGACAGAACACAGGAGGAAGAATCGGGAAAAGGCTGTAGAGAAAAGAGGCAAACGTTAGTTTATGGTATTTTTAGAATTAGAAAAAATTTAACCCACAAACTATGCGCCTATCACAGTAACTCTTTCAGTTTTTCTGAATGATTAGATATTTAAATATTAAACCACTTATAAAATGGTAATTAAACAACCCCTTTTGTAATTATAATTACAATATTATTTATAATAATATAATAGACTTTTTGTTTACAGAATAATTCAGCATGTGTCCCTGTATAGGTAAAATATAGTCTTCAATATTAAATTTAAGAAGAAAAAGAAAAAAACACATATTGAAGGAGAAGAGGTGTGTCCAAACTTTTGACTGGTACTGTACATTCGGTGCTGCAGTAGACCTGAAAATGTGGACAAATCTAAAATGAGGGTAAAGACTGCAGAGTTTAGGTGAAACTGGAATTGAACGGGTAAACCTAAGCTCAGATCCACTCGCTGTTCACATCTGACTTTCTAATGACTCCTCTAATGGTGCTGCAGTGCAGTGTAATGTTTTCCATTGTTCAGCGGCAGCTCATAAATGAGAGACGGCTGCACGAAAGACAAAGCTAACGGCTAAACTAAAACCAAGAGAAATAAAAAGCAGGTACAGACTACAGTGTATAGGCCTAACTGTCAACAATTTTTAATAGTATATCATTATTATTTTCAGTAATGTTGGACAGTTGAAAAAAAATCTCACAATATTACCAGCAGCAGATGTTCTGAAGTAGTATAAAAAACTCTGACGCATAACAGCTACCACTATTTGTGTTTTCAGTAGGGAGTGAGAGTGTGGGTTGTAGGAATGGCCCAGATGTGTGTTATCTTCTATGTTTAATATTTTTGCATTAAGATTATCTTTAAATACTGTGATATAACATTTTTAACCTAATCATCAAACTCTGTCAGTGTGTGATTTTGTGGTGGCTTTTATACTTTTCATATAGATATCAGAATTCTATCCACCAAAATTAAGAAATATACAGCGCTGTAAAAAAATTAGACCACTTAAAAATGATGAGTTTTTTTTATTTTACCAAACTGAAAACCTCTGGAATATTTTTGCACCAGGAGTGGCATAAAGTTAAATATTGATTTCTGAACTCTTAAAACTTTATGAATATGAACTTGTTTTCTTTGTATTATTTAAGGTCTGAAAGCTCTGCACCTTTTTTGTTATTTTAGCAATTTCCCATTTTTCAGTATTTACAGTACTGTACGTTTTGTGGCTACCCTAAACTATCCTCTTTACTCTGATTAGTAGTATTTAACTATTTATTACAGTTGTATTAACCATCTATGGCATAGCGTTGCCCTTATACAACAAACTATTTTTTATCAATCTATCTGTCTGTCTGTCTTTCTTTAATATTATATTACATGGAATATCTACATTCAGTACAATGAGGCTTACAGTGAGTGGGTCATAAATAAAAATATGTATATGTACAAGAATATATTAAGAAGTATATTTGGTCCTGGAGATCTCCTCCTACACTGCAAGTTTTATGTGCTTCCCTCTTTTAAAACACCTGATTCACGTTATCAGCTTGTAATCTAAAGTCACAATTCTAAATTTAAATTAGCTATATCTACAGGGACTACCACGCTTCTTTAAATTATATAATTCCTGCCATAGCTGGTTAAAGTTTGTATCATCGTGGGGAAAAAGTCCAGTATTAAAAATGCTAAAGTAAACATTGCAACATGAGATTTCTACACAATTTGTCCTTCATCTTTTATTCAAATGTCTTAACAGGAAAGCCATAAAAGCACAGTGGTCACCAGAATCAGTGTCAATAGCTTTCAGGAACGCAAACACTACGTCCGCTGGCATCAGTGAAGATGTGTAGCAATACCTGTACTGTAAGATCTGGTTCAGGCTGGGTAGCTCTGTGCGTCATGGCACACCTACCAACAATGCCTCCAGTGAAACCACACACACACAAAAATCAAAACTGGGGGGAGGAGTGGGCAAGGGTCGCCGAGCTATCTGCTAGCACATTTCCATTTAAATGAGAAGAGACTGTTTTAGGGAAATTCTAACGGCAGAAAAAACATTCACTATTGTTAAAGTGTTGAAACAAAAGGGTCTTTCATTGTTCACGTCTTCCACTGACAAAAAAAAAAAAGACGTGCGCAGGTATCTGTGCCAGGTTGGGCATAGTGTAATGCTATACGCTTGGAAAGAAAAAAAAAAGAAAAGGTTGATTCCTGTAGACGGAAAACGTAAAAGCAAAGAAATGAGGAAATCAGGCCAATTAATCACCATCCTAAAAAATGTATCAAAAACAATGAATGTAACCAGGAAGAATAGAGTAGAAAAGAAAGAAAGCGAGAGAGACAGGAAACATGATAAAGACATGTTCCCAGAGAAAAGTCTAGCCCTGTGACTAAAGACTGATTAAACTTTAAAACGGATACCTCGTGATTGAAAAATGATACAAGGAACTCAACACCACTGTAATAACAGCAACGCTCCTGATACTAAGGAAATAAGCCAACAATGGGACTTACAGTAGGAGAGAACTGCAGATCAAACCGGTCGATTCTTCCTTTTTGGGAAATCTGTTTCAGATCAACAGGTTTTCCACTTGCTCAGCAACCTGAGCAGCCATGCAAGTTTGATCAGGCCCTGTCTGGCAGTGATGAGTCGAGTCCACAGCCAGGGATGAGTCGACTCAGCTCAGCCAGACATCACTGCAGCATTGCTAACTTTACCATTTATGACAGCTTATATCTTTTTTTTGTATAATTTTATTTTAACTCATTAGTACACCCCCTTTCACTAGTGATGCCCCAAAACAAGGAGGGTGAAGACAAGCACATGCCTCCTTCGATACGTGTGAAGTCAGCCACCGCCTCTTTTTAAACTTTGCAGAGTAGCATCACAGCACACTCAGAGAAAAGCTCAGCGACTCGGTTCTGATACATCAGCTCACAGATGCCTTGTGCTGATCGACATCACCCTTTGGAGTGATGAGGGAAAAAGTGCAACATCCACCCACCCAGAGAAAGAGCAAGGCCAATTGTGCTCCGGTAGCTGATGTCAAGCTGCATGAACAGGATTCAAACCAGCGATCTCCTGATCTTCTGATCATAGCTGTCTCTTATATCATGTCTATTTTTGATAAATATAAATTCTGTGGCTAGACTAAACTAACCTCTCTGCTCTGATTAGTATTAACTATATTTAACTTTTTATTACAGTTGTATTTAAGTTTTAATCATCATGGGGAAAAGCCCAATATTAAAAATGCTAAAGTAAACATTGCAATATTTCAGATGAGCTTTCTGCATAATTTGTGTGTGTTAACGGGATATTACTCAAAAGCTTTTACACAAACATTTCAAGATAAGTAGACCAGCTAAACTAAATGGTTCCAGGTGGTTAAGCGGAAGCTAAATGTGCTGCTACCACGTATGAATAAAAGAAGTTACACTTATAGTATATATAGTGCCTTTCGAGACATCCAAGGACATTTTACAATCATGTTCTACACACAACCATTTACACTGTGCAGCAGCCAATCACGCACAGCGTACCAAAAGTTACCGTTTTGGAACGAAATGTTCACTCTGTGCACTGACACGGACTTCCGTTCCATGGTAAAACCTGATGATGTCAATTCCTTGAAGTCACAAGCAGGAAACTACAGAAAACCACACTGAGCACACACCTCAAAGTGAAAAGAAAAATAGTACTACAGTTTCCTTTTTTAGAACAAAAAGGAAGATGACTTTCTTGCAAGAAAAAAAATAGTAAAGAGAATCACTTATACTGTAATTAATAACACATCATGTGGCACCAAAGCAACTGAACTGGGTTGTTGAACACAAAATTGAATACAAAAATGAATACTTTGAGATATCCACAATTTGGAGATAATATCAGAATATTTCAGGGTATTTTTGGCGATATGAAAAAAAATATAATAATTATGTATTTGGAATATACTACTGCAGCAAAATTAATATGAAAATGTTATTTAGTATACATAAACGAGTTTCATACATTCATTTATCCTAAAAAATGTGGATACAAATCTAAACAGAATAGTGTCAGAATTTTTGGCGATATTTTGGCACATGATATGATATGGCACACCCCTAGCCAGTTCAACTGATTGTTAAATGATTAAGTTTTTTTTAATGCTACAGTTAAGAGTGGGCAATATGGTAAAAATATTATATTACACTAATTGCAACATTTTCACAATAGTCAATATTTAGTTTCATATGATCACATTAAAATTGGATCAGTAGCGACATATCCATAAAAAGATACTATTCAAAAGCTAAAAATACTGGACTAATTACATGTGCAAAAAAAAGAGTGTTTTTCGATAAAATAACAATTTATTTCGATACAATAAACTATTGTTATATCGCCCACCTCTAGTTAAAAGTATAAACCAATTAAAAATATACCTGAATATTTTTGTATTTATAACCAAAACATAGTTGCAAATAGGAGAACTGTGGGGCTGCTGTGCATCAATGGCCATCTAAGCCCAAATCACTTTTAGAATTGATAATAACTAATCAGGGCCCTAACCAGGAAGATTATCTTAGTATTCAGATGTGTGTGAAGCTCACTTCACCACCTAAGAAGCATCTGTGTGGTAAGATACTTTTGGGAAGCCTACGCAAAAACAGGAACCTCACATGTGGCACCGAGTATCTGATGCAACACCATGCTTTTCTTATGCACTCTTAATGATGTGAAACATTAGGAAAAGTTATTCTGAGACAAAACATCTGCTGATAAAGAAAAGGAGAGGTTCTGAGAATACCCTGAAATCACAGAGCAGGAAAGACACAACTCAACTGTCGCAAGTAGGAAGAACGAAAAAGAGCCAAAGAAATAAATGGTTCCGGATGGCAGAGCGGTTGCCAAATATGCTGCTGCCACGCATGCACGACTCAAGCTTAAAGTTAATTACTGTTACATTTACAGAATTCAGCCCTATGCTCTTATCCAGAGCAATGAATAGAAGTGCTCCTCTCTTCTCTCTCAGATAATAATTCTAGCTTCACTTAAATGACAGGAATATAAAAGTAGGACATCCAAGTCCAATAAAACCTGTAGAATTAGTGTAGACTGAAGTACTCTCGAAAGAGACGAGTCTTCAGTCCAGGGTATCAACACCAGCAGATGACATGACTCTCTGAACCATCACTGATTGGTGGAAACTTCACACTAGACCTCAAGCAGTTTGGACTGTGTCTCCACTCTTCCTCCATACTCTGCTCCCTTGATTTACAAGTGAAATGTAAAATTTACTGATGATCAGTGATGGTTTGAAGAGACAGGTCATCTGCTGGTGTTGATCCACTGTGTTTTATTATCAAGACTAAAGTCAGTGCAGTTTTGTTTTCCCTCGCAAAATCTTGCAGCACTTCATGCTTCTTCCCTCTGCTGACAACTTTTGTGGAGATGCGGATTTCATTTTCCAGCAGGACTTAGCACACTGCCCAATTGATCTTTTATAATATTCAAGTTTTTAGAGAGACCGACTTTTGGGTTTTTGATAGGCTAGGTCCCTTTTTCAATAGGAAAATGGCAAACCGCACAAAAAAACAATACAAATTGGACAGAATTTACAGTAAGCTTGTGATTCCTGTAGTTTTAATGTTATAAACAAAAATGCAACTGTTCTTACACTGAAAATAGGCTTGAGTGCAATAACAATACAATTGGGTTTATCCAACTTGTTTTCATAAAAATCAACCTTCCCCAACACCTTAATTCAGTCTACCTTTAAATCGCTAACTAGTTATGCTAAATATATAAATTTAATAAATTAAACGAATAATAAATAAATAAAACAGAAAACAAGACAGTTGCAACCTGACGTGAACTATGCAAGTTTAAGCAAAGCCTGGAATTTCTGTATAATATGTAGTGTGAACATTTAGCATTCCTTGGTACTCACTTTCACATGTGTACAAGTAATACATTATAGAAGACATTACCACTCACAGTGGACAGTGCAGTGGGTGCTAATTATTGTGATCAGCAGTCTCTGGCAGCAATTGTCCATGAGAAGAGGCAAGTAACTTATGTTTGCAGAAATTATATTTGCATTTAATGCAGAAGGCCCTGAATGCAGAGTTCTTGAGCTTCCATGTAGTATGACAAAAGTTATGGGAGACTATTACATGGTTCCATGACTATTGGCATGTTAGTGTGTTATACTGTTTGTTAAAAATGATAAGGAGATGCTAAGATTTGAATCTGTAGATGATTATACATAAATAATATAATATAAAATATAGAAACTGGGATTAAATTCAGCTGGATTAGCCTTACAATTTAATTATGCACTGCAAAAATGCAGTCAAATTAATACAAGTCCAGCATCGGTGTACAATACTGACACTATCAGATACTGGTGGAAATATCTAAAAATGTAAACATTAGTCCAATTAATGTTCAATACATCCCTTGTTTTAAGATGAACCTTTTAATTAAATCCTGTAACAACAACACTGAAACATACGCAGACTTCCAATAACCAATAGCCTCACTGTAAATTCTGTAATACAGTAGGCATAAAGAGCTCCAAGAGAAGCAGAAATAGACAGATACTGCATGACCAGAAATCCTTCAGTTTAAATTCCACTCTAGGAAAGTAGAAATTGTTTCAGCATTGTTACTGTGATAAATGTGACACTGGGATATTTTAAAAATCTCCAAAATGTCCATTTACAGACATTTACATAAATATCTCCAAGTCGCAAACAGAAAGGCCACCTGGATGAAGAGCCGTCAGTGCACCTCAGGCTCCCTATCAAAGACTCTATTGTTTTGCCAGCCCAGATAAGGCCACTTCATTTCAATACCTGTAGCAACTGATGCGCATGCATCTTCATGGCCACATTTCTCAGCAGCACCTGGGGTCATGTTTACCCAGTATAAGAAACAAGAAATGAAAAATGCCATCACTTTAGCAGCTGTAATAAAAATCCAATCTTTTAAGTAAGTCAGCAGTGCGTGAGCTGCTTTCAATCCTAAAATGAAGATGTTCCCCTTCCTGGAAAATATGTGACAATTATATCTAACCAACTAGAACAGGAACTGCTTAAAGCATCACACCCTTTCTGATGCAACACTATCTCCGTTTTCATAATGTTATATAACACATAAAAAAGTCAGGGATGAGAAAAGGTGATGGTGCTTTCGATTAAATGCATAAGATAAAGCTTTACCAGCTTGAGCTGACCATGCTGTTTTTGATTTTTTCAGCATGGTACAAAGCTGCACAGAGTGGTCTAAACTAGGGTAAAGGTGCACCGATGTGAGAATACTGGGCAAATGTCAATACAACTTACAGAGAGACTTTACACCCCTATATAACATTATAATGTTAAAACTAACGATGCTGACCATACTGGCCAAAGAAGATTATCCTTAAAAAGGTATTATCGGCCAATACTGATACAATTCTAAACATGTGTATAGCTTTATATTTGTAATAAATATATATATGCAATAATATTACAAACTATACATTTTCTAAAGCAATCCTCTGTAACAGGGGAGGGTACAGCACTCTGTCCTTTACTTTAACTCATCCAGTAAAAGAGAAACACTAAATACACTAAATAAGCATCACTACAGGACAGTGTGTGAATGTGTGTTTATTCAGCTGTATATTAATCTGCACTTTATTGTTTATTCATCTGTTTATGCATCTGCTTTATCCTAAAGCAATTCCCTGTAACGGGGAAGGGAAAATGGGTAAAAGTGGAAAAAGTGGCAACCTTACGATGGAGAATATGATGTAACAAAACAATACAATTACAGGAAATATGTATACAGCACTAGTTAACTAGTCTATAGAGGAAACAGGACCCTCATTTAACATGTGTAGGCTAGGGTATCTATCTGATTATCACAATATTCTCACAGTACCATCAATATTCACAGTGGTTTACACGAGAAAAACGACTTAACATGGGTCAAACAATCAGAAGCGTTAATTTAACTGTACTTCGTGACTTTAATGCTAATGAAAATTAATAAAATTAAGCTTAAATCAATGAGTTGTTTTTAAGTAGCACTGCCAGTGTGGCAAGCATCACTTAATTCTTTTTTCCCCAAAAATGTCAGCAGGTATTGGTAGCAAATGTGTGTTTACTTGTAATATAGAACTATTTCTGACATAATTTATATAACACAAGGTCCAAAATACAAATTAGTTTTGTATCATTTATTTATTTCATCATTGGCCGATACCGATATAATTTTCATATTATTGTGCAGCTTTATTCTAAATGTGTGTTAACATCTATATAAGCTGTGTTATAAATAAATATGCATGAATATCACATCCTATACACTTTCTAAAGCAATCCTCTTTAACAGGGGAAGGAAAATGGGAAAAGGTGGCAACCTTAACATGGACAGTATGATGTAATAATACAATACAATGACAAGAACAACAGCACCCTCACTCAACACATGTAGGTTAGGATATCTATCTGATTATCACAAACGACAAAAAAATGGCATTACTGTTCACAATGGTTTACACGTGAAAAACGACCTAACAAGGGTCTAATATTCAGAAATCTGTTCTATGCTATCCTTAGCTTTTGGTGTAGCTAGCTGCTAATTGGCTCACTAGAAGTAAATAGTAAACAGCCTAATGCTGCACAAATGTTACACACATCAGAGTATAAGACCTGTCCTCAAAATTTACAGCGTAACTTTATTTCTAATGAACAAAAAAATAAAAATAAGTTTGTTGTAGTGTGTTGGCTGATAATTATATAACTTTAATATTATTTTGCAGCCCTAATCTAAACATGGGTTAAACGCTACATAAACTGTGTTAAAAATAAATATGTAATACTATCACATCTTGTACACTTTCTTAAGCAATCCTCTTTGTATCAGGGGGTGGAAAAATGGGTAAAAGTGGAAAAAGAGCAATATGATGCATAAACGTTACCTGCCATCTTCTAAATGTTTTAACAATGTTAATTTTATGTTACTGCTTTAATACCAAGCCAGTTATAATTTTGTAACTTTAAAACTAATGAAAATGAATTAAAATAGAGAGTGAAATAGGGAAAAGTGGAAAAAGAGCAACCTCAACATGGACAATATGATGTAATAATACAACACAATTACAGGAAATACGTCCACAGCACTAGTTAACTCTAGTCTATAGAGGAAGCAGGACCCTCACTCAACACGTGTAGGCTAGGATATCTATTTGATTATCACAATACCACTAATAATCACTGTTCACAATGGTTTACACGAGAAAAACGACGTAACAACGATATAATAAAAAAATACTAAATTATGATGGATAAGAGAGATTAATGTCAGTTCTGTGAAAATTTTACACACTCTAGCTATGACTCAGTCAGCCTGGCACGAGAGTTGTATGAGGGGTAAAATAGCTTAACGCTGAACAAACGTTACCTTAACATCTTCTAAAATGTTACAAACATCAAAGAATAAGCCACGTCCGGCGAACATACGTTACTTTGGTGTTACCGCTTTTTTAGTTACAAAGAAACGCGAGATACGAATGACGCTACGGAGTTCACGCGCGTTAAAAAAGCTGTACCGCTACAGAAACAGACCCTAAAAACTCGCAAAACCCCTAAGATAAATCCACGCAGCGCTGTAGGCGTGGGATATTAGGAGGGAGAGAGTATTTACCCACTGTTTTGCCGGTGAGGGCTGGTGTGTAGAGGAGCAGCTGCCGGGCTGAATAGTTCAGAACACGCTCCTCACATCCGCCCTTATGAGGAGGAGAGCGCGCGAGAAAGGCGGGAGAGAAACATGACGTCTGGATAACGTCAGCGAGCTCTGTTTGCATATGTGTGTGCGGCTGAAGTGTGTGTGTATGTGTGGAGGTGTGTGTGTGCTGCAGTCGTGCATTCCTGTCACTGTGCTGATGTGGCTAGTTAATTGGTATGACATCATACCAATCAAATGTAAAAGATCACCCCCCCCCCCCCAAATGTAAAAGATGTAAGTGTATAATTGGGTTGGGGTGGGGGGGGGGGGGTTAGAAATGACTAATAAAAACTGACATTTACTATAGATGAATAAAATAAACACGTAAAAAAGGAAAAATTGATACATAAAACATAAGGAATTTTTATCTTATGAAGAAAAAAATAATTAGATCAATAAAATAATACAACTATTTAAAATGAATAAAAAATAATTTATATAAAATAAAAACAAACAAACAAAAAAAAGAATAATATCAGTTTCAGTTTCAGTTTCAAATCAGTAAAACAGCTCACCAAAACCTCAACCTGTCCAAATATTGGACAATAATTGATTAACTTTACAGGCCCTCACTCATTTTCATTTATTTAACTAAACTGAGTTTTATATTCTTATATTCTTATATTATTATATTCAGCCTCGCGCTGAATTCAGCTCCGCGCTGCCGGAGAGAGCGCCCGCGCGCGCGCCAGAGAGTGAGAGAGAGACAGAGAGAGCGCAGCGCAGCGCGGCGAATTTTGCTTACCCTAGACTATATATAGTATTAAAATTAAACCCCTTAAAATCAAGAGGGCTTCGCGACCCATCGTGGATCTTTGGCGACCCATAGGTTGGGTCGCGACCCATAGGTTGGGAACCACTGATATATGGAACCCATTGTGAGACGCGTATAGCTTATGCTTGAAGCATTTAGTTTACTGCATGTTTCTGACTAACAATCAATCATCAGCTAGTGCACTCTGTACGAACTGAATTGATACAAAAGAGGCTTCGGGACGAACAGTGTGGCCTTTCTCTCTGTGCGTGCAAAGTCCTTCACCTACCAAAGCGGGAGGAGGACACGCGCACATAGGGAGGGCGGCACTGTTTAGTTACTGAAACAATATCACACTGTCTAATTCCTGAAACAATACCACACTGTCCGGCTGGATACAGTCAAGGCCAAACACTAGTGGTCTGATCAGACCTGTGAAACTTGAGTACTAACACGTGAAATTACGCATGCTAACATGAGATGATTTTAGCAACGCCTCATCAACAGGTTTCACGTCATTTGGGGTATAAACATGGAGTCAGATTAGAGGGGGATCAGAACTTTTACTGAGACGGCTGCTAACTGTCTTGTATGTATTGGTTCTCCTGAATTCAGCAATAAATACTTGGTTTGCTTTCAACTTCACTCCACCTGTCTACGACTCTCTATCAAACGAACACGTAGGGGAGTTGTACCCCGGACGAGAGGTGGGGGTTAACCCACCTTTCATTTTCTTTTCTACAACAATTTGGTGACCCCGACGACGAGTCTAGCAGAGGGCAGCATCCGGCACTGATCCACTCACGGCCGAACTTAAAAAAACAGGTAAGCAGAGCCGGTTTAATCAAATTCTGCATATTGGCTATTTCAAATTTGAGTGGAGCGGCGCTCTGGCTGCTGTCCGGAGGGGAGCGGGAAGCATACCAAGCTATTTACATAAGAGTAGATGCTGTTCCTACTCAAGGGTTTATAAAAAAGAGTAGATGCTGTTCCTACTCAAGGGTTTATAAAAAAGAGTAGATGCTGTTCCTACTCAAGGGTTTATAAAAAAGAGTAGATGCTGTTCCTACTCAAGGGTTTATAAAAAAGAGTAGATGCTGTTCCTACTCAAGGGTTAAGGATTGGAAGCTGGCGTGTCCCCCCGACTTCTGACGAGATGTTCGGATAACGGCTAGGTGTAAGCCTACCTCGAGATTGATCCGCTCGTGAACAGGTTCAGAAAATAACAAAACCAAATAAAAAACAAATAAAATAAAATAACATAAAAAGTAAATAAATGAATAAATAAAAAAAATATATATAATAATAATAATAATAATAATATAAGCAGATACTGTTGCTGCTCTAGACATTTGGTATTATTAGTAGGCGCTGTAACTATTATGAACTTCTCCCAGTTGTATAAATAATAGTTCTGGCATGATACGGTGGTTGTAAGGATTTGTTCTTAATGCAGATGTAAATGATGACAATTCTAGCATTGGATAACAGGTGTGCCTTGCCAGGCAGGGGGTTGCATTCCCATAGATTAATGATTTGTTATTAATACAGATAGAAATAATTGACAAAAGATCGGGTTAATATATAGGGCGTTTCATGTTGAAAGTTGCGGGCTTTAAGAAGCGTGACTGGGACCATATGGAAAGCCTTCATTAGCGCGCGAGTGTTAGTTTAAAATAAATGCGTAGCTTAAAAGTGTGAACGGGGGTCCTTAGGTATAATCGAAGGCGGATCGGGTGGGTAGCGACCCACTGCTTGTGTGTCTTCTCTGGGGTAAAACAAAACAAATAAAACGGGGTATACATAGCAGTATAAACTATATGTATAAGTGCAGTGAGTCTGTGGCCAATAAGTGTGAGAGGGTATGCGTGTGTATGTGTGCTTCTTCCAGGGACTGAGTGTGTCTGACTTTGTGATTGTGTATGTGCGACTGACAGAGAGAAAAAGAAAAGGGTCTACGAGTGTCTGTTACAGGGATTAAAAGTGTACCTGTGAGTGTGACAGTGTGCGTGTCCAGTTTTCCTGAGAGAGAAACAGAAAATGTGTATCTTGTGTGGCGGAGAGAAAGAATGTGTGTGTGGCAGTGAGTGAGAAAGTGTATGACAGCGAATTAAAGAGTGTGTGTAAGACAGAGTGCGTGAAACAGAAGTGTGTGCGTATGTGTTGGAGTGTGTGTGAAACTGTGTGTGAGCGGGGCTCCTGTGAGCGGTGTGATTGGTTGAGTGTACGAAGTCGTGAGTGACAACAAAATAGGAATGGATGAGTCCCACTGCAGGGGAGGAGTCCAAGGTGAAGTAGGTGGAGTTGGTCCAGCCTATTGGTTTTAGACTGAGAGGTTGGTTTTATTTGTGAATTAACGCTTGTGAGATATCATAGTAAATAGAACATCAGTTCAGTACGGAAATAGAGTAATACACAGTGAAAATGGGGGACAGAGGTGAACAGGGGGAAAAGGCTTTTGTATGGGTAGATAGATATATATATATAAGAAAATATAAGGATGTAAAAAACCTAACTATACAGGGTAAGGATCTATCTGTAAATGGAGCAGTGCAGTAGATGTTACTCATGGTCATAAATAATTAAATAATTAACAGAGTAAAGTGCGATGACATTGATTACGAAAGTGACTGATGTGACATAGAAATATAATATAATATAAGTATGCATACGTTACAAGACAGTTATAAAATGAAAATGTGAAAATGTGAATACCCAATCATGAGGACAGTGTACTTTAAGGTAAGCAAGGTTGGGGAAGTGTTAATATTAATAATTAAGTTGTTGAATAATGGTGGGTGACTGGATAGATAATTAGAGAATTTAGAGAATTTAATAAAAGGATTATGGGGTTGGTTAGCAAAACAAATAAAAAAGAAAAAAAAGAAAAGGGGGAGTCAGAATTGAGGAAAATAATTTGCTTAATTTTGGGTATTGCACTATATCTTGGGGGCCCTAACCTAACAGGTACATATGTCTAACTCTATATTCCATAAGCAAATCTAATAATGAAAATAATAAAGGTGTGTGGCTGTGTCGGAATCGTTTCCTATTGCAGAAATACTAAGCAATTTGGATTGGCCATTTTTACAATGCTTTGTCGAAACTCAGCAGTACATTTTTTCCCTATATAGTTCACTATTAATTACATTATATTATAATAATATTGTACAGAAGATGTATGCTAGAAATTCCAAAATATACTATGCCATGCAGTACTGCTGTGTAAGATGTTCTCAGAGCAGGACAAATAAACACGGTTTATTATTTGATTTTTAAATAATCAGTTCAAGGAAAACAATGCTACATAGTGAATAGTGAATGAGTTAATGAGTGAGCCATTCCAAACACAGCTTTTTCTATCAGGTGATTTAGTCAATTATCTTACTGTTTGTTTCTTATTCAGACTGATCTCAGTTCAGTCCTAGCTGAATGAGACTTATATAAGACGGAATGTAATATCTAATTTCTCTATGTTCTCATGTATCTCAGGCTATGCTGACATTTTGATCCTCTTAAGAGGGATAGTTGATTTCAGAAACCAATGAGGAAAGACCTTATTTATTTGAAAATTAAACTCAGTGTTGCATCTATTTCAAGCTACAGGGAATTGGGTCTCTTTCTGAAAGGGGACATGATCAAATGTATTAAAAATAAAAAATAAATTGAGCTTTCTATTTTGATTTCAATATGCTTTACTTTCTGTAATGAAGAACTTGCTTTACTTTCTGCAATGAAGAACTTGCTTTACTTTCTTTCTATATAGTATTAAATTAGACTAGAAAGAGATCTGGAAAACAGCATAAATTTAGTTTTCATGCTTATACAATGCCACCTATAAAACAAATGCATAATTTTCTGGCTGTTGCATTAACAAAATCAGCTAAGCAATATACAATTGTTTCATCTGCATAATGGTAAAATTTGCAATCTGAGAAGCAGAGCCAGCAATATAATTTATGTATATATATTAAATAAACTGGACCGAAATTTAACCTTGTGGTACATCTGTGAGATACAGATGCCAAATCTGAATAATTATTCATTGACATGCACTCTTTTGGGTCTATTCCAGAGCAGTGGCATCAAAGCAAATAATTTAAGCTAAATTCAGTGGGAGTGAAAAGGTGATACTGATGGTAATAAGGAAAATCTGTATACAATAATAACAAATAATAAACCATGGGTACTTGGTGCCTTGCACGGGCTTTCACGGTAAACACCAGAGTGTGAGTTTCTGACAGTATGACATACCTGGGTTTGCGTTCCCTAACTGTGCCCTGCAGGAACACTACGGCACTGAATGTTGATAAAACAGTGCTGCTACGCTGTGTGTGGTTCAGTGTGATAGGCTGGTCAGCCAAAGACGGGTAAGATCCCAACTTATTACACAGGGACAACCTAAGGCAGGCACAGTCTCGATCTGACCACCACATGCATTTTAACAGAACACGGAGAAAACATCGTGGAAGGGAAGCGCAGCCCAGGGGGAGAGTGAGTGGATGAATGAAGTGATGGGGTGTGTGTCAGTGGAGGCCTGTGCAGGGTAGACCAGCCCAGTGGTCAGGGGAAAGACAACAGAGGGTGAAGCAATTTTGCGTTAAGTTCTCTGAAACAGAAATTCTGTTTCAGAAAAAGGGGGAGATGTGAATAGATGATCATTATTACCATCATTATTTGCCCAATAATTATTTTATACTTTTTATCTTTTTTAAACCTATTACCTTTTCATCCCTCACCACTATTTACTAATTTTTTGTTTGACCAATCATTATTTTATAGATATAGAGCATTTTTTAAACTTCTAGCTTGTTTATCATTTTAAAGTATGGTTTTAAAACAACCACTATGCAGATGAGCAATTACTTTCAGCAATATTGTAAAAGTTTTAGCTTTTAAGACAAACTCAATCCTAACTTTAAAATATGAAATGTAGACACAAAATAAAACTTTCACTATTCAACATGTAAGCCATTTTTTGAACAAGAGGAACAATGTGTGGGGCTTGATAAATTGTTTAAGGAAATAGATGTATAGTTGATAATTGTGAAAAGCAATCTGCTGTGCATTGCATATGCATAAATACATATTGAACATATTGATCAGTAAATGTAAAGCATTGTTCGGATTTACTTGCTATAATAACAAAAACAAAGCAAAGCATAAAATTGTTTATTGATATTGCTAATATTATTGTCTGTAATGGAACGATTGATATAGAGAAAAATAATCACGTTCCACTCCCAATTCTTAAAGCACTTCTATTCTAATCTAGAAATCAAGTCTTTATAAAATCTTGGGAACTGAATAAAGTCAGAAACATAATTTCTTAGTAAAATAGCACACCGCAGAAAATTAAAGTGGCAGGTAAAATAATATAGCCACAAGCGGTGATTCTAAAGTCCAAGCAAAAGTAACCCAAGAAAGCCCAGTACATCAATATGGAACCATTCCTGAGACAGAAGCCACATTATGTTTGTTTGAGTTTAAAACTTTGGGCCCTGATATTCTATCAATCAGTGTGGAGATGAATGGGAGAATAGAGCAGCTGATCATTAAAACTTTGCATGGAGCAATAATAATAAACATGATTCAGATATATTTCCAAATGTTTGTTCCTTATTTATTATCTATATAGTATTATCAATACAATATAAGAAGATATGCAGGAAGCATTCAGTGGGAGGTTTAACAGCAGGTGCGTTTAAAGCAGCAGCTTTGGGCTGTGAAGCAGTAAAATATGGTCTGTACAATGATGCTGCAGAGTTGAGGTGTGTGATCTTTAGCTTCGTTAGTGTTTGTGAGAGTGGAAGTGTATGAGCGTGTGTGCATGCATGAGAAATAGTGTGTGTCTAGTGGTAAACTGGGTGGTGAACATTAGTAGTGTTTGTAATTTGGATATAACAGAGCCACAGGGAAGCAGTTACACTAAAAGGGAAAGGGATGTGAACAAAAGTAAGGTAAAAGCCAGTAATCAATGGTGATGACAATTAAATGGTGTAATTTAAAATTGAAAATGACTAAATGTTAGGTATTGAACGCACATTTGACAGTAAAAGATCATGATTGAGTATAACTGAAAATCAGGACAACTGAAGAAGGTAAGAAAACAAAAATTGGGCTAAAATCTGTGCAGACAGAATTTAAATATGAAATAATTAACTTCCAAGGGGAAATTAGAGCTTAAGTTAAGTGTGATAAATGTATTTTAACCATGTATTTTAACTTGCAGGAAGGAGACACGGAGGACCCCTTAAAAGACTTCCAAAATGAATAGAGAACCTTAAACATGATTTTAACGAATACAAAAGTCTCGTTTCAGATCTGTTTACACAGGGGGAGAAGGAGAACGTGGTGCAAAGGTGGACCAGTCCGGACACAGAGTGAGGGTTCCTCCGCCATTACGCACGAAAGGGGAACGAGCATGGCTGGATTGAGCCTTTCCAGGTGACTGAGAGAACAACGTACGCAGGTCGACTGATAGGCGAGGGTTCGACAGCTGTGCAACAACAGAGATCGCTCACAGAGCAAGCAGGAGGAGACGAGACAGCAGCAGCTGAAAAGTCTGACCCTGCAGCAGCAGCATCAGCAGGCCCGCAGCAGGAAGGAGGGGCAGCAGAACCCCCGCAGCACGACCACTGGCCTGGCCACAGCAGAGAAAAGAGTTTATCAGAGCGCAGCAGCAGCAGCACACAGCCTGGCTGTGACTGAGGAGAGGAAGAGAGGGAGTAACTCATTCAGCAACGTTTCGATTGCGTCAAAGTACACTACATACAGAGACTCTTAAACACATCTCATTAAAGAACACACATAGTCTTATCACACACCAACTCATACTTTTCATTCACTGATATTGCAGACATCAAGAGCCAGAATAAAGCTCTTCATACGTGGGGCTGAGGTAGTCTACTTTCAGAACCCTGAAGCAAGAAGAAAGAAGAAAAGAACAACACGCATTGTAACTTTAACATTTACACATATAAGGTTATAAACTGTGATTTGCTAAATTAGGGGGGGGAACACATTATTTTTCCTTTACAGGTTGCCTTGGACTCTTGAAAAAACAAAATTGAAAAAAAAAAAAATATATATATATATACACTCTGTAACCTTAACACTTACACATATAGGGCTATACATAACAGTTTACTAAATAGTGGGACCCTTAGAGGGAAAACACATTTATTGTGTAATAATGGCTTGGTACGGAAAAAGAGGGTGGAACAGGTCAAAGTACGGGCACTATAACCAACCAGCATTTCCTCTAGTTATTCCAATATGGCTCCAGGTAATAATAACCATTACTCTAATGGGTATAATGATAATAAAGACTGTAAACCACCATGTATTTTACCTATACTGGAGTGTGAGGAAGAGCAAGAGGAAATGCTGTAAACCAACCAGTCTTGGGGATGACTTTAGGGCAATGATGTCACTTCCTCCTTTGATAGAGTTCGAATTATTGGCCGCCTGGAGGCAGAGGGGCTGTGGGAGAATTTTTCCTGTCAAAAATTGGTTGGAAGGCTGCCGGAACAGGTTTTCGCTCCCACCGTTAGTACAATGTTCACTCACATATTTGTCAAGTGTTGAACATATGTAAATACATATTTGGAGGAATTACGATGTGTTGACGTATCTGGTTGATACGTCAAAAGCGGGAATTGAAGAGTAACTGTTTATTTTACCTTGAGTGTATTGACAAATATCTTTCAGTTATGATTACTTATCTTAGTATCTATAATTACATAATCATTGTGTGAAACCTTGTATTCTATATGCATAACCAATACTCACATTATATTTGATCATTTTTATTACTCACAGTGTATTTTACACGCATTTATATAAAAGATTAACCAATAATCACAATATATTCTTTACATATATAGTAAAACACTGTTTGATCAAGCATGTGACCAACACCACCCTTATTATGACAAATTAACCCACATGATACATAAGGCGTATACTAACACACAGGACCTATTATATGGCGGACTAATCACGCGCTACTAACACAGTAACATATAATATATGGAACCCATTGTGAGACGCGTATAGCTTATGCTTGAAGCATTTAGTTCACTGCATGTTTCTGACTAACAATCAATCATCAGCTAGTACACTCTGTACGAACTGAATTGATACAAAAGAGGCTTCGGGACGAACAGTGTGGCCTTTCTCTCTGTGCGTGCAAAGTCCTTCACCTACCAAAGCGGGAGGAGGACACGCGCACATAGGGAGGGCGGCACTGTTTAGTTACTGAAACAATATCACACTGTCTAATTCCTGAAACAATACCACACTGTCCGGCTGGATACAGTCAAGGCCAAACACTAGTGGTCTGATCAGACCTGTGAAACTTGAGTACTAACACGTGAAATTACGCATGCTAACATGAGATGATTTTAGCAACGCCTCATCAACAGGTTTCACGTCATTTGGGGTATAAACATGGAGTCAGATTAGAGGGGGGTCAGAACTTTTACTGAGATGGCTGCTAACTGTCTTGTATGTATTGGTTCTCCTGAATTCAGCAATAAATACTTGGTTTGCTTTCAACTTCACTCCACCTGTCTACGACTCTCTATCAAACGAACACGTAGGGGAGTTGTACCCCGGACGAGAGGTGGGGGTTAACCCACCTTTCATTTTCTTTTCTACAACAGGTTCAATTCCCCTTGTGGGTAAGGATTTTGCACTCCACTAATACGAGTCCTTGAGCAAGACTCCTAACACTACATTGACCCACCCCTGTAAGAGGAATAACCTCTTATGAGTCACTCTGGATAAGAGTGGCAGCTAAATGCCTTAAATGTAAATGGTAACTGGTTTCTATGCTGTTAAATTTTAAATAAATGCTGAAGTTCTAAAACTTTTGGCTAAACTTTGGGTAATACAGTGTCCAAAAACATTTAATACGTGGTTGCTATGGAATCCCAGGTCGATGCTAAGTGGTTGTGTGCTGTTGCTATGGTTTACCAAGTGGTGGTTAAGGTGTTATCTTCTGCGTCTCTCCTCAAGTTTACGGACACTTTTGAATGAATTCCTGTGGGGAAATGTCCAAGTCTAAATACGAAAACAGTACAACGTATCGCTCCAAAAGCACAAGCAACTTAATCTAACCAATGTTTTTTTGTTTCTACATCAAAAGCTGTAGGAAGAAATAGTGATAGTGATTCAATTTCGAGCACAAAATAACAAAAAGAAGATTGCAAAGAACAGTAAACTTCGTAACACGTGGCCACAATATATTAAAGCATGGGAACGAGATTCTAATGCATGGCCACAACTTATTAAAGGAGGGCTATGGTACGAATATTTGACAAACAGCTCACGCCAGCATTCCAAAATACAGCACTTTTTGGTCAATGCTCCCAACAGACTTACAATGCTAGTGATAGGGGTATAATGTATTTGAGAGCATCATTTGTAAAGTGGTAGAGTTAGTATACAGTGAATAGCTCTATTTGAGTAAGTTTCTGATCCATATTATGGCAAGAACTACTCAACTAAGTAAAGAAAAAAAATCACTTTAAGAAATGAAGGTCAGTCAATCATAAAAATTGAGAACTTTCAAAGAATGTATCCTTAAGTGCATTTGCAGAAACAATCAAAAACGTCATGATGAAACTGGCTCTCTTCAGGGTGGCCCCAGGAAAGAAAGACAGAGTTCCCTCTGTTGCAGTGGACAGTGCAGAGGCAAATGTCCATGTGAAGAGACAAATGACCCTCGTAGGTATCACGTCCACAGTCAATGCATGAGACCCCACATTCACCTCCCACTGGTCAGTGCAGCGTTCTTTAGCTTCAATGGGACATGGCAAAAGTCTCTTCCACACATCCACACAAACAACTTCACCGTGAACAGATTTTATGAGGCCAATATCTTATCAACAATCTATTGCAAAGCAGCATCTTAAAACAAAAGTATATTAAGCAACACTATTGTGCAATAACCCTGATAAAAAGGCTTTCAGAGGCAATAAACTGACTACTTTTATTTGGTAGGTTCCTTTCATCACGTCAAACCACTCAAAGAAACAAAGAAAATATGGAACTACAGTTTGATGTGAACGTGTGAACAAGTTTTCATTTTTTTAAACACATCATTTATATCTGCAGGCTAAACTTACCAAACAAGTTGCAAGAACAGCATGTTTTAAACCAGTTTGTACAGTATTTTTCATACAGTGTACCCAGCCTTTTCAGCTTACAGCAGTGTAGCCTCCCCGTTCCCACCCTTTTCACTGTTAGTATATTAATCCAGAGGTCTTATATAATGAAAAAATAGTATTATCTTTTTTGGTTTGATTTGCTGTTGGGATGTGGTTTGGTTAAACTGTAAGCAGAACTACTTAAAGACTCCTTGAAAGAATAACAACTCAAATATATCACTTAGTGAATCTTTAATTCAAGTGAAACCAGTTAAAACACCTTAAATTAGCATAACATTAGTCCAAACAAAAACTGAAAACTTTAAAGTGACAATTCAAGAGCAAAGAAAACCTTTAAACAGATCCACACCAGTCTCCTGAGACCTGCTTTAGCCTAAGATTAGACAAGCAAATGGTCCTCCAGTTTAGTCTAAAACTAGATTCAATCTTTAAACTAGGTATTTTTTTATTTACTAATTAGCAATTATATCTTAATAGCAAATTATATCTCACTTCATGTTTAGCACAAAACAGTCAGGGACTTACAGTTGAACAGTAAAATAAAGAGTCATAACATACAGACTTTGTGCCAACATGCCAATCATACTATACGTAGATATGTATGAAAAAATATCAGCAGTCTATAGTTGAACAGAAACAAACAAACAAAAACAGTGATAATTTGTAGTTATTTAAATTACTACTACACAAATTCTCTAGCAAGATCAGGTATTATATAATAATAATTATTATTACACTGAGCAGCACTTCTGATGTACGTTTGCATAACACATGGCAACACAAGTATCTAATGAATATACTTCCAGACTCACAGTAGGTTATGCGACTCTTGCATTTTTGCAAAAATTTCCTAGAAAACCCCTGCAGAAGGGAATCTCTAAAATCTGCTTTTAAGCTCTTTAGTTGCTTATTAAAACATGCAATTGCTCAATTACAACATGAACAACATTTTATTTACAATTTTTTAAACTGCATTTTATCAACAATATTAAACATTAATATCCACAACAAATAAAACCTTTTTGTAGGTCAGCCCAGGTTCACTGATGTTCTGGAATAAAGGAAATACAAAGAATAAAATGTTATAAAAGTGTTAGTTTTGCTCTGAAAAGAAAATATAATAACTATAATTGTCACAATAATTATAAATCAGATTAGACCTTGTTTACACTTCATGTGTCTTGAGTATCATAACTATATTTGGATAAGTTCAAATCTCAAAAATGAAAGTGTAATCACACTCATTCCCTAAACTGCGTAAATTGGGTCCGAATGGGGTCCATTATGATGTTGAAAAAGTTAAATAACAGTAAAAACAAAAATGAATCAGCTTAAGAAATACCTGAATGTAATCTTTTAAATTCCTGTAAACACGTCTCAAACTTTGATTGAAATGGTAACCAATTTGCTGACGAATTACAACCTGAAAGACAACCAAAAGCAAAGAAAGAAGCATAAGACATTTATAATACAACATCAAAGATACCAAGAAGTTTTGCATAAAATGTAATTGAATACAAGAATAAAAAAATAAATAAAAAAACACAATGATAATTAAAATGTACATACCTGCAGGTCTTTTCTCAAGTTCTTGGATAAAGGCCCCTATTTCCTGGTGGAATGTGTTTAGCTTTTCTTTAAGTACTGTACATGTGTTACAGTCTAGGAGAGGGACAAAAAGAAGAAAAAGACTCTAAATGAAAAAAAAAATAGCATAGAACAACAGTATCATTCACCTGACAGTGAGTCTCATACAGAGATTCAGACACTAATGTATAATGAGTGGAGCCACAGAGGAAACAGACAAATCTGGAATTTAATTTCTAATTACCAGGAGAGCAGCTGATGACAAGATTGTTATAAATAGACAGAAAGGGAGGACAGAAGGAAAGACATGCTCTATACACACACAAGCACAAAATTGTCCCTACAGTACCCAAAGCTTACAGCACAGACACAACATTACATTCGCTCAACACAAATTTAAACAGTATTGGGGGGAAAAATACTGATATTGGAATAATTTTCTATTTTGTAATACACAGCTCTGAGTGCAGGCATAAAGTTATCCAAAAGCAGTGTGGGAGACTGGTGGAGAAAAACATGTGAACATGAATGAAAACTGTGATTAAAAACCAGGGTTATTCCACCAAATATTCCACCACATGTTCTGATCTCTTAAAACTTTATAATTATATGAACTTGTTTTCTTTGCATTATTTTAGGCCTGAAGTCTCTGCATTTTTTTGTTATTTCAGTCATTTCTCATTTTCTGCAAATAAATGCTGTAAATGACAATATCTTTATGTGGAATTTGGGAGAAATGTTGTCTGTATTTTATAGAATAAAACAACAATGTTCATTTTACTCAAACATATACCTATAAAGAGCAAAATCTGAAAAAAATCTGATTCAGAAACTGAAGTGGTCTATTATTGTTTTTGAGAGCTGTATATTGGGCTAATACAAATACAGATTTTTAAAATATATCTGAATAAATATATTAAACAAATCACTCTGTGTATCCAATATTGGAGAAAGCTGAGATATATTGGGCAGATGTTATTTGCATCTGGTAGGTACGACAGCTAAATTAGTGTTAAACACTGTAAAACTACTTTTTTCTTTTTGTGAAGGAAAAAATATATAATATTTTATTCAATGTTATTTTTTTCCATATACTTTATATGTAGCACATTATATTGTTCATGCCCACAATACGATGGTGACGTAACATTTAAAAATGAATCAATAAAATGAATAAATCCACAAACCCCTTTTACTTGATTTAGAACATAGATTCTCCTTTTATTCCTTTCCCTTGTTTTAAATACTACAGACAATCACTGTCTACTGAAATAAACCATGACAGACAAAATCCTTAAACTGTGAAATGAATGTTTTCGTTAGACCTAAGCAATGTGCTTCTCACAGTCATATGAGTTCATAGTCTGCTTTTCAGTCACAGTATTACACACAACAGCGTGAAGTCGCAGGATTGGCCAATAACGCTGGTGATGCAATCCAAATCCATTGCAGAACACTTGTTACTGTTGCATCACTGCAGCACACAAGCATTTAAAGAAACAGTCATATTAAGGTTATGAAAAGCTTTAAATTAAATTACTATAAGATTTATATTCATAGCAGAGACCCTATAGTAACAAGCCATAAAAGGTCAATGCTATCTGTGATATCAAAAAGTCTGGAAACGATCAAATACAAATCTTTATCTATGCATGTTTTCACACCTAAAAGCCTGGCTCAAAGTCCAAACCAAGGTTCATGTTTATGTTACACTGTACGTATATGAACCGGCTAGTTCTGGTTCAACACTGCAGTTTAGACTTTACTACGCTCTGACGTCATCACCTATGTGGGCTTTGGTTTCCTTTACTTCACACGGATTGGTTTGTTAAACGTTGTAAATAAGGTGAGATTTTTTTTTCGGGTTTTGTGCTGAATTCTGCCTCCCTGCCTCCTTCCCCCTTTCACATAAACACATATCACACAGCAGAATGAGTAAAGGATTACCATCAGATTACATTTATTTCAGTTCATAAATAAGGGTAAATCTACAGTTACAGTAGATACAGGAATCATCAGCATAATGTGTTGTACCCATACGGCTGCATAATGTGCAAACACATGAAAAGAAGTTAGATTATGTCTTTCTGAATTACAGATTCTTCTTCTATTGTTTAATAGGTGCCGCTAGCCTTTCTCAACTTCCTATAATCGATCCAAAAGTCCAAACCATACCAAAAAGTGCTCTCACACTGCAGACAAATCAGAATGTTAGTTTACTTGATTGATATAGAAACAACCTCTATCTATCTATCTATATAGTGAAGCTAAATGTTACATTTTAAAATGCTGAATGCTAAAAATCTGCTGCTGCGCTTTTAAACAGTATTTTCAACGAGACGTGCAACACAGATGTACACATAGTAAATAGAGTCACAAGGCTGCGAGTAGTCTTTCAAACTGCAATAAGGGTACAAACGAACCAAATGAACCCAAACAGATGGGTGTAAATACCTGTTCAGCGATTTACCACATCTTTCCGAACTGCTGCAAATGCAAAGTCACTGTATAGCTTACAAAGTGTATGACAATATTAATACTGCAGGATATTTTGTTTGCATTATATCATCAATATGTGGTTGTCAAATTTTGTGGAATTAACACCAATTAATGCATAGCTCCTGGTATTTCCTTATTTGGGAGTATTTTATCCTCTTCAGTAACACAGATTTTATATATATATGGAAGATAATACTCTGCGATGGTGTGTGTATATATATATATATATATATATATATATATATATATATATATATATATATATACACACATATATACATATCAGATATATATATATATATATATATATATATATATATATATATATATATATATATATATATATATATATATATATATATATATATATATATATATATTCTCTGTGTCGTATATTACTTTCTCCAGCATCACCATCATACTCATTTTTTAAACATTTTATATATGATTTTGCAATATTCATGTGAGGACATGCATATTGATAAGGTATATAAGAGACAGAGAGGACTTTCCACCAACACCCATTCTGCCCATATTCTTTTCAAGACTCTGACTCTTTAAAATGCTTTCAGTCAGAAGAGTTCTGTTTTTACTTATATTTATTTTTATGTTTTACTGTGGTCAATTTTATTTGTAATTTGTGTTCCACTGACAGGGGAATATCTGAATTGCATGTACTCACTCTGGCTGGCCTTCTTTGGTTTTATGTTTTTGGGAACTCTGCCCTGAGCACCTTCATCTGGCTTTGAGCTGGTTGGTTCAGCACTGGAGAGCTGGTCCTGCACATCTGGGTCAAGAAAAGGTAAAAATCTTACTCAAGCATTCCTCTGTATAAAAGCACATCACGTATGAAGCTTATAAAAATAAGCAACCAAACAAATAATTAGCCCTACCAGTTCTTTTTCTTTTAGCCAAGGGCAAGGCTTCACTGCTTGCATGCTTCTGGGCAAAAGCTGGAAGCAGTGAACTCCTTGTTCTCATACCTTTAAATTCAGTGTTAATATTGTAAATATACCAATACAACATACTCCATATTACAGATACACATTTTAAAAACACTGCAATAAAATAACTAAATTACCTGGTAAGCCGGTTGGTTTGTTATGAGTCTGAGGATGACTGGCCTCTGCTGAGAAGACGGCGATTCCAGGCGGCTTAAGACCGAACCTCCCTCGGCCAGGAGGCTGCAGTTCAGATGATTTAGGCGGTGCCATTGTTTGTGAAGGCTTGGTACCTGTGATAAAATATAAAACATGATAAATATAACAAACGACAGAGCATGCCCAGCAATAGACCTTAGTGGTGGTAAAAAAATATTGATATTAATCTACAACTCAAGAAAGATAAGGAACCATTTAATAGTGTTTTTCCTTGATTTTACCAAATTGAAAACCTCTGGAATATAATCAAGAGGAAGGTGGATGATCACAAGCCAACAAACCAAACTGAACTGCTTAAATGTTTGCACCACGAGCGGCATAAAATTATTCAAAAGCAGTGTGCAAGACTGGTGTCAAGATACATAAAAAATCTGCGATTAAAAAACAGGATTATTCCACCAAATATTGATTTCTGAACTTTCTGAAACTTTATGAATATGAACTTGTTTTCTTTGCATTATTTGAGGTCTGAAAGCTCTGCATCCTTTTTTTTTTGCTAATCCACGTAATACACATACTTCACTGAATGTTTATAGAGCACTGACATTTTCATATTCATTGTTGCACTCTGCACAATAACAATATGCATAATACTCTGCAGTATTTCTACAGTTATTATTTCATTTTAATTTTATTATTTTATTACTTGGCTTCTTACATTGTCTTTTCTGTAGCTTGTGCTACTGCAATATGTGAGTTTCCCTCTGGAATTAAATATGTGTATAATATATAGCGATATATTAGCTACCAATATAATTGCACTGGCATTCCCATTCTTCCCACTATAGTGAGGCATCACCTCATCTATCAAACCTTTAATAAAAATAATGTTTAAAAGTGAAGAGCTGTGCATCAGTCTGCCCCCTTGTGTGCTGCATCAGCAACATGTAAACAGTTCATCAGTGACTTCACAAGGGCAAATTTAACAAGGTAGAGTTATTCAATTATGCACAGGTTGGAGGAACAAACAAAGAAACAAAGGGTAATGGATATTTGCATTTTTAATAAGCAGGTAGAGGAGAGCTGTTACTAGAGGGGTTTGGCGACATTTCAGGGTATGTTTGCGATATTCCAAAAACATTGGTATTTTAATTTATAAATTTAATTTCAAGAATATACTTTTTATAAATCTATATTTTGTGAAAGAGTTCATACATTTTATAAAAACAAAAAATGTAAAAAATAAATAAATAAATAAATAAAAGAAAATAATGCAGTTCATCTACTCATGGAAAGAGAGCACACTCAAACAATAAATAAATAATTAAATAAACAACTAAAATCTCTCACCTGTAGTTGAAGTACAAGCACTGGTTGAAGCAGCCACATATGATGTCTAGGGGAGAAAGCATACTAATAAAGATGACGCAAATACAGTATTTTCAGAAAACAGGGCAGTAATCAGCTTAATTAGACAATAGGATTTTATTGTCAAGACAAAATAACAATAATTTCTATGCACATCATGAATATTGTTAGAATAGTGTTAAATTACAGTCCATCAGTTCCACTAAAACACATTCAGGATGTGAAACACAAAATTTTAGTTTATTGTATCCATATTGTTTGCTGTTTGCTATTTGTTATTTTGCCCATACCCATTCCCGCTACTTAAAATGAAACAAATCTTACATGACATTTTCTTAATTTTTATTTTAACTACTTAAATATTTTGAGATCTTAATAACACTCAAAATTAGTCAGTAACTTAAAATAGTGATATAGAAATTCACCTAATAATGAAAAAATACATATGGTATTTTTATTAGTATTATTTTAAATGGTGGGAATGGGTTATAGCCTGTAGGGAGCATATTATTCATAAAAGGCTACATTTGTTTGGATTATTTAAAAGACAAATAAAATGTCATTACATACATGCTTAACAGATTATAAATACTAAAAATGTCTTAAAAATATGTAATCATAAAAATAAGATGTAAAATAATAAAAATATTAATTGTTTCCTACCTTTATGTTTTTAGCTGTTGTTGTGGTGATGGTCTTAACCGGTGCCAGTTTTTTCCCCTTATTAAGCTGAACTGTCCTCTTCACACCGTGCAGAGCGGAGGAGGATGTCTCCGGCTGACTTGGGGCAGCTGCAGATGGAGCTGCAGGCACAGTTTTTGCTTTACCCACCACTGATGATGCTCCTTGTAAGGTAGGAGGTCTTGCAGGAATCTGGGATTTACTAGGAATACCGGATTTACCGGCAAAATTCCCGGGTTGAGGAATTCTCCTTCTGAGAGTCATTTTAGGAGGTTTGATTGCAACAGCTGATTCAGAGGTAGAGGAGTTGGTGGTTGTGCATTTTGCAGAACTCTTCTGTGTCTCACTGCAAGTCTCAGATTTGATGGATGATGGATTGGTCGCTGTGGCGTCTGATCCACTGACACCAGCTAGGTCGTTATTGGAGTGTGCATCAATACTGTTAATTACAGAAAGTCTTTTCTGCATTTCCATGGGCTTTGCACACCTCAGTCTGTCGAAGCCACGGCCCAGGACGATCGGAGTGGACGTAATGAGGACGCGTGATGTCCTCTCGAGGGGATCATCTAAAGAGAAAATGCTGCTGTGGCTGATGTCCAAGCTGAGGCAGGAATCCTGTTCATAAAACCCATTCTTTCTTCTGCGAGATTCCTGAGGCTCCTCTTCTTTTTCCTCAGCCTCATCCACAGCCTCAGGAAAGCCTGGAGTTCTGTTGGAGCAAACTGGCACCTCAGAGTTCAGTGGAACATCGACAGGAACTGTGTTGGCACAGCACTGCTCTGAAGGTTCAGGGGTAGGTGTGGGAGTTACAGCTACACCACAACCACCAGCATCAGTACCCTCAGCATCAGCATCTACATTAGCATTAGTATCAGATGGTGCCTGTATTTCTGCTGCATCAGAGGGCTTAGTCACATTCACAGTGGTATTCACTTTGGCATTTTTCAAGCTGGGATGTGGCTCCACAGGTAAGACATCAGTCGTGACATCAGTGGTTACATCATGTTTAATAAAGGTCCCATCAACTGGATGTGAATTAGCAGAACGTGTCTCACCAGATTCAGGAGAGACATGTAGAGATGCTGCCCTAACACTCTGCTCCACATCAACAGTTAGCTCACCCCTGGTCTCCTCTGTGGGCTTCGTAAAAGTGCCATGCTTCTCACAATCCTCACCAGAAGCAAGACCTTCACTGCTCCTCAGTTTCTTCGGAACACTCGTCTGAGACGGACCAATATCTGCACTGCAATCAGGCTTCTCACTGGGCTGCTCTGTGGTAGTGTTTGCAGGTCCACAAACATCAACAGTTGAGTTCAAGTGCTTTTCATTTACAACTTCCAGTGTGCCATCAACAGCTGAAACAGAAGAACTACTTCCAGGAGTGGACCTTCCTCCCTGTCCTGGGCTCTTTTCAAAAGTAGTGTTAGACTTTGCTCCTTCACATGGATCAGATATTGTGGAATTCATCCCAGACTTCTCACAAAGATCCTTTGTGGAATTCAAACCAGGGTTCCCACTAAGATCTTTTGTGGAATTTAATACAGGGTTCTCACTGAGATCCTTTGTAGAATTCAATCCAGGACTCTTTTCAAGACTTTTTGTGCAATTCAATCTGGAATTCTCATCAAGATCTTTTGTGTAATTCAAACCTGGATTCTCATTAACTTTTGTTGAGTTCGTCCCAGGGTTCTCTGTAAGATCTTTTGCAAAATTCAATCCTGGATTCTCATCAAGATCATTTGTGGCATTCAATCCAGGGTTCTCTCTAGCTTTAGTGGCATCCAATTCAGGGCTCTCTTGATCTTTAGTGGCATTCAATCCAGGGCTCTCTTGATCTTTGGTGGCATTCAATCCAGGGCTCTCTTGATCTTTAGTGGCATTCAATCCAGGGCTCTCTTGACCTTTAGCGGCATTCAATCCAGGGCTCTCTTGATCTTTAGTGGCATTCAATCCAGGGTTCCCTTGAAGATCTTTTGTGGCATTCAATCCAGAGGTCTTTGTAAAATGTCTTACAGAATTCCATACAGGATTCTCATTGGTATCTTTTGTGGCATTCAATCCAGGACTCTCATTGGAATCATTTGAGGAATTCAATCCAAGACTCTGTGAACACTTAGCAGGCTCTGGAAGATGTGAGCTAATATCCTGTGTAGCTTCTACTGGATTGGTTTCAATCACATCACTAACATGGTTATCTGGTGGAGATGTAACGGACATGCTAAAATCTATTGAATGGCAGTGCTCCATTGGTGTACTCACCAAGCCGTTATACGCTGCCTTGTTTTGGCTTCTTAACCCGGAAATGACATCAGCTTGACCTTTGAGGTTTTTGAATTGTGAGCGATCAGGTTGATCTGCAGTAAGATCTATGGTATCATCAAAGATTCCAGACATGTATGGAAACGTTTCATCACTAATTTTATGAAGAGGAGAATTGGGACACAGGCTTTGTGAAATGAGGAGCTGGCTGGTCGACATCTGCCTCTGGATGGTGGACACTCCAAGTCGACTGTCACCTTCCTCACACTTTTCCCCGTGAACACTTTCTATCTTACCAGAAACCTAAGGACACAGAAGAAAGGAGACAGTCAGTTGTGATTGTGTTACTATAAAACATTTTACATTCTTTTATATATGTCAATAAAAACAAGAAAAATAGCTATTCTAAAAAGTATTCGCTCATGCATCTAAAATATTAAACTTGAGTTCCAATCATTTCCATGGCCACAGATTTATAAAAGCAAACCCCTAGTCATGCAGACTGCTTCTACAAACAATAGTGAAAGAATGGGTCACTCTAAGGAGCTCAGTGAACTCCAGCATGGTACTGTGTTGGATGTAGAACCTGTGCAACAAGTCCAGTCGTAAAATTTCCCCACTACTACATATTCCACAGCCAACTGTCAGTGATATTATAACACAGTGGAGAGACTGGAAAAGACAGCAGCTCACTCTGTCAATGTAAAATAACAGAGTGGAGTCAGCAGATGAGCAGCAGCTGAGGAGCATAGCGCACAGAGGAACCAACTTTTTGCAGAGTCCATCACTATTTCACTACACACCGCCAAACTTCAGGTAGCTTCAGATTAAAACAGTGTATAGATTGATTTCCCTCACATCAGTAAAACGGTTATCTGGTGGAGATGTAATAGACATGCTAAAATCTACTGAATGGCAGTGCTCCATTGGTGTACTTACCAAGCAGTTATAAGCTGCCTTGTTTTGGCTTCTTAATCCGGAAATGACATCAGCTTGACCTTTTAGAGTTTTGAATTGTGAGCGATCAGGATGATCTGAAGTAAAGGATGGATCTATGGTATCATCAAAGATTCCAGACATGTACGGAAACGATTCATCGCCAATTTTATGAAGAGGGGATTTGGGACACGGGCTTTGTGAAATGAGGAACTGGCTGGTCGACATCTGCTTCTGGATGGTGGACACTCCGAGTCGACTGCCACCATCCTCACACCTGTCCCTGTGAACACTTTCCATCTTACAAGAAATCTGAAAACACAGAAAGAGAAAGATTGTGATTGTAAAAGAATGTAGAATGTTCTAGTGTTGCATACTTTAATAAGAACAAGAAAAAAAAGCTATTCTTCATTACCCTACTCTCTGCTTTACACAGTTTGTTATGCAGACTTTTGGATTTAATAGCTAAAACAAAGTACTTCTCAAACTCAAATTTGAATCACTTTCATGGACAAAGATTTCTAAAAGCAAACCCCTAGTGACCCCTAATGGGTCACTCTCAGGAGCTCAGTGAACGGCAGCGTGATAAGATGCAGCTCTACAAACAGCCTCAAACATTGTTGTGGACTTCAGGAGAACTCACACACTGCACACCCCTCTGTTCATCAACTGAACTGCTGTGGAGAGGGTGAGCAGCACCAAGTTCCAGGGTGTGCACGTCACAGAGGACCTCTCCTGGAGCACCAACTCAGCATCCTGCCGCAGGACCCTCCAGCGCATCGTGAGAGCAGCTGAGAAGATTGTTGGCACCTCTCTCCCCTCCCTTCAGGACTTGTACAGCTCCCGCCTCACACGGAAAGCCCTCCGTCTGGCAGGAGATCCCTCTCACCCACTACTCAGCTTCTTCATCCTGCTGCCATCAGGGAGGACACTGCGGAGTCTCGGGGCGAGGACCAGCAGACTGCGAGACAGCCCCATCCATCAGGCTGTGAGGATGCTGAACTCTCTTCCTGCTCTACCCCCCATCCCAATCCTGCCCCCAGCACACACTCACTCAGCATCCTGACCCCCCCACTAATAAAGTACTGAAACTCTGCACTACAATGCACAAAGTACTGGTCCCTTCCAAACGGACTTGCACTACACAACACCTGCACTACTGATATACTTGCACTGTCAATACACACTTTAATTCCACTTCATTAAACTGTGAACTTTAAGGACTTACGCACCCATTCACTTTACCAGCCTTAAGCTTTATACCACATACCGTATTTGCACTACTGTTATTTACTATTTTTACTGTCATTCCATCTCAATCACCATCAATATTGCACTATTGTCTTACGTATGTTTATTGTGTCTTGCTGTATTGAACATAGTGTCTCCCACTCTTTTATATTATAATTATATATCTATTTTTAGATATCTATTATTTTTAAAGAGCCAAGTGTAGCAATAAAGAAATTAGTGCAGACTGAATTGAATAAGGCCTACAAATCTGAAGTGCACAGTGATCTGAGGTAACCTACTGCCCCAGCCGCCTCAAGTCTCCCGGAAGTCTCAGAACTCAATATTAACATTGACTTGTGACTCTATGAGTCAGCCAATCTGTTTTTAGTGTGGGTGGGTGGTGTTTTTGTTTTTTCTTCCTCTCCTGGATGGGATGCGTTTAGGAGCATCATGGCTCCCATCAAATCTCATTTCACCTCTGACTACTCTAAAGTATATCCATGTCTGAGAAAAGTAAACACTGAAAGTCTTGCCCGCTGGGCAGTTGGTAACAGTGATTTTAACATTGCCCACGGGGGACTAAATGATTGTAGAAAGAAGGAAGGCATCCATCCATCTATCCAATCAATTATTCAATCAAATCTATCCATCTATTTATATTATATAGATAGATATTCCCTGTATTATATATAACATAGATATATAATATATGCATTATTTATCTATCTATATAATATATGGACTATCTAGTAGATAGATAGATAGATAGATAGATAGATAGATAGATAGATAGATAGATAGATAGATAGATAATCCCTATATTACATATTATATTGTTAGATAATCCTATATTGCACTTGCAAATTACATAAATAAGTGCAGTACTAGACGTTCTGGATAGTCTCCAGAATGTTTTGTTGCAGTCACCAACTGTTGAGTGTGATGGCACGAGGGAAGAATGTGAGGTTTACAAAGAAACACCAAGTTAGAAATTGTATGGCTGCTGGCTGGCAGCTTGCTATATATTTATGCCTTTATTTCAATCTCTTGACAACCTAGCTAGAAGCTGTAGCGTTAGCTGGGCATGCTAGTTAGCAAGTTAGCTAGATTAGTTAGTTAGGTTGTTAGTAAGTTATGTAACGTTAGTTGGTGAAAGGCTAACGTTAGCCAGCAAGCAAAACACTCCAAACTAGTAGCGCTGAAACGGTTAGTGCCTCACACTCAGTTATAATATAATCCAGTTAATAAAAACCTTCAACTGACAACATATGACACATTCAACAACTTACCGGTCCCCCTCACAGAGCCGAATCTACAGCTAAAGCTAACGCTAACTAACTAACTACATCAGCCCGAGGCTGCGGCGCGGCGTCACTGCGGATTTGAAAGTTGCTGGTCGGATTCTGATTGGGTCAAAAGAGACACGTGACCGTAGAACTCTGACACTCACGCTCACAGACGAGTGGGCGATAGGGGAGGAGCCGTGATCTCAATAGGCCCTGCCCCTAACCCTGCGTCACTGCAGACAGGAGGAGAAACAGCACAGTTTATGTTTGAGTAAAATGAACATTGTTGTTTTATTCTATAAACTAAGAAAAACATATCTCCCAAATTCCAAATGAAAATATTGTAATTTAGAGCATTTATTTGCAGAACATGGGAAATGGCTGAAATAACAAAAAAGGTGCAGAGCTTTCAGACCTCAAATAATGCAAAGAAAACAAGTTCATATTCATGAACTGTAAAGAGTTCAAAAATCAATATTTTGTGGAATAACTCTGCTTTTTATTCACAGTTTTCATGCATCTTGGCATGTTCTTCTGCACCAGTCTTACACACTGCTTTTGGATGCACTCCTGGTGCAAAATGCTAAGCAGATCAGTTTGGTTTGATGGCTTGTGATAATCCATGTTTCTCTTGATTATATTCCAGAGGTTTTCAATTTTGTAAAATATTATAAAAACGATTCCAGGTGGCTCTACCTCACAATGTACGCACTGACAAAATTATATGTCATTTTTGTTTATTAATTGAATATTAATAAATAAATGGTGATGCTATGAATAAAATAAGTCAAGTGAAGTTAAGTCAAGTAGTTTTATTGTCAATACTGCACATGTACAGGACATACAGAGGATTGAAATTATGTTACTCTCCTAGTGCAAATATAGAGGTATACAAGCTTAAGGCTGGTAAAGTAAACGATTGCATACAGCTCTTTAAATGTCAGTCAGTGTTGTAGGGGGAACTAAAGTGGGTATGACAGTGCAAGTATAAGCAGTAGTGCAGGTATGGAGTAATAATACTAATATATAGTATAATGGAGTAATAATACTAGCATATAAACTCTCTCCACCACAATGTATTATACATTATATAAAAGATGTATAATATATAAAAGTATACATACAACTAATATATATATATATATATATATATATATATATATATATATATATATATATATATATATATATATATATATAAAAACAAACCTATTTTACTATACAACTTAATATAAATTAAAAGATCACTACTGTTCAGCAACAAAAACTATAATCAGCTGACCCCAAAAAGGGTTCCAGGAGGACAAATCCCAGGAATGCAGTGATCCAGATGAAATTTCTGAATTAATTAGAACACAGCCATTCAGTTAATATGTCAAGATCAGATTTGGCTCTATTATTCGGTCAGGAGATAAAAGCAGTGGGGGTTGGTTTTTTTTTTTTGGGGGGGGGGGGGGGGGGGCTCTTATCCACAGGGTAATCTACCATCATGTGTTACCATGGTAAAACGTACATAATCTGATTTATTGTCACTGATTTTAATCACTTCATGTATTACATTTAGTTGCCATGTATTTTTATCATTATTGTCCATTTTATTGTACTAAATTTGTGCATTTATGCAAAAAATAATATCAAGCTGTTTAATCGTGTCCAAGAATTCCCTTACTATGTTTTCATTAAATGTTGATTTTCACTAAAAGTGTCCATTTAAATGTTCAATTTGTAAAAAAAAAATAATAATAATAAATAAATAAATAAAAAAACTGAATAAGGTGTAAAAATATGATTTCGTGTAGTCAATGTTTTTTAAATAATTTTTAAATAAGACCAAATGGCACAATGTTCTGATAACATTAAATAATAATACTTTTAAGGTAAATAGTATTTAATGCAATTTTGTATGTAATAATGTAATATTACTTAATAACGCAGTACCAGTCAACAGTTTGTACCCTTCTTTTCATTCAATGTTTTTATTTTTACTTATTCTTTCCCTACATTGTAAGTGAATATGAATGAATGTGATGAATATAATGCTCTTCCTTTTATTGGGCAGTTCTGATAAGAGCAAGTTTTATCATACATTTTTTGATGGTCTTTCGAACTGAGGATACTTTTTGCATTGACTGACCTACATTTCTTAAAGCAGTATTTTTATTTACTTAGTTAAGTAGTTTTTGAACATTACTCATATAAGGCTATTTACTGTATACCAATCCTACCTCTTCACAGCACAATTGCCAAGAAAATGCCAAGATGTGCAAAGTTGTCATCTAGACAAGAGGTGCCTACTTTGTAGAATCTAAATTATAAAACATATATGGTTTTATTTAACATTTTTTGTTTACTTAATAATTCCATATGTTTTACTTTATAGTTTGTAAGACTTAGGTATTAGTGTTACAATGCAGATATTTCTTTAAATAAAGGAAAAACACTGAATTTAAAGTATGTCCAAACTTGTAACTAGTTCTGTATTACGATTACAATTAAATTAAATTATAATTAAATTTGAAAAAGGCTAAAAAATGGGAGGGGTAGTTTAGGAGAGGCACTGGGTGATGATGTATGGGTTTAGAGGCAGGGCAGGAAGGAAAACTGATTGGCTGAGCTGCAGCAGCAGCAGTGTGGCTCAGATAGTGATGAGATGCAGATGGTTGGACGTCAGCATGGGGGCGGTATTATTGATAGACTGATTTGCATATTGTGATGTATCTGCGTACCAAAGTTTACAGACACATCATCCACATCTATAGCAGAGGCGAAAAATACCACAATAAAAGTGTTTTATAAAGGTTAGGAAAGGTTTCGATTTTTTTTTAGCAACATTGTTTTATGTTTTATTACTTTAAAGGAACTCATTTCAGCTATTAATGAAATTGGTTTAAGGTTTAGTAACTCTTTAATATGTTTAGAAGAGTTTATTGTTCAGCTGTAGTTGTTCTCCATGTATGGAAATGTTTTAAGAGACTCTGCTGAAGAACTGGCAGTTAGTGAGCTGCTCTTAAAAAACCCTAAAAAGAGAGAAAAAACGAGCAACATCTGATATTTCAGTAGGCTGCTCCTCCTCTCCAGCCATAATTAGATAAACGCTTGGGAAGATCCCAACCCCGCGAGCTCGGAGTTGCATCATGCAACGTGTCTTATGCCGCCCACCACTGGCAGGAGCAGAGTTGCGCGCAAGTCCTTCTGGGAAATGTAGTTTTTAAAAGAGGTCATGCTGGCTAACTCAGCTGCGGCTGTGGATGACCAGGGAGGCATGCAATCATCTGCAACAGGCTCCTGAAACCTGCCGTCTTTCTACAACAGAAGAAAAAGTACTTTAATAAAGGTACATAAAAGGCTTGAACGTTTAGTTAAATGTCTATTTAAATGACTGAAATATCTAGTAAGGACAGAAGTAATCCAGAATGTGCAAAATCATTAAACTTTGCTAACTAATAGTCAACAAGAGGACAAAATGCATGGCTATATTAGTATAGTCTATATTAATAACGTTTATTATAGGAAATCATACACACACAGCGACCTTAACCCACACTATCTAAACACTTTATATTTTTTAAATAATGTATTTTTTATTTTTCAACATTTTTAAAATGTTCATTAGTTGATTTCACTTTTTTTATTCAAAAGAGATGGGAGTGAAAGTCACGCACAGGCTTATCTAGTCAACTTTCTTTTCCACAGTGTTATCAAGCACTTTAGTTCCTAATGAGAGGAGACCGTTTTAGCAGTGGCCAGCCACAACACCTTTAAGAAAGCATTACATAACGAGAGATTCTACGTGCTTCACCCGCCTCCCCTTGCCTGTTTACAAACCACACACACACACACACACACACACGCACAGACACCAGAGAACCTCTAGAGACGAGAATACACACTTAAGCTAGTCAGACAGTAGGGGGCGCTCTCGAATGAGTCCAAAATGAAAAGGTTTATATGGAGCAATTGAGCAAAATCAAATTGTTTTAATAATTTTTATACTCGTGTTTTTCTCATTTCCTCTAAACAAATTGATATCAAATATTTCATTAGTGCATATGCAAATTGTAAAGCTTTTAAATGTTAAAAAACACTGGCTGTATCTTAGTAGCTTATATCAGATCACCAACTTGGCAGAAGTAGTCAAGTAACAAACACTTTGTAACAACTTTCTACTTCTACTGCTTACATTTTCCTGCAATTATTAGAACTTTATACTCCTTACATTTTAGCCTTGTTATTTTGTTTCATTTCAGCTTATTTTTATTCCAGGTTCTCGTTGTTAAATAAAATCCCTATCCCGTGTTCAATAGGCTCCAGTGGTATGGCCTATGCTTTTGTTAATAATTGCATTTTTCTATACATTTTTTACTTTAGTTTTACTTTTATACTGTGTTAGTTTTGAAACCAGTACTTGTACATTATTACTTGAGTAAAATGTTTGAGTTGATACTCTAGTATCTATATTGTACATCTACCTGAGTAATGAATGTAAACACCAGCAGGTCATCTCAGTTCACAGTAGCTAGCAGAAATGCTAGCGTCTCTGTCTTCCAAAAAAGTTTGCTGTAGAACAATTTAAATATATAGGTATGTTTTCTCTGCTTTTGTGGTTCGATACTTCAATATATTTTCTAGAATTTGACAAATATCCTGAACAAGGAGTTTAATACTATTTTTAATTTGAGTTTTAGCCATTTAGCTCCATTCAGTCCCATTCATTTAGGACTCGCTCGCGGGCTCCCTCTAGAGGTTTGCAGTCATTTTCTTATAATACCGGGGAGATATTTTTGTAAGAAGTGGGTAGGCTCTCTATAAAATACATCAGCAGACACACAGGCACTTTTTTATTAGCAACATACAACACATAACAATTTACAAATACACAAACTCTTGTAGAGGATGTCATAACTACAAATTACAAGCTGGGGGGTTAGAGAAAATTAATAAATACATAAATAATACCAAATGTTTCTTTGATACTACTTTGATACTACAACGCTACTTTTGTAGGTGTTGTTGAGTACTGTAGCAGTGTAAGGTTGGGAACTGGACCTCAGTTTTATCTGTTCTAATGGTGGGGTGATTTTGTGTCTTGATTACTGTTGGAGGAAGTAATAACGAGTGTCCAGACTGAATTGTACACGGGTGATTTTATTTTAGATTGACAGTGATAGTGTTGGTGACTTCCAGTTCACGAGGATAGCTTTCTTGTTGATGGTTAGAGCTGTGTAAGTAGATCAGTGATGGTTTGTTTTGTTGAGTCAAAAGCTTGAAACATATCTGTTTACCTGCGCTTTCCACACTGTTTAACTTGCTTTTCTTTGCACATTGTTAGTACTTTATTTCTTGTATTGTTTTTTTTTCTTAGTTTTTATTACTTGTATATTCTTTTAAGTATAATTCTTGTAACTTTCTTTTAACATAGTTCTGTATGTTTTATATTTATTTTTTACACTCCACTTTTATTCATTTTAATTGCCTTGTTTTGCTTGTTTTGTCTGGTGTAGTGTATTCTGTGGATGAAGCGTGAGATGATTCTAGCATTTTTCTAGTTTATTGTTATTTTAAAAAAAATATTATAATATTATATTATTATATTATAATATAATATAAATGAAATTCATTTATGAGTTAGAGGAATTATTGCTTATTTTAATATATTTTTTCCCATTGTTATCCCTTTGCTGCAGTGAATAATGATGTGGTATTTTTCTAAAAAAAAAAAAAAAAAAAAGCCCAAAGACGCGCACACAGGCAGACACTCGCTAGTGCGGCTCATCTCATGACTGACTGCATTTCCCAGAGACCCCCGCTCGCGCATGCGCAGTGCGCGCTGGCTGGCGGTGGTAAACAGACGTCAGAAGGGAGTCTTCGAGTCAAAACAAAACAAAACAAGATAGAAACGATGAATGACTAGGAATATGCGCGATCGCATCGCCAAGGACGGGATTGAACACTATCCGCGATGGGAAACCGGATTCTTTGAGGAGCGATCCGTTTCCGTCCACTTTTCGTCTGTTTGAGCTGCGGGATTTTAACTCATAAATAACTGGAGGAGTTAAGTTGGTGAACTCGGCGGCCGCGGCTAGTTTTCCGAGTTCTTCACTTGGGAATTTCGAGTCGCGGGCGGCCCGGCCGGGAATGCTGGACTGAAAGCTCGGGTTTTGAGACGGACTTGGAGCTCGTCGTCGGTTCGGTCGGCGTGTGGACGGAGGGGGACGTGGCTGGGGGAGTTCGGCGCCCGCGCGAGCATCGTGCGCAGCTGCGTGCGGAGGAACATGGCAGATGGCGGCACGCGCCCGCACACACGGCGTGCTGTAGTAGGAGCGCGCGGGCGGTGGTAGATAGATAGATAGCTAACCCTGTAGTTATACAGGATATAGTAGTGTGTAGGCTGGATTTCTTCTTTCTTTTTTTGTTTTGATTGCCTGGGAATTAAAATAGAGAGAAAAAAACACATTCATATAACGTTATACATATATACAAAAAACTGCTTGATCTGTTAAACTGAAATAGCTATCTTAAACTAATTAACTAGGTTAAGTTAGTTAACGCTTTACTAATCTAATTAACTAGTTAAATCGAGACAGCCGCGTGCTTGATTTAAGTTCACTAGGTTAAGTTAGTAGTTGTTCAGCCCAGTGGAAAACAAAAACAAAAAAAAAAACTAAATCTGAATTTCTAAATTATTTTCAGCTTCATATAAAATATTATTATTATTAATAATAATAATAACTAATATAGTTGTGGTTATTATTATAATCTGAACTGGTTTTAGCCTGTGGGACTGAGTCTGTATGTTCTGTAAACCCCTAGCTAACCAAGTTAACTTGTTAGGTTGTTAGTTTATCCAACCTATCTAGCTAATGTTGCTCAAACATGTTCCTTTAACTTGAATCAGAAAAAAACAAACAGTATTTTAGCTACGTATAAATAAATATATTAAATAAAAACAGCCAAGTTGTTTTAGGGTGGCTTGGGTTTTTAATTGTTGGCTTGGTTCATAGACTTGAAGGTAGACCACGTGTGTTATTGTTATTGTGGGGGATTATGATGCGTTGGATGCATTGGATGATGAAGTGAACGAGAAGGAAAAGGAGAGAATAGACAGATAATTAAAATTAAATTGAGTAGAAGTGGAGTAGACTAAGTGTGCTAAGGCTATTTATTGAGGTATTTTCCAAGCATTTTTCTTTAAAAGAGCTATAAATCAGATCCCAGAGATTAACCCTGTATCTATCCTCTATCTTTTTTTTTTCAGCTTTATTCACTGCTGGGCATCCAGATGTTTTAGCTATCCTGACTAATATATGTTTAAAAATATCATACTACGGTTTGGTTTGCCATGTGATTTTTTTCCTTTGTTCTTTTATGTAAACAAAGAGGGCCCCTTTCTTCCCTCCTTGGCTCAGTGTAAATCGGAAGGTTTATGATAGTTACTATTAAGGAGATTATTTGGCCCCTTTAATCTCCAATCTGAGGATTAACTGACGCTATATTGGTGTGTCCAGATTATTACGTCTCTGCTCCAGCTAGCCAGTCTACCAGCAGCCCTGCTGACAGAGCTGGAGCACCTTTAACAGAGCAGAACAAAGACTAAAATATATATATAATTTTAACTATATATAGTAGTTAACTAGTTACCAGAATAAACAGGCCTTGCTGGGTTCTCTAAATAATTAAATTAACGTTTATTATAACATATACTTTATTATTATTCCTAGGGTTGGTTAGCTTGATAAAAAACCCTAAACTTAGTCTAACTCTAGCAGACTATTCGTTTTGTTGCCCTACTTTACATTAAATATATAAAAATAGCATCACATACGTAGCTAGCAGTTGCTGGCCAATATTATCATTCTCATTCACCATCGCGGTTCGCTGAAATCCGCACAATGGAGGCGGAGAGCGTCCCCCCGATTGACCCAGATTTCGAGCCGCAGAGCAGACCGAGGTCGTGCACATGGCCGCTGCCTCGGCCCGACATCTCAGCTGTCAAAGCGGAGGCGACAGACGGCGCCGAGTCCACCGCGGGGACCCCGCCCGCCGAGGAGGACAAGCACGAGCCCCAGCCAATCAGCACCGAGCCCGAGAAATCCGTGGCCTCGGAGGGCGGGGTCGTGGCCGGAGTGGGTGGGGCCACGCCCAGAAAGGGCTCCTCCAGGCGCAACGCGTGGGGCAACCAGTCCTACGCTGATCTGATCAGCCAGGCCATCGAGAACTCCCCGGAGAAGAGGCTCACCCTGGCTCAGATCTACGAGTGGATGGTGAAGACTGTACCGTACTTTAAGGATAAAGGAGACAGCAACAGCTCAGCTGGGTGGAAGGTAATAAAAGTGCACTGAAGACTTTTGCACTTGGCACAGACTTTCCAGATGACATGGGAAAACCATAAAATGTCATCCATAGATCCTGTGTTGCTCATTTGGGACCAGAAGAGAAATCCAGAGTGTGGATGCCCAAATGCACTTGGGCTGTGGTGAATTATAATAATAACCTCAATTTACGCCCAGCTTTCTGAAATACAGCACTTTTAGCCGATGCTCCCAACAGGCTTACAATTCTAGTGATGGGGCATAGTATTGCCCATGCAAAGAAATAATTATTTTTACACCATTAACAAACTCAAAGTTGCTCCACACTTCATTGGTAGAGTTCTAAACACTCAGGCATTTAAAACGAGGCACTAGAAACTTTGAATGTGCACAGATAGTTTATTAAAAATACACTGTTTATACACACAGTACCATCAGGAATATCTCAGGGTGCTGTCATCTTGAAATGAAGTCATGCTAATGTGACTGACGAGCATGAACGAATGGCCAGGATAGGGGAACAGATTGCAAAATATATAAATATTTTTTTGGAAATGCTATTCGTTCCTGCCCATTGGCTAAAAGTGCTGTATTTTGGAATGCTGGGGGTGAATGGAGGTGGGCCTTTTTGACAAAAGATCATACTCGTTATCATGTTTTACTACACCCCAAGTCCATTTTACACCAGATTTCTCCTTTAAGGATGCAACCAATTATTAATTTTGACTAATCTGTTGTTTATTTTTTGATTAGTCGATTAGTCAGCAATTATTTCTACCATTGCCCTGTGGGTACAGCTCTTGATCTTAGCTTATTATATTTATTTAACATAATAGAAACTGCAGAATGTGGGGTTTAAATGCCCTTTAAATGCTCAGAAGACCTAAAATATTCTAATATTTAGTAAGAAGTTGAGTGAGCCCATTGCCCATCACTGTTTTGTGCATTGCAGTTAGAAAATTAACAATTGGTATAAATTGTAATTTTGAGTTTTGAGTGGGCAAATGTCTGTAATCGATATTATGATGTTGATTTTTTTGACTTATCATTACAGCCCTACTGCACAGGGGGCCTAACTAAATGGTACCCTTGTAAGATAAGGATGGGCTGTGTCTCGAAGCCCATGCCCTCCTAAAACCTACCAAGCCAACCACGTTTCACCCATGTGGTTGGGTTATACACACTACTATACTACACTGAAGTTTTGTGTCAATGTTTTACGAGAGTTGCTCTGTACTGTAGACTTTGAATTAACTATTAACCCATAACCCTTACATCACATCTCATATCTTGTCTCTGTGTTTAATTGCAATTCTTGTGTATTTTATCTCCACCCAGAACTCGATTCGACACAATCTGTCTCTCCACAACAAGTTTCTGAGAGTACACAATGAATCTACAGGAAAAAGCTCCTGGTGGATGCTCAACCCTGAAGGGGGGAAGCCTGGGAAAGCTCCTCGCCGGCGTGCCGCCTCCATGGACAACAGCACCAAGTTGCTGAAGAGCCGCATGAGGGCGAAGCAGACCAAAAAGCAGGCAGTAGCTGGTGGAAGTGCCATACCGGGTGAAGGTGTGTCTGGGGCAGGAGGTGCAGACAGTCCTGGGCCTCCGGGAGGGTTTGGAAAGTGGGGTGTGAACAGCAGCAGCCCCTCATCCCGTGGAAGTTTGGATGATCAGGACATGTGGACGACCTTCAGGCCACGCACCAGCTCCAATGCCAGTACCCTGAGTGGCAGGCTGTCTCCAATTGCCCCAGGACAAGAAGATGAAGACAACTTGCAGGAAGATGGGCTTCTAAGTGGATACACTTCTGGCAGTCTTCCGCCTACACTTGCCGAGACCTTAATGGAGGAATTGGACCTGATTGATGGGCTCACCTTAATGACAGGCCAACAAGGTGGTGCAAGCCCAAGTACTGCCCCCCAAGCCCCACCTACACCACTGCCCTCTGCATCAACCCTGCTGCCTCGTGGAACTAACTTTCCCACATATCGCCAGCTACAGTCAGTGAAGGGACCTCAGGGAGCAAGCCAGCCAGGCTCACAGAGCTCAGTCCAGCAGGGAGGAGCTTCCAGCACAAGCCCATCAAATTTTGGAAACTCCCTCTTCAACCCCCTGCCTGGACCTGGATCTCGGAGTGGCTTCAGCACTCACGTACCCTCCAGCCTCGAGGCACTTCTCACTTCTGACTCGCCCCCACCAAGCGATGTCATGATGACGCAAGTGGACCCTCTGATGCCCAGCCAGGGAGGTGCTAATCTCCTGGGGCTTGGCGGGTCTTTGTCCGGCAGCCAAGCTAAAGCTGGTCCGATAATGTTGGGCAAGAGCCTGGAACCGAGCCCAGTAGGACAAATGACACTTCAAACCCAACCTCAGCTACAGCCACAACAGCACCAGCAACAGCAGCACTCTCAGATGAGCTTCGGCATGCTGCTGGCAGGCATGGGCCAGGAACCAGCTCAGCAGCTATCAGCCATGAAGGCTCAACATCAAGTGCCAGGTGGAGGGGGGCTGCTTCAGCATGGAGCTGTCCCTTCAGCAGGTGGGAATGGAGGTCTCCAGGGGTTAAGCCAGTTCGGGGCACCACCATGCTTTGCGCCCTCTCAGGACCGCCTGCCCACGGACTTGGATATTGACATGTTCACAGAAAACCTGGACTGTGATGTCGACTACATCATCAACAGTGACCTTATGGATGGAGAGTCCATTGACTTCAACTTCGACCCCATTTTACCAGCTGGGCAAAGTTACCCTGGGCCAGCTACCACACAGAGCTCCTCTCACAACTGGGTGCCCAGCTAACTCTGCTGCAGATCGGTGCAGGTGAGGCATGTGACAGTTTCATAAGCCAGACTGTTTCTTGAGGCTTATGATGGTGCTTTTATTAAAGATATATGCACTTGTGCTGACAATTGAATTTAATCTTCGGTCTTTAGCCTATTCTTGGACTTTGCAACATTTTAATTGGAGAGTTGCCAATAAAAGGAAAATATAGTCTATGACTAGGCTTAAGTCCTATCTGGGGAAACTACCCATAATGCCATAATGGTATTTATAATTGCAGACTATAGGATTCAAAATGAAAAAAAAAAAAAAACCCTACACAGAAGTGCTGATGCATTTGCATCTACTAAATTACCCTGAAAATATTATGCTTCATTGGTATATCACCAGCAGTGCCAGCTCCTGGCAGTTGTCCAGTGGGATAAACCTGAATCTAGGCACAAGTATGTAATAGCATCTTATATTTAAGCTTTACCAGGAAGTGCTGTCATTGCTGGTGATATACCAATTAAGCATTATATTTTCAATTTAGTTGGCACCATAGTGGTACAGTATATTTTACTACAAATAATGCTACATTCTGTATATACATGTTGTAGTTTAAAATAGGGATGCACCGATTTGGGAATTATGGGTAAATGCCGATATCTGCTATTACACATGTATATATTACACTAATATTACTTTATAACTTAATCCTCAGATCAATTAATTTTAAAGTAGCATGGTGTCTGACAATTGCAGTAGTGCAGCAGGTGTCACTTGGTCCACAGATATAAAATTAAAATATTATAAAGTATTTGTTTGAAATATCGGCCAAATCATCTGATGCCGATGATTCCTAAAAAAACAACTATTGGCCGATACTGATATAAATTCTATATCATCGTGCATTCATGGTTAGGAATAATGCCACACCCTGGGTTTTGACTTGGTTCTAAGTATACATATAGAATATATAAATAATTAGTTACGGTAAGGTTCTTTTTTGGAATTCTGTTTCGTTTACTACTTTTAATGTGCAATGCATTTTACAATAGGAGATAGGAAATTTAACTTGTGGTGTATCTGTTGAGATTTCTATATCAGAACTAGTTTAAAATTTCAACATTTGATTTCAAATGGAATGAGGTATAAAGATGTGACTGAGACATGTCTTATTTTCCTGTTTTTTTTTTTATTCTGTTTACAGGACAGCTCTTCATCCCTACAAAAATAATGGAAAGTCATGGAAGTCATGGTGCATTGCCTACAATGTCAAAGCCACCCCTCTTTTTGTTTTATTTTTGGTTATTCCTTCATTTTCCTTTTCTATTGTACCTCGAATGCGTAATCTCTCTTGGCTGAGGACATACAGAAGCTGACTTGGCCAATTAAAACAACAACAAAAAACGTTTTTAATTTTCGGATCACAAAAGCAAAAGTGCCAACATGTACAGGGAAGTGGGCTATTGGGCACCGAGACACGGAACGCAGGAAACATCTTGAAACTTTATTATATTCGCAAGAGTGTTTGTTTTTTCTTTCTTCTTTTTTTTTCAAAGTTATAGTATTTTGCCAGATGTCAGAGATGTTGAGTGTAGCGTAAAGGAGAGATAACAGTAGTGATGAAGCACGACTAATAAACTACTAATCATGTTTATTACAGTTATGCCTATTACTAATTTACCAAAGTAAAGTAGCACAGGACTGAGGTGATTGTGGTGGTACGTCACTTCTTTTTGATCTAAAGACGGACAAACTGACTCGGCCAGGAGAATCAAACTTCTGCGGGACGTGAGGACCGTGCTTTTTTTTTATTGGTCAGCAGCTGGAATAAAAAAGAATGCGAGAACCGTGACATTTCACTTGAATGGATTTGGCTTGGATCGATCGCTGGATCAGATGGATAACACACAGCCAGTTGTTCATCCATCACTTGAATGAATAAATAGATAGATGGGTGGATTAGATAGATGGATCAACACCACCGTGGCTGACAGCACCATCTATATCTTCTGACAACCTCCTGAAGGCATCATTAAACCACAGGACACACACAAACCAGGACCTGCTCTGCACCGTTTGTCCTGGATTTGAACTGAGATGGTCTGTCTAACTGAGATGAGCCTGAACATTAAGTACAGTTGAACCTGCTCAGCTCGGTGGTCTCAGTGGTACGAATAGTACAAATAGCTCATATTTTGTGTCTTACTACAGAAACAGAGGCAAATTGAAATTGAATCAAAACAAAATATCGAGATCTGAGAAAAAAGGTGTTTTTGGAGATGTGATGGAAGTGATGGTGTTTATGATGAGAATTTTAGCGTGGCGTGTGTGTAACATCTGCTCAGGAAGGCGTTCCTTTCTTTCTCTCATTGTGTTTTGGACAAAACGAAAAGAAAAAGAGCGCGGAGGCCGATCAATTACGTGAGACTGATTTTTTTGATGATGACTTGCTCTTGAATTATTATGTTATTAATAGTATGAAGAAATGAAATGTGACACACCGGGCATTTTGATTTAATTCACCATAGAATCTGAATGGTTCTTTCTATGTCTTTTTTTTTTTTTTTTTTTTTAAACCACTCTGCCAACACGTTGAATGGCACGGTGAAATGGATAGAGCGTCCTCTGCAGGATGTAAAGGATACCTGAAGTTTTTGATTTTTTGATTGCTTTTGTTTGGGTTTTGTAGTTCTTGCAAGTGCTTGAATTCGCAGAAAGAGACAGAAACGGATCCAAAGTACAGTAATATTATAATATTGATTGATTTCATTCAGTTGGTTGGTATTTCAGCTAAACAGCTACATAAAACCACAAACCCACGTCCCTGGCACGTAGAATTCTCACGTGTGAACAGTGCGAAATGGGGCTGAGGAGGTTATTCTTTCCTCAGTGATTTGATTACTCTTTCTTATTTAGTACTAACCAGCTTTTGTATTTGTATAAATTTGTTAATGGAGAAACAGAAAACAATTGAATATATTGACTGTAGTTTTAGTGCCCGGTTTAGATTAGATCAGGGCTACGCTACAATTAAGCGAATATTCTTACTAATCAGAAAATACACTGTTAATGTGTTTTTGTGTGTGTGGTTTTTTTAAACTGCAGAAATGATCTGACTTTTTTAAAACGGTCATTTTCTATGTAATCTTTTATTTTTGTAAGAGATGAGATGCATGTAGATTTTATACATAACCAAAGGAACACTAAGAACTGCATGTCAGACTGGGAGAGCTTGAGATTAAAGTATTGCAGTGTAGATAAGCTTTACACAGTGGAGCCTGTTTTAAAAAATGAATAAAATAAAATACACATGAATTGAGAAATTAATATTACATCTTATTTTATTATGAGGCAATGGTTAGACTGCATGGGTGCATTTAATGAGATAAAAACATGCATTGCTAATTATAATTTTTCTTTTCAGAATTTGTCATGTGATCTCTATATTGTGATAAGAAAGAATACGTACAGGAGATATAGGATATAATGAGCTCTATCACTTGCCAGACAATTTATACAATTTATATGATTTCATCTCAAAACAAAACACACAAAAAATACACACAGACAGTGGATGATGCAATGTTTAACTCTCAGGGTATTATTAAAAGATGATAATAATAATGATAATAATAATAATAATAATAATGAAAAAAATTCACTTCCAGAAGGAAGCGGTGAGATAATCATGTTGAAAAAACTTATTGCTGATTTTTTTTTTAAGTGCTACCCAGCCATCACTTGAAATCTTTTAACATTATGTTTAAAAAACGTTCTTATGATCTTATGTTCCACTTGATGAGAAAACAATATATGAGGTTATATATTATGTATGCATTTACAGAGTTTTTGATATAAACAAAAGTTGTAAACTGCCAACGAACACTAGCATATAGCATGTTGCTAATTCTAGAGCTAATTCTGCAGCTCTACTCTCATACTCTTCATACTCTCGTTTTTGTTTAGTTTTTTTTCTGTGATTGATTTGTTTGGATTACAGTTCATTACACAGCATTACACAGTTTTTATTTATTTTCTTTTTTTCTTCAACTGTCAGTCGGTTGGTCATTAGTTTTTACTCCATCAGCATTCACAGCATATTCTCTTTTTTATATATATATAGATTGGACTTTGATTTGCGAGCTGGATGATCTGATTATTATTATTATTATTATTCATTTAAACTGTAATAACTTGAGTATATTAGTTCTAAAAAGATAAACTAACTGTTTAAAGCTCTGCGGCGCTGCAGAGAGTTTATGTTTCCTCCTATTGATCGGTGCTAGACGTTATCTATGACAATTTATATAAAGAGGCCCGTATTTAGAGTCGCTAAGGACCTCGAATCATTTTATGCAGCACTTAATTACAAATTCTAAATATAGAGAAGAGTAGAAAGAAGAGAAATGTACCTATATTGTTATCCCCGAGTGCTAGTTTAGTAGATTATGAATATTCTAAAACTTTGTGGATGCAGATGGAGGGGGTTTAAGAAGGGGGTTTAAAGAGGGGAGAAGGGGGTTTGGTTAACTCGTAAATCAGTCTCTCGCCACACAAATAATTGAATAACTCGAATAACAGTGCACTACATTTTCTTGAAAATCTTGTTTTTTATAAAGAGAAAACGTGTTATTTTGTTATGGCAATTGATCTTGATCTGTATTTCAATTTCAAACTGTTTACATCACTGCTCTGGTCTTTTTGGGCTTTTCCGTGTTCATGATGTTCATGCATGCGTATGTATGTGTGTGTACGTTTTTGTTGGGAATGATGCTGTATTGCTGATTTTGCTGCGTGGTTAATTAGCGATGAGAGTGGGATTGAGAAAGATGACGCATTTTTGTACAATATACAATATATATTGCAGAAATGAGGAGAAGCAAACCATAAGAAAACAACGTTTACACAAGCAGGATGTAGTACTAGGACAGTAGCATCTGGCTAATAAGGATTAGACCCTTAATGTACACATTAATGCAGCAGTCCATAAGATTTATTTCTTTTAAATCAAAAACATCATTAGCGTTCCTGATTGGGTAGGTTTGTTGGATGTAATTGCTCTAAACATTGTTACAGAATTTCATAAATGAAAAAGCAACACAGCAATAGAAACTGAAAACACAGAATTTCACACAGAAATGTATTTACTTTAGCCTGCATATAAAGTGCTCTGTGCAGTTACACACTCTCACCAGAGAGGTCTCCAAATCCCCAAATGCCGCAAACTTACGGACTGACGCTTTAAATATGTGAATTAAACACCTAGCCCTGCATGTCGAAGTTGTGAGTTGTGGTTTGAGAAAAAAACAAAAAAACAAGTGACTGACAAAACTCTAGGATACTTTTTATTTTCTCTTTTGCTCAGAATGACCATGGATTTTTTTTAGAGGACTAACGGCATTTCCAGTCACGAGTGTTCATTTTGAGAGTCAAATGTTGGAAAATGAACAAGATAGAAATCCCAACAGACAGAGCCACAGACTTTTATTTTTACAACCGTTTTCAAACCTCTGAATCACATTTTCCTTCTTTTTTAGCTTTCCTTATTTTTAGTGTACATTCTTCTAGTTGACCTTCCTCCACAGATTCTGCTACGTATCCCATTTTATGATATAAAATATGATTTTAGTTAATGGGTAGGATTGAGTTTTGTTTGTTTATTACGGGGGAAGGGGATGTAAAGGATTGATGAGTTGTGCATAGCCAGTTTTACTGTATGTGTACTTCATTGCTATGATTTATTTCGATTAATGTTTCTCCCCCTGACGTTCTTACTTTGTTAAGTTAGCCAGAGGTGACTGTGCAACCAGTCCAGGATAACTGAAATAAACCTAATCAGTTTAACTCATGTTGTCTCTTGTGATTCTCTTTTAAATATGCTGTCTTAATGAGTTAATGAACCGATGCAATCCTCCAGGTGGACGGTCGTTTCCGGTTGAGAGTATGCTGTGTGCTAGTGGCTGCCGCTTCTCACCCATGTGTGGATGAGTGCTGAGTGTGAATGGTTGTGTATAAAACGTGTAAACTGTAAAGCGTCCTTGGGTTTCTAGAAGGGCGCTATATAAGTTGAACTTCATTCATAATGAAGGACATGGCCTGAAACACACTACAGACTGTGTTTCCAGATGCAGGTTATCTCTATGTTCATTTACACAGATAGAAGTTAGATGTTGGAGCTGGAAATTGTGTCTAATACAGCAATTTTACAGGAGAGATATTAACTTTCTTTACTTTCAACAGTCTGGGTTTCTTTTTTTTGTGTCATCTTGTCTGAAGTTCTTCTAACTAAACGTAATTACAAAGCAGCAGCTGCAGGTGTGCCGGTCACAGTAGTTCCGATCCATCTCACTTCTCAGCGTGGAGGGAAAGATCTTCTTCAGTGTTCTTGCCAGAAGGACGACAGACTTCCTCCTGAAGAACAAATACATTTACACTTCAGTAAAGAAGGGTGGCATTCCTGGAGTCCCTGGCTGCCTGGAGCACACTGGAGTGGTCACCCAGCTAATCAGAGAGGCTCGTGAAGGGAATGGAGACCTGTCAGTGCTTTGGCTGGACCTAGCTAATGCATATGGGTCAGTCCCCCACAAGCTAGTAGAAATCACTCTGAACCACTACCACATACCCCATAAGATCAAGGACCTCATCCTGAACTACTATGGGAACTTCAGGCTGAGAGTGACTTCAGGTAGCACAACATCCAACTGGCATAGGCTAGAGAAAGGGATTATTACAGGCTGTACAATCTCAGTCATCCTGTTCGCCCTTGCCATGAGTATGTTGGTGAAGGCAGCTGAGACAGAGTGCAGAGGCCCCCTGTCCAAGTCTGGAGTTCGACAGCCCCCCATCCGAGCCTTTATGGATGACCTGACGGTCACCACTACATCTGTGCCTGGATGCCGGTGGATCCTTCAGGGCCTGGAAAAGCTCATCAGTTGGGCAAGGATGAGTTTTAAACCATCAAAGTCCAGGTCCATGGTCCTGAAGAGGGGGAAAGTGGTGGACAAGTTCCGCTTCTCTGTGAATGGTGTGGTAATACCATCCATCACTGAAAAACCAGTCACAAGCCTGGGCAAGGTTTTTTAACTGTAGCCTCAGAGACACAGCATCAGTCCAATCCACCATCAAGAAGCTCGAAGCCTGGTTGTCCACCGTGGACAAGTCCGGCCTTCCCGGAAAGTTCAAGGCATGGCTATACCAACATGGCATTTTGCCCCGTATCCTCTGGCCTTTGCTGGTGTACGAGGTGACCATGTCAACTGTGGAGACCATGGAAAGAAAGATCAGCTCCTATCTCCGAAGATGGCTGGGCCTACCACGAAGTCTTACAAGTGCAGCGCTGTATGGAAAAAGCAACAAACTACAGCTTCCTTTCAGCAGCCTGGAGGAGGAATTCAGAGTCTCTCGCACGAGAGAGGCACTAGTCTATCAAGATTCCAGTGATACCAGAGTTGCAGCAGCAGGCATAGTGGTAAAGACAGGCAGGAAGTTCAAGGTTCAAGAGGAGCTGGAGCTGGCAGAGTCCCGGCTAAGACACAGGGCTCTGTTGGGCACGGTGGCCATTGGACGAACAGGACTGGGGTTTATTCCTCAGCCACGCTGCGACCTGGCCCAGGGAAAGGACAGACGCCATCTTGTCCTGGAGGAGGTGCGGGCAGGGGTTGAAGATAAGAGGACCAGCAGGATGGTGAGCATGCAGCAGCAGGGAGCATCGACAAGGTGGGAAGGAGCGCTGGAAAGGAAGCTGACCTGCAATGAAATCTGGAAGGCAGAACCACAGCGCATCAAGTTCATGGTCCAAGCTGTGTATGACGTGCTACCCAGTCCAGCCAACCTGCACACCTGGGGAAAAAGTGACCTACCCACATGTCCTCTCTGCCCAGGAAGGGGCACACTGGAACATATCCTTAGCAGCTGCCCAGCAGCCCTCAGTGGAGGCTGCTATCGCTGGCGTCATGACCAAGTATTGAGGGTAGTGGCTGAGACTACTTCCACTGCAGTTGCCAACAACAAGCACATCCACAGCCAGAGGTCAGTATCCTTCGTAAAAGCTGGAGAAAAGCCACGAGCACAGCAGACATCACCAGCCAGCCTAATTTCATCTGCATCAGACTGGGAAATGAGAGTGGACTTGGGTAGGCAGCTCAAGTTCCCAGAGTATGTGACATCAACTTCTTTAAGACCAGACCTGGTGCTTACATCTCTCTCATCCAAGCAGGTACTCTTACTGGAGTTAACAGTCCCCTGGGAGGACCGCATGGAAGAGGCTAATGAACGCAAGCGACTCAAGTACCAAGAGCTGGTAGAGGAATGTCAAAGGAAAGGCTGGAAAGCCCACTGTGTGCCAATAGAGGTGGGATGTCGAGGCTTCGCAGCCCGCTCCCTATGCAAGACCTATACCCTCCTTGGCGTCACAGGAGCTGCAAAAAGGAGAGCTATCAAGTCCACTACAGAGGCTGCAGAGAGAGCCTCAAGGTGGATTTGGATCAAAAGGTCCGAAACGTGGGCCAAAGCTGCTGGGACACAAGTCGGGGTCTGATCAGCCCTGGCTGGGTCGCCTGAGGGAGGGTGTCTGATGTTGTGAGACCCGAAACACCTAAGGATCTCAGGAAACATCACTGATGATGTGTCCCAGTGCATCCCCAGATGTATCTACACACCTTATCCAGGATGCGCATTATAAAATTACATTTGGCAGGTCAACTTTGTCTTCAGGGTATAAAGAAAAAACAGTACAGTGCAGGCGCTTCAGTAAACTGAAGTCTTACAAACCTTACAGTGTTTTACTTGCTTACTGTAAAGTCTACAGTATGTATATGATAAATCCAGTACATCTGCTAATGTTCATAAACAAGAAATTATACAGCAAATTCAACAGCTAGTCAATCCTGCAGAAGCAGACACCATTTCACTTTCAGACCTGAATTATGTTCCAGTGATGGATAAATATAAGAAAATATAATAATTCAGTGTTCTATCTGTAATTCACACAACATCAGACTTATACATTCTAATAGAAAATATAACGTACAGTAGGGGTGGGCGATATGGCTCTAAAATAATATCACGATATTTCAGGGTATTTTTGCGATAACGATATACTTGGCGATATAGGAAAACTAAAATATGAGGAATATATAATAATATATAATATAATAGGAATATAGTATAATAGTATAACAGAATAATCATAATGTGGCAAAATAAATAATATAGCATAAAATAATATAATGCAGCAAATAATATTGCAGAATATTTAGTGCATGCATATAAACTGCAAACTAAAACAATTATACAATAAATACACCTAAAGCTTCACAGTAAATAATAGACTACTTTTAAGACAGAACAGCCCTATTATCACGATATGGATTTTTAATATCATGATATTTCTGTGTCACGATATATTGTATACAATATAATATTGCCCACCCCAAACATACAGTATGTATCCAATTAACTAATATAGGTAAATTCCTTATTTTCTTATTCTGATGGATAACAGGTCTTATTTCGTGGATAGATAGATGTTAAGTTTTGTTTAAAATATTGGTTAAAATACTAATAAGCACAAACGTACTGTAAAGCCTGTAAACTTAATACTGGAGATTTTTGTTATTCTGAAAAGTGTCTTAATTCAGAGTGGTATTACAAAGTCTTATTAAAAATATATAATAATTTATCAAAACCTGCAGAAACCCTGATTTGAGTTCACTGTAAAACTTCTCATACATGAGCAGCTAGTTAATTCCTTACTACTAAAGCCACCAGAGTATGGAGCTTTTAGTTTCATGTTTATATTTTATATAAGTTAGTCAATTCCACCTTAAAACGGCTCACACGTTACATTAAGTTCCTTATGAGTTGTATATATTTGTGTTTAGAAATTACAGAAATTATAAACAGTCCATATAAAACTACACCTGTACTCTTATATTAATGTTCTGTTCCACCTTAAAAGCTAAAGACGTTTAAATTCAAAGCCTGAAGTCTGTGTGTCGCCACAGCAGCATTTAAGGTGGAATGGCTCATTCAAACACTACAATTTTGTAATTTTTTGTAAATGTTTTACTGAAGGCAATAAAATGTGTTTAAGAAAACTAGATAGCAGCTACTTACTCTGAGTGCCATGTCCTGTATAGGTGCTGCCTTAATGAAGGATTTTGGAGGGTTTTTCTGTCTTTTTGGCTCAGTTTGTCCGTGGTGTTCGTTACTTGCTGTAGGTGGAGAAATTGACTGCGTCCCTAATAGCGTCTTTTTACTAGTGCGTCTCAGAAAATTAGCATATCATTGAAAAGTTACTTTATTTCAGTAATTCAGTTCAAAATGTGAAACTTATATATTATATAGATGTATTACACACAGAATTATCTATTTTAGGCGTTTATTTTTTTATTGTTGATGATTATGGCTTGAAAGCCAATAAAAAACCCAAAAATCAGTGTCTCAGAAAATTAGAATATTAATATTAGACCAATTGGTACTTTTGGCAGTGTGGGCAGTGTGCCATTCTGACAGTTTCAGGCAAAATTTAAACATAGAAAATTGCGTATAAAACTTCATTAACATAATTTCTGCCTTTTGCTAAATGAATTGAAAAAATATCTTCTCTCAATATTATTATTTTTTTGCATCTTGTAACAAAAATCTGATGGTATATTGCAACTTACCTTTGTTACAAGTTTGAAAAAAAAAATAGAAAAAAAGGTTCAGAAAAAATAACTAGAAAATTGGAAGAAATGACGGAAACCCATTTCTTCTGTACTAATTTAATTCTGTAAAAATGATGTCTTAAAAATAAGTTTTACGCTGAATTTTCTATTTTCGAATTAGCCTTAAATTGTCACACAATTGAATTGATCAACGTTGCACTGACCCTCCAGACTCTGGTCCCTTGATTTCCAAATAAAATGTTAAATTTACTGATGATCAGTGATGGTTTGGAGAGACATGTCATCTGCTGGTGTTGATCCACTGTGTTTTATTATCAAGTCTAAAGTCAGTGCAGTTTTATTTTCCCAGAAAATCTTACAGCACTTCATGCTTGCCTCTGCTGACAACTTTAATAGAGAGGCAGATTTCATTTTCCAGCAGGACTTGGCACACTGTCCACACTGCCAAAAGTACCAGTTGGTCTTATATAATATTCTAATTTTCAATATTCTATTTTCATTTCCATTGACTGTAAGCCATAATCAGCAACAATAAAAGAAATAAAGGCTTAAAATAGATGACTCTGTGTGTAATACATCTATAATATATATATATATATATATATATATATATATATATATATATATATATATATATATATATATATATATATATATATATAACATTTTAAATTACATTTCTGAATAAAGTAACTTTTCAATGACATTCAATTTTTTTTTAGATGCACTAGAAGATCTTCATGAAATCTAAAGTGGTTCTTCTATAAACCAGTTAAAGCTGTATTCCAAAGAGTGTGTTCTGAGACTGCATATGAATGGTAGCTGAAACCTGGACGAGATAAACATGACCTTAAACCCGCGGTCAAGCAACAATCACAGACTTCTATAGGCTTTACCTTAACATCCTCCCCACTCTTGGCTAATGCTTCTGTGCATGGCTCATCTGTAAGAAAATAAAAGGATCTGTCACTAGATGGCACCATCGCATCAAGGGGCACCAAACAGTCAGCACAACTATTATTACTGGAGAAAATTCAACAGTTCAGCATATAAATAAGATTTTATTAGATTTTATATAATATAATATGATTATATGATACTATGATAATCACTGGTATGATGAAAATGTACTAGCATAATAATGCAGGCACATTCTTTAAAAGTGCAATGAACTTTTAATGCTTAAAAATATTTAGACACTTGAAAGAAGAAATATATGACTATAAAAAATAAATAATTTAAATAAATAAATCTAAATAAAATAAATCTAACATGCTGGCTCATTCACATTTATGGTTTTTACTTGTTAAGAATTATTTTCCACCACCTCTTGGTACCTTAATCTCAAGTTTCTTAATGAGGGAGAGTCACCTGGAATAGATTTCCCAGCATCTTGAAGGAGTTCCTGGAGGTGCTGAACAATAGTTGCTGCTCCAGCTCATCCAAATTACCATCTCAGTTGATCAGGTTTAGATCAGGGGATTGTGGAGGACAAATACTTACATAGTGTTTACTACATAATTCCATATGTGTCCCTTAATTGTTTTCATTTCTTTAATGTTAATTTACAATGCAAAAACTAAATTACAGAATGAGAAGGTGTGTCCAAACTGATACGATATATCTAAAAGGATTTCAGTCAGAAATAAAACTGTACAATATGTCAAAAACATAATTATTGTAAAAGGCTTAGGATGCACTGTTGCCTTTTAATTTGCCAATAAAAACATATAAATATACGAAAGTTACCATTTAATATATAGCGCTATATTGTGACTTTTTAAGTCAAATTTTAGAAGAAAAAAATTTCACAGTATAAAAAAATAATCAGTGAGATCCAACAATAGAGAGCAGTGCAACACTGCCCTCTAGTGGTCTGAGTGTAAACACAGCTTAAAATGAACACAGTAAATCGATACAGTATTGCAAAACAATATATCGCGATACTTCGATAATTATCATCATTTGTAACCACTGTTGGATGCAGAGACCTTGCTTCCTACACTGCCTTTTAAGTGAGATATACAAGATGATGCCTACAACAAGGTATCATCAAGCCAGCATTTCGTGTGTTTCAGGCGCAGCTTATTATTCTGGATTACACCAGTTTACAACAGACTTCCAAATAAAAGAACGTGTCCATATGAACAGAAGCACTCACAGAAAAACAAAAAACACAGGAGGCAGAAGTGGTATAGCTCATCTTTATAGAAAAAATAGGTTCATACTTCAGGGGAAACAAAATATTTTTTTGCTTTTTTGTTTGCTTTTCCATGTTTTAAGTTTTTTTTGTTGGTTCGTTTCAGTAGAATCCCTACGACTTGGCAGAAGCCATGCTCTTACAGTCTTTCAGTCATTTCAGTCTTTTCAGTCTGTTCAGTGTCCATCACTGTGGCACAAGTCCTTTAGTTCTTCCATCGGAGTGGAAGGTTCACAAAGAAAGCCCCGCCCACAAAAACAGAACAAACAAAAACAAATAAAACAGACGAGGATAAGAGTCCACTGCTGCTCTTTTTGATGTCACACAAGGCAATCAGGAAGTGACAAATCAGAACATGCTGAAGGTAAAACAGGCAAACTGCAGCACAATGCGAGATGTAGAACAGCAGCTGGACAGCGCTGACAGGTGGAGGTGGTCAGTGTTGTTGATGTACTACCACCAACACTAGGAGAGTGAATACCACCAGCACATGCCTCCTTCGATACATGTGAAGTCAGACTCCGCCTCTTTTTTTTTTCCACTGCAGCATGACTGGGTAGTCAGCGTGACTGGAGGAAAGTGCCGGATCCCCAGCTCTGATACACAAGCTAACAGATGCCTGTGCTGACCAACATAATAGGAGTGACAGGGGAGAGGAGAGAGAGTGCCATCCACCCACCCAGAGAGGGCATAGCTTACTGTGCTCTTTCGGACTCCGGCTGCTGATGGGCGAAGCAGCATGATCCGGTAATTCAAACAGTTTGTTCTTGTTTTGTTGGGTATGATTTGTGAGAACAGAAGCAGTGCAGTTCAGACAACCAGTCCACTGCTTCAGTAGTACTTCACTAGTCCTCCAGCCACAGCACCAGTCCAAGTTATTCTGACTGATATATATATGTATATTTAGATATCTGCTGAAGGCACCGCGCTTGTTTAGTCCCGTCTGTGGCTCTCTGTGATCAATACGATCAATGCAATCAACGCATCAAGAATCACATAATCCTGGACTGAAGAACACAGTCAGTTAATGGATGAAACAAACAAACAAACAAAAAAGTTCTAAGCCTGGAACTCGAGTCTGAGTCCAGGTTGTCAGCCCAAAAGTTTTTTTTTTTTTTTAGTTTTTTGTAAGCACATCCTAAAATACATCCATTGGTTCTTGTGTTCCTCTGATATGCACTTTTTAGTTCCAACAGTCAAACGTTGCTGTACTCGAATAAAAGGAAAGAAAACAACAAAATAAAACAAACAAAAAATAAAAGAACAACAACATGTACAGCTATTGAGATTCAGAAAAAAACTAAACAAAAAACAAAGAGAACAGTCACTGGCTATGGCTGCATCCCAATTGCATACTACACACAAATACTATAAAGGTTCAGTATATACCAGGGGTGGGACAATATACTGATACCGTGATATATCGCATCGTTTTGATATGTGGTAACAAATATAAATATTTTTTTATTAAAACATAAGATTCCTCTAAGACTCACACCCCAATTAGACTTAGTGTAAAGTTACTGCTTCATTACTCCGCATGGTGGCACTAATCAAATAATTAAGGTAAACCTGTGGTGAAGAATTTTGGAATTTTGTGTGTTAAATTCTGTGAAACCAAAAGCAATAAACCAATAAACCAGTATTTTATCCTCTTCAGTAAAACAGATGCCGTGAAGTAGCGTAAATAATTGTGTGGTAAAATATTGAATATCAGAATCATGTTGTAACCGTGGGCAACGTATGGTGATAATATCGTATCGTGAGATGCCCTGTGATTCCCACCCCTAGAATATACACTATACATTATATCCTGACATTTAAACCTATCTATCTATCTAGTGCGGGGTTTGGCAGTTCAGTACACAAAAAACCAAGTGTACTAACTAATTTTGTACTAACATCTGATATAATAATTCCCCCCCCCCCAAAAAAAAAAAAAAAGATTGTGATACATTGGCGTCTTGTTTCAATTTTTTGTTTCTTAAATGCACAAAAAAGGAGTATTAGGAATAAAAAGTGTCAGTCTTATGTTAGGTATGTTGATGTTTCTGAATATTACATATAATAAAAGTACAATATGTTAATAATTAACAATTAATTATTATTTATTTAGTTAATTAGAACTGTGCATATATGTTATCCAGGATCTAATAATAGTTTCTTACATGGAGTGTTCTTTTTTTTCCCTAAATATACTTAATTTTGTGGTATAAAACAAGTGATATTTTAATCCAATTTTGTTTAACATTTTTTAACACACCGGTAAGTTCCCATTAAATTTTCACAACAACTGGACCTACATTTCTCAAACCTCTTCCTAAAGACTGTTACTGTACTCTGACATGACAAAAGTCATGGGATAGCAGTATGCAGATTGATCACAAATTGTTACCTCGAATAATGTTTACGGAACGCCCACACCTGTGTAAGTTGTGAGTCAGGATTAACTGGGGTATTGTCTTAATTCTTTAGAGATGTCCATGCCAAAAGCCATATCAAAACACATAACTCTAGTGACACAGTACAGTAATGCAATGTGACATGTAAATATAAAATAAAAAATGGTGGGAAAAAAGAAAGAAAGAAAGAAAAAAAAAACCCTACACAATATCCATGTGGGTACCCATGTGTCTTTGCCACCTGTACCTGTACAGCATCAGAAAACTGTAACTCAATTCAATACTATCATGGTTTTACTCAGCAAACTACCGAGTTTGGCCTTTCTTTTTTTTTTTTTTTCTCCACAAGCACAAGCACAACATAAACATCATTTTTCTAGAAGGATCTATGGCATCAGTGTGGTGTTTGGTACCAGTGAATCCAGGCCTTGTCAGGTCATTTGTTCCAATAACAGGTACCAGTTACAGCTGCTCAGAGGCAATTGCAGGTCACTTACGGGGTTTTTTTTTGTGCAAAAGTCCAGTGCAAGGAAACAATTTGTGCAGGTCAATTACAGGAAGCATTGTGGCAGGCTGACCTTGGACCTCATCGACCACATTTTTAAAAAAAAGTATCACAGATGGCGAAGTATCAGCAAACTGTTTTGCAGATTCGTTCAGAACTGAAATTCCTTCATTTGACATACACTAGAAATGTTTCAACTACTGTTAAAACCATTACACTTAAGCTTATTCTAAACTCCACCGTCATTCACAGTAGAGGAGTGGATTTCAACATACTTTTTTGCTGCTGTTTTTTATTTAGTTCTATAAGTAAAACTTGAAACTGCTAAAATATTTAGTTTTGATCAGATTTGATGTCTCTTCACCCTTATCCATATTAATGCTGGGTGAAAATCCAGCAGTACAACTAGCAAATTTTAAAATAGGAGAAAGCAGTGACTGGATATAAGCATGGACTCAACAGCTTTTAAAGTGAAGCCACCACAGACAGGTAGGTCTAGTGCCTCTGCTGGCTGGTTGCAGTATTACGTGTAGCTCCGCCCATCCCATATGTTTCAATGACAAAACAGCCCTTTCCATTTTTTATCACATTTATCTCATCAAAACTATCTTTTCATGTCCAGTGTCCCGAAATTTCCAACATTTGTGTTTTCTCTGTGCTAATATTGAAATATATATATTTTTGTTATTCTGCAATATCGTAAGAAGGCGGGGTTTCACTTTGGGGTGAGAAGTGATTGATAGACAGTCCTAGTTGGAACAGACCATCTGCATTAGATGGAGTAGTTGAGCTGTAGTTGAGCTGTCAGGCTATTAGCTAGTTAAACATACTATCATTGATCGCTGATGATTTTTTGGTAAGTCTAAATAATGTCAGAATAAATTAAATAATGTGATCTAATTAGTTAATTAGTTAACTAGCTTTCTAATTACGCAATAATTACATTATTGACTTGATTTGAATTGAAAACCGCTGGAATACAAATTAAGAGGAAGATGGATGCTCACAAGCCAACAAACCAAGCATAAAGTTATCCAAAAGCAGTGTGTAAGACTGGTGAGGGGGAAACGTGGCAAGATGCATGAAAACTGTTATTAAAAACCAGGGTTATTCCACCAAATATTGATTTCTGAACTCTTAAAACTTTATGAATATGAACTTGTTTTCTTTGCATTATTTGAGGTCTGAAAGTTCTGCATCTTTTTGTTATTTTAGCAATTTCTCATTTTCTGCTAATAAATGTTCTAAATGACAATATTTTTATTTGGAATTAGGGAGAAATGTTGTCTGTAGTTTATAGAATAAAACTAAAATGTTCATTTTTCTCAAACATAAACCTAAAAATAACAACATCAGAGAAACGATTCAGAAACTGAAGTGGTCTCTGAAGTGGTTTTTGCCAGAACTGTATATAACAGTGAACATTATTTTGGACAAAATTTTTTTATACAAAAATGACTAATGCTTTAATAACTGTGACTCTATACACACAGTGATGATTAGTTACAAATTAAAATGTATTTTCTTTAAAAGGGTATAATTGCTTTGATATGCGATTCTATTTTCATTGTGGATTTGTCTGGCTCCACCTCTAGCCTCTAGACTTTGGTTGCAAATTTGACATTGCAGACATTTTTGGCTTATAGAACAACTATAGAACTATAGAACAAAAGTGATTAGAACTGCAGCATCCATGCTTATATACAGTCACTGGGAGTGAGACTTAAAGATCTATTTTTTTTGTATTTTTTTATCTTGCTGTAGAAGTTTGTACCTAAATGTATCGTTTTCGTTAAAAGTGCTATTAAAACAAAAGTTCTAGTTGTGTAACCACACCTCTATATTGTCTGGCTTTATGTCTTGTTCTGAACGGAAATCCAAACGAAGCATTCAGAACCTGCTGCGCTGAACATTCATCAACGTCTGTCTGTTCGCTCAGCCTCAGTAAACACTGACTCTGCTTCTGGGAGAGGTCAAAGCTGTCTGTCGTCATCTCAGCCTCAACATTCAATACTCTAGAACTGAAACGTACACGTCCTCTCTCTTCTTCCTCTCCCGTCTGCCAGTTAACAGAGAAGCAACAGCAAAAAAAACAACCATAAAAATATCATAGACAATAACATGAACACGAACAACAACCACAACAATAACAGTAACAGTAACAATAGAATAAAGGTAATTGCACATTAACCATCATCTGGGAGATGGATATTCAAACTGAAAAAAGTAGAAAATGGAGGAAAAATTAAATAAAAAAAAATACACACAGAAACACACACTCACGTATGCCCCCCTCAACCCTCCAACTTACAAACAAACACACAAAAATGAACAAACAAGGAGTTAAAGTAAAAGAACGTAATGAAAAAAGAGGAACATGCAGAAAAAGAAATAGAGATGGAGATAGAAATGATGGGGGGGGGGTAAAAGATTGTTTTCAACCTTCAAGTCACCTTGAAGACTTTTCACAGCAGTATCTTAAGTCACACTTCAGTAACCTTTGAATAAAAAAAGGAACACGTGAGATATGGATACGGAGAGATATTGCTCTTCATAAGTCTCTGTTTGGCTCTCTCTCGTTGAGTTTCCAATGTCCTTTTCCATTTCCTCTCCTTGCCTTCGGGTTAGCACTCTTCTGTACCCTCAGTGATTGTGCAACTCCTTCCCTCTCCCGCTCTCGGAGCGAGTGTCTGTGTCCTAGGCGATCATGTACTGAGTGATGGCTCTAAGAGCATAGAGCAGCTCAGCCTGAAGCCGAGCTTCCATCACTAACAGGTTCACATGGACCTGAGGAGAGAGAAAGGGAAGGAGAAAGAGGTTGTGGCGTTAAAATGAATACAGGAAGTACATTTCCTGTCTGACTACAGACAAATTTTGGCAAAGAAAAGCATGGTCAAGACTGTTTTGCCCTGACAATGCATTACGATGAGACAAACAGCTAAAGGTTATTCACACAAAGTAATTTAGCCATAAAAAAACCTTCTTTTCTACTTCCAGCGCTGTACTTTGCCTTTGCATAGCTCCATCTTTTTTGTACTGTTTTTAGAATTTTCCTTACTTTTTCTTTCACTTTACATTACATTACATTACATTTGGCAGACGCTTTTGTCCAAAGCGACTTACAATAATGAAGTACAAAAGTAATAGGAATTAAGATAAACCATTTTTAGATAGGGCTTAAAGGAGGTCGAAGGGAAATAAAGGGATAGAGAAGTGAAGGGGGGGGAAGAAGGAAATGGGGTTAGAAGTAGTTAGTGTGTTAGAGGTGTTAGGAGAGAAAGCGCTCTTTGAAGAGCTCTGTCTTCAGGAGTTTATTAAAGATAGTGAGAGATTCTCCTGATCTGGTAGTGGAAGGTAATTAGTTAGAGGTGTTAGGAGAGTAAGTGCTCTTTGAAGAGCTCTGTCTTCAGGAGTTTCTTAAAGATAGTGAGGGACGCTCCTGATCTGGTAGTAGAAGGTAGTTAGTTAGAGGTGTTAGGAGAGAAAGCGCTCTTTGAAGAGCTCTGTCTTCAGGAGTTAATTAAAGATAGCGAGAGATTCTCCTGATCTGGTAGTGGAAGGTAGTTTGTTCCACCATTGGGGAACTCTGTATGAGAACAGTCTGGATTGCTTTGTGTGAATGTTTGTTTGGCAAAGCGAGGCGACGTTCATTGGAGGAGCGCAGCGGCCGGGAGGTAGCGTAAGCCTTCAGGAGTGAGTGCAGGTAGGAAGGAGCCTGTACTGTCATCACCTTGTAGGCGATTGTAAGAGTTTTGAATTTGATGCGAGCATCAACTGGTAGCCAGTGGAGCTCAATGAGCAGCGGGGTGACATGTGCCCGTTTTGGTTGGACTTTAGACACTTTTCATACTGTACCACCCCTATTATTGTTGTTTGTTTTTACTGTGTTCTATCTCTTTTTTTTGGTGGTCCTAATGAGAGCCAGTTTCATCATATTGTTTTTGATAGTCTTTGGGACTGTCTGACTGGGGGATACATTACATTTTTTTTAAATGTTTCGGATTGACTGACCTTCATTACTTAAAGTATTTTTTCTTTATTTAGTTGAGTAGTTCTTGCTTCTCATAATATGGATTAGAATATTACTCAAATAGCTATTCACTGTATACCTGTAACTCTACCTCTACACAACTTTACAACTGATGCTCTCAAACACATTAAGAGACAAGAAATTCAAGTAGTTAACTCTTGATGAGTTCAGCACAGCTGTTAACTGAAAGCCTGAATTCCAGGTGACTCTACCTCATAAAGCTGACTGAGAAAATGCCACAATGTGCAAAACTATCATCCAAGCTACCTTACACTTTTTTGTTTACTAAATAATTCCATGTTTTTTTAATTCATAGTTTGGATAACTTTAGTATTAATTGACAGAAATAATTTAAAATATAACCATAACAGTGGTGGTTCCTGGCTTTTTTCACCTCCACTGTTCTAATACAGAAACAAGTCAGCCAGTTTGCATTGCATTGCATGTAGTTATCAAGAAGCTTCAGGTTTTAAATACTATATTGCTAGAAGAACAATGAGGCTGAACTGTTTCATCCTTGAGATTCATATTCATCAATCAAAATAACAAATTATGAATAAAAGCTATATACAAACACAGTTACACAGCAAAACAAGATTCTCTTAGAGTCCCTACCTTCTCTGATGCTTTGAGAGGCGACAAGGGATGTGGGCACAGAGGGTTCTTGGTAGAGTCTGGGTAGCAGGCCACTGCCTTAATATAAAGCTTCAGTCCACGCTCCAGTAGATGGTTCACTTCTCCATAGTCATAATCATCGTATCTGTAGAAATACAGCACAGAATATGACTGAGACAGTTATATAATTTAATTTTTTTTCTGCATTAAGGTTATTTATAAAATCCCTTTATTGTAGCGGGTTTATCCAGATACACTATTACAAAGGACACAAGCCACTGACTGAAACATAAATAGGAGTTCCCAAAAATACTGAACATGGCATCTGTTTACATATAAAAGTTCTTTCTTTTAACAGCCAATCAGCTTGAATTGTTATTCTGTGAGCAGAGGAAGGACAGTGCGTTAGAGGTCAGAGCTCTCCATGATGTGGAGATCTGCGCAATAGCAGCAGCCATAACAAGCTGAGAGGCTGGTTTCATATGACTGGAGAGAACAGTCTGTGAACAGACTTGCCTTCAAGGATTCTAGTTTAGCTTTACTGGGCTGTAGGGAGAGTAAGTGATGAGTGATGGACACTGATAGTACCTAATTCCATAGATGCAATGGATGTAGTTCCAGATGGCTCTTTTTAGATCGGGGTCATGGGGGGAAGGGAGAGAAGCCACACTCCGGAACCGGTCGTCCAGCAGATGCCCGATGTCTGAATAGAGCCGGTTTACTAACGAGAATCCGTGATCTTCCCACGAATAGTCCTGTACACAAACATACACAAGGACGTGTTACAGATTAGCGGCCACAACATTGCAAAACACATTCAAAAATGCACTAAAAATTGTAAATAAATCCAGATTGAAATAAAACTTTATAACCTTATAACCTATAAACTTTTTAACACCAAGAAAAATGCAAACTTTTCGCATTTATTTAGGCCACATTAGCAAAATAGTCCATTTAGAGCTCCTTTAATAATATCCATTATATACTGTGTTTTGGATCCTGACAAAATCAGATGTCAAAATCCAAAGTACTCTCTTTAAGGATAAGGAAATATGAAGTATAGAATTGCCTCTGAATCAACACTGAGGCACAGTGTGTATGTGCTGCTTCTCTGTTGTAACCCAATGCAGCCGCAATGTCCTCACCTGCACCCGGAATACTTGGAAATGGTCCTCCTCCTGTCGGGCGAATTCCTGGTAGCCGAAATCAGGGTCTGTGACGAAGCGGGAGGGGTCTGTCAAAAACATCATCTCCTCTTCCTCCTCTTCTGCATCTGATCCAGATGAAGGACAGAAAAAAAGCAGAGGAAAGTGAAAACAGGATCATCGTACAAAATATGCCCTGGAAATGTGCTAATTTTCAGTGTAAATACGAAGGGCACTACGTTTTTGGTGGGCTTAACAAACTAAAGCCCTATCCGGATGAGATTAGTTTCTTAGTGGGACGTCTGTGAAAAATATTTCACACAATATTTCAAACTCTTGCATTCAGACTGCAATTGAAAAACAAGAGGACCAGTGAGGTTTTTTGGCTATTTCAGTCACATGACTTCGCATTCAGTAGCTCCTCTATTTCCACTCGATGTTGTGTTCACGTGGATCTCCATGGAAACGCGCCCAAAAGTGTAATTACGATGTGTAGCAGTGGACAAAGAGACATTTTATTAAACGCGAGGAGACAAAACTTAGAAATGTGCGTCCGGACAGGAATAAAATTACCGGAGGACCAAGGAGTTCAGTGAAAAACAGCAGATAATTCTGTAATTCCTGTAATTTCTGTAATTTTCCCAAAGGACATCTAAGAAAAACATACACATCTCAGAGGACCACCTGAAAAACTAATCCTGTCCAGATAGGGCTTATGGCACCCTTACAATGGGATGAGTATGCTGGGGTTTTTTTATTTTTTTTTATACAGTTGTTGACTTGACTGTCACTGATCAGGATCCCTGGTGCACAGCCTACCTATATGCAGAAGTGTGTGTGACTGTAGGACTGGGTCTCCTTTTCTTTCTTTCTCCTCCTGAGATTTCTGAATCCTCTCTCGCAGGCAGGCCAGCTCACAGCTCGAGTCTAGAGACTGCATTATAGAGAAGATGAAAGAAAAGTTATGTAGAGTTATGCACATTAACCCACGTAAATGTACAAGAGATAACACATTTGAGTTAACCAGCATTTCTGGAGAGAGCTTGTTATCATGTAGAGCAACGGCTGTGGTTTTCACTGAACATGAAAAGCAGGCAGAGCTAGATTAACTACTGTGCCAATAAGAGCCGAACTCAACCCACGTATGAAACACAGAAAGCTACGTCTGGCTGTGGTGAGCGCTCAGCCCTTACCCTCCTGCGTGGTGTGCGTTCTGTAGGTGGTAAGGCTGTGTTGCCGTTGGCAGCGTCGCAGAGGCAGTAGCCCGGGGGCGTTCCGTGAGGCACTCTCTGGGAGGGCGCGGTGTCCGTCTCGGCGGCCGAGCCGAAGATAAAGCTGCAGAGCGAGTGACAGTGGGCCAGCAGCACCACGGCCTGGACCAGCTCGGCTAGCGACCAGCACTGCTCGCCCGGCTTCAGCAGAGCCTGCAGGACATCAGGAGGTTCAGAGTTCAGCTCAGTTCAGTTCAGTTCACTGGAGAGAAACCAGACCATGAGCGGTCCAGTCCCAGATCTCACTTTACTTACATTTAATAATACACCAGTGCGATATTGGATTACAAAGATTACTCGTATGATATGCTGCATTACCCTGAAATGAACGGAGCTGACCCACAAACTGACCCATAAAATAAAACAAAGGATGAAAAGTAGCCCTTGTTATATTGTTACATACTTATGTATTTGAAACTTGTAATTTATTAAAGCTCATAAATACTAAGCATCCTTCCCACAGTGCTACACACTCTCCTAGCCTGGAGACTGCAGATGGCTGTCTAAAAAAAGGTGCATTGGCTTACGTTTTGTGAATGTTTTTGAGAATTGCATTTTCAGGAAAATGTTAAGTAACATTGTGTTTACCTTCCTAAAATAATCACCTAATATTTTTTTTGCCCAAATTATCTCCTCATGATGATGCATAGCCACCTTGGGTAAAATTGCATACAGTTGATCAGATCATTTGATTCTACCCTTTAGGATAATGGTCTATGTCAAGAGTATGAATTAAGCTGATTTATTTGAACTAATCAAAATATAATTTTAATAGTTTTCCAAGATGGAGCTTCATTAAACTAATCTCTACATTTCAGGGCTCATCCCCAATTGGTAAGTGATAAGATTTTTACTTTTATAAAGTTTACTTCTTATTAATAAAGGCTGTAAATATTGCATAGTTGTTTAGTCTTTTTTAGTCAGCAAAAAAAGCAAAACCCATAAAGCTAGCTGGAAATGCTGTGCAGTTTGAGAATGTTAAATGTTAAAACAATAAAATCTTTTTCAATAAAATATTAAATACATTTTTGATAAGTATTGTTTTTGGTTGGTTCTACTTAACAACTGTATAAGAAAATATCATAAACCATTGCTCCTTTTTAAATAGATATAACAACAACTCATTTGATATAATGTCAAGAATAACTGCAACATTTAAATTACAAAAATAAAGATACAAGGTTTTCTGTAACAGTAACGATATGCAAAAAGTTAATTAATAGCTAGGGTGCAGACTGCTTGCACTTGAGAAAAAAATCTGAAGCATATCAGCATATTTCTACTGGCTACCATTACAATTTTAACTAAATTCTAGTTTCAAAGTGCAGTAAAATATTTGATAACTTGCAAACATTTAAAATACCATATAGTTTGTTTCCTTTATTTATTTTTAGGTATTTCAGGTTGGTCTGTATGTGTTTGGCAGCAGTAATGTGAGATTAACTGGCCTGAAACTTGTCAGGATCAGCTACAGAGGTAGTTTTTACATGTTAAAATAGATTTCATCATCATTTAAATGAATGCTAAATTTACCAAATATTCAAATTGTATTTATGCAGCTCCAGTCTGTATAATTTATTACACTACCTAAACATACATAACCGTTCCCCCACACAGCACCTTTCCTTAGTGATGATGTGCACGGAGCACTCTGCCCTACCTGGATGTGGGAGTGAGCAGTGAGCCACGGTTGGTGAGCCAACACTTTGTTGATGTGGTCGAGCTGCTGGAGGCGAGGGGGCGCTGCTTCCAACCCCTGCAGCCACAACGGGTCTCCCCCCACCCGCAGGAACTGCGCCGAGTGCAGAGACACCAGGTAGCTGCAGTGATGCCGAGCTGCAGCCTAAAACACACCCACACAGAAGAGATATCATTTATACACGTACTTCTGTTCGGTGTTTTGGCAAACTTGCATGACGCACTGCACATATAAACCTGCTTATGAGACTTTCTGTGGTTTCTTTTGGTTTCATAACCCTCTATTCTGTGCTATTCTGCGAAGTGTAGAAACAATATATGCCCTTGTAGAGTTGTACCTGGGTCAATGACAATTTTAGAATCATAAAATAAGAGTACCTTTTGCAATAGTTGAAACATTTCAAATGTGCACCCATAACCAAGCTATATATTTTAGATTGATTTTACTGTTCATTCAAATAAATTGGCTGTGGCCTAACAAAATGGCACGTGGTGAAATCAGAATCAACATGAATTAGTTCCTTAACATGCTAAACATTTTATACAAGTTCTTAATAGTGTAACATGTTTATAAATAAAGTATTTGCATTATGTAGATTTTTTGTAAATCTCATTTTTATCTTTTATTCTAATTCTATACATTTACAGTCACCTTCTGAACTGTACTTAACATACTCATTTCTCTTCTAAATCACATAAATCTGATAAAATTAAAGTTTTAAAAATACCAAACTATATCCTGTATCAGCCACAGATTTTTTTGGTATATTACTGCTTTTATGGTCAGACCATGTGACATTTTGGCATTTTGAGTAACAAAACATTTTTTGTAAACTTAAAATAACTAACTGTTAATAGGAGAGGTAGAACATATTAGGAAATGCATTGAAATGTACACACGCAAGTCCCATTGCAGGAATTAATTAATCTTAATTAATCTTTAGAAAAAAAAAAAAAAGTACATTAATACTAAAGTCATCCAAACTATGAAAAAAACATATGGAATTATTTAATAAACAAAAAAAGTGTTAAACAACCCAGAATATATTTATTTATTATATTTATATTTTTAAAGTAGCACATCTTGCTTAGATGACAACTTTGCCATTCCAGCTGAGAAAAATCTGGAATCTTGGAATGTATCCTCAAGTGTAGTTGCAGAGACCATTAAAATGTTATGATGAAACTGGCTCTCATCAGGACCAGAAAGGAAGAGTAAGAGTTACCTCTGTTGTTACCTCAAGCCTCGTGTTATGTTAGGCTTGATCAGTGAACACAGGTTGAGTCAAAAGTGGCAAGACGCCCTCTTTCGGCACCCCGGATAAGAGCACCTAAATGCTTCACAGAGTATTTTTGGTTTGTTTACTACACGATTCTTTATGAGTTCCATCACAGTCTGGATGACATAAGTATTCATTTACATCATTTACACCACTTCGTTCCTTGAATTTGCCCTGAAATACAGTAATATATCAGCAGAGGAATGGACACAGGGTGGTACATCCTCTTACCATGATGGCTATGTAGTGGCGGTAGTGATGGGGCAGTGGGCCGTCCATATACAGGATGTAGTGCTGGGTGCGCAGGAAGCTCTCCAAATACTGCGGATGGGAGGCCATTTGCTGGGATACTGTGTCTAGACGCCCCCTGCTGGCCAGAGCCTTCATGCACAATGGAGAGGCTCGTTCCTTCTCAGAGTTCACCTTCATCACCTGCACAGGGCAAAACACAAAACTGGCACCATGAGATACAAAACACTGCAAAAGGCAAAGGAGAGCAGCATACAGGTACAAACTGGTTTGATGAACCTGCAGAGACGTCCTAGAAATATAAAGATAATTACTTTTATTTTGTTACTCCTGTAAGACAAGATATTGGAAGATATTTTATTCCAAGACATTTTAGACCATTTCTATTGGTTTATTCATTATAAATGAACTATGAATGATATAGTGCCAAGACTAAAACGACCAAATTCAAATGTTTAAAAAAGCAATACAAAACACATACTTAATTTTGGTGTTTTGGCAAACTTGCATGACACACTGCACATATAAACCGGCTTATGAGACTTTCTGTGGTGTCTTCTCGGTTCATAAACCCACTATTCTGTGCTATTGTGAGAAATATAGAAACAGTAAATGTCCTTGTAGAGTTGTACCTGTGTCAATGACAAATTTCGAATTTTAGTTAGCTATATATTTTAGATTTTAGTGTTTTGTACATTTGGCCTTACTAAATGTCATATGGTGCCACCATGATTATTTATTTATAATACAAAACACAGAGATACAAGGTTTTTCTGTGGCAGTAACCTTATCCACAAAAAGTTGCGAAAAAACAAAACTTAATTATTAGCTGTAAGAGATCTGTGTACAGATCTCTTGCACTTGAGAAAAAAATCCAATCTGAAGCACACCAGCGCATTTCTGCTTGCTACCATTAAAAGTAAACTATTCTGCTAAAATCTAGTTGAAAAAGTGCAAAAAGGCAGTAAAATCGGAAAATTTGCAAACATTTAAAATACCCTACTAACCCAAAAGAGCCCATGGTGAGGTGTTTGTCGCAGACCCTTTAAAAGATGTGGAAAGTTCCCTACAGCATTCTGTCAATCATAACTCATTAATACTCATGAACGTAACACATAATAAACATCCTGAGAGCATCATTACAGCACAGTGTGTGACTCTGCGTTAGTTTATCTGACCTTATTTACAGAATGTAGGAGTGCTTTGGGGTAAATCCTGGAGATAAAAATTAAACTAGCTCCTTTTAAAAGTGTATTATTAGCTTCTACAGGTCTGTAACAACCATTTACCCATTTAAACTCTTTATTGAAATGTTTTAGGTTCCATTTAACTAGTTCTGACATGAATTCTACAACAAAAAGTTAAAATACAAGTTATGAAATTGTTGTTTTCATTTGTGTTACATAAGGATGTTAGCAAAAAAACCCGATGAACCTGCAAAAATGTCCTAAAAAATAAATATACTTGAATTACAAGAAAATAAATCAGATTTTCTGTATTTTAGATGTTATATTCTGTCTCTTCAGTAAGAAATGAAAGAAATGTCCAACTTCTCGCTTTCTTTTTTCCACTGCAGGCCATGTTTCTCAGAGTTGGCTGGGCCGTTCTGCAGCACAGCAACTGGCTCCAAATGGAGCGTTATAAAATGGTAACGGGCCACGACTCCGCCGTGGGTAATAAAGCTTGTCGGCCTCTAAGGAATTCTCTTGGACTCCTGAAAAAAAGTGATGGAGGAAGAAAATAGAAGCAATACCAACAGTAGCATTCTTTGAATAATTCTTTGGTTTGGGGGGGATGAAGGGAAAAAGAAACAAACAGGACCTCTGCACTGGTCCTGCAGGCATGTAGTCAGACAGAGGGAGAGCGGGCAGCGAGTCTGGAGTTGGTCTTCAAGACAATAGCCAGACAGACGGCTGTCTACCGGGCTGTCTGGTTCACGCGCTCGAGATACTTCCAGTCAGTGAATTGGGCAACAACAGGGAGTCTGGCTTAAAAATCCTCTCTTTCAATCCTCGGCTCAACACAAAACCCTGATGCCTGGTAATACCCAGCAGAACCTAATAAACAGCAAACAGAAAGGGTTTCACTTCCTCCCATTTACAACCTTCCCAGAATACCCTGTTGTAAAATGTGTTCAGTATTAAGATTATCTTATGTAGAAGAGAGAAATTCAGCAATTCAGTATGATGTTCAGTACTGAATACCAGAATTTAAAGCAGCATTATGTACCACATTTCATTTAAACTGCAGATTCAACATCCTATTCATGCTTTACTGACCAGTGTCAAGTACAAAATAGTGAAGTAGTGTCATTTCCCAAATTACGATTAATTACAAACGTGTTGTTTTGTTTTGCTATGTCACTGGCGTTAAAATGACAATAAAACTGATTATTGCAAGACTTTTTTGGGTCAATATCCACCAAAAACTGTGTAATTCAAGTCACATGTGCAAAATCCTATAATATCAGTGACATTGCTGTAGAGGGCTGCACAATATCTTTTTTTACTGTCATTGCAATGTACACATGCACAAAACATGCAGAACATGCAATGTTTTGTGCAATGTCAAATTATATTTTTAAGTTGCTAATATGAGTCATTTAACCCATTACTACCAGTAATGCTGTGCTGGAGCCAAAAAAGAAAGTGTTTTCTACTGAAAAACAACATAAAATAATTCTGATTTTGCTATTTATAGGTTTATGTTTGAGTAAAATGAACATTTGTGTTTTATTCTATAAACTACAGACAACATTGCTCCCAAATTCCAAATAAAAATATTGTCATTTAGAGCCGTTATTTGCAGAAAATGAGAAATGACTGAAATAACAAAAAAGATGCAGAGCTTTCAGACCTCAAATAACGCAAAGATCAGAAAAGTTCATATACATAAAGTTTAAAGAGTTCAGAAATCAATATTTGGTGGAATAACCCTGGTTTTAAATCACAGTTTTCATTCATCTTGGCATGTTCTCCTCCACCAGTCTTACACACTGCTTTAAATAACTTTGTCACTCCTGCTGCAAAAATTCAAGCAGTTCAGTTTGGTTTGATGGCTTGTGATCATCCATCTTCCTCTTGATTATATTCCAGAGGTTTTAAATTTGGTAAAAATCAAAGAAACTCTGCTGCCTAACCAGACATCCACTCTACTGTGACACTCAGCACTTTTAGCTCAACACATGAAAGCAAATCCCATATTAAAAAAAGTTCCTCTTCTTCCAGTTACTGTTCTTTTTAAGGGGGTGTTGAGAAATGAACGGGAAAGTACACTCATCGAGCAATTTATTACGAAGAAGTGTATAACCACTTACTGACAGAAAGGCTACAGTAACTACCTTAACCACCCTGTATTAGTGCTGGGCAATATAACCTCAAACCAAGCATCATGATTAATTAACCATTATACCACAGTTTACCCTATATCCCACAGTTTCAAACACGCAATGTGGTTGGATGAGAGAGGTATTGTAGGAGTGCCAGTATTGCATAATAATGTAAAGCTCCCAATACAGCAATACTTACAAGGGAAAAACTTATAGTTATAAATCAGCCACTGGTCATTGATGAGTAGGGGTGTAAGAAAATGTCAATATATGGAAAGTAGGGGTGGGCGATATGGCCCTAAAATAATATCACAATATTTCATGGTATTTTCCCAATAATACTCTTGGCTGAAAACTGAATAAAAAAATGAGAGAATATAATTCAAGAATAAACTACTGCAACAAAATAATATGTTATTTTATTATTGCATACAATATAATATGGCACACCCCCAACTGAGATATTAAAAAAAACACAAGAATTTTATCAGATTTATAACAAAGGCAAATGATCCAGAATGGCATGATACTAATAATGCATTCCAAATATCTACACACATTCAGGATTAAAGTAAAATAAATGATACTGGACAGATATAATCTGTCTCTAGTAGATATATAATGGAAAATGAGAACAGTGTGAATTTTTCTTTTGACAAAAACAGTAAAGTAGTACCCTGATGTGATAATTAGGGGTGGGTGATATGGCACGATATTTCAGGGTATAATATTGTTCACAATATTCAAAAATGTTGGTGATATTATTGCATACCATACGATATGGCACACTTAAAGTTCTTAAGTATTGCAAAATTTTGTTATGCAATACTGTATAGTAATTCAGGAACACAGTACAGGTATTTCATTAGTTTGCATTTAAAGACTGACTGTAGACAGTGTTTTATTTAGTTTTGTGTTTAAACCACGAGTGCTAGACATATCACATCAGTGCTAGACATATCACCCTAGTATGGAGGCATTATTATATACAATTATGTCATACAATTTTGCAATATATTGCAATTTACTGAACTGTAACCCCTGCATTGTGATATGTATCATATTGCCAATTACGGCTGCACAATTTTTATTTTTATTGTTTCAGCATAGTTATCGTTATGTGCGCATGTGCAATAGTCACAAGGCTAATTTAAATCAAACATGTTTTATTATAACAAAATATTTCACATTTTCTCATTTTGCATGATTAGAGGCAGATTATTTCTGCCTAATATGGTTATTTTTTCTAATACTGGATACACAGAGATAACTATTTAATTCCAATACCATGTATATTTATTTTTTAATAAATCTGGTAAAATTTCTTGATTTTTTTTTAAATCACAATATACTGTGTATCAAAGCACATCGAAATATCGCAATGCCAGTTTGCTCCAATATCATGCAGCCCCACGGCCAAGTTCTTGCCAATATACAGCCCCAATTCATCAAACTATATTTTCATAAATACTGACAAAACTGTGGGCCATCAACTCCTGACACACAGTATATCAAATGGGTTATTTCATCTACAAGACCTCAAGTTCCTCAAACTAGACAATAGAGAGGATGCTGCTAAGGAAATGGAATATTTGTCATGTCTTCCTGTTCTCACGTGAGCCGTGAAGGCCGGTGCTGGCCCCGTGGTTGTGCCCTGGGCTTTGGGCTTGCTGTCTGTCTGTCTGGCTCTGAGTTTGGCTGAGGGGATTAGATTAGTGAAATCCTGTCCTGTACACCTCCAGTTACTACACTTCCCCTGTCTGTCTGTAGAGGAACTTGCACTGTCTGACATAAGCTTACATCAGTGAACGAGACGGCCCAGGGAAAATACATGAACTTCAGGCCAGAGTAGATGGATGATCTAAATAAATTCATTAAAATAAATAAATTAACATTAGTCCTGTATTCATTAGGCATGGGAACCACACCATATTATCATAATGCGGTGCAGACAATAGCTATGATTTCATGATACTGTGATACTCGATATATCTCAGAGATATCAGATACTTCTCTATGATGATTCACAGCATCTGTATTCCTGAAGAGGATCCTCCTAAATAAGTGAACAGCAGGAATTATGCCTTTATTGGTGTCAGTTTACAGAATTTAACCACCAATATTCTTCACCGCAGGTTTACCCTATTTATTTGCTTGATAAGGGCCACTATGTGATGTAATGAAGCAGTAACTTATGGGAAAAGTCTAGTTGTGGGCAGGGAGTCTTAGTAAGTTTAGAGCCACTATGTTTCAATAAATATATATATATATATCCATATTTGATGCCCTGTATGGAATTAATACAATATGATTTAAACAATATGATAAATCGCAATGTCAATATTTTGTCCCACCCCTAGTATAGAGGTACCATCATTGAAATATGGGTCAAAGCAAGTATGGCAAAAATAGTGAAGTTTATTCTTTTGAAAACAAAACTAAAAACCAAAGAACACAATAGTAATCAGGAAAACAGCTGATGTACAGCTCTGGAAAAAAAATGACGAGGAAGATGAATGATCACAAGCCATCAAACCAAGCTAAACTGCTTAAAATTTTGCACCAGGAGTGGTGTAAAGTAATCTAAAAGCAGTGTGTAAGACTGGTGGAGGAGAACATGCCAAGATGCATGAAAAGTGTAATTAAAAACCAGGGTTATTCCACCAAATATTGATTTCTGAACTCTTAAAACTTTATGAATGTGAACTTGTTTTCTTTGCATTATTTGAGGTCTGAAAGCTCTGCATCTTATTTGTTATTTCAGCCATTTCTCATTTTCTGCAAATAAATGCTCTAAATTACAATATTTTTATGAGGAATTTGGGAGAAATGTTGTCCGTAATTTATGGAATAAAACAACAATGTTAATTTTACTCAAACATATACCTATAAATAGCAAAATCAGAGAAACTGATTCAGAAAATGAAGTGGTCTCTCAATTTTCTTCAGAGCTGGCAACAAAAATGACTTGAGTCATGTCCATATATTGGATGACAGTGTATGATATTGTAAGTTAATTACTGTGGAAGGCCTAACGACTACTGAAAAAATAAAGGCCAAACAACGCTGATGAAATTTATGAATTGATAAAATAACGAACACATTTCGAAAGCAGGAAAAATAGCAGTTATTACTACTAAGGTTTTTATGATTGCAACTAAAATGGGTCTTGCCTCTCTTTCCTGGTATGTGAAACAGGAGAGCAGGGCCTCTTACAGCCAAATGTTTGACTGCCAAATGCACAGCAGTGCTGGCAGGAGTTATTCCTTTGAGTAAACCACTGCTCTGCTGGCCTGGCCTACAGGCAGTCATGGTGGGAAGGAGGTCAGTTACATGTGGGGAGGGGGAGAAGCACGGCTTCTGACTGAACTCATACATGATAGCCGTCACGTATTTTATCGTGCTCGGTCTTGCAACACAGCTTTTGGAAGAACTGATGCTCAGAGAGAGCCTGCAATAGTTGTAATCATTACTCAGGGCTGATCAGGATCAGAATAACAAATCACACAGGTCACGTATCGGCTATCATGTCCACATTTTAAATTCTTTAATCAGGTTCTTAACGGGACTCGGGACTGGACACTGTACAACGTTCACCAGAGGCCAGGCAGGCCTAAATCTCATTAAGCACAACAAATTCCAAACTCCCGAGAATTAAGCCAACCACACCACCGCAGACCCTGACCAACACGGGCGTCCCGACGTCCAACCGAGTGCTGATGTTTTTCTGAACCATCCAGCAGAGGCCAGCTCATCCAGCGCCTGACCAGAATCAGACAGTTATAAATATCTGAGGGAGACAGCTGGGAGGGCAGTCACACAGATAAGAGCTAAATGGCATCTCTACGTAATAGATAGGCAACAAGCAACAACACGCTGACATTCTAACAAGTGCCAAATGACCAGGACCTCAGGTATAAAAATAAATAAATAAATAAATAAAATAAAAAAAGGAGCATTTAGTTCTGGACTAGGCGTTTATTCAATATAAACTGATCCATTGTATGTATTCCCACCCAAAACCTTCAGACAAAATTGGAACAATATGAGAGGTTTCCTTTAAATGTATCAAAACTTCAAGGCACAAATGTCAGAATAATACCAGAAAGTCATAATTACTAGGAGTAGGATTCTCTCAAAAACTGCTGCATTTATTTATGACGTTGTTAAAAAAGAAAGGATGTATTAACTGCAGTGTTAAAAAACTCTTTTGATGTGTATGGTTGTGGTATATGTGGAACAAACCACTCCAACTGAAATCTAACATATACATGCATCAGATCTGTCTGAATAACACACAAACACATGTTGGCTTTGCTATTCTTTTGAGGACCTCCCATTCACATAGTCATAACAACTGAAGCTAATGTATCCTCCACCTATACCTAACCCTCACCTCAACTCTAACCTTAAGCTCAGTGAGCAATAGTAAATTAGTTTACTAGTTTACTTAGGAGTTTTACATAAAGTAAAACAAAACAAAATGTTCTCACAGACAAATTATGACATTCCACTATGGTTGTAACGATGTCTAGTCGCTAAGACATCTAAGACACTGTGCCTTACTTTATATATAAGCTTTACACCTTCTTGCATGTGGCTGAAAGACACACTTAGCTATAACCAGAGGCAACTATTCAAGAGTCTAAAAAACTGAACTGCAGAGTTTAAAAAAATCAACACATTTGTTTGACTGTATAACAAAACCAAGATACATGATAAAAGGTCAAATGTAATTTAGTATGATTCTGTAGGAGTTTTATAGGGCTTGAAATCAAGGCCCTATAAAAGCGGATTAATTTTTTCCATAGATCTTTTATTTTTTTGGATTTTCGAAAGTAAAGAAACACTAAGGAGCAGTTTCAGAACTATAGGGTTAAGCTATATGTGGAACGAAGCACACAAATTGGAGCCAAAAACATACACGTATCAAATGTCTGAATAACACACACAAGCACACGCACAAATGACAGTCACAATCAGGCCTGAATAATATAGTTATGATACAGTATATTGACATGACCATGGTATTTTCTGCTGACCTCGATAATGCCCATTGTGTTTATCTTAGCAAAGAGCCCCCATTATTATACATAGGCCAGAATTTCAACTTTTTTTAAAAACCAGCAGATCCTTTAAGAGCATTTAAAATTATGTGTTCCAATTGCCATGACTTAATTTGCTTTGGTGCGCATCATTTGAACATGAGCGAAATACACCCATTATGAATGAGCGATTTAATTCTTATCATTTAAAGAGCAATACCTTAGAAATTATATCTAGTTTTAATGTTTAACAAGTGAGTTATATATTTTTTAACCCTTTAAAAAAAGACTTATTGAAATAAAACTAGGGCAGTCTGATTTAGAAACATTCCTGGACACAGTAGAACAGAGGTGCAGCTATGTGTCAGGAGCTGCTGAAAGGCTGAATCTATCTCTTCATGAAACAGGTGTCTTGTCATTCGCCACAGCCGATCCTGCGAAAGACAAGCAGGAGGGAAAAAGCCTCGCACATGCACAGTGCAAACAGTGGGTGTTAAATTACACTCAGCCCAAAACACTGCGCTTTCCTTCCTATATCAGCTTCATACATTCATGTATGTGGTTGAAAGACATGCTTAGCTATAACTGGCAACCATTTGTGAATCTAAATAACATGCAAAACAACTACTGAGACGAGAAACTAAGCTAAAACTAAGCTACATTTAATCCACCAGTTTGACTGTATAATACAGTTTTAAAAACAAGATACATGATAAAAGGCATAAAAACATGATAAAAGGCCTAAATGCAAGGCACATACTGGGCACTATAACTTGAGTTAAAGTGCTTTTAACTTTTTTTAATGGATTTTTTAAAGGGGGAATTTTCTTCCCAATCAGATATTTAGGGTTTTCTAAAGGTCATAATCTGTGTGTGAAATAAACGTGAGAGAAATAAACACGTTACGAAGAATCGCAATGGTATACAATAATATTCCTTATTAAATATTTGTTTAATCTAAATATTGATTCACTTACACAATTATAGCACAAACAATACATCAGTAGTTTATAAAAGTAAAAGTCATGGATCTCTCCCTGTATGTATCACAGTGCCCAGCTTTAGTTTATTACAATGGAACTATTTCAGGTCCTTCTACCACACAGCAGAAAGAATAAAAATAATAAACTAAATAAAAAAGGATTACACACAAACTGACATTTGAATTAATTGTAAAACCATATTTATAGGCATCACACAGCCAACTGGAACACTCTGAATAGTAGATAATCCCTTTAGAAGAATGGTCTCTAAGAAAATGAACGTGTAGGACACACACTTGAGCAGACACATGTGAAAGTAAGTGGTAGCGCTGCTGCCGTGAAGTCACATAAGGTTTCAATTAAGCTGAGGCTAATTGCTAATAACTTACAAGTGGTGTGCCAGCGAGGCACACATGAGCTAGGCATTAATGAAGGAATGAGAAGCCAAGAGCTCAAACTCCGCTCTCCCCGGGGACTCTCTGGGGGCACTTTCCCTGGTAAATAGATCACATGTCACAGGGCCCAGTACCAACGCCCATAGCTCCTCTGCAGTGACCCAGAAAAACAGGCAACTGTAAATTAAGATACACACACATACAAACTCGCAGTCAACGGCTCAACACAGGGTTACTTACAATTATATACCAATAGTGCGGCAAACAAGAACAACCTGAGTGGACTTAAAACATTCAAAAAGCAGGTCTAGAGTCTGTGACCCACAGGAAGTAGTAGGGTTGCCATATTGTATCGTACCAATAATATGTGTAAAAAAATAAACTTGTGATATTCCTGAAAAGCAAAGTCTATTTTAAATGTTTAATTGTTTTAAATATGCTGCACTGTAGTTGTGTGGTAGACGTTTTTAGAGTTTTATTATTTTATACAAAATCTGGATCTTACTGAAGTTACTGTTTACCTTGTCATAATTTTATGTTTCTACTGTATGTATAAAATATATTTACACTAAATACAACTTTTTAATTTTGTTGTGGGAGTATATTTGTTAGTATATGTTTTGTCATATTGCTAAAAAAACTCGTTATTGCAAAAATACCCTGAAAAATTGTGATATCATTTCAGGGCCAAATCGCTTAGCCCTTCAAAATGCCTTTTGTAAATCTTTTGTAAATCTCAAGCTGCTTAAATTACTAGGCCTCACTTTCTTCAAATAAATAAAAGTATAAAATAAAATAAAGCAGCCAAGACAGTATGATCAGGGTATCTGTCTTATTTAAAAATACTTTTGCAATAACAAACTGGCAAAAAGTACACAACCCCAATAAGTTCTAAGTTTACACATTTAGTAAGCTTGTGAAAGTAAGCTTGTGTTTTCTGACAAACCAATACTTCAAATGAACATAATTAAACAGTTTTACACAAAAACAAATAAACAAAATACAAAATTGACTATTGAACCTCTATTTATTGTTAAATTACTTCATGTTAATTTATTATTTTGTTACACTATTATTTTATACAAAAAACAAGGACTTGGTAAGTGTTTACATTTTCATATATTTTTGTTTCTACTAAATGTATAAAATAATTACACTAGATAAATGTATAAAATATAAATACACTAAATATTAATATTTATTTTGTTGTGGGAGTATATTCTTAAATTCATTAAAAATATATATTTTGTCATATCATCAAGAAATTTTGTATTTTATACCCTGAAATTGTGATTTTATTTAAGGGCCATTTCGCTCAGTCCTACAAAAAAGACTTTTGTAAACCTCAAACTGTCTAAATTACAAGACCTTACTTTCTTCAACTAAATAAATAAAAGAAAAAGCAGTCAATATCAGGGTATCTACATTTTTTAAAATACTTTTGCAATAGCAAAATGGCACACAACCCCAATATAAGTTCAACGTTTACGTATTTAATAAGTCTATCAGTGCTGCAGAATATTGGACAAAAACGGACATTACAATATTTTGTTGCTCTGCATTACATTTTGTGATACTATAAAATACAGAACGTAAAAAGTAAGTGGTCATGATATTAATAATTGCAATCTGTGAATGAATTATTAAAGTAGCATAAATGGTATTTGGTAGATGTAATATGTAATCTAATACATAATATCATATTAAAAGATTTTTTATTATTTTACATATGCATGTTCATGCACGGGCATGTCCTTAGCCACACTCAATCTGAAACAGGAAGCTACTCTCACATCCTCCTGGCAAGTCCCTTTTAAATTCTGCTGAATGTTTTGAGTGACGCTGGTACTTTCATCATTCGGTTAAGAAAACAGTGAATTCTGCTCCCTTTCCTCCCCTGCTGTTCACTTATCAACACAAAGCTCTACAGTATCGTTCATCAATTAATGATCTGTCTGGCTGCTTTGTTTAGTTTTAATACCACAAGGTTTGCCCTACTTGCATACTCAAATACAGAGCTACTCAACTTGCACAGCAGGGCTATGGAGAGTGTTCTCCTATCCATCTGGCCAAGCAGAAACCAAACAGCGCTTAGATTTGAATACATTTGAATATATGCTGGCAGGCAGATTTGAATGAGGTCTTACTTTTAATGTGCTGAAAAAAAAAAGATCCAGTAAAAGAAAAATACTCAAGGGGCAATATTTTAAATCACAGTTTAGGTTGTGTTAAACTATGATGGTTTAAAAAAAAAAAGCCATCAAAAAGCCAGCTAATCATATTTTCTTAATATTTCAATATATGAAGCTGTAAGTACCTCTAGAGCATTTAAAAGGATGTACCACTCGACTAGTGTTATTATTATTTCTTTGCATTCAGTGTATGCACCACAAATAAATGCTGTCTACATGCTGTCTAGTGTCTAGCTTGTATGACCCAAAGACTAAAAATGACTTGCACTACAAATAGTGCGATCAAAAGACATTTTTCAAAAGCATTATAAAGGCTGCTTTAGGCATTACAAAATGAGGAACCCAAGACTGCTCTCTCAAAACTGTCTGGTGTGTGTGTACTCCCAGATGTTGGTGGCTGTTTTTGATGTGACTGTGGTGTAATTCCAGCATTTATTATGTGGAATTAAAAATACTGTGCCACTGCTTGTGTTGCCTGGCAACATCCATTAAAACTTTAAGTGGGTAATAAATAAGATTTCATTAAAAGCAAAGACTAAATGTCTTCATTTTGCTTGTTTAACGCTTCTCTCAATAGCCTAGTTAGCAGCTAATGGCACAGATGTTAAGATAATAGCACACAAAAAGACTAACAAGACCAAAATTCCACCTTTTTGCTTGTGAATGCTCTGACACTGCAATGACAAGTGAATGAATGTGGGTCTCTAACGCAGGGACAGAATAAGAACTGGGTGGCATATTCAATCTGCATTCTCGAAGAGCCTGGAGGGGTCCGTCCTTGTCATGTGCAAGTGCCCCCTTCCTCCGTCTCTTTCTCTCTCACACACACACACTCACATTTACACACACATAAATCCCCCTCACTACAGTGGAAACACTCTTTTGGCTCGGCAACCTGAAGCCAGGGAGGGGAACAAAACAGCCAGCTGCAGCTTGCTGGGGGTTGAACGAAACCAAGGCCAGCACCACACAGACAAACAGGCCAAGCCACATATGGAGACACAGACAGGCAGGCAGGCAGGCAGGCAGGCAGGCAGGGCATTCAGTGCATTGCTTAGAAAAACACATACAGACAGACGTGCACATGCAGTTATTATTATGTCTTATAGTGCTCTGATCATGCAATTAGTCTGTAGACAAAGAAAGCAATCAAGTATCATTCATAATTTTTTGTTTTTCATATCCGCTGTGTTTTTCTTCCCCCCAAAAACGGGCCTTCACTTTTATGCATTAGCCCCACTCTCTAGTGATTACTCGAGAGGTCTAAAGAGCCGTTCTGGAATGACAGATAAATTAACTACTCAGCACGAGTCTGAAATACACGTTGAGTCATCTGATAAGAGCATGTTTTCAATGCCAGAACTGACCACACTGCCCATCTCCCTGCCACTGACTGAATAGACTTCAGATGCCCAAAGAAGTGCTGCATTTGTCTGTCTTTCTTTTTTTACTGGAAGAAATGTCCAGTGATTGTCTCTCCTGTGGCTTTATTTTTAATATTTATATTATTTGGACATTTCACTCTACATCTATAGCTTTAAAGCACCCCTGTAAATGCTCACTGGTAAGATATGCAATGGAAAAGAACAAAAGATAGATCACATATATGTGTCAGGTTTAAGGTGCAATATGCAGAACAAAGAGCCTGTAAGAGAGCAGGACACCACATAGAAAGGAAAGGAAAATTACTGATAGTTTAATAAAAGACACATGCACCCATTGTTCCTCTGCAAGCTGAAGAAGTTTGTGCCCACAACGACCCCTCTCGGCAGGAGAGGGAAGTGCAGGCAAAAGAGGAGAAAAACAACTTTGATTGGCAGTGCATCAGCATCACAGCACACAAATGCTAACAAAAAGAAGGACACAACAGTGACAGCTGGAGAGCAAAACGCACAAAAATACAACCGTTCTGCAAGAGAAAGGCACAGCACGTGGTTAGAAAAGCAACATCTAGTCAGGTGTACTGCTCCTGACAGCCAGCTTTCTCTTTCTCCAGCCTAGCAGCTCCATACAAACTGCCAAAAAATAGAGCTACAAGAGCTGAGGAGCTAAAAGCGATATTCATTCAAACAACAGCAGCATATTCGTTACATTCATTAGCTAATCTCCTCACATAATTAATGAATAACAAGCCTTAGAGGTCACATTTGGCATGTTAGTAAAGAAACAATGCAAAAAGCATAAGCTTAATTGAGAGAAAGAAAGCAAGCAAGAAAGAAATTCAGCTTGAATTCCCATTGATATCAATAGCAAGCTAAAATGTGCATGGTAATATGCTACACACTGCAACAGCACTGCAATCTTAAACAGGTTGAGAGGAATCCTCACAATTTGCCTTTTGTTCTCATATGCAGCAAAATGTGCAGCACTTCAGTAGATGTATATGTATGCAGGAAATGCTGCTAGCCAGTGACACAACAAATAAGCCTATCGAGTCATGAATGCAAAAGGTCTGAAATGAGAAAACAGACTCTGAAAACCTAAAATGACACAGTCATGCTTTCGGAAGATATGATGCAAGTTGTTTAGCTACATGGAAATCATAGACTGACTTTCTATTCAACAATGACATTCACTTTCAGATCAAAGAACTGTCCTCATTTCTGGCTATTAAAGAGCTAATATATACTATAATATAATATTAATATTATATTATATAAAGATCTATATATAGTATATAAAGATCTAGGGACATTTAATATTTTACACCTTTGTATTTACACTGTTTTTGACTGGGACATTGTGGATACCTTTATATCTGTATCTATACATTGTATTTGTGCAGTATTAACTAGACATAGCTTACCAGTACTTTATTTATAACATAGGTGGCAACACAAGGCAAGTGGTCTAGACATTTAGCTGTTTGTTTAATTTTCAAATACATACTGTTAAAACTGTACAAAACCAACACTGCCCACAGTATACCACAAACACACGATGCACTTAAAGCATAAGGAATACCATATACTGAACATATCATAACAGTGTGCAGTATGGGGTACTCAAGTTTATATCCTATATACTTAGTAGCCAGTAATATTTCCTTATTCTATCCCTTGTTATGCTATGCCCCTTACTGTTTGCTGCAACACTGTGAATTTCCCCAATGTGGAACTAATAAAGGATTATATTACCTTATTACCTGTATGTAAATAAGCTTACACAAAAAGCTAACATTTCCTCTTTCATATTTAAGTTACATATCAGTATTTAAATTCTGCTTATTGTCAGCTCAATAAGCTAGCATGCTAATATAGTTTAACTCTAAGCTTAATTAGAGCTTAACCACAGCTTTATTAGATAGAATAAGTCCCCTAACAAATGTGATGTATGTGGTCTGAAACTGGATACATTGTTCTGAGTCAAGAAAAAAAAAAAAAAACCACACACTCTAGATATGCCACTAAATAGCAACATATACTTCTCCTTTTGCATATTTATATACATTTAAACATGTAAAATAATCTATTAATTTAACTAGTACTTGGTATGATAAATCCAAGGATATGGCTTTGACTCCTGGCTAAAAGGATCACTCCCCCTTCAGAGTAAAATCTCAAATAAACTTCTAGGATAAATCCTGGCTAATTTTACTGGATGGAGACATATGTTGTGACATTATATTTACAAAACAAGAACATTATGGAAATTAATGGGCTGGTGTAACAACCAAAAAGTGGTTTGTTGCCTGAGGGCAGCAGTTATCTAATGTTAATAATGTTGATTCATTTAGACTTCAGGTAGCATATAAGTTAACTGTTATAGCTATATAACCATACTTTTCCTCTGGGATCAATAAAGTATCTATCTACCTACCTATCTATCTATCTATCTATCTATCTATCTACCTATCTATCTACCTATCTATCTATCTATCTATCTATCTAATATAAGCTATTATATTATATAGTTATATAGCTTAGGTTAGCTTCATAGCTAGCTGAACAAAGTGAAAGGGGATTTTGACAAAACAGACAAGAAGTAGCAATATAGCTTAGCTGTTAGCTAGCAGGATCAACTGAGAGCAAAATAAGTCTAAGCTGCTTGCTAGCAACGAATATGTTGTTTTTGTACAATATAACTTGATTTTAATCAGGTTAACAAGTTAGGTTAACTAGCTTAAGAGCGTCTCTGTAGGTTAGTTAACTAACCCTAACTACTTAATCTAGTTAGGGTCAGTTAACGTTAGCTATCTTAGCTAACGTAGCTAGTTAGAGACCAAACGCCCCCTCAAGTCCTCAGCTATCTTACCAGGGAAGTTAACGTTAATTATCTAAAATAAGCTTGATCTATCTGTCTAAAGTTTTAAATTATCTAAATACATTTTATAAAATCAAGCTGTCATTTCCCAAAAAAATATCACTTTCTAGCTTTTGTTAGCTAACGTTAGTTTAGCTATTTGTTAAATGTAAAGCATTAGCAAGTTAGCTAGCTAAATTAACCTAACTACCTATCAATGGTCTGTCTTTACAGAATGAAAGACACAGACTGAAAGAAAGAGAGAGAGATATTCTAGCTAGCTAACCTAACTAGCTTATTCATTAGAGCTGCTGTATTTAAAATGAGCCAAGTAGTTAACTTAACAACCAATGAATTAGTTAATCTAGCTAGCTAATGAATGAATGAACCTTATAAATGTCTGAATGTAAAGCTAAAATCCCAAGTCTAACTTTTAAACCAGCTTAAATCTCCCTCTTTATCTCGCTAAGCAATAATAATAAGTGGCAGCTCAGAAAGACGCAGGTTAACCGAACCTATAACAGCTAAGTTAGCTGCTGCTGTTTCTCAGCAGTAAACAGAATAAATTCGATTTCCGCTGTTCAGACATGCACAGCTAGGTTAACACACCTGATTCTGGACAAGCTGGCACTGATTTCCGAGGTGATACTCCATTTTCTTCGCACAGATGATCATTTTCTCCCCTGTAAGTGCATGAATACGGCTCTCGTGTGTGGGCTCTTGGTCTTCTCCAACTCGCTCGCTAACAAAAGCCGAGCCGCTATGAAATCTACAAGTCCGGACATCAGCTGCGGTAGGACTGGGTAAAGCAACGGCAGGCTGACACGGACGGCGAGGGTCCAATCACAGCGCGTGAAAGGCGGGGCGAAGCGATTAGGGGGAGTGTCCAGCCAATCAGCGCTCCGCTTTGACGTCCTGCCTCACAGCTGCTCTGAGATGTGTGTCCGCGCGCTGAGCCAATCAGATGCTGCAAAAGCGGCTGCCTGTTAAACGCTGCGGATCAGCCTCCAATGATGTAATGCTTCAGACTATGTTAAAAAATGTGAAATAATCTGTTTTGTGCTTAATTTAGAGAGTGTGTGTGTATGTGTGTGTGTATGTACAGCTCTGGAAAAATTAAGACTTAACACTTCAGTTTCTGAATCAGTTTCTCTGATTTTGCTATTTACTAAAGCATTTGTTTGCAGAAAATGAGAAATGGCTGAAATAAAAAGAAAGAAAGATGCAGAGCTTTCAGACCTCAAATAATACAAAGAAAACAAAGTTCATATTCATAAAGTTTTAAGAGTTCAGAAATCAATATTTGGTGGAATAGCCCTGGTTTTAATCACAGTTTTCATGCATCTTAGCATGTTCTCCTCCACCAGTCTTACACACTGCTTTTGGATAACCTTATACCACTCCTGCCATTCATGTTCCTCTTGATTATATTCCAGCGTTTTTTTAATTTGGTAAAACCAAAGAAACACTTGTTTTTTATAGCTCTTATTTTTTCCCCAGAACTTTATGTGTGTGTATGTATGCTTATTATATAAAACACTGACTGCAACAAAGGTGTCAAAACTATTTTCATTCATTACTGAGGTAGAAACTAGGGTTAGAAACAGCTTTTTGTTGTAAAGGTGTAAAAGTACTGGCTTCAAAACTACTTAAAGTATAAAAAGGGAAAAAATGTCAATAAGGACAAATGATTAGTCATTATAGGCCTATAGTGCACTACGCCCCATGTGAATGTGGCACATTCAATATTTTTGTATAAAAAAATATATTTTATACTTTATAAAGCACATTATAAAGCACTAAAATGGAAGGAAGCCACAGAGTAGGCCACTGTATGGTGGTTCTTATTTTTAAACACAGAAATATAATCCAGTTCCCTTTGTTGTTTTTTTGCTCTCACACAATTGACTCAGCTCATAAACAGCTCAATGAATTTCTATATCAAGGATATACCTACATTTATCAACAATATATAAACACAAAGAGATCTGACACACAGTCAGAAGCACACTAGTTTGTCAGTTAAAGATTCAAGACCTAATTTGTAAGCAATATGTGTGGATCACAGTGTGAATAATGAGGGATGTCACTGGTGGGCTTAGTTTACAGCTCAGAGCGGCATTATTTCTAGCTTTGTGTTCACTTTATGGCCTGCAGAGAGAATATGTGGGATGAAATGCTGATGCAAACACACAAGGAAAAAGGTAATGTATTAAAGGTACAAGTCAGCCAAAAATGGCCTACAGTGTGTGAATTTCATTTGTAGAATCCCAATTATAGCCACCAGCATTCAGTTGTCAATGTTAGCTATATTAGCAACATTAGCAATGTTCAGTTATATATATAATATGTAATATATGTTATATTTTGAATTAATCTAGTATACTGTATATAAAAGCTGTACAGCAGAGCTTTAGTTCAGGACTGTGTCCAATATTGCATTATGGATAATCTACAGTATCAAGCTGTAAGTCTATCCCTCAACTGACTAGAGGTCTAAGAACACAATAGGAGTGGGTAATGTATTTATGGTATGATATTGAATTATTGCACTAAACTGCACTCTGTTAGCATGGCCCAGAGGCCTGCTGTTATTATTGGCTTTGTCCCTCTAGCAAATGCTATTAATCTTACAACCAGAGAGCCGATGGAAAGTTTTACTTGGGACTGGGGTGGTTGGAATGTTAGCACAAACCCACACAATCTCACAATCAGGAGGAAAGTGGCAATTCTTGGAAAAATACCAGTCAGAGTGGTTTCAGTCAGAGCTCACACCATCACCAGTTCTACCAGGTATTCTGGGTTTATAATTTCTTGGTCCAGGTGTGTTGGGATTTTGAACAGAGGTAGTAGATGTACCAGGAATGACAAAAATACACAAATGAAAGTTGCTACATCACTACAAAAATCTGCCCCTCCTCTGACTGTAATGCTGATGAAACTGTTGAACATCTCTTATAAGAATGTGAAAGAGCAAAAGAACTGTGGTGTAATATGAAGCAAATTGGTTTTAATATAAATATAAATTGTAAGTCTGTTATGTATGGTGTCTTTAATGAAAATCTTACCAGATAATTCAACTGCCTTGTAATCTGTGTTGAAAACTGTAAATTGTGAAAAACAAGATGCAAAATAAATGTCACAAATCAAATGCTAATCTCTGCTTAGGTTGTTTTTAAACAGGTTGTATGTGAACTGAAGACTTTAAAAAATGTACAGAATAACAAAGAACAAACAACCATTGAAACTTTTGCATTTATAATGAGGTATGTAAGGTACATGTATGAACTGTAAGCTTTCTTAATTATGTAAACTGCTGTGTCTTATCTGTGCTTCTGTTTGTTGTGATGTTTAACTTTGTATGTGCTTGAAATTCCCAATAAAGTTCATTTAAAAAAGCAAAAGTACACATGAACCACATTCAATAAACTTCTAACTGGCTCATGTAATTGGCAAATGAGATTTAATTAAATTGAATTGACCCATTTCCATAAATGGACTTATAGCATATAATAGCATAAAAGCATCAAAGAATGTAATCATCCCAAATCTTATTTTAATGGTAGCTGCATAGGGCCTTCATCACACTTTCATGAACACAGAATAATGCATTAATAAAGCAATGCTTTGATATTTTATAAACAGCTTACGTCAGTTCTCATAACATGATGTGTTATAATTTATGAAATAAATGAGTCTGTATTGACATAACAAGCATAGGTGTAGAATATTAATTTACATTGATATTAAATATATATATCAGGAAAATCTAATACAATATACATACTGTACATTCCCACACCCCATGTTTTCACCAGTACAGTGTGTGCTTGTTAAGAAGTATGTTTTTCAGCTTCAGGAATTAATTTGTTGCCCTTAAACTAAAGTGTTGAACCGTTGCTGACTGTTATAAACATCATTTCCATAGTATAATTTCTCCCAGAGTTACTTAGAGTCTGTTTACACAGATTTTAGCCAAATCTTCATTACTCAGAGTCATTCAAAAGGTAACACCTCACAACTTATAGAGCTATAAGTGCTCCCAAATGAGACATCTCAATTTATATTGTGTAATAATACTAAAAGTATATCAGCATTGTCAATTGAAAAACAAGTATCTCAATTTTTGTCTATTTTTAGTTTACTACACAGTTTGAACAGAACAACTGTCCTTTACATTGTGCCGAAATTTCTTGATGAATAGACCAATAAAAATCCTTCAAAATGACCTGAAAAAAGCTCTTTTTACATTGACTTCCATTGAAAGTTAAGAAGCTTTTTTTTTCTCTCCCCTGTCAATTTGCTTTTTTGGAGATACTTGTTTGTCATAGGACAGCGACGATATACAGTATATTTTAAACGGACAATTTTAGAATAAAAGTACACACATATTTAAATTTAAATTACACTTAAATTTTCCAAAATAACATGTACAGTAACACAGTAAAATTGAGAAGCATTGGTCAAAAATATTACTATACTCTTTTCTTTTCAGTGGTCAGTTCTTTTCACAGTGTAAATCTACCCACAAAGCTGGAGATTAAAAACACTCTGGCTGTTTCCCACAGCAGTCTTAACGCAGGCCCTCCTGGTCCTTGTTATTTTCTGCCTGCACTAATTCTGTCATTTCACTGACCTCAAATGAATAGTGCCGTTGTGTAGGAAAAGGACTTACTATCAGGACTTCATTCAGTCCTGCTCTGTTCAGCTGGGGTTGTTTTCGTCTTTTAGAGACCAAGATCCACAAGACAGCCATTGGACAATTACCCCCTTAGCCTTTCATAGACGAGATTCCAACATTAACCCCTTCCTTAAACCACAGACTCTGTTTATCATTCTGGATACATTGAGATTTATCATTCAGTGATTATTATGTTGGGGTCATTATCAGAATACTGTCCTTAAGAAATAACTTAATTTCCCACCAACACATTTGGATTCCCCCTATATAGCTGCTCCCAACTTTTTCTTCACTGGTTGGTGCCGCACTCCGACTGATGGTACTGCATTCGCTACACCCTATCTCTAGTAATGTAGGCGGATGAAGACTGGCACATGCCTCCTCTGATACATGTGAAGTCAGACTCTGGTCCATTTGAACTGCCACTGATGTAGCATCACTGGGTAGCCAAAACACTCAGAAGAAAGCGCCGGATCTCCAGCTCTAATACATCAGCTAACAGACGCTTGTGCTGACCAACATTAACTGGGAAGTGTTGTGGAGAGAGCCCCACCTATCCACCCACCCAGAGAGAGAGTCAGCATGGCCAGTTGAGCTCTCTCAGACTCGTGCTTCTAATGGCATTTGATGATTCTTAGATCATAGTATCAGTGCCTTAGTCCACTAAACCACTAAACCACTCGGAGCCCCATATTTTATATTTATTTTTACAAGTCTTATATTACCAATAAATCATATTTTTACTTTTATGTCCTGTCATGCATGCATTCACCCTGTCATCACATGCTGCACACACAACAGGTTGGACAATTTTGGCAAAAAAAAAAAAAAAGAAAAGTTGGGCAAGGTTTTCCCAAGAGGATGGACATGGAATTTAATTAAACACATTTAATTAGCTTAACATTTGAATTAAAATATCTTGATAAGGAAAATCTCAAAATTATATATAAAAAAACATTCAAAACTGTAAGAAAAAAATTATATTGTGATATTTAACAACTTAACAACAAATTATAAACATTTAACCAGGCAGCACTATGGACATGCAGTTAAAAAAACACTTAAAATTAAACTGTATAAAATGTACAAAAAGAGCTGAAAAGTGAAGGTAAACATTCATCCATATGCATAATAATTAATTCATATTAAATCTCGAAAATGAAATATAAATAACTATGATGTGGCACAAAAGGCACATTACATTCATACACTGGCAAAAACTAGAACATTTTTTAAATTGGAAATGTATGTGCTTATATTAAGAGAGAAAAATTAGGGAAAGCATTTCTTTCTGAATAAGACCTATTAAAATAAGTTATTGCAAAATCTCAAAATCCTAGAAGTAATAGTTAACTCAACCAAAAAGGCCAGATTTTCTATCTTAAATGTGGACACAAGAACCTGAATAACTTGACTGGGGGACTTTTCTTTGCTTATTTCGAGTTTAAATTACTTAAAATAAAAATAAAGTGTAAAATAAACAAAAATAAAGTGAAACTGATAAAGGTCTTTTCTTAAACAAGCAAAAAAATATTTAAAAAACACTTACAATGCTTGGTATCCAAGAAAAAATAACATATATTATCTTAAAATCATATAATTTGACTTGCTAAGATTGAGTTTTTTTGCTGTGTATTGACTCACAGACATTAATAAACACGTTACCCTGTAGAGTTTAAGGAGTTAAATGTGTTGGAGTTTCAATTTCTTCATATTATGTAAACTAGTCAGTCTTATCGTAGAAAGCTTTGGGAGTTTAGCACAGTGCTGACTGTGAGTATCTGTAGGACATGGCTCTTCAGTTCCAGGGCTGTTGGGACGGTGTCCAGTACAGTTTAGTGATTTCCCTCTGCAAACAACCCCGCCTCCCAACCCTGGCAAAAACAGATATGTTGAATCCAGCATGTTTGAGAAGGGAAATTACAGACTGTGCTGGACACCAGTCCTCCAGGGCTGGACCTGAAGAATTCAGCTGTAAGAGATCAAATTCTTCACTTTCAACAAATCCAAAACAGTCGGCTCTTCAGAGGAGGCAGTGAAATGGTGTCAGGTGTTCAGGCTTTGTACTTGCTCTAAGAGTGCCATGTTTCAAGGGTGGCCCTAGAGTGAAATGATCATGAAAATGTGCCAAGAATGTCACTACTACACTGTAAGTAAGGGCTAATTATTCCACCATGTTAAAGGAAGACACACCTTAACATCACACCACATTTAACGTCTGACACACTTATGATAAAAGGAAGTAAACAAGCTGGAATTTACAAAAGAATGTTTTACAGATTTTTTTACGCATCACAAAGGAGCTCCCGTCTACTGACATGTACTCGAAGAAGACTTGAGTAAACAGCATCACTACAGGTACATTCATGCTGCTTTAAATATCTTAAGCTTTCAAATTTAAGCTTGACATGTATATATCACATGTAATTTACCTTGAATTGGTAGTTTTAGAGTGTGATGTCATCTCTGTTTTTAAAAATGGACTGAATTCTGGTCAGTTTTCTGCTTGAATTCAATTTCTTTCGTTATTACAATAGTTGGTATTCTTAAGTGTTTGGTCTTCCTCTCTAGAAGTCCTCATCACTAAGAGAGTACTGCTGAGTAAAGCAAATCCTTATTATACAATTTATCTATATATATATATTTTTATATATGATGCTATAGTATTTTAATAATTACAGAATTTAACTAAATCTATTATTATGCACATAAAGCTCCAAGTGTTCTACTCTGATTAATCCACTTTTTTAAAGTAATTCTGTCAGATTTTGTAACGTTACACTCGGTAAAGTTCTTTAAAAGCTTATATCAACTATATAAATATGCTGTAAATACACTGTATATATAAGAATGTATGAAAAATGTCTGTAAAAGGATTGTTTTTATTCTAACAGTGTCAGTCCCTTTATTAATGTGTAATAAACAGACAACACACACAATCCACACCCTGTCTTCACAGCTGTACATTCAATAAATGAACAGCATCACTCTGTGGGGTAAAAGATGAAGTGTTAAACCCTGCGTACAAAAAGGGAAGCGCTATAATCTGCATCACACTGAATACAAGCCTCTCTATCTCCCTCTTTCTCTCTCTCTCTTTTTCTCTCCCTCTCTCTTATACAGAACAAGCAGTTGATTCAGCAGTGTCTCTGCATGAGCCTCGAAAAAGTGCCAGTTACTGAATCATAAGTGAATCTGAGAGTGACCCAAAGTGACTAGTGAATACTGAAGGAAAGACACTGTGCTCTACCAAACACACACACACACACACAAAACCACACACACATTAACACACACACAGAAACACACACTGTTCATAGTCTCAGTTTAACAGTGAGAGGGCATTTGTGTCCCCATAGTCTTCATCTTCAGTAAATAAGCATAGAGGGTGATCACAAATTAACACACGCACACACACACACACACATATCTCAATGCTTGCATTGTGTTATTCTTTGATGTGTGTGTGTGTGTGTGTGTGTGTGTAGCTGCCTCATTTTTCACATTCTGAAGTTTGTAAACAACTCTCTGAAAGGATCACATGCACACTCCAAAACCAAGGCTTTCAGTCCAGCATGGCCTTCAGGCCTCTGAAGCTCAGAATGAGGATTTATAGTACCACTAATACACACTGACATGCCAAAAATCATGGAACATGAGATTAGTACCTTGTCCCATGACTTTCGCCATGTCCCATGGAAGCTAAAGGACGCTGCACTGACCTGTGGAATATGAGTGTGGGGTCTCCTGCATTGAATGTGGATGTGGTTGCTTTACCTCTGAATGCAGAAACAATTCTAGCCAGATGTCGCTGGTCACGATCATTACCACCAACCACTTCATTACCACCAACTTCTTTTATGTATTACAGGTACACACGTTACACTGTGTATTGAGGAATGTTAAATGCTCGCACAACTTCTTCAGCACTGGAATGTTCCCATACATGATGCTCACACTCACAATCAAGTCCAGTCCAAACTCCAATAATTCAATAATCCACATTGATTTGCTGTGAACATGCTGTCATAAGCCAGCATTCAACCTCACTCACTCACAAGATCAACTTAGTGGTATAGTGGTATCGACATTCCCAAGCCGTCCACTGAGGTAACACTTCATGATCAATTAAATAACTTAAAGCTGATGTCCGTAATTTTTGTGATTTAGGGCCCTCTCTGGTGAGAATGGGTAATTGCACCAAGCATGCAGAAGAATCATTTTAAACTGGGCGGGTGTGATGCGCTCTCCTTTCAGAGTGGATTAATCTGATTCCAGGTTATGTTCAGTCAGAGCGAGAGAGAGCTCAATTTAACTACAAACTACAACGTTTTTACTATGAGTGAATGAGCTGCTGAGGTCTGACTTTCCCCTTCTGAAGTCTCCATTGCTCCACCAGCCGCTTGCATTTAGTAAAACTGAGCCGGATCCTCTTTTAGAGAATGTAAATGTGACGTAAGTACATAAAGACGCGTAACATGGCCAGAAGAACTCCTGTGAAAAGCTACCCCAGTTTTTAAAATGAATATATTAGCTTAGCAGGGAGGGTCGTTCCAGCAGACAATATTTATCCCTTCTCCGCTCAGAAAGGTTTCTGCTTTCAGTTTAGAAATAAAATATAACGGACTGCCACTTTAAGTAATCATATGACTGTAATTCCATATGACCTACATATATTATTAGGGTATTATAACTAACTTATTAAGGTGGAATAAATTATAATAACAGCTGAACACAGTTCCACAGTTGCCTGTGGAATATTTATTGCTGAGTAAATTTCACAACTGGACTTGTTGCACAGGAGCTGCATCCTATCACGGGACCACAGTGCTGGAGTTCACTGAGCTCCTGAGAGAGAACCATTCTTTCACTAATGTCTGTAGAAGCAGTCTTCATGACTAGTGCTTGGTTTTATACACCTGTGATCATGAAAGTGATTGGAACCTGAGTGCAATGATTTGGATTGGTTGGATTGGATTGAATACTTTTGACAATATAGTGTATAATGATTTTAATGTATGTCATTTTTACAGAAATGTTTTCAGTGTCTATTTTTCTATTGTAATGTTACAATTTAGACAGTAAAGTTTTTCCTTAAAAAATTCAAAACCTCTGAAATACAATCAAGGGCAAGATGGATGATCACAATTCATAAAACCAAGCAGAACTGCTTGAAATTTTGCACCAGGTGTGGCATAAAGCAGTGTGTAAGACTGGTGGAGGAAAACATGCCAAGACGCATGAAAACTGTAATTAAAAAGCAGTGTTATTCCCCCAAATATTGATTTCTGAACTCTTAAAACTTTATGAATATGAACTTGTTTTCTTTGCATTATTTGAGGTCTGAAAGCTCTGCATCTTTTTTGCTATTTCAGCCATTTCTCATTTTTTGCAAATAAATGCTCTAAATGACAATATTTTTATTTGGAATTTGGGAGAAATGTTGTCTGTAGTTTATAGAATAAAACAACAATGTTCATTTTACACAAACATAAACCTATAAATAGCAAAATCAAAGAAACTGATTCAGAAAAAGTGGTCTCTTAATTTTTTTTTCCAGAGCTGTATATACAAATAATAAGTCAAGTATCTTAAAGTTGTTAAGTTCTTTTTTGGAGAAATATTTCATGAACACCACCACAAGGGGGCAACTTCCGTCAGTGCAGCAGCGCAGGCCAAAGGCAGGAATGGCTCAGATCATTCAGATACACTTTACACTTTAAACAGGTTTTCTTGTCTTTTGCATAAACTGGACTGAGGAAAAGCAGAATAACGACAGTAAATACTGTGGTTTTGGGCTCTGGGTGGGATTTTGCCTTTAACAATGGTCATTTTCAGAAATTAGAGATGACATCAGGCTACTTCCCATAGGTCACCTCCACTAACCCACTAACATTCTCGATCAGGATCGGCTTTCTTCCTCATTCTCACACAGTCTGGCATTTCCTGACAGAACTTCATATGAGTACTGCCGGTAAAGAGCTAAAACAGTCAGGATTGGGGTCTAAAAAAGTGTGTATTTTTGTCATATTATAGATCTAGCTGCACAATGACAGGTTTTAAACATTTTGTGGCAAATCAGAATTTGATTAAAAAAGGGGTTGACATAAAGTTGTACACATGTTGAATTGTTTGTGGGGACTTCTGGCCATCCGGCCACAGTGTATAGAAAACAGCATAAACGTCTAAAGCTGGACATACACCGTACAATATTGTCAATTGTTTTACTCAGATAAAGCTCAAACTGTCCGACCCGATGCTCTGATGTAACCTGACTGCTCACACTGTAGGTCCATACACAACATGCCAGACTCGTATCCGGAACTGCAATGTAAAAAAAACAGATGAGACGTGAGAATTCTCAACAAAGAGAAACACGCTGGCTTGGCAATTTGCTTCAACAGTGCTACACACTTACAAGGGGGACAAGAATTTTAAACAGGTTTGATTTTCTTACGAGCATACGATTGCTGATCAGGAGCTGGTCATGAGCTGTATACTACATGATGCACAACACGTACACAGGAAATTTGACAGTGTTAAATCAACACTGTTAGTGGTAAACTTTACACTCTCAGTGTTAATTTAACACTAACAATGTTGATTTAACACTGCCAAATTTCCTGTGAAGAGCTTAGATCTGGCCCAAAATATCCAACCTGACCCGGCCCAAGCCCATGCACTTTCTGCCCGAGCCCGCCCCGCTCCGCCCCATACACTGTTCTTTTGAGATCGAGCCCGATTTAAACCCAACATTTTTTTAATGAAGGGGATAAAAAATACTTTCTAAACAAACAATTTTTATACTGAGCTTATAGTCTTTGTGCAAAACTACAAAAAAAAACGCAATAAGAATATGCACTGCACTGCACAGTGCTGCAATACAGACAGGTACACACTTGTGCAACTTTTTTTAAAAACAGTTTCATTTGTTACTTTACTATATTGTTACTATCACACCATAGCTTTATATAAAATAAAAATAACGTTAAAAAACAGACGCCTATGTCACAGACCATTTTCTTGAGCCCGAAACCGAGAACTCTGCCTTATCTATATATATATAGTGAATACTATAGCACACCACCAGCACAGAGTTAGCAGCTCAGAAAATCATAACGGGTTCTTACTGCAAACAACATCAAGGGCAGGAAGTTCTCCATAGCCTGGGGGGACTGACTACACACTGACAGTGAACAACAAGTGAACAACAAGTGAACTAACAGGTATGCAAATAGATGGTTCCAAGAGCCAGTAGAAAGCAAGCTGTCACAGGTAACAGGCACAAAGTGTATGTTATATTGATACTGATCCCTTTACATCACCCGTTAATGGTCGTTCTGAAGCTAAGAGAATCTTCTGATTTGGTAATATCGTGTTTTTTATTCTCAGTGGCCTTTAACATGCTTTATATGAACTTTAACTTGGAAACTTCTTCTCGCTTTTGGAATGTACCTTTCCCTTATTTCATTTTTCATTTCCTCATTGAAAAAAGAAGAAGTTCATCCATATTTTCACACCAGACCCAGCGTTTAGGCCTTGGAGCAGTGCTGGCTCAGCTCTCTGCTGTTATCTCACTCACAGGCTCCACACGTCAGCCCTGTTTAACACTTTCCTAACAGCGACGTTCAGCAGGCCCAGTCAGACCGCGCGGTTTAACATCACACACACAGAAAAACTGTTCTGAAAGAGCACGGGAGATTAAACCACTAACTGACATTTCTCTCTCGCGGCCTCACAGCTGCAATCTACCCACACGCACCATGCAAAACATGTCTACAGCAGCAGAGCAGCAGAGCACCCGCGCAGCCGGGCCTCGTGATGGGCCTTTGTACCATAAATTAGAACCACATTAAGCAGAGTGTGAAAGGAGATGGGAGACCCGATAACAGACACAAGGCCCTTTATCTGAATCTGAGGCCTGCTGCGTTCCACAGAACTCACTCCCACAGTCAGACTCTCAGACGCTCAGGCTGGGCGTCTGGGGCAGACTGAATGGAAAGGGAAGCGAGCTTAAATGATGGTAAAACGACAGCACCCCTTTGCCCACACCTTTCTAAATATAAACCCGCCTTATGCGCCTATTTTTTATATCAGTTTTCTCCCAGCAAAGCCAAGCTTGGTAACAAACAGGTATTCATACCAGCCAATCACAGCAGAGTGAGATGACATCATCTGTGACGTGACTAAATGTCAAGGGACCATCAGACAACTCCAGAGGTGCCTCAAAACAGAGCGGCATGAGAGGGATACACTAGATATAGAGAGCTGCTAAATGCTGTCATTTTGTTTTCCACTGAAATTGTGTCCCTATATTTATCACAGCAACACTTTGGCTGAACATAATAGAAAATAGAAATCCTAAAAAAGACTTCCCATTCAACAGGTAAATCACCTGTTGCATAACAAAATATAAATATATAGCTCCTATATACACTGCAAAAACAAAATCTTAGCAAGTGAAATAATTTAATTTCAATTTAATTCTAAAGCAATATCATATCAAATAACATATCAAATAAAAATATTTTTTATCAGCAATATCAGCAAACCATATTTATTTCCTGTTTTGTAAAAGTAAGATGTGATAATGTAGGTTACCATATACTGCAAACTAAATCTTAGTAAGTGAAGTTATCTAATTGTACCTTTATTTGAAAAAAAATGACAGTTACAATATCACAAAAAATTGCACAACATCAAAAACATTTCATATCATATTACAATAGTTATTAATATTGCCTCCGCCTCCGCCAGCTAAACAGCTTGAATTTTTGCACCAGGAGTAAAGGCATAAAGTTATCCAAAAGCAGTGTGTAAGACTGGTGGAGGAGAACATGCCAAGCTGCATTAAAACTGTGATTAAAAACCAGGGTTATTCCACCAAATATTGAACTCTTAAAACTTTATAAATATGAACTTGTTGTCTTTGCATTACTTGAGGTCTAAAAGCTTTTCATCTTTTTAGTTTTTCAGCCATTTCTCATTTTCTGCAAATAAATGCTCTAAATGACAGTATTTTTATTTGGAATTTGGGAGAAATGTTGTCCATAGTTTATAGAATAAAACAATGTTAATTTTACTCAAACATGTAACTATAAATAGCAACTATAAATCAGAGAAACTGATTCAGAAACTGAAGTGGTCCCTTAATTTTTTTCCAGAGTTGTACACACACACACACACACACACACACACACACAGAAAGGCTGATTTGGATGTATATCATTGAGTGGAATGAGTTTCTGGCTGGTGTGAAATGCATTAGATAGATAGCACGTTTCTCCTCCAGAGCTGCTGTGGAGCAGCATTAGGCCCACAGCATTAATAACAGTGGTAATGAGCGCTGTGTTACAGGCGGCTGTGCTGAAGCATGTAGGTCGTATGTCCTGATGAAATGCCAGAGATGTAAGCAGACACCGCCGCTGCTCCGCGGTATGAATTCAAAGAGGGTCTGAAATATTTACAGCAGCAGCAGCAGCTCGTGACCTCTCGCCTGAAGCCAGTCCAGACTCTGACCAGGCCGCTGTCTTCTCTACAGCACAACCACTTCAAAATCTTCACACAGAACACACTTGACTCGGTCAGATCCACACGGAACTCACGTCAGGGTATCTGCAGGTCTGGGGAAATCAAATTCAAAACTTTTAAAGACCTTTAATTACAAATCAGAGAATAACACCACTTTCATATTACCAACATGTCCAAAACACACAGTACCAATACTAAGGTTATATACTTTACAGTAACCTTTATATTCCTGTATTTTTAGACAAATCAATTATTTAAACGAACATAAATGAGCAACAACAAATATGGAAATGTTCATACACTGAAAGCATAACCCAGCGAAAAATTGGGGTTATGTAACCGGTTCTCGTTGGATTTGGTCTGCCATTAAATTAAATTAGTAATATTTCATATGCAGAATTGTATTTAATAGTGTTGTTTTTTGTCTCCTTTTATCTGAAATTCAGGTTACATAACTTACGTTTCACTGACATGCCAAATGCCATTGTGTCCCATGACTTTTGCCATGTCCCATTGTAGCTGGAGAATTCTGAATGCTGAATGTGATTGCAGCTCAGAAGGGAACCTACTGATACTCTAACTCTCATAATTCCAAAGCAATTATATATATAATTTAACATTTTTTAAGAGACCCAAGTCTCTTAATAAAGATACCATTAGATCTCATACAAAGCTTTTAAAGTAACCCATTTTAGCTTACTCCACTCTATAAAGTATATATGTTTTATATGGTTTAAATTACCTTTTCACCTTGATTTATTTGTGGATCTGACTAGTTCACTGCTAGTTGTATTGTATAAGACTCTGCGTCTGACAAATAAACTTTGTTTTCTCTTAATTTGTTTTGATTTAGAGGATTTTCAACAGATCACCATATGTTTAGAACTAGTTTTGACTGATAGAGAAGTGAAATTAAAATGCAGCACTGAAATAAAGCTGCTGTCCTGTCAGAAACTTCCCCGCAGAGATCTGCTTTTTAACTTACTATTCATTAGAAATACACGGACATGACACTAGTATCATGTCCCATGACTTTTGCCATGTCCAATGGAAGCTATAGAACACTATATTGAGTTGTGGGATGTGTGTGTGTGGCTTCTCCTGCACTAAATGTGTATGTGATTTCTGCCAGAGTTGCTTGTCTGTTTGCATGGACAATTCTAGCCAGACACCACCGGTCACCATCATTCTGCATATGCTGTCTGCATTCCACTGTTGGTGGAAATTAATACATTCTTGGACATATTCATCCCCTGAGTTAACACTTCATGATTATTTTAATTCCATCAGTTTAAATACTGCAATCCCATGACATATCAGTGTACATACATAAATAGAAATGTAAGCTCAGCTTACTTCTATAATGTCACCATACCTTGACCAAGACCTGTAATCACACCTGTCTTCTGTTCAGAATCTGCAAGGATCCATATGCGACAAGACCTGGACTGATGACATGGCCGACTCTAAAGACTTTCACTTCAAATCAGCGAGTTTTACTATAAATATTGTGTCATTATTTTGTAAGTTTGCCTCTGAAGTCTCCTAATAGAACTTGTAATTACCAGATAACTACAGAGGCAGAATGTAAACCACTCAAGAAAACCAAAAAAGTGCTGAGAAGAACCTCTAGAAGTCAGCTTTATTGTTAAAAGATTTAAACAGGACCAATTAGATAACACTGGCATCAAAAATAACATTCAGAAATACATAAATATATAAAAGAACCTAAAAGAACAAACTAAAAAAAACCAGACAGTACAGAGAGATTCATATCTCAGAACATCCTACAGTCTTCTGATCACTGTAAAGGGCAGCACTGCACAAACATTACACCCACAGTACCTTCAGGTTTTAGTCAGATATATTTTCCCATGTTTAGTCAATTTATCATAATATCTCATTAGATAAATAATGATTATAATAATTTAACTTAAAAAAAGCAACACCTACAACATAACAAATCCCAAACAGGGATTAAGCCTACAAAGCATATATAAAATATAGCCAACCTGTCTGAGATCTGAATAATCTACTCATTACTGCCATGCAAAAACCTTGTATCTAGGGGAAGAATTATGTAAAAAAAAAAAAAAAAAAAAAAAAAATATATATATATATATATATATATATATATATATATATATATATATATATATATACGTATATATATATATATATGTAGCAAAACTGCAGATACGAATAAAAATGCAAACATTTATGCTCAGGTGAATAAAAAAAAATGCTAAATATCTGCTGCATTCTTACCCAGGTTTCTAATTATGCAGAATATTAATTATGCTAATAATTAATCATCAGTTAGCATTATAAAGAAAGCTATGCAGATCCATCACACTCTTTCACCTTAAGAGTGGGACTGGGCTCACAAACGATACAGGGGATCTCTGTGTAATCCGTCTCAAACGCTTCCTTCAGCCTGGAGGAATGAACCCAGCTCTGAAGAAAGAAAGAGACAGACAGGTTTGAGGACAGGTTGTGAGAGGAGGCCATGAAAATGCCTAATTATTTTAAGCTACACAGAAAGTGTGGGTGTAGATACCTCAACATTTCCATTATGTTCACGAAATAAGTCCTGCAGGATCTTGCTGGGGTCCGGGACCACCGGAAGTATGAATATCTTTATCCTGAGAGCAGAAGGAAGGAAGATATTTAGATATTTAACAAACTTTTAAACAAGCCTTTTCTTCACTAAAAATTAAGAATTGTGCACAAAATATTTTTGTGTTTGCAATTAATTTTAATGATCGGCATTAAATTAACTTCATACAAAGAACTTCGTCTCTTTGCTTAGTAGTCTAATCACCTCATTTTCAGTACTTTTTTCTTGTTCAGTAAGAAAAGTCTAGTCTGTTTTGGGCTTAAATAAATTCAGTAAATTGCTTTTCAGTTTCTTAGGTTGATCTGTAAATGGCCGGGTATGGAAAGGCAAAGGGATGGACAACGGAGCTGCTAAGTTAAAACAGTTAAATGCCCTATGCCCCATTGTAATCAAGATGAAACATTAGAACATTTCTTACTAAAATGTTACAGATCTAAAGAACTCTGTGATAAACTTGAAGACATAAATACAAATATACCAATACATACAATAGCTTATAGATTATTTAATAGCTCCCTGCCAAAAGAAGAAAAAGACGAAGAGATGTAATGTAGTTAATTATATGTTTAGCGAAATATAAACTGTGGAAAACTAGAACAAAAATGACTATGGACCATTATTTTGTATCAAGCGACATTGTTTTTACACAAATTGTAAGAGAACTAAAAAAAAGGACTATTGATAGAAAAAAACAAGATAAAAAAATGGGACTTTTTGACTTTTTAACTTGAATAATGTTACTATTTTGATAACGTGTGAAATCTGATTTTTTGTATTTGTGAAAATTTATCTTCAATAAAGTTTATACAAAAAAAAAGAAAAAGAAAAGAAAGGCAAAGGGTTGGTTGTGACACACTTAATAAACAAATAGACTATAACAATAACCTAACGATCAAGAAAACAACAACTAGAAATGAAGTGCTTTACAGCATTTACCTTTCACAATAGCACAACAGCATAGCAAGGGCGATCAGTACAACGATCCCCAAGATAGAGAGCCACACTGGCCACAAAGACACTGAGGGTGATCCAGGGAGGCTTTCTAAAAAGAAAAGAAAAAAATTCAAATGAATTTTTAAAGAGGACACTAAGTGACGAAGAAAAAGAATTATGACAACTAGGGTTGCTACAGTAACCGGTTTCATAGTACACAAGTGTACAAATGCTTGGTTAAAATACTGTGAACGCTTGATCATCATATGTATTGGTGAAACGAATCATCTCTCAGTAACTGATGGGTGGTCCTGATGAGAGCCAGTTTCATTATGACATTTTTGATGATCTTTGCGATCTTTTTAAGTTCTTGAAATTTTCAGATTGACTGACCTTCATTTCTTAAAGTAACTTTTCTTTACTTAGTTGAGTAGTTTTTGCCATAATATGGTTTAGAACTTTACTCAAATAGGTCTATTCACTGTATACCTGTAACTCTACCTCTTCACAACTTTACAACTGATGCTCTCAAACACATTAAGAGGCAAGAAATTCAAGTAATTAACTCTTAATAAGTTCAGCACAGCTGTTAACTGAAAGCCTGAATTCCAAGTCATTCTACCTTCATAAAGCTGACTGAGAAAATCCAGCAGAGATGTGTAAAGCTGTCATCTAAGCAAGAGGTGCTACTTTAAAGAATCTAAAATATAAAACATATTCAGATTTGTTTAACTGACTGGTACTCTACAGCTTGGAAAATAAGCTAGCACTGCACTAACACAGCTAGGCGTCATAGCACAGGTTCAAAACAACTTACCTACAGACTACATAGAACTGTCATAGCAAACTGCAAAGCTCTCAGACTAAGTACTATAAGTGAGTAATCAAGCATGGAGAACCAACTTTAATTTATTAGGGTCCAGAAATGAAATCCCAGTTTAAAACCCATAGCAGATGTCCAGTGCATTTTTTACAGTACTTCTGTTTATAAATAGTAAGCTTTTAACGATTAACGAGTAATTGTAGAATACTGCTACACCATGTTATTTTTTAGACAGTTAAATACCGTTCCAACGCTAATTACAACACAGTAAGCGTATAATGGGCATCAGCACAGTGCAGCATACCTGTGTAGTTACCCCACTGCACCGGATCACTCCAGTCACTCCAAAAATCAGAAGTACCACAGCTCCCCTCCAGCTTACTGCTTACTTGGAATGTAAAATTAACTTTTTTGGAGACATAGGGTATACAGTATTTATTTTTATTCGTTTTGTGGGGGACCTGAAGAATGGAGAAAAATAGAATTGACATGGTAAGAGGTTCCACAGTTCAGTTCTCTCATTTCTACACTGATCTCATTCCTGATACTGCTTTTTTCTTACCTGAGGTTTAGAATCTCTCCAATACTGCACCATATAGCGCACACAGTTCTGGTGCTTAATACTCCTCACCCAGTTCAGGCACAGACTACCATTAGCACCAGTCCAGTTCACAGAGATGTTGTTTGGTGGGTTGAACTTTACTGGATAAATGGGACAAATGCAACCAGTGAATTAAACAATAACAGCAACAATAAACTTAAACAATACATTTATTAGAAATTTTAATTCCTAGTCAAATTGGCTATAACTGGATGCCTTCTAATTAACATATTCAGACACTTTCAAAGTTGCACCCACTGCTGACACAAATGTGCAAATGCACACAGACAAACCTACAGTTTGTCTAGTCCCTGTAAAGAAGTATTATTTATAGTGGAATAGGACTAGGAGTAGATGTCTAGTATCAGGAATGGTTTAAAGCCCACCCCATGTTGGTGTTTTTGCTGCTAAAACACCCAAAAATCAGCTTGACTGTTAAATTATTACCAGGTATAATCACTGTGTTCATCCAAATGGCATATTGATCACTATTACTTGCTAGTTTTTGAGTATGTAGTCTGTACACTGACATACCAATTTAATCATGAAATGACAGTTTCGGAAATTCCCACCTCTATATAAGTTGAAGGGAGGTGTTATCAAATTACTCATGTAAAATAGCACTCAAGATAAGAGCCATCTAAATGTTTCACAGAGTATTTTGGTTGTGTTTCTTATGTGTTATGTGTTTCTTCATAGCCTGGATGACTTTTTATAGGTACTGTAAAAGCAAACTTCACATAATACTTTATGATAATATGTTATTCCACATTACCTCTGTTTAAGAGTTGATCATAATCCTTTGTCACAGACTGATTTCTACCTACAGACAGTTTCGTAGAGAAATGACTAAACTGATCCTCGACTGTAAAAGGGATCCTGCAGCCCACATTCTGACCATGCTCCTGCAGATACTGTGGACACTCTTTATACACTGTTTTAGAGGATAATCTAAGGAGAAAAGAACCATGTTAACACACTTTTATCACATTCATCCATAGAGGCTATTGATGAACCACTGGACTACAGAATCTTACTTGCTGCTGAAGGTGTAGTTTACATTCTGCATTTTGGGTCTTGTCCAGCTACAGTTTACATATTCCCAATTGATAAACATACAATTGATGTCAACCGCACATTCTTCACTGGTACAGCCCCCCTCTGCCAATGCAAATAAGAGTCGTTGTCTTTATTAAAATACACATACGCAGTTGTGTGCACAAAAACATAGCAAAAAACAGCAATAAGGCTATGCACTGCAAGTCAAGCGTGTAATGCGGACGAGTGGAGGAGCTAACTTTGTGCATGATAACTTTCTAACTTGTGCAACTTATTTTTAAAACACAGTTCGATTTATTACTTTGCCATATTGCGATTATCACACCATAGATTTATAGAAAATAAAAATAGCCTTAAAAAAACATTTTCTTGAGCCCGAACTGATCCAAGGAAAGTGGTGGGAAATCTGCTTCCAACCCATTGCATTTATTGGGTCACTTACTTTTTCTAGCCTGCACACTGTGGATGTTTACCAGAGACTAGATTCTCTGCCCGAGCCCAACTCGATGCCTGACCTGAACCCGGGCAAAGAAACTTAACGCTAGTGAACATTTTTAGTGCAGGCTAAAAAAAGTAAGTGACCCATTAAGTGCAATGACCTGTAGATCCCCTATGTACCCTGGAATCGCTCCCTATTACAAACCACTGCACAATATATTGTGTTTCAAGCACTATATAGTGCTATTTAAAATCTTAACAATGCATTTTAGTTCATCTTTTACTAAACACTATTAAACACCATTAACATAATGCATCGCAAAAGTGTAGTTGTGTACAGACTATGTACACTAGAATTTACAATGTATACTTTAATGTAATGTGGTGGTGTTGAGTGATGTTCTCAGAGCATCAAAGAGTTAAAAAGTGATCCATTCTGAACAACTAATAATAATAATAATAATTGTTTATTATTAGTATTATTATTATATTATTATTAACTTTCGAATCACTTTTTGATGCTTAAGTCATTGTCTTGTGTGCCTCAGCATAATTCCAGCGAAGGCGGAAAATAAAGCCTGGTTGTGATTTGACTAAATCAGACCGACATATTAGCCTTTCAGCTCGACTGTTCGATGCAGATTCTTCTACGAAGCCAAATTTTGCTTTGATCACAGATTTGCGCACTTTGTTTTCAATCACATCTTCATTTTAACTTTTGTCTGTTAACTCTTGGAAAAGTCATTAAGACAAAGGCTTACTTATCATAAACATAAAAAGACATGAACTCTGTTTTTTTTTTTTTAGCTAGAAGTGCTCTATTCATAACACAAGTGACGTAAAGGAAAGTCCCCATCAAACTTTCCAGACCTGTTATTCTGTGAAACGGATTATTAGAAAATAGCAGTAATTAATTATCTTAAAATAACATTTTTAATAGACTTACAAACAACACATGTTGGGATTATTTACAGTATGTGAACTGATTTACACCAGCAGCTCTTTCTGTTTGACTGTCACAAGTTTAACAATTGTTCAACGTGTTTAACATGTTTAACATAATCAGGTGAAGAGAACGAAATACTTACGAGGAGGTGATGAAGGTCTGGACCAACATCCCTGAAAAAACATGAGCAGAAGAAACCCAAAGAGAACCTTGGACACAAGTAAACCAACCATGATACATAGTTTAGGCTCCCCAGAGCTCGCGCACAAGCTGGTGATTCTAATAACTGAACAGGATGTCTGAGCATCGCGCTTCCGTAATTTACAACTTCCTCCCATGTTGTGACGAACTGTTACGCAGAAAAAAGGAAGGTGGTCGAAACCAATTCATAGAAAAATAGTTTATTAATCCTTTATCACTATCAGTATATCAGAACTAATGAAATAATAAAAGTCCAGTAGGTGCACCATCAATATGTCTCAACATGTATATACCACACACACAGAGGAGCCAAATCTTTATGACCAATTAGTCATACTGAAGTGAATTTTGCAGACATGAACACCTGAAGCCTTTTCCAATGGCCAAAACATTATGGACAGATGACATCCATTTTTTTACATGTTGCTTTCTAAGTGTTGTGCTGAATTCATCCTTGCTTTCAAAACAGAAACCCCTTTTGAATCAAACAGTAGGATGAGTATATAACATATTCCCCTCAGATTTATTTTATTTCTGTTTATAAATAAGGGTTAATCTACAGTTACAGTAGATACAGGAATCATCAGCATAATCTGTTGCGTCAATATGGCTGTTGGAGAAGTTGGATTTCGGCACACCAGTTCTTTTTGTCCTTATATAGTTTAATGGCTGATGTTAGTCTGCTTCAACTTGCTGTAATTGGTCTGAAAGTATAAAAAACTAAAAAAGTGAGCATCTCAATACAATAAAGCATGTGTACGACGTGCTGGAACAAGTCCATTTCACAGGCTCCACCTAACAACATGCAGCATTTTAAAAGATCTGCTGTTAAGTCCTTGGTGTTAGATTCCATAGTTCAGTTTCAGAGGTCTTGTTTTCTTTAGAGTCCATGTTTCAGCGGGTTTAGAGCATGTGAAGAATATTAAGTAGGTGGTCATAATGTACTGGCTTACTGGTATACATTCACATGTTCTTTTGGTTTATTCACTTGGCTGTTCTTAACTTAAGACAGCCAATGATATAAAACTCTTTTATGCAGCCGTTTTACTACTGTCCAACAAATTCAGAGTCAAATTTAGATGTGACATTCAGGTGTGATGTGATCACACAAGTCCAACAGCTTTGTCCAGAAAACTGGCAAACTTCTGAGGCTGGCCAGGAAGGAACGGCAGCAGAGCAGACAGGTCCATGTCCCTTAGAGTTTGAGGTAAAGTGCTGAAATTAAGAAAGGGAAATTACCGAAAGAGAGACAGTGAGACAGGGCACCTTCTCCTTCTATGTAAGATTCAATTATTTTAAATGTTCAGTGTGTAAGGCAGCTGCTTAAAGGAGCACATCGCTTCTGATTGTTGGGAAGAGGTTTAAGACATTGGAGCATTTATAAAGCATTTATTTAAACTTTACTTCAACAATAGTTGTCACAAGCTAATAAAAGGCGATATGTACAATGTTTTTATGCATTTTAATATAGCTATAAACAGCTGATTTATGTATAAAAATGTTGAATTGTTGGTTTGTGTTTATAGCTGGTCCTACCATGCTCAAATGTTAGTTCTGCCCTGTCAGTGAATTTGGTTGAATTTATCTGGGAGGTCAAATCTCCAAACCAAACTTTTGCATGGTGCTGCTTTACGATTTTTAAAGCAGCACCTCTTAAACTGGTCAAGCCAATAATAATAATAATAATAATAATAATAATAATAATAATAATAATACACACTCTACTAAAATTGTTCTACAAAAAATCTTTATATGTTTTACCTTTTTACAACTAGGTTCTCTTCCACTCACTTAAATGGATTAAAATGTAAGATGAAAATGTACAATAAAAAAACGTATTAATTTCATAAACACAGAAAACTACAGGAAATCTATGTGTAACAGACCTGCAGGTGCAGTAGAGGAGATGTGAGTCTGCCTGCAGCTGCTTGGCGAGCTCAAGCTGATGGTTGTCCATTAACTTGTCATTGACCACTACAAGGAGAGGCTTTCCAGCTCCAAGAGCCTCCAAACAGCTTCCAGCTCCTACAGGAGAAATGAGAGCTTATGTCCAGCTGAATATCTGACGATTGAAGGATCCTGACTGATGACCCCTGTCAAGAGCTTGGTTATATAAGATAGAATATAGAATAGGGGAAAAGAAATTGGGCTGGGCTTGAAGACTGAAGACAAATGAGATTTATTTCTCAAATCAGATTGGTTGACATGAAAGCGATCAGATAGGATTCAGCGTCTGTACATTACAAATGTGTCTGCATAGATTGCTGAGGTATTGAGGTCGTCATCAGTAACTTCAAAAATCTGTCACTCTGGATTTGATGAGAACGTTGTTTGTTGTGACATGTTGAAATCAATCATATTTGAGCTTCCAGAGTGTCCAAACACACAACTGTTTAATGTGCCTGTAACCGCATTTAAAACTACCTCTAAATGTGGTTTGGATCAGATTTCATGTGCTTTTTGATTGATCAATCTGACTACAATCTAGTTATGCCAGGAATCAGATCTGGGCTGGCAGACTGAACATAGCCTCATGAGTAACCCCAATTATTAGATCTTTACTATTATAATTTACTTACTAGTAGAGCTGGGAGGTTAATCAAATGAATTTAATTAATCAGTTTACTGTTTTAAAAAAATGTGATTTTCAAAATTGGATAATGGAGATTGTACACCTTTACATATAGAAGCTGCAGAGTAAATCTCAGTAGAAAGACATTTGCTTCTGTCAGAAACCTGTCTATTGTGTTCATATTTTATACTTCTCCTTAACTATAATACTAAACTACAAGGCGGTTATATTTGCACTGTGTTTGCACTGTAAAAGCTGCACGTATGATTGAAAGGGGGGCATCACTTTAAATGATTAAGTTGTTATGTAAAAACTAAAAATTAATATTGTAACAGCTCTATTTACTAGTGTACCAGAAGATTTACAAAGGTATGTGTATCAGTCATCCTGTGAATAAATAGACACAGAGCTAGAAACTCACCAGCATGACTAATGACCAGGTCAGCCTGCTGGATGTTCTCTGCTATGGACTCTTTAAACCGGAAAGCCTCGAGCCTCAGTCCAGGACAGCTCTGTGAGTCAGGAACAGACGAGCCCCGGCCAACCTGAAGCACCACATCTGTGTATCCTCTGTTCACCAATGCCTTAAAAAGTGAGAAATTTTGATAGTTAGCTACACAAGTGTGTAGAGTACAATGTATGCATTCCAAACACATAAAATCCAGCTTAAGACCAGCTTCTGCTGGTCTAATATGGCCTTTTAATGGTTATGGTGGTTGAAAAGCTGGTCATCCAGAAGAAACCAAGTCATTTTACTAGTAAGCTAGCCGATTAACCAGGAAAGTGTTGCTGAATTTGATTCTGATCATTCTTGGTCTTGCTGGTCCTGGTGGTCAACCAAGTTCAACCTCAGTTATTTTATTAATGTTGGTTAAACAGCATGAACAAGCTTGGTCATTCTGGTTATCTAGCCAGACTAGTCAAGTTGATAATGCTTGCAGACCAGCTAAAACAAAATATACACAACAAAATCATTTAATCAGACAAAAATAAATATACAAGAATTGAATTATGAACACAAAAGAAAATTTAAATGAATAAGACATTTAAATAAGAACTACATTTACAAACAATAAAGTAAGGCTTAACCAGATTGATCAGTTTAAACTGTTTCAGCAGGGAATTCATATAACTTAATCATAATTCATAAACTAGCTAAAACCTCCAAACTCATTACAGCTGCGTTACCTTTACGACCTCTGCTGAAGTCATGCTGGATATTAAATCGTCAAAACATGTTGTTCCAACTGTAACAAACACGGTTTTCATAGTGTCCTAAGTTTTTCAGCAGCTTTTAGAGCAATATTAACACAGTTAAATAGACAAAAATGCCTGTAGAGTGCTAGCTACAGAATACAGTGTACACATAGGCAAGCATGGCGGCTATTGACAAAACTCCACTTCAAAATAAAAGTCCTAACCGATTCTCCACATGACTGATTTCAATGTAGTTCTACACCAAAAACACAACCTAAAAATAATTATCCAACTGTATTATTTTTAAGTTTTTTTTTTTTTTTTAAGAAATTATAAAAGACAGTTGCACTTTTTTGTATCTTACTGATTCCGAAAACTGCACTGGATTATGTTGTTTGGCATGGAGAAGTAATAATAATAATAATAATAATAATAATAACTATTATTATTATTATTATTATTATTATTATTATTATTATTATTATTATTATTATGTACTGTGTTGAGTGTCATTGCAAAATAAATTAAACAATTGTCATTTTTTATTGCACACAGAAAACATTTTTGATCTTGTATAGTTGTATATATATCGATATTTACAATATTTTGCCAATCCTTTATAGGCTATAGGTAGTGTTTTTACAACTGAGCGAACTAGTCAAGTTGAGTGCATTTATTTTCACTGAGTATGTTACGAAAATAACAAATTAAAAGTCTGATAAAAATACATAACATGTCTATCTAGCCTATAAAGTAACGTAACATTACACGTTCTGTCGTATGAAGTAAATTATTTTGATTAAAATAAAATTGCAAATATCTGCAAAGAGATATAGGCCGATCAACAGTGCCATCTGCTGGACTGAGAAAATAAAGCAGCCATGTTTTTGCCCTACCTGTTAACAACGATGTGACCACTGGTTGGGATCTGTTTCTTTAATTCTATATTGATGTAACTGTTAATATGGCTGTACATTAGATCAGAAGTTCTAATACTAAATTTTAAATTCTTTAGAAAACTGCTTCACCGTACCCCACACCAAACCCAGACTTGTCTTGTTGCCAAACAGAAAAGCATGATTCTTCACCCCAGCCAACACTTTCCAGCCGTGATGTCCTTTACTTTTGCTTTTGTTGGAATCTATTTCGTAAAGCTCTCTATTAACTGTTCTTGAGATAATCTGAAGACTACATGAAGTTTGGAGGTGTGTAGCAATTGAGTTGGCACTATGTCCCTCTGGATCCGCTGACCATGCTCGTTCATTTCATGTGGTTTACCACTTAGTTTCTGATTTGCTTTCATTTACAAATTCTTCCACTTTGTTATAATATACTATAATATTCTACAATAGTTTGTAGAAACGGTCTGCATAAATGGGTGATTGGTTTTATACCCATGTGGCCATGGAAGTGATTGGAACACCAAAATGGGATAATCGATATTGTACATCTTCACTGAAATACAGAAATACAAGAAGGTTATGTTCGCACATAAATCATGCTGTTTTAAATATTTTATTTAAACTGAAGTTCAAGTCAAGTAGTTTTATTTTCAATACTGCATATGTTACAGCAAAAAAAAAACATAAAGCGATAGTTGACTAAAGTACAGAATAATAATTTATAAATAATAAAAGAATGAGAGACACTATGAGAGACATTGTACAATACAAGGTCATAGATATAGACATGTAAGTTGTTATGTAAGAACCAAAAAAGTCCAAAAGTCGCTCAAATGTTTAAAAAATAATGAGATTGACTATTTTATTAATTACAATAAATGATTATACTGTATAGACTATATATAAGTGAATTCCTCTGCCCTGCTCCAGATCTCGCCTACCAGTCGCGTCGGCCAATCACGAGCGCCTCTTGTCGGCCAGCCAATCAGGGATTTTGCTAAGCTCTGAACATTTTTACAAAAGAAAAGTAGCAGCCATGTCTTAACAGCGGGGCTGCGGCGCGGAGTCTCGGCCTGAACAGCAGTGATTTTCCTGTTATAGATGAAAAGCGGGTCGTTGAAGTTCGGATCGGACCCGATGGGCTTTCCGCCCGACATCCGCTGGTCAGTGTGAGGCGATCGGAGCGAGCTGGCCGGCTTGCTGAGGCTCTCAGAGCGGGAGAGGGAGAGGCCGGGCAGGCAGAGGAGGAGAAGGAGGAGGTGGAGGAGGAGAAGAAGGGAGGGAGGAGTGCGGGTTTTGTGTTGGGCGCTAACACACACACAGACAGACAGACAACAGAAAAGGGGCTCGCTTTAAAACCCCCGAACCTGTTGATTAACCAGGCTAAAGGAAGAACCGGCGGCACCGAGATCTGCAGAGCCGGACACCAGAAGAGGAGTTCGGGCTAGCGGGGACTTGCGCGGGTCTGGACAGGGTTTGTGGGGCCGGGAGCGGCGAGTCGGTCAGTGGGGCGGAGGAGCGAAGCAGAGCAGAGCGGAGCCGGGGGGGTGATAGATAGCTAGTAGCTTAGCATAGTTTAGCCTAACCTAACTGCTAACGATATTTTTCCCATGTAACTAGCTAGGTTTGATAAGCTATCACAGCAAAATGGCAGCAACACTATCACTGACAGTATTTATTTAACTAACTAGTTAGCATTTTGGCGAGCTTGTTAACAGCTAGAGTTGTTGGTTAGCTAATTTGAAGTTAGCCAAGATAGTTTTTAGCTGTATTATTTAGCTAGTTAGCTTACTAGCTAGCTACAATTAGCTAGCTGCCATGAGTCTTTTCTATGGAGTTTGGGCGTTTAGTGTTTAGCTAACTAGCTAGCTAGCTAGGTTAGCCAGCCGGCCTTAGCTAATGCTAGTTAGCTAACCTAAGCTAGCCAAGTCATTGCAAAACATATATAAAACCGCTAACTCAGAAGGAAAATACGATTTTAACTGATTAATCCAATAAAAAATAAAAATTTATTCCAGCTACCCGTCAAAAGTGTCTGTCTGCTTGATGTTGGGGAGCAGTTAGCCAGCCAGCTAGCCTAGCTAAAAGTTCGCCTGCTAGCCACCCAGCCAGCCATAGGTTGGGCTTAGTGTTTGGCTAAGCTAATCTAACGCCCGATCCCAAATGAAGGAGTATAAGGTGGTGGTGTTGGGCAGCGGCGGCGTCGGCAAGTCCGCGCTGACCGTGCAGTTTGTCACCGGGACATTCATAGAGAAATATGACCCAACGATCGAGGACTTTTATCGGAAGGAGATCGAGGTGGACTCGTCTCCGTCAGTGCTGGAGATCCTGGATACCGCCGGGACCGAGCAGTTCGCCTCCATGCGAGATCTGTACATCAAGAACGGCCAAGGCTTCATCCTGGTTTACAGCCTCGTCAATCAGCAGTCGTTTCAGGTGGGCTCCTGTCAACGTTGTGCTCAAGTTTGGAAAAACAGTGGGTTATCTGACCTGTATGCCTGAACAGATGGGGTGTGGGCAATTGATAATACAGCTCTGGGAAAAAAACTGTTTCTTTGCTTTTACGTTAAAAACCTCTGGAATATAATCAAGAAGATGGATGATCACAAGCCATCAAACCAAATTGAACTGCTTAAATTTTTGCACCAGGAGTGGCATAAAGTTATCCAAAGCAGTGTGTAAGACTGGTGGTGGAGAACATGCCAGGATGCATGAAAATTGTGATAAAAAACAGGGTTATTCCACCAAACATTGATTTCTAAAGCTGTGCTTATTTTTTGTTATTTCAGCCATTTCTTATTTTCTGCAAATACTGCTCTAAATGACAATATTTCTATTTGGAAGAAATGTTGTTCCTAGTTCTACTCAAACATATACCTATAAATAGCAAAATCAGAGAAACTAATTTAGAAATTGCAGTGGTATCTTAATTTTTTCCAAAGGTTAGATTAATAAGTGTCTGTTGTTTTTATGAAGGTTATCTTCTTTCTATGCCACACCATCTATATTTTCTATAGCCCCAAAGAGTGGTGTTCCTTCCAGTAAAGAAAACTGAAAAATGGTGTTGTAGCTAGATAAAAGGTTTTCCTACAGGGGGGGGGGCCTACATAATAAAGCTCAGAATTGGGTAGCTAGGTGGTCCTCTGATGCAGAAGAAATGTTATTCAGTGCCAAAAATTCCTACTAGGGCTCATACTAAAGATTATTTTGGTTGTCAACTAACTTAATGTGTGTGTACAGCTCATGTTCCTAGCGGTCTCTATTGATTTAAAACAACAGAATTGGCTCAATTTCGATGGCTATTTAAATATGTAGTAATAATAATTAGTAAGAAGAAATGTAATGCTGTTGTAATCTGACTGAGCAGCCCTCAACCCCTTCATCCATTGCTTTTCCTGCCCCTAAACTTTTTGTTGTGCATTGCAGTTACAAATTACTGAATAGTCGACACTGTTGATTACGAAAATTTGTTGACTCCAAGTTTCTGTGTCGATTATGTCTGCTAATCGTTGCAGCTCTAGTCCCCACATATGTGAGAATTGTGGGAAGCTTCCTAAAGGAAGCCCAGTGCAGAAACTCTAAATTGGTTTTGTAAGTGCTCTCACAATGGTATAAACTGTATTTTATGGTAAAAGACAAAGTAAATTAAAATGGCATCTAATTCCCATGCTTAAACATGCATCAATGGCAACGTCCTGTTGCAGTGGTGGCAGTGACGTAAACTTCCTTTGAAGTTACGTTATGTTCAAGTTGAACAGTTTGAGTAAAAACAGTAGCTGACTTTTTAATGCCTGGGCAGGGCAGGGGAGGCATAGGAGAAATTGATAATGTGTCTTAATTTACCATGAATAGGTGGACTTGTGCCCTTCTATTACAAAAGTGTCATTGTGCCACATTTATTGCTTTCCCTTCTCCCAACACTACTTATTTAACTAGCAAACAGTTGATTAACAAGCCATTTTAGAGTTGCAGTGGGTGTGGTGAAGTGGGCAATTCTATAAAATGCAAGGAGGCACATCGGGGGTTGAAGAGGGGTGTCTACAACTAGCCTTTATTTGTCTAAGAAACTGCCCCATAAAGACTAAACATGCCTAATAATATTATTTTAATCAATGATGAAGTCTCTTCAAGTAGTTTTTATCATACATAGCTGCCTTTGAAACAGCCTAAGCCCACCACTGGCCTGGATCACGCCTAGCTAAATACCTTAAAATGATGTTGAATATAGAGAGGGACACTTCTTTCAACTAGTACAGCACAGACCTTCAGATAATGAGAAAATAAAAGGCATACCACTGTTGTGACAGTGTGTCATTTTTAGTTGGAATTCTTTATAGCAGGGACTCCACAGGTTGGCTCAGTGATGTCCTTAATATGAAAATTATATTTTAAGTTATTGTGTGTTTTTCTCTTTGTCTTCCATTAGGACATCAGACCAATGCGAGACCAGATAGTCCGAGTGAAGCGCTTCGAGAAGGTCCCCCTGATTTTGGTGGGCAATAAGGTGGACCTGGAATCAGAAAGGGAGGTTGCGGGATCTGACGGCCGAGCCCTTGCACAAGAGTGGGGTTGCCCCTTCATTGAGACCTCGGCCAAGAGTAAGACCATGGTGGACGAGCTCTTCGCAGAGATTGTGAGGCAGATGAACTATGCCACTTTGCCCGAGAAGCAGGAGCAGTGCTGCACGGCCTGTGTGGTGCAGTGAGGGCCCTGGCCTTACCACAGTCTCCCCAGGTATGGCCCGAGCCTTAACCAGTACACTACTACTAAATATTCCACAGCCAACTGTCAGTAATCTTAGAACACAGTGGAAGAGACTGGAAATGACAGCGACTCTGTGCTCTGTCAGTGTAAAATAACAGAGCGGGGTCAGCAGATGCTGAGAAGCATAGTGCACAGAGTTCACCAAACTTCATGTGGTCTTCAGATTAACTAAAGTACAGTGAAGTGTAGAGAGCTTCAGGCCAGCGGATATATAAGTGAGGTTGTAGTGTAGCATTTCTTTCTCAGACAGTGCAAATCTCATTGTATGCATGTCTGGATCGTGAGATCACAATTTCGTTCCACCTCATGTACCACATGTGATGCGAATGACAATAAAATCTCCTTGAATCTCCTTGTCTTGGGCTGTTGTTGGTTTTCACAGTTATCAACTTTACATTGAGATTTGACTGTGGCAAATGGTCTGATTTGGAAAGAAACAAACACAGCATGCCCATTGATGTCCTTGACAAATTGCTGAACTGTATGGCTATTTTAATCCAGAGTGTACTGCACTGTGGCTCAAGAGAATAGAGTGAGTTGAGGACAACCAGATTGCTCTAGACGAGTCTGGTTCTGTTATCATTAGATCACGCAAAGAATGTGGCATGAAGAACAAAACTGCCTAAGCCCAGCGTCATGCTGCCGAAGCGTGAAGAGGCATCACAGTCTAGACCAGTGTCAGGCACATGAGAGTGGGGAGATTCCCAGCAAAGAAAGAGGAAAACCCAACGTCCTGAGTGACAATCGATGTTCCAGAACAACAGGAAACAGTCCACAGAGGTTCTCTATTGATGCACTGTCACTCTGCTATTATCATTAAGAGTTCACTAAAGAAACCTCTTTTTCCTACAGAAGGTGAAGTGTTTTCTGGTTTTGAAAAAACATAACCTTTTCAAGAACCTATTTTTAATATTAATGGAAATTCCACAAGCTAAGCTAAATTTGGCCTTTTTTCAGGACTGTTTCCAGGGGAATGTTTTGAGGATGTTAGTCATCTTTATCTGCTGTCTTGGATCATTTTTCCCCTGAACTACAGTGGTTCATGCTTCTGCTTTTTTTTTTTTTGAAGTTTATTTTCAACCTGAAGTTAAAAGTTGAGTTTTTATCCTTGTTACTTGATTAAACTGGATATAAATCTTCAAACATATATACATATGTATAATTATGTATTACGTTTATATACTAAAAAGATATGGTATGGCAGTATGTTACTAACAAAGTGCACAGTGAGTGGTAATGATCATGTCTGACAGCTTCTGGCTTGAATTGTCCATGTAAACAGACAAGCAAATCTGGAAGAAATCCTTTTATATATATTCAGTGCAGGTCATTGCAGTGCTCTTTAGCTTTAGTGGGGCATGGCAGACACTGTTAAACATTTATACCAATTTATATGATTCTTCTTCAAACACTTAAAGAAAGATTCTATAGAACATTTTTTGTTCTGTAACAGAAAGAAGCCTGAATAAAATTTTAGATGTATTAAGTTTTCAAGTCTTAATTTAGCTCCAGCAATTTAAATTTTTAGTATAGTAATCAATAGCTTTGGTATGTTAATCGTATTTTAAAATTCTGCAAAAAAAATTGTGTTTTATTTACCCCCGTAGTCTGATATCGGGGGCTACAGACTTTAGCGTTTACCACAAGTGGTTTGACCTGTGTATTTTGGTGAATCCAGTATTATCATGGTAAGGATTGTCTCTAAATAGCAGTGTTTGCGATGCGTGTTAGATTATGATGCATTTTGATGCACATGCTTGTGAAGTTAATGTGTTTACTCTAATAGCATGTAGCATATATTGTTTGTCTAACTGCATTTAACCCGTATACTGTGACTTCTGTATGCATACATGGACTTGTGTATCCCTAGTAAACACTAATATGAGCGTTTGTATTTTTTTTAATTTATTATTAAGCGTAGTGACTTAGGCCAGGGCTAGGTTTAATCCTTGTGATCATGGAAAATCTCAACAGGAGTGCATCAGTGTTTACTAAAGTTCAGACTGAATCCCAATTAAATGAATACCGGTATCCAAACATTTGCAAAAGCTAAACAAATGAGATTAAATTAAACTCTCATTGTGCAGAGTACAGCTTTAGAGGAATCGTACACACTAAAAATTTATATAAACAAGTGGCTTGTGCTTTATTATTTTAATGTACTTTTTATAGTTAATAAATTATAAATAAATGAATTAATAAATTCTCTTGTAAACTGAAAACAAAACCTATGCATATTAATATTATGAATTTTGTGGACTGTCACATACAATAGTTACCCCCACCTATTATGAAAGAGTTAAAAAAATGCTCAGCAAGGTCAGAAACCCTTCCTTGTGCGGTGTACACTTCAGATTTACAGTACCAGTCAAGTTTGGACACGCCTCTTCTCATTCAGTGTGTTCTTTCTTTGCATGATATTTTACATTGAACAAAGATATACAGGAAAAGATTTAACAAACCAGAATATGGTTTTATACTTTGGATTTGTCCACATTAGTAGCCACATTTATCCTTTGAGGACAGATTTTAATCTCAGGGTCTTCATGAGGTAGAGACACCTGGAATAGTTTTCTCAGCGTCTTTAAGGAAGGAGTTGCTGGAGGTGCTGAACAATAAAAACCTTAAATGAAAGGGTGTCCAAACTTTTGACTGGTACTGGTACAGTATTTCTGGGTCAGGTCCTTTTTTTTCAGCTGTTTCAGCTTTTCTCATGCCATTTAAATTAATGCATTATTAAAAAACATTCTCCTTTTTGTACAAGAACTAACCCAGATGTCTTTCTTTCCTTTTCATTTCTCCCAGCCACACCACCTGGCAGGATGCCCTGTTGAACCAGTGTCTGCTTCAGTGATGTTTTGACCCCATGAGCCACACCAGTGCTACTGAGCCCCTCCTGAACTCTGAGACTGATGAGGTCCTCTGACAAAGCTTGGATTTGCTGCAACTAAAGCAGGGACTTTGGAATCTCTGACTTTTCTCTGTGTCTGTATTGTAGAGCACATATATAATAGTACAGTATATCTACAGTATACTGGGCTTTTTGGGAAACACATGACGAGCATCAGTGGGAGGGCAGAGGACTTTGGAAACGGGGACGTCTGTGACAGGGCTATTAATATCTATTTTCTTAGAGGGGGAAATGGGTTCTATATGAGCAGGACTTCTCAAGGCTGTAAAACCACTGAAGGTGCTCAGTTGTATCCCCAGGTTTTCTTTTTAACATTTTAAGTTTGATATCTAATTTTAAAGTGATAATAGCCATTATACAGGTTTGAGACCTGGAACATCTAACTTGTTCTTTGTTTTCTTTGTTTTGTTTTTTTTTGTTTTTTTTTTAAAAACTACAGTATGTATGCTTTTTCTCATAATAGTCTATTTATTAAAATCTTTAATTACAAAGATGGATACATATTGCATTTTATGTTCTATTGGCTGTTTTTGCTTTTTGTGACAACGGTATACATTGTTTCTGAAATGGAGCATTAATGACGCCTTAAGTAATTAGTCTCAAACTTGTGTGTCATTGCCTCCTGCCTCCTGTGCTTTACGCTGTGAGTGCACACATGCTGTGTTGCTTTAAAATCCAGAGATGTCCAAGTTTGTAGAAAAAGCTAATAGAAGAGACAATACTGCTTTTCTGGGAGGAAAAAGGGTTTAAACAATTTTCTGGATTTTTTTTCCTTAAGCAATTTTACCAAATCATAAGGATTTGCTCTCAACATTTTGACAGTATTTCATTAATGAAGTGAACAAAACAATTAAAATTAATTTTATTTATACTCAACTATTTATTTATATTAACCTGCATTACCCATAAGTGCTCAGACCCGTTCAGAATATTGATCCCAAATTTAAAAAAAATTAATCAGTTAAACTGAGCAGCTCAGTTTTTGTATTTTTTTTTGTTTTTATCTTATTGTGACAAAAAAGCACATGGCTTAATATTTTAAGGTTCAAATCCCAATGCAACATTAATGGTTCAACAATTTCATAACCTGCATTTTAACATTTTGTTCTAGAAATTGTATCTGAACTAGTTCTGTGGTGGTGAGAAACATTTCATTAAATCAACAGATCTGTATAATCTGAAGCTACACTGTTATGACCAGCACTAACCCAGCACACCTACATCCTGTAAATAAGGACAGATCACACATTGTGTGATCAAACATCACAGAATGTTCAATATATGTCTAATTAAGTCTAATCTATGGACTTAATTAGTTAAATATTTATTTATGCATACTTTCTGGGATTCATTTACAAATTGTAAATGCTGATCAAATTTGATGGAAATTGAATAAATATGATAATCGCTGCCTTCCAAGTAAACTATTTTAAAATCTTCACAAAATATGTTACAAATAAGTGTACATTATTAAAATAAACTTTGTATTTTTGGTAAATCACTGCACATTATAGATCAGTTTTCCAGACAGGGATTAAGCCCAGTCTTAGACTACAGAGCATTCTGAATGATTATTGGGGATTATTTTCTATTGAAAGAAAAATCTAGTCTTCAGCTAGGCTTTTATGTCAGTGATGTGTATTACTAATGTATATGTCTTAAAGTTTTGGGGGAATGCAGATGTGCACAAACTTACATCAGACATATTGATTGATTATATATAGATCTCAACCAATTGTGTGTTTAAAGTGTTCTTTTTCTGGCTTTTGTTTCCATTATCATGTCAAATAATCCTTTGTTTAGTATTATAAGGTCATATCAGAATATTATGTCTTATCTTTTGAATTTCTACACTCACTTTATTTTGTTCAGAGCTTTTGTAGTTCTATAATTACTGCTATTTAGTATTTAACATTCCCCATTTCACAGTGTCACGTGTGTACCTGGAATACGTCATTGAAGCCGAAGCAGACAGTTGGAGCAGTGGGTGATTGTGAGCAGCAGCATCTGGCTAAAACTGCCCATGTGAACACAGACTGGCAAAGTGATTCTGGCTAAAATCACATCCATGTTCAATGCTGGATGCATATCCACATGCATATCCCTCAGTGTGTTTGTGTTCATACCTGCCTAAGCAAATCAAAAGAGGAGAAAATAAATGAATATTAGTCATACTTAAAACTGCAGGTGTTAAAAAGTGTAGCATTATTATAAGAGTAACGCATTATAAAAGACAGACTCGTATCTTGGGAGGTATGTTTTTAAGTGCTTTATTAAAATGTCAAACAAAAAGAACAGATCTTATAAGTATGTATATTTTCTATACATTAATATAATCGTAAAAGGGATTGGCAAGAAGCACAATTCTTCAGCACATACAAGCACAACACGCTAAATAGAAAGAGAAGCATTTCATATAAAGAGTCAAAGCATTCAATTATATCTTGTCCTACAGTGGGGGAAAGAGGAATCTAGTACATATGGCTTTGAAACAATGTGGACAATCTTTGAACTGCTCCGGGTACGAGATAGCACTTATATATGCGCCGGCATCAGCGTTTAAAACCTACACTCCACTGATGCCCTTTAAAGGGACGAAAACCTCAATGTCAACGACAGACTTAATGTACGACACCCATAACATTTGTACAACATAAATATGAACTTACAGTCCTCACTATTTCTGTATATAGATATATATCGATTCCGTCGACTACTTTCCGAACACCAATACAAAGTTCAATCCAAAGTTAAGATGTTTAATTTCCACACACAGACTCGTTTATTTCGATATGATAAAATTGTGATTAGATATGGGTCACGACAGAATGAATTCTCATTGGTTTCAATGGCTTGAAAAACTCAAAACAACAAACAAACGAAGAAAATAAAACAATTAAAAATAAAAGCACTGTTCTGTGTTCACATCATCATTACAGAAATGTCTAGGCACAGGAGGATGGACAGCAGAAGAGTCAGAGTTGTCTTTTTTTTTTCTTCCTCTACCAACCAAGCACAGTGGTAAAAAGTGTCCTTTGATTGCATTCGGTTTCAGCATGTTCCGTAAATCGGGATTTTTTTTTTTCAGGGAAAATTCCAAGTCTGCATTAAGTCCTACACGTGCTACCTTTCATTTAATTACAGTCAGAAGGCTCGGGACCACCCCGACGTGGCCCGTAGGTAGGTGCATCGATATGTAGAGTAACCTACGAAGACTCGGTCTCTCCCTCACTACTAGGACAAGTGCCATGGCAACAAAATTATTGGCTTCCAAAGCAATTTGTAGAGCACAGAATGTACAAGATTTCTCTGAGATTTCTCTGCGTTATTTTTTGTGTGTTTTGTTGTTGTTGTTCGGCCGGCACTTCACCTCTTGGCCGTGAATCGCCTTTGTTATATCAACTGTAGGAAATGCAGTGAGATGTTTATTAGAATGACTGTTGAAGTTTTGGGGAATGCGTGAGCGCTCAAGCGTCTGGGAAATAAAATCAAAAAGCTCAACACTGAAAACCAAACTGAATTCCAAATGAAATGTGACCGAAAAAAGTCACAAAAGTGACCATAGTACCATTACAGAGATACAAGCATAACATTACGACCCCTAGAATCATTGTCTATATAGGAGCACATTGTAGTTCTATAGTTATTAAATAATTACAGACTGTAGTCTAAGTAGACTGTTTCTCTACCCTTTTCTTACTTTTCTTTATCACCCCCCTTTTTATTCATCCTGTTCTTCAATGGTCTGGACTTCACATAACCATGAATATACCAGTTGTTGTATTATTTGAGGGGATCAGATGCAGCAGTGCTGCTGGAATTTTTAAACACCTCCTCAGTCTCTATTAAAGAAGAACAGAGTGAACGGAGGATAATAAATTAAGCAAAGTACAGAGACTACAGTCTGATTATAGTAATACTATATAAGTGCTCCTACATTCTCAGTGGGAAAAATGGATAAAGAGTGTAGAAACCCATACAAGAGGTGTTCATAATGTTATGCATGATCGGTGTACATTGTAAAACCAGCTTCGATGCTTTCCTGCTATAACCTGACCCTGAAGTTTGGTTGCTGCGGTAACGTGGTCGGTGTGGTGGCTTGCGTGGTATCTGAGAGAGATTCAGGTGACGGGTGACGACAGGGTAAGAAGTAGCAGAAGACTGTTTTGTCCTCTGTTTTGTCCTCTCTCGTTTTCTCTGCCGCCCACAGGGGGCAGAGCACCACCACAGCAGAGTTTCACAGGAGGTAATCCCACGCATGCAGATCCATTTTGGATGTAATTGCGTTTTCAGCTCGTTCAGATTCACAAAGGAAACATTTGTGCCAATAATAAGCACAGCTGAAATTCACAATCCACACAGACGAACAGAAGAAAAGGAAGAAAAGAACAGAACAGAGGAACGAGAGAAGCAGGGTAGTCTTTCTTTGGTTTCTAGATGGACACAGCAATATATTACCTGCATACTGGATGTTTGAAGTCGACATACATTCACTATATATATATATATATATATTATTTTTGTTCGAAAACGACCTAAAAGTATATGCCTAAAACAGGGTAAACTTCAGGGTCAGTTATAGACGGCCACAGTGCTCAGTGTGATATGCTTGTAAACTATGCTATGTTCAACTACAAAGCATCTTTAGACAGGTTTTGTTTAGATTTTTTTTTTTTTCATCCCATTTTTGCATTTTTTTGATCATCAGCAAGCAATATCGTCATCATCATGCTCATGATGGTGAGAACAAGGGCATTAGCAAACAGAACATACGACAAATCCCTCAAAAACAGAACAGCATTTCAGCAATTCAGCATTTCTTCTCTGTGACAACCTATTAAAAGGATATTAGTTTACCTGTATTCCGAACAATACAGTCATTTGATTTGAACCTGTTCTTTTAATATATATTTTTTCGATATATTTCTAATATATATATATATATATTCATTCTTCTATGTATATTCAAAATAAATTCTGAATATTTATTTTTGACTCAGTTATGTACATAAGTGCAAACAAGGTGAAAAACACACATTCGTACACTGAATGAAGGGGATCGATGGGGGAGGGCAGCAGGATTTACCAGGTCCCAGCACAGCTGGGCTACAGTCTGGGTAGACCAGAGATGGTTAAAGAGAGAGAGGGGGTGGGGGGAGGAAATGAGCAAATGAGACTTTACCAAGCCATTATAGGGGACATAGGTATAGCACACCACGCCCTTATATAGCACGCTCGGCTCATGACATCATCATCATCATCATCATGATAATCATCTTCATCATCGAATTAAAGATTTACATAAAGGTCATCAGGTCGAAGAGAGTCTTCTTTTAAAGATCCGTTCTGGAGTTCTGGAATTGATCAGTCCAGACAGCCCTTTCCACGAGTTCTGCGAGTTTTGACTTTCTTTTTTTTTTGTTGTACATCATCGGATCAGATTAGATCATCAGATTATCAGATCGATCATCACAGGAGATCTTCTTCCCCTCGTGATCCGACAGATCCACCCTAAAGCTGTAAAATGCTGCCTTTCATTTTTTAAGTATTAATATTTCGTTTATCAAGCAGAACAACAACAACGATAACTACAACAACATCCCCCTTTAGAAAAATAAGAAAATAATAATCATACAAACAGAAATAACATAATATATATATGACGTCTCCAAATGGCCTTTGGACTCGAGGTGGATTCGTCCCACCTTCTGATTTTTTTTCCTCTTTTTTTTTGTACAAAATAGGCAATCATCTCTTAATCCAAGATAAGCTAACTACACATTCCCTTTCAGAATAAGTTAACCTTGTACATTGTTTCAATTTAAGTGTGAAAAAATTCACAATTAAGATTCACAAAGGTAGCCATGTTGTAGTTTTGTTGCCATAGCAACAACAACTTACTATCAAGTAACAATGAATCTATCATTGTAATACATGTGATATAAATGTGTAGATTAATATATTTATATATAGAGAGATAAGAGACAGAGAGAGAGATAAGAGATATTTCTTATGTATTTTTAAAGTTTATCTTAAACCACTAACTGCACAAACTATGAATCAGATTATTCAGATTATTGAATTCGATTTTTTTTTTTAATAATCATTTCATTTCATGCGATGATGAGATCTGTACGCTGTGTTATAAACACGTAACCGATATGAATTAAATGACCAGACTAACTAAAACCCAACAGTTCAGGTACTCGAAATGTCATAAACACACCATAATAAACATGACGCAATCCGTGAAGATACAGCTAAAATATAAGTACCGTTAAAAATGACGATAAGGTCGAGTGATAAAACTAGAAAAACTAGAACGCTCATAAAACTAGAAGGATGATGCACTATCATATGTACAAGTAAGATTATCTAGAACAACATTATACATGAATACGCACTTCTTAAAAAGTGAGTGTTCTTAAAATGCTAAAGCCCCGAACGAGGCATATTTTTTGTTTTTCTTAATCAAGTATTTTGTTGATTCCAGCTGGATAGCAGCTGGAGAAGGCATAACTCTTGATATGAGAGAGATAGAGAGAGAGAGTGAGAGTGATAGAGAGAGACAAAGAGATAAAGAGAGAGAGAGAAAGAAGGATAAAGAGTGAGAGAGAGAGAGATCTATACCTTGGCTAGGCAATGAGACTCATTCAACTACAAGAAATAATCCATTACAACAAAATCAACAGCTGAGTACTCTTCCTAAACGACTGCCAACATATACACACACCCACCAACATCCCCAAACACACGGTAACATCTTATAAAATGTATACAACACAGATATAATTCAGTATTTCAATAACACAGTATATTGTCTTGCTGTGATTTTGCATTTGACCTCAGTTAACTCCGCCGACTCGAAGTGCTCCATGCTTTTATTACAGCGCCAGTAAAAGCATCACTCACTTACACGGGCTGATTTTCCAAAGACAGATCAAGTCTTATCTTAGACCAAATTAAACCATCAATGCTGTTTTTTATAGACAATCTAAAATGATTTATTGATTTAGTTTAAAATAAACCTTAATCAATCTTTGCTTCGTAAATAGGCCCTGCAATTTAGCTGGCCTAAAAAGAATGACGGTCAAACCAGCTCACACTAGACTTGCACTAGTGTCCGTCCGTCTATAATCACCCCTCTGCGTGGTGCATGGCTATTGGTTGCTTTTAGAACCAATCAACAGCACAGCTGTTTTTTAGTTTATTATTATTTTTTAATGTAAGGACAATAACAATATGAAAGGTCCTCAACGAGTCTCCATAACTCTTGAGTAAATCTTGAGTTTGCTCTGACTCTTGTCAAAGTTTATAGTTTGTATAGTAATAAATCAACAGTGGATGGCATTAAGAGTTTAGTTTTAAACTCCTCTGATATGTAGAAACGTGTTGCGGTTTTGATTCAGGAGAAGAGAAAAGGTGAGACAGGCATCCTCAGACTTAAAGACATTCTGCTTGTCCTAAATGGTCACATTCAAATGTATTTAAGGCCCTTTCATAACGACACACAACGCACTTCATCTACAGCTGATCCACCACTTCTAGAGGATCTTGAATTAGACATTTTTAAATATTACATCTTTTAGCTTGAAACTAAAACGCTGAGGTTAGTGCTGCTCAATAAAACACCAATAAACTTTTGAAAACTTTTAAAAAGGTATGAGAATATGATCAGAATCTGGGACTGTGACCAGAATAGTTCCCTTTTTGACTGCACTCGTAAGTATTTCAGACAATTTTTTCTCCATGTACAAATTTCATACATCATTTTGAGGGGCATTTTGATTTCCCACAATGCATAATCATAATTTATAACAGTGTAACTAACTACTTAAGAATGCTTTGCATTGTGTGTCTCCTATTTTAAAACTTTAACAATATCTAAATGTTTTGTACGATATAATGTCCCTGGAATAATTAAGTTAAATTATATTATTTTAAGACCATTTTATGCCAATCATATTTTGATAAAATAATATCATAATGATGCAGTTACTCTTTTTAAAAGAGTAATGAATGAATATTCAAATTACTACTAATATTCAGACAATGGAACTGGAATGCATTTTTTCATATTCTACAAAAATTACAGACAAATACAGTAAATACACTGTTTTACCTTCTAGTTCATCTAAGATATTGGCCTTTAATTGAAAAGTAATAACTTCAGGCAATATTAAGCTTAGCAAACATGTACTGAACTAAAATTGTGTCCATTTATTGTATGATAAGTTATAAGATCATGTAATTGTTGTAATAGGAAAGGCCAAGTGAAAAAAAATGGAACCAACATTTGCTCATAAAAGCAACAGATGTGAATATCAAGCCACTGGACGCAGTGAATTTTACACCTTTTCCCATGTAGTTCATTAATAGTTAATATGTGTTATAATCAGAAAACAGTTCTAGAACATCACAATTCCTTTAATTAACTCTAATTTAGAATATAGTTCAGATGTATATGGAGATCCGGGTTTATATTTATATATATAGAGTGCAATACTAATTAAGCAGTAAGGATCCATTTCGGTCACAGCCTGAGATTCAAATCCAGCTTAAATCCAAGTTCTAAACATTCACAAATTAATAAACAAAAAAGCTCAAATTGTTCCAACATCCAGCTAGCTCTGTGAACGACCAGAACGGTCAGGGTGGCCAATATGCTCTTCACTACAAACAACTCAATATTTGGTGAATTTAAACCAACACAATTCATATACAGAATGGCTGAAAAGGTGCCCAGGTCAGGGGGAGCATTTCTGTGGTTCACACTTCAGAAGCGGCCACCACACAAAAGAAATTCGCTATCAGAGAACTCCAGTACGAGTTAATGACACGAGGGGATTTAGTAGAGACAGAAGGCTCACAAGGAAAGTGCAAAATGAAAAATTGCATTGGTATAAGGGAAATAGCATCAAATCTGTCAGGTGTTGGCAAACAGAGATTGCTTTTTTGATCACTGATTGGCACATGACTGACCCAGGTCAGGTAGTCATTGGCACATAAAACAGTGCACCTGAAATGTTTTCAGTCTTTAAACTTTAAGAAAAACAGCAAGGCCCAAGATTACGATTATGGTAAAAGAGTGGACATTTTAGTTCCTGTAGATCCTGAATTAACATTTTCTTTCCGATTTCAAATTTCAGATTAATTTAAGGATCTCAAGGGGGTTTTCATGCCTACCTTGTTTGCTCTGGACCTTAGGAGCAGGTGTTAAAGGTGTCACAAACCAAGGTCCGGGCCAAAAGAACCAAAGTTTGGACCAGACAAGTTGGTCTCAGTCTGGATCAATTGAAAATTTATATTTTTGCACCAATTACAGAAAGAGCAGGCAGGCTATCATTGCATATTTAACAATAGAAGAAGAACTGGTGTTGTGCTGAAATCTGACTTGTTTCAGCAATATGGATGTAAAAGCTAATGCTTATGACCGCTGTATCTACTGTAACTGTAGACTAATTCTAATAAACCCTAATAATAACCCTAATAGAAATAAAATTAATTTAGGGAATCTGTTACACACATTCTGCTGCATTACATGCGTTCATTTGAAGGGAGGCCGATTCCAGCACAACACCTAAAGAAAAAAAAGGCAATTTGCCAAACTGATGCCATTCTACGAAATAATCAATGTCATGTCTAGACATGGCAAAGTTTTTTTAAGCCTGCCTCTGACTAAACTGCAGTTTAAAACCAAAATGAACTAGACCAAAGGTCCAGTATACAATGGATCAAAAGCATGAACCTTGGTTAAGGCTTTGATCCAGACATTCTAGTGTAAAAATGCCTTTAAAGTCGTGTGAATGATAAAAGCATCCTACAAAACTCCAAAAGATGTGTTTTGGCCACTTCCGTGCTGAGAATTATCTCCAGTATGGCCAGCTCCAAGATATCATGTCACTGTGAGATGTTGCAAACAGGGCCAAGCAATAAGCAGAGACAAACAGACTGTCACACAGTAGGAGGGTCGGGCCATGGATTTTGGCAGAGAGCGTCTGCGCTAAAAGGAAAAAAACAGACAGAGAGAGAGACAGACACGGCAGCAGACCGTAGGTATCACATCACAACGTTTTCTGATAAACCAAGTCAACCTTGCTGATTATTTATGCGTGGAAATCGCTGGAATTTAGCGCTAGGTTTAAAGGAGATGAGCAATGTGCTGCGACACGGCTGACTAGAGAGGAACAGTTGGGCTTGGAAATGGAGCTACTCCAATCGGCGGCCGCAGCTGCTGCGCTGGCACTCCCGTTTCACAGCATGTTGATCAGACTCATCCTGAGCTACAGTCATCCATCAGACCTCCTATGCAGCACCAACTACCAGCTAATAGCTAGCAGCTAGTGGCTACTAGCTATAGGGCCTGTGTATCAGACCATGCCGACAATACGCTGGTACAATACGACGTGCGGTACGGTACACTCTCCATTCTGCTTAAGGCATGTTTTGCATTTAGAAAACAACAAAAAAAGAGGGGGGTTTGAGCAGGTGACTCTAACCAACCACTGTTCCAGGTGTCATGATTCCACCGAACAAAAGCTGTGAGCTGTTGCATGGAATAAACAGCGCATCACTTCAGTCGACCCATTTTAGCTCATTATGCTTAAGTTAAGTCAAATTAATAGTAATACTCATTCACCACATAAAATACGAAAAATTAAAGGAGATGATAAGACACCATTTCTATTCTATCCTAACATAATAGAAAAAAGGGGGATTCAAGGACTGAGGAATTTGAGCAATCTGAGGAATTAAATAGCACGCTGACTCTTAAAGGCTACAAGTGTACAACGCTTACGTCGTTTTTCGTCTACCGTAAGATTTAGATCAATCAGGAAACAAGAATCAAGACTTTCACATACTTGTAACGTGAAAGGCACAAACAATGACAACGACCTGTTAAACTAAAAAAAAAAATCAGCCATTTGGACGACATGTGAACTTACAAGATCTTACAATGGTGAAATGGTAAAACAAATCGCTGTTAATGTTATATATACTTAAGAAATTTCCAGTAAGTGTAAAAAGAAACAAATATACAAACAAATGAACAAATAAAGACCGCAAATTTGTGTCAGGAAATTGAAAGATGGTGAAAATAAAAGAACCCCTATACCGCACCTTAACCTAAAAACATCAAGAACAATCAGAGCTCCCACACACTCCTCTCTCTGCAATAAGCCCTGTGCATAGACACACACAGCAATCACATTCACGTGTTCTCCACTGCTTCGCTGCTGATGCGACCGCGGAGTCACATAAGCATATGTGCTGTCGGGTGATGTGATGTCAATCAAGCCTCAGCTCCACTAAAAACTCACTGTGGATCGATTAAGCAGGGTCTGAGCTGAGACTTCACTGTCACTTTAGGAGGATGCACTGTTCTCAACAGTGTGTGTGTGTATGTGTGTGTGTTTGTGTGCATGTGTGTGTGTCTACAAATCTGTGTGTATTTGTATGGCTGTGAATTCAAACAGAGCGCTCAGATTCAGCATCCGGACACTCCTGCAAGTCTCCTTGCATCAAGATGGCATGCTTCCTAAAACAGTTGTAGGTCCAAGCTTAAGTATTGCCTGTTTTAGCATCAACAAACCTTTTGTTGATTTTTTTTTGTTGTGTTTTTTTTTTCTCCATGACTCCTCCATGTCAACTGTGAGGATGAGAGGGTTGCCCCAGGAAGGGCATACTGATTAGGCACACGTTTGTTGCATTCACGTCTCTGCGGTGTGGTTGGGACAGTAGACATTAAGAGTGGGTGGGTGGGCAGGGTTGGACGATGGTGTCTTAACCGAGGTTGTGGGCGAGGCTTACTGAGTTCAGAGTCATGGGGGCCGCCACCAGAAGTTTGGGGACCGGACAGAACTGGGATTCCACAGGAACGCAGTGGAGGTCGACGGGGTCGCTGGTCAGTACCTCGGCGGGGTCTACTGGAACATAAGGACAAACAAGGTAGAGAAAGAGAGAGAGACAGAAAGAGAAAGAGAGAGAGAAAGAGACAAAGAGGGAGGAAAAGAAAGAAAGACAGACAAATAGGGGTTGAGACATAACCTTGTTTCGGGACACGTACAACGTGCAAAGAAATGCAAAGGAAAACAAATGTTGGAGGCATAAAAAAACAAATCAGAATATTCTCATTGACAAAGAAGGAAAACAAACACAAGAAAACTGTAATATCCTGATGTAATACATCACTGATCTTGGGAGAGAAGACAGCAACGTCCAATACAAGCTACATTCTGTGACTTTTGAGAGATTACTTGACCAGAGAAGAAAAAAGACAGGAAATTAATGCTGGCTCCTCTGCACTCCACGCCGATGTTCAGGGACATGTGAGAATTGAGATCAGATTATAAAATAAAAAGGCTTTCAAAAAACAGGACTGGAAAAAACTATGACTGGAAGAATTTTGGAGCGTTTCTTGTGTGCTTCTTCATCTGACCATGGCGTACATTGACGAGCCAAAAGACTGGTATGTCATGGGATAGCATTACACTGCACGAAATGATATCTTGGCAAGTGCAATCCTTTTAAATGTAGCCTAAGGGCTCTATTTTAGCGATCTATAGGCAAGCCATCAACCGCACACTGTGCAGCTTTTGTGCAGAAATGCACAAAATGTTGTCAGGGTTTAAATAAGTCAGTGATGCACCTGTGTTTTCCGCTGCCAAAATAGCAACGCGCCAGAAATTTACCTGAACACACCTCACTTCCAGACCACCCCATTCATCGGTGTAGATTTATTTCTATATGTCATCGCTATTTTAATGACAAAGGCTGAAGGCGTGAAAATAGACTGTTCACAGGGTGTAAGATAGTAATGAGCTTCGTGAGGCACCTTGTACAGGTTGTAAGATGGGGCCCTATGTATTCAATATTTTCCATTTTAAGATTATTATAATAATATTATAAGATTTTTTAAAATTATTTTTTAACTTACCTCCTGTTTTATCTACTAGAAGTGTCCTATTGTTACACCTTATCCTATGTTTGTCTTGTTTCCTCTCATCTTAGTTCCTATTTGTCTGTTTCTGTGTCTTCCGTAGTCTGGCTCAGTTAGTGACTCGTTGCTGTCTTGTTATCTTCCCCAGGTGTTCCTTGTTTCCCTGGTTCTACAAATACCCTATGTTTCCTTTTGTTCTGATTTGTGCTTTGCTTGACCTTGTTGCTTGCCGATCTTTGTAGTTTGTTGATATATATATTTTAAACATATATGTTTTTTTGTTAAAATGATCTCTGTCTTGTTAGTCTCAGCTTTTGTTTCCTAGTCTTTAGTGTTGTTTAGTTGTTTAGTGTTTATTAATTTTGTGAAAATATCTGCCAATGAAACAAGACACTTTTAGTAGATTAAACTTAAAACAAGTTAATAAGAGTTAGTAATAAGTTAATAAATAATCATATAATATTCTGTTACCAATGCAACCATGAGAAATATCAGACATTTAAAAAAGACTTAAGAGAATTTAAATTGCCAATATATCATTTTTGCAGTGTATTTATACTGACTGTAAACGGCTTAGGAATATATGTGAGGTGTTATCTTGTGAGGGAGGTTAAACACTAGTCAATGTGCTCATGGCACAGCAACATACATCATCTTGTTTGAGCAAGGGAGGCCATTGTATGTATACTGACCGGCTTGGAAATGGCTACATCTGTATAAGTTGTGAGGTGATATCTTGTAAGGGAGGTTGAACACTAGACAATGTGCTCATGGCAAGGCAATGTTAATAATTGGGCAACTTCCAGGGAGGCCTGTGTACATATACTGACTATGAAGCGTTACTTTTATAGAAGTTGTGGGTTTTATATAAGTGTGAGGAGATATCTTGTGAGGGAGGTTGAACACCAGGCACTAGCAACATAAATTATCGTATAACGAGTTCGAGAGAGGCCTGACCAATGATAGCAGATGGATTGGACATTCATCCATTCCATTTCCATTGAAATTATCCCTGGGGGATTACATCATAGAAGAAAAGCCTTACCATCCACTGTGAACAGCAGCGCAGTGGGTGGTAAGAATTGTGACCTGCGACTTCTGGCTAGAATTGACTTTAGACATTAGATCCATATTCAACGAAGGAGACCTAAAACACTCCTTCCATGGGACATGGCAAAAGTCACGGGACACAACACTATTATATCCAATACACAATTTGAGCTACATAGAGGCCTGCAAGGCACCATGCTGGTGGAGGAAAACCCCTGAAGTGTTTCCTGTTTCCTTCTCAGAGAGAACACAACCGATGGTATCCTCAGGGATAACCCAGCTACGGACAGCAAATTGCACAGCTGGGACTAAAGCGTGAATCCTCGCTGGAGGAGCTTTTTTGCCTACGCTCCTGGGGGCGACAAGTAGGAGCAACACAAAAAAGTGCAGATGATTAAACTTAAAGAAACATGACAGAACATATAGAAATTATCATCAGTTAAAAAAAATAACTGAGAAGGTGGAATATGAATGGTTATGAACACATGGTGTTTTAACTACATTAAGAATGTAGCTGTGTTCACAACCAACATACAGTGGAGACATTTGAAAAGACACAGAACAGAGGTGAATCCACACACAGACACAGGGTGACACTGGGCTACACACAGGCTCCTCACTGGTCCACAGAGAGTTCAAATTCTACTGGGATCAACCAGCACAAACAGCTGGTAGCTCAGGTGAGTTGCCTAGAGCGAGAGCTGCCTCGTAGAAAAGCTTATAGTATCAACAGAAGCTCACCTGGATACATACTCATACTGGATACTAGTTATATATGACCATGCTCATTATCTAATAGGCCAAGAAGGCCAATATTCGTATGATAATGCTCAGAGTTCAGTGGATCTGTCACAATTCTAACTTTTTGTGTGGTAAATATATTGTCCCAGTAATTAATGCGATACATTTTACTATCGTCATTTTAAGTACATTAAGAATATTCACACAGATTTTTAATAATATCCTAAATAAATATATCCTAACATAGATAAGACGAAACCACTATTTTTAAACAATGGCAACATTTAGGCTTAATCACAATAATGTGCTCTCCTTGCCGATATATTAAATATATTGTCTCATAAATTATTGTGATAAAATATATAATTTCATGCCACTGATAAGATAATTTAATAGCGTAATAAGGCAATTACACCCTTTTAAATAGTTGTGTTAAATAGTCACTAAGAATAAGAATATACACAGAAATTAGATTTTTTTCTATTATAAATATATAAGACATAAACTAGTTTAAATAAATATCGAGGTCAGCAAAAATGGTTGAAGTCATGTTCTTGTATTGAACAATAAGACAGATAACATAACATAATTATCGTGACAGGCCTACTGCTCAGTGAGATTTCAATACCAATATCAATACTGAACACAGTGTCTGTGGACCAGAGCTGGAGGCCCTACAGCTGAAAAGAGAAGAGGCCAAAATGAAGGGGCAAACCTGATTGGAGGCAGCTGATTCGGCAAAAGGAACATTGGTGACTGGGGTCGTAGCCGACGAAACAGTGGAAGTGGTGGCACCGTGCATCATGGGAACTTTTTTCAGGCGAGTCAGACAAGAAACAAGGGAGAAGGGGAGGTGGAGGGGAGGAGGAATGTTATGAGTACCATGACATAATATGCCAAAGGAACAGGCGGAACAGTCATGGCAACTAGCATTTATGTTCTGCCAAGATGATGTTTTTACCCAAGAACAAACACATGCAGAGACAACCTAAAGGTAACACTTTATAACAAAGATTATCAGAGTCATTTGTAAGGCACATAAACTATGACCTTAAACTGTGGACTGAATTCATGTACCTATATATTTTGCAGATTAAATATTACAAATTCTATATTTAATAAAATCAATAGGATCCTTAAAATCCTTAAAAAAATGACTGACATTATTCCAACTAAAACAAGAACATCTGCAACACGTTTGTTTTTAAACTATTCATAATTTTACTCTCCTGCTTGTTTAATTTTAATTTTGTTCCTATTTTAACTTTAAGTTTTTTTTTTTGTTTTTTTTTTTAAGTTTAAATTTTTAAGTTTACGCACAGTCACCCTGTTCGAACAGGATTAGTTTTAGATGTGGAGGCGGCCTAAAATTTTAATATTACTATAAGTGGGTTATAAAATTAGATATTACACTTGAGGTGATGGCAGTGCAGAAATCAAGCAGCCACTCCCATCTCAGTCATCTAAATACATCCTCTAGTAAAAATACATTACTCCACCTCTTTATGTAAACTACTCCCATTGGAATAGGTCTAAAGATAATTGCAAGTAATAGTCTGGGTAGTCTGATGCCTTGACCTAATCATGCATAAATTATGGTATCACATTGTTCTGGAGGCAGAGGTGCTTTGCTGGTGTACAGGTAAGTTCTGAAATGCAGATGGGAAGTCAAGTGGGCATTGAGTGGACCTTGCACACTGAATTATTGACTCTTTCTCTTCAGTGGTTAGTGTGGTAGCCAAAATGTTGTCCAATTTCTTACTTTAGCAGGACAAAACCTTGTTATTCCCATCACTGATGATCAAAAATACAAGATAGATTTTTTAAGCAGAAAACCTTATCTACTTAATCTTAGAGAGTGCATTCAGAGGCTACGTTCCCTTTTTTTTGTTCTAACATGGAAGCTAACTGCTACAATTTCTATACTATATAACATGTATAGTCAGCTACCAGAGAAAACTCCCTGATTCCTCTATTAAATCAAGATATTGGGCTTATATTGTTTAAAACTATGGTACATTTTGGCTGCCAGACTCCAACTCATAGGAGCCATAGGAGCATCCTAACGGGTCTAGCATTGCTCCAGGCACTGAAATGGCATATGCGAGTATCCCGTCACTGTGTTTTACTAGAAGCTTCTTAATGACCTGCCAGCTCTCATTCTTGGTGCTGCCATCACAGTTAAGCTAACTGCCGTGGCAGCTCAGGAAGAATCGTTCATCTCAGGTGAGAGGTCAATATTCACCTGTCGATAGAAAACGTCTTTTCATTGGTGTGCAGATGCCCCACACAGTTGGCTAGATAAAGGTTGTTCCTTATCCATGTTTACAAAAAAAGATTACTGTCCTTGGTCTAAGTCTTTTTGTTTAGTTCAGGTTTTGAGCCACTGACTCAAGTGCCTTTATTTTTTCACAAGCAGACTTTAATGAGGTAAACCACTCTCCACTTTAGCTCAAAATGTGGGAGAGCTGAGAACACTGTATTTCAGCCAGACTGCAGTGCAGTCAGGATCATGCAGCAATGTGAAAATTCTTCGTAAAGACTTCTGTCCCCTCAGAACATAAGTCTGTGTATTGAATTGGCTTCATTCAAGCAGACAAGCCGTCTGCCTGACATTGGCTGTAATGGCCAGTCCCTGCTTCGAGGCATTATGTGGACTTGACCATTGACTTTTTCTTCAGTGATGGAAATAAAGAGGTTTCTCTGGGCTTCTGAAAACAGAATTGAGTTTTCACACTAGATGGTGAAGGTAATTTCTTATAGCCTACAAGTCCAGCCAGTTCCTGCCACCACAGGGTAAAGCAAACACTTTATCGCTTATAGAACAGTTCAGGCCTTTGGTGGTGAGTCTAAATGAATCCTGAGCAGGATTGGCGTATTACCGTATGCTCCAGATATCACAAGACAATGTAAATTACGAACATTTAAAATAAATGGTATATTTCATTTCTGAGGTTTTGGCTGCGGGAAACATCATAAGAGGCATTACTACACACAGTGGACAGCATATGCACTGGGTGGTAATGATCGTGATCAGCAGCATCTAGCTAGAACTGTCTGAACACACAAGTGACTCCGGCAGCAATCAAATCAACATTCAATGAAGAAGGCTCCACACGTATATCCCACAGGTCAGTGCAGCATTCTTTAGCTTCTATGGGATATGGCAAAAGTCATGGGACATGATACTAGTCCCATGTCCCAAGACATCTGCCATGTAAAAGTAGTAAAGATTAATAATATATTTTTTTTCATTACTAAGCCATGTTTATCAATGGCTCCTAAGCAACAGTTGATATATGTGTTACCATTGTTATATGTGTTACCATTTTAAAAGAACTAATATTAAAAACATATTCTACTGCAGCACAGACTGAAAAAACTGATTCTAATTCTGCTAAAACATGACAAGTCATCAAAATTATACAATCCTATCAGACATACATATCTGATAATTGTATTTTTTGATGGAGCTGTACCATGTGTTGGGGAAAAGCGAAAACAATAAATAAATAAAAATCATAAGAGAAACAGCACGTGATGTTGGCTAGACATACAGTGCACTTCAGACAAAAACACTGTTTTGTGAACAAAATGGCAATTTGATATTAAAAAACACACATTCAATAACACTGTCTGTTCTCACCACTTTAGGTGTACGCACACTCAGACCATCAGAAACTAGGCCCAAGCACATTTCCCTGCAAAGCCTGATAAATTTTACTACTATAAACACTTCATACTCCATGTGCCAAGCACAGTAGAGTAAGCCAGACTTGGGTCCACTTAAAAAAGTGAAGGTGAGAGATAGCAGTGGCTTATTATCAATATATAAGTTACAAAAGTGTCACGACAGTATTTGCAATTAAATTAATCTACATTTCAAACAACAAGGCTGTCTGTGTCTGTTTGAATTGTGGTAGTACGAGAAGCAATACTTTATTTGATAACAAATCCGTCATCATTTGAAATATATTGTCAGAGATTTTAAGGTAAAAAAGACTGAGAGCCCTATTATACAGTGTGTTGTGATGCTTATTCCTACTTTACACCCCATCAACAGTCTATCACGCTTTGTGCCCGTGTCGTTAAAATAGCGCAAGAGTTTAGGAATAAATCTACACTGATGGGTGTGGTGGTCTGGAAATGAAGTGTAATCTGGTAAATTTCTCCTGTGTTGCTATTTTGGCGGTGGAAAAAACAGGTGTGCCACTGATTGAAATTAACCTAGAAAATAACATTGCTGTTCCCTTAAAAGGAACTGCTGGTGTACCTTCACAACGTGACCACGCAGGTTAGTATCCTCTGCAAAGGGGCACAAAGCACCGCACTGTTAAGATATCGATGGGCCAAAGTAAGAGTGCACCTGTCTCTTAAAGAGAATGGCATGTGACATGATGATTGGTTTATTTTGACACCAAAATGACACTCCCATGATTAATTAAGATAATTAGTTCATGCTTTTTGTGTGTTTCGAGCTGAGCAAGGCATATTTTTTGCGCCCTCGTGATACCAAAGACATACCGACAAATTGGACAGGTGTTGCAGATTGGTGACGTTTTCTTTAACAAAAAAAAAAAGCCAAATTGTGATGATGTAAGCGTGTTCGGGCCCAGGACTTAAGGAACAATTTGAGCGCAGGCCAGCAGGGGAATGGGGAGGGGGGACAATCGTGCTTGGGCACAGTACCAGTAAACTGTGCCTAGTGTGAGTACACCCTTACACAACAAGTTCTATTACTGTACTTTACCATGTGTGACTCTCAGAGCAGCTAGTTCAACTTCCTGCCTTTTTTATGAGTAAACTTACATCATATATCACATGACAAACTGAAAACTAATACAGCATGATACATGAACAGCAACAGCATCAAAAATGCTAAATGCTCCAAAATGCAAAAATACAGACACACAGTTCCTCTCGCATTCAGACACACATTCAGGCACGCTCAAACATTAAAATCTAATTCTACTTTTTGGACGGGTAAAACCGTAGATCTATCTTTACATATTAGGGTTACTGATTTTAGAGTGAACTCCACTCCCAGGCCAACTGTGGAGGGAACACAGGGCACCTATGGGCATAAAAACTGTGGAGCAGGATTGATTTAGTTGGCTCGGCCCTTGATTCAGATTAATTCAGATTTCTAATCTGACTGCACATGGCAGCAAGTGAGTGGTAGCAGGGTAACATCTATATCTATATGGTTAGTGTATGGGTAAGATGTGCGTGGGGTGGGTGGTAGGTGGTGGGGGGCCTGGGCTCTACCCTCACCAGTGTGTCCGGGCCCTGATAGGTAGCGGCTTTGGGGAGGCCTGCAGCTGCTCCAGTCCCTCCTCTCCCAGCGGCCCTCTGCCAATGGGCCGGGAGGTTTGAAAAGCCCTACAACAGATTTGAGGAGGGGTGAGGGAGGAAAAGAAGCACAAAGAAACAAACAGGAACCAGTCTTAATGGTTGAGGAATAAGGCCTAACTTTAGCCTAGCTAGCACCCAGACTGTGCCATCACTCTCATACCCAAGCACACATACACAAAACAAACTCAACAGCTATGCAGGGAGCAAAAATAATGAAGAAACCAGGAGAAGCAGAGCAAGCAGATAGCTTGGTGACAAATAACAAAACTGACAGGACAGGGTTAGAGCTCTGCTCTCAAGCTGAAATGCTCAGTTATTCAGTTTTTATTCTTTATTTTATTCAAAACTCTTCCCCAAATCACTCGTGATATCTTTTTTTGGATTAAAAAGACATGCAGGGTCACAGAAATCGCCATTTTACCCATTCCAGGGTGTTAAGCATGACAAAACTTGAAGATAAAGATAAAGTTAATGATTCTTCAATAAACAATTCTACCACCATGCTGCCAAGCAACATAACGGTCAGAGGTTATTCCATTAAAAGCATGATCATATGCTTTAGTACAGAACTGACAAGAGACTGATGAGACTGAGTGGTCATACATGTGCTTATCATTGCTGTCATGCAAAAACCTTCTATCTCCATTCTTACTGTTTTTCACATCATGTAAATCTGCCAGTTCTTATTCTTTATATCACATCAAACTGTCACGATAAATGGACCTCTGTGTTTCAAAAGTTAGTGGAAAATTGACTTCCATGGAAAGTTACAATGTCCCTCCTGTGGACACACCTTCTAATAAATACAGTCTAATATCTCATATGCTAGTGTATAGAAGTGAATATTGACATTATTTATACACCTATATCTCTTATTCTAGAATACAGAAGTTGTTACAAGGATGTTTATAGACTAATATATCTTATTTTAGCTTACAGAAGGTTTTATAAAAGTGTATATTGAGGTGGTTTATGGGCTAATATCTTCTATTCTAGTGTATAGGAGTGTTTATTCAGGGGAGTTTATCGACTAATATCTCCTGTGCTTGTCTAAAGGAGTATTTACTGAGGTGATTTATGGACTAATATCTCCTATCCAAGTGTATAGGCGTATTTATTGAGGTGGTTTATGATGATCTTCTAGTCTAGTGTATAAGAACATTAGTGAGGTGTTTATGGACCAATATCACCTATTCTAGTTATTTGAAGACTAATACTTATGAAAATAAATATTAGTTGTTTAGACTTATACCCTTCTTATTTGTGAGATTTGGTATATTTATTTATGGGTAATCTGCCTGCCACAGAGCTTCCACAGAACAGCACTCCTCTAAGACAACCTGTGGAGCAGAGGGACTCGTGAGGAACCTACCAATACCTCCTAACTGAGGCATGCAGAAGACCGAGGCTGGCATGCCATGCACACAGAGCTCAGAGTGATAGTAGGAAAGGAGGAGAGGTGAAGGAGCAAACGAGTGAAAGGAAAATGAATGGGGGCAGGGAGTGACATAAGGACGACACAAAACAACAAGGTTAGTGTGACAGGGAGGGCTGCGTGGGAGACCACAGGCTGAACAGATGACATGTAGGCTGGATAGAAAACACAGACGCAAAGCGAGGTGACGAACAGAGATGCTGCAATGCATGGATTACTCCAGCTGAGGGCTTGAAAGTACCTAAGAATTTTTTTTGGAGCAAAAAATGCTGCCTTTTTCTGATGCGTTAGGGATAACAAGACGAAAGGGATAACATGCTTTGTCTTTTTGGCAATGTTTTAATATGTTTTAATGTTTTAATATTAGATTTAGTTTATATAGATCAATCTTATCTTGTGAAGAAATACGGTGCACTTAACCCTTAACCCTTTACCAAGAGGAGTGTTTAGCCTTGCCAGCTTTAAGCCCAACCTTTTTTATTTGTACCCCTTCCCCATTGCTGTCGAGTGTTCTAAACGGAAGTGGTGGAAATCCTTCCTCTAAGAAATGGGAAAACCTATTTGCTGTCCAATAAATTGATAAAAAAATACACTGGTTCCTTACCAGGCTATTAGCGATGTGAGAATGATTTAGCTATTCACTAGATCCTTTTTTTTCTGATCCACCTTAAGTGATACTGTAGCCTTGAATGCCTGTAGAATGTTACTGCTACTCCATTTAAGGTGGAACAGAAAACTGAACTTGCAAACTACCCACTATTACTAGAGACCAGAGACGTACTACTAGCTATTTTTATGCTTATTATGAAGAAAAGGACCAGAAAGCTGCCATCTTGTTTTCTTATATCCCTTTGTTTGGAGTGTGCCTATGGTGTGGCCATGCAGCCTTAATACTTCACGCTACGCCTCAACTAGTGAGACTGGGGACACCTACAGTGCTAGCATGGCTGAAAATGCATCACCTAAGTGCCCTCTAGAGAGGCAAAAATGTTGCCATTTTGGCTGTGACTCCTGTGAGGGGAAAAAGTGATATATTACCCCTTCTTGTAATAAATTAAGTCTTAATGAGTGCACAATTATGGGTGCCCTTCCATCCTTCTTGTAGAAAAGGGTGCTGCTCTGAAGGGTAGGGATAAATGGTAAGGGCAAGGGGTGAAATGAGATTGTGCCTGCGCGTATATTCAGTCAACAGACGCATTGTAGCATCTGAGTGTAAGTAACGTACTTAATGCAGTGAAGCACCAAGACATGGCAAGGCTGGATGTGCGTGTTACAGGGGACTAATTAGCATGGCAGGTGCACAGGGTGGGCTACCAAGAGACAGAGAGACTGCATGAGCTAAAAGGGAGAAATAGGGCAAGCGAGGGAAGTCTAGTTTTAGCTTGATGCACTTGTAACTGAGATACGCTGCACTTCACTCACTGAGGGTATACGGCCTGGAATCTGCCCCAGGCTGAGTGGACGTGACAGCACTCTTATGAGGGCTCACCTGTGGGGATGAAGGCTGGCTGCTGCAGCTGCATGCTGGCCAGAGCCTGCTGGTAGTGGAACATGCTGGGGCTGAAGACGGTTGCTGCCCCGTTATTCTTCTCCAGGGTGGGCCTCTTTGGTAGCTGCTGCATGGTCCCTGGAGGCAGGGCCTAAAGAGAGGAGAGTAGAAGAAAGGAAGGGAGGGAAAAAGAACAATCGGGAAAGATATCAACAGGTCACGACAAGATTAAAAGGGCAACAGTAATTAAAAGTGAAATACTTTGTCACTCGGATAATTTATCACATACTCTGCTGTTACTGGCATCAGTGCCTGGTGTATGAAGCTCAAAGACAGTGTTATATTTAGCATGTAAGAAGATAACACTCTGGCTAGCTTATCTCATTTGCATATCTGCATATCTGCAAACTGAAATCATTATGCTGAAGAAGCATAAGCTCTGTGGCATGACAACACACATTCAGACAAGCTGTAACATGCATGCTGGGTAGGGCTGCACCATATGGGCACATACATCACTGTACAATTATGATGCAAACTATGCGCACGCCTATTACATTTACTGTGTAAACTGCTGTGGTTGGAAGTTTACATACATTCATCATAAATATGAATGTCATGGCGTTATTAGGCTTAGAATATGTGAACATACTGTAGATGCAACACATCTTTACCATCTTTTTCAATATGATAGACACAGGGTCAAATATATACATGCATTAGGGGTATAAGAAATTATTGACATATCAAAGTATTGTGATATTATGTTTAGCAATCAAAAACACAGTATTGCTTTTTATTATTAGTTTACATGTAAAGTTTATTAGCAGACTATTAGTGTGCTGTCTTTCAAACCTTTTTTGTATTTTATGAATAACAGTAAATAGTGAATAATAATATTATAGGGATACTATATACTGAATAGTCACCCCTGTAGTGTGATATGTATTGTATCGCCCAGTTCTTGCCAATACACATCCCTAATAATCAAAAATAAGATGTATGTATTGGGTCGGTATGGAAGTAAAACAGTGTCAACAGATTTTGAATTTTAAAAGCACTTGAATATTTAGCACTGAATTATTTTACATTGAATTATTGCATGTGATTTTTTTGCCTCTGAATTAAACACTTTAATTTTTCAGTATATCATTTTCACTTATTTTATTTTAATGTAAAAAAATTCAAAAGCAAAAATTCAAGTTTTAAAAATTCAATTAAAATAAATTCAGGTTGCTCAAATTCGACCTGTCAAATTCGACTGCTAAAATACAACGCTCAAAATTCGCTGTAAACATCCGGGACACACAGGATGAGCAATCGATTCAGTCTTCAATCGAGCCAACAACCAGCCAATCACATCACGCTCCGAAGATCACGTGACAGGTAGCGCCTCAGTACAGCAGAGCTGCTCAACGCAGCTCGCAGCCCCCTCCGCTGCTGCTCTCGAGAAGGTGAGTGTAAAACAGCTGAAAACAGGGCATTTACCTCACCACTGTCGCCATGTAATATCACTTAAACGGTGTAGAAATCATCACTTTAACAAGGGTTTGCTCTGTGGTTTGTAAACATATTAAATTAAGATAGATATCCAGATATACCTTGTTAAACTAACTAAATAAATAAATAAAGCTCCTCTGTTCATTTCAGAAAGCGCTTCAAACACGAACACTAGATCAATTATTTATAAATACAGCCAGACTGTGTGGAAGATAATTACTACTGTAGAATCGGAGATAGTAACTTAGTTAGCTACCTATCTAGCTAGTTAGCTGTGGGACTGTGCGATTATAGACAAGATACTACCTAGTTAGCGGTTTGTTTAGCAATACCTTATTTACACTTTGCTGCAAAGTATGTTGCTTAGTGTACTGGCCACTGTCTAAATAAATATATTAAGCTATATTACACTTACTGTACCCCTCTCAGGCCGGTCCTCTCATTAAATAAAGGAGATTTATTAGAATTGCTTTTTGTCTCTTTACTAACTAATTTAACAGAGATAAATTAAGATATGACCAGTATTTATTTTATGATATTGATTTTAATGTTTATATTTAATATATATTTTATAAATTTGTTAACAATTCAACTCAGGCTTTAACTGAGGATATCAACAGTAAATAATAGTCCCAAAATGCTTGTGTAATTAAGATACAGCATGATTAGTCCTGTTTACTAGTGCATCTCAATAGTGAAAAATATATATTTGTGTTTAATATCGTTCAGTAAACGGTCACATTTAACTTTTTTTATTTTAAGTTTAAACTACATATTCTAGTAAACTGGGTTAAGGTTAGGACAGTAATTCTGGTTTAATGAACTTTTAGCCAGGTAAAAATGATTTGGAATATGTCACTTTACATGTAGTGTAATGTATAATTTCTGTTAAATTATGATATTCTCATGATCTTCAGATTTTCTGAGATGCATTAGTAATTGGTTTGTGCCAAAACCAATGCAATAATAATTGCAAAAATGTTTTATATAAATGAAGTAAATACTGAATCCAAACAACACCAAGTTTAACACAGTCATACTTCTTGTCTTCATTTTCTTAAACAGGATATTTTCTCCCAGAAAAAGAAAGGATAATAAAAGGTAGGTAATGTTCTTAAAATGTTTAATTATATTCATGTATCAAATGCAGTAATTTTTCAAGTTTCTTTTGTATTCCACAGGTTTCCTTTCTCCAAACTTTTAAAGAACAAATAAAGAAATCCAATTTCATGCAGTCTGTGCTGTGTTTATTTGATTTATTTACATGTGCCATGTTCTGTTTTTCTTTAGTTGTTTACATGTATTCTGTATTTTTTTTTGTATGTTTTAGGCAGCCTCCCTATATTCTGGCACATCATATCATGTTCATCTTGTTTGTATAAATAATAAAAGCTGTTGCAAATAATGTGGTTCCTGTTCATAATCCAAATAATTCTGCATAAAATCTTCAAGTGGTGACTTCAGAATATGGACAGATCTTTGTATTCTTTGACTTTGTTCTTTTCGTGGTGAACTCTCCATAGCTGCAAGCTGAAACTTCTTCATCTTCTTTTCAACCTTAAATAAAAACATCAGATTCACTTTTAGCGACAGCATTTACAAAATGTGATAATTATTATTAACATAAAACATTTAATAAATATTACTAATAATACTCTCTCATGGGTTGCAATATTTGATTCTCATTTATTAACATGACCTAAATATAAATAAAAATGTATAAAAGACATCACTAATAAATATTGCACTGATTACAAATTAGATAATGCCCACACATACATCTAGACCTAGTTACCAGCCTGAGAGGTATATAGTAACTGTAATAAATCTCCTTTATTTAATGAGAGGACCAGCCTGAGAGGGGTACAGTAAGTGTAATATAGCTTAATATATTTATTTAGACAGTGGCCATTACACTAAGCAACATACTTTGCAGCAAAGTGTAAATAAGGTACTGCTAAACAAACCGCTAACTAGGTAGTATCTTGTCTATAATCGCACAGTCCCACAGCTAACTAGCAAGATAGGTAGCTATAATTTAGCTAACTAAGTTACTATCTCCGATTCTACAGTAGTAATTATCTTCCACACAGTCTGGCTGTATTTATAAATAATTGATCTAGTGTTAGTGTTTGAAGCGCTTTCTGAAATGAACAGAGGAGCTTTATTTATTTATTTAGTTAGTTTAACAAGGTATATCTGGATATCTATCTTAATTTAATATGTTTACAAACCACAGAGCAAACCCTTGTTAAAGTGATGATTTCTACACCGTTTAAGTGATATTACATGGCCACAGTGGTGAGGTAAATGCCCTGTTTTCAGCTGTTTTACACTCACCTTCTCGAGAGCAGCAGCGGAGGGGGCTGCGAGCTGCGTTGAGCGGCTCTGCTGTACTGAGGCGCTACCTGTCACGTGATCTTCGGAGCGTGATGTGATTGGCTGGTTGTTGGCTCGATTGAAGACTGAATCGATTGCTCATCCTGTGTGTCCCGGATTACAGCAAATTTTGAGCGTTGTATTTTAGCAGTCGAATTTGACAGGTCGAATTTGAGCAACCTGAATTTATTTTAATTGAATTTTTAAAACTTGAATTTTTGCTTTTGAATTTTTTTACATTAAAATAAAATAAGTGAAAATGATATACTGAAAAATTAAAGTGTTTAATTCAGAGGCAAAAAAATTCACATGCAATAATTCAATGTAAAATAATTCAGTGCTAAATATTCAAGTGCTTTTAAAATTCAAAATCTGTTGACACTGTTTTACTTCCATAGTCGGGGTCCTCAGTAGGACTGTCCTATAAAGACACTTTCTCAGTAGCCTATTGGTCAAATTAAATTTTAATAATAAAAACTAATAAATTAAAACAAACTCTGCTATAAAGGGTTTGTTTTAAACCAAATTCTTATAGTGCTGTTTTCCTTTCTTGTCCTTTTTACACTGTATGCATGCAAACAATGTAGGTAACCAAGGGTCAGAAAGGATACATCAGTTGTGCCCACTAAATCGCTTTGAACTTTGGCTGCATTTCTTGACTGTATACAAGGGCTGCACGATACTGGAAAATTTTGATATTTAATTTATTTTTGACGATATATATCACAATATACCACGACCACCTGCGTGCTGTCTCGTGTCAGAGATCTGGACTGATCAAGAGTTGAGTCAGCGCTTTAGAGTCAGCCGAGCACTCAAAAACAGCATAACAACAATAATCGGCCCTTTAATCAGGCAATTAAATTACCGTAAAAAGGTAAATAAGAGTGTTTTTTTTAATTAAAAGCGTGATTTCGGCTGTAACAAAAATTCTGCGCAAAACTGTGCAACCCTCAGGTGAATAGCTTTCGACCTCAGTGTTTACAAGCACGTGCCCAGCCATGTGGAGGCCATGTGTTTACCTCGTGTTTACTCCCACTCCACGCCCCTTCACTTTTTTAAACCAGTTTTTATGATGTAAATTAGAGAAATGCAGCCTTCCTCTGCTTTGGGATGCCTCTGGTTGCAATCAATAAACTTTTTCCAGAATTATGGTTTAATATTTGACCTTTCTTCTTGACAGATTTGGATCAATTAGAGTTCAGTTAGATTTGTTGGTTTCCTGGCATGGACCTAACTTTACGCACATTATAAATATTTGAGGTCACTTAGTCTGTCTCCGCCATTATTCTATCCACTCTTTCCAATACAGAACAGTTCTACCACCACCTTGTTTAACAGTTAATACAGTATTCTTAATGTTAATTCTTAATATCTCACATTTACCGTAATCTTTGCCTTATCTGACCATAAAACCTGTGTCCAGAATGTTTTTTTCTTTTTTCAAGCTGAAATTCTGAGAAGCTTCTGTACAGAGAAACTTCTAGCTATAGTCAGTCAAGATTACTAAAAGACAGTTAGAGGCCATGCCACGTTAAAAGACTTTTAAAACTTCCAGCACCACTGAATAAATCATCTGATGCATGTATAATTCTGACCCTGTGTTGATTTCAGAAAACCCCCATTAAGAACGTATGTTGTCAGCTTGGGAAAATCACTGGAAACCCAACATTGCCATAACATTCAGATTCTGTAGTCATGATGAGTGTGTATATATACATACACACAGTTAAGTCTTAAACATCTACTGGGTGTTTACAAAAGTGCAATATTCTCCTCTATCATAACTACGCTTAGAGTTGGGCATTATGTTTTATGTAAATAATGAAAGTTATTTACTGAATACGCTGTTTTACTGCATTAGGCTCTGTTAAAGTACATGAAAAAAATATGCATTCAGAATTATTTACAACACATTTACAATTCAGCTTGATATAGCACATAAGAAAAACTGCTTTTATGAATTAAATTAAGTTCACAGTGTTCCCTATATTTACAGGCCCCCTAAATAGTATTAAAACAGTGAGGCTAATCCCTTTATTTACCCAGTAGACTGAAAACATTTGGGTCTGATAATAAAAGATGATTATGAGGCAAAAGAACAACATTTCAGCTTTTATTTGGACGTAACACCAGGTATTTACATCTGGATTTGATACACAGTTCAAAAAATAGCAGCTTGAACTCTCTGAAAAGTGTTACCCATCTATTTGTCTTGTGAGAAAAATGTTTTTAAACAGATAAACTTAAAATAGATTAAAGTTAATACGACTTAATATTTAGTTCCAAATCCTTTGCTTGCAATAACTGCATCAATCTCGTGACCCACAGGCATCACAAAACTCTAATGATTTTTCTTTTGCGATGCTTTTCCAGAATTTTACTGCAGCTTTTTTCAGCTGGTGTTTGTTTTGGGGGTTACTCCCTTCAGTCTCCTTTTTAGCAGGTAAAATGTTTGCTCTATCGAGTTTAAATAAGAATGCTGACTAGGCCAGACTTGCTGCATGTTGTCCTTTAAACTGACAGACAAAATGTTTCTGTAGACTTTTGAGTTTATTGTACATATATTTTTATTAATGGGCCTATTCCAAAAAAAAAAGTCCAAGCAATAACACTATCTGTGTTTCACAGATGAGCTGGAACGTCTGCTATCATGAACAGATTATTTTTTTCTCCAAACTTTTGCAGTTCAATAAAAAAAAAAAACAAATCTAAAACTGAGGTAGTCCTATTATTTTTTTTAACAATCAATGTAACAGGACATACCTAGGCAAGAAAAAAAACACACCAGGCAGTAACATGTTCCAATACTTTTAACTTCAAGAAAAATGGCTGGATTCAGACAAAATGTGCTATCTTCTGAACCATGTATCATACAGATGTAAATACCTGGAAATAAAAGCTTTGTCTCATATTCATTTTTTAATATTAGAGATTTTTTTTCAGTCTACAGAAGAAAAAAGGGACTGGCCTCACTGGTACAATACATTTGAAGGGAAATGTATTTCATCTACCCATATGTTTGTAGAAAAAATTGCTTATTATTTTCATAAAATGTGAAAAGTTACTACCGGTATATATTTTTAATTTTTCTGCTAAAAACAAAACAGCCTGAACACATTATAGCCAATACTTGCATGACAATGTTTTCTGTTCCATGGTGAATTATACAGGAATGTCAAACAACAAAACCAAAGCTAAATCCTCCTGCAATTAGGAGCCGGTAGCTTGTGCGTACATTGAGTCTGCATCATAAATAATTAATAGAGCTATGTACTGCATACGACTGAGCCAAGCTGGTTATAACCATACTGAATGATGAATGTGCTTAAATGAGCATGGGGCGTACGAGAGAGAGTGTCTGGCAGTAAGAAAAACAAAAGTCAACAGGAAATGAGGTAAAAAAGAAAAAAAAGGGAGAGAGGTCAAAAGTACCAGGTCAGGGGCTGGCTGCAGGTTGCGCTTCAGAGGACGCGCTGTAGGCTGCGGCTGGGTTAGCGGGCAGTGAGCGCATGACGACAGCAAACCAGCAAATCAATGAAGACAGACAAACAAAACACACACACATAGAGCACACAAGACTGTAACCAATGTGGGAATGGTGTCAGCTGTGATGGAATTTTAGTGAATAATGTAGAAACAGGATGAAGAAAAAAAAAGAGAGAGAGGACGTTAGGGCAACATAGGGCAACACAGGGCACAAACATCAGTCTATCAATGAATGCTGACATAATGAGCTGTGTGAGAAAAAAGCAAAATGGAATACAAACCAATGACTGTATATAAGCATGGACACTGTGGCTCCATTCCTTTCCACAATCTACGCAGTAGATAGCCAGACTAGGCCTGCTTTCCTCCCCCAGACCAAACATCTTACAGATCGCCTTCAATTACAGCACAACCCAAAGGACCCGAAGCAAAATATGTATTATTCCACTGGGTACCCAGTTAGTCCAGTACCTGTAATATACCAGAGCTCAGCTCTGTTTTCTCTGTTTCTGCTGAGATGAATCTAAGGGCGTTTTCACACCAATCTGGTTAAAATGGACTCTCGTTCGTTTGCACTCTAAGGGCCCTATCTCACACCTTGTGCAAAAAAAAAGTGTTGTGATGTTCATTGCTATCATAAACTTCACAAACAGTCTATAATCACACCTTGCACCTGCACTGTTTAAACAGTGATGGAGTTTATGACTATATCTATGCCAATAGTTGTGGTGGTCTGAAAATGTCTGGGGTATTGCTATCTTGGCAACGGAAAACACAGGTGAGCTACTGACAGATTTGAATCCTGACAACAGTCCCATATTAGATGTCCATCTCTAACTTGGCAACGCATAGCACGCATGTTAGTTTCCTCTGCTGAGAAGTATTGGACATGTCCAGGTAGCTGCACCGTTAAAATACCAATTCATCAGTCCTACATATTTTTTTTATAAACATTTCCTAACCTTTGTGCTAAAAATGATTTTATTCATAATTTCCACCTCTGCAGCACCCTCTCAGGTTCAGCTGTGCTATAGGTGTGATGGATGTGTTTGTGTACTTTGTGTACTCGTGGTACGCAGACACATCACAAAATGCACATCAAATCAATAAATAATACCACCCACCATCTGGGTCTTATTGCTATCAGAGGCACACTGCTGCTGCTGCAGCTCAGCCAATCAGATGTCCCTCCTGCCCCGCCTCTAAACCCATACATCACCTACTGCACCTCCCAAACTACTCAAATTTGAGCTGAGAGTGGAGTCAGCAAAAAACATGGCCTTTAGTGCCCCTTTAAATGCAATGGCAAGTGACAAGCTTATTGGTTAATTTCACATTACACCCAAAAGACACCCATGAATAATTAAGAGAATTAGAACATGGCTTTTTCGCGTTTCGAGCTGCACAAGGCATACTTTCGTTTATCGTTGCTTATCGTTGTTACGATAGCAAAGACACACTGACACGCTCTAAATCAAGCTACACAATGCACAGTTAACGGCTCGCCTATGGATCATTAAAATAGGGCTCTTACTGCAATTAATTTTGTCAGGTGTGAAAACAGTAATCGCAAAACACAATGGGTGGGCGGAGCTATACATCATACTACAACCAGCCGGCAGAGGCACTAGACTTGTGCTGGCTTAACTTATGAGAACATATGAGATGTTATGTTGTTCATGCTTATATACAGTCACCAATACAAACAAAACAAAACTACAGCAAGCTGATGAGCAAGCTCAAAGACTGGAGAGCATCACAACACTTCAACAAACCTGTTTGAAAATAAAAAAAGAAGACTGGGGTGAGAGAAGACTACGCAAAATACTGACTGTTGCAATACTGAAATGCTGCAAGCGCTGCAGAGGACACAGAACAAGCACTCATGTCATGCGAGGGAGAGCACACTGCAGCAAAACAGCTGCATGCAGAAGGGGGGAGGCAGTGTGTAGCTATTGTTGCACCATTTCCTTTACTCCGCTTTATCTTTCTTTCACTCTTTTCTTCCCTCCTTTCTGCCTGCACCTGCACTGCAGAGCTGCCGTGTGTAACTGATCACAGAAGTTTCTATAGATCATTGGGAAGACAAAGGACCAGTCTTTGACAATCTTTCCTACTCCCTCTCTTTCTTGCTCTCTCTCTCTCTCTTGCTCTCTGTCTTTCTTTCTTTTTCCCTCATACACACACACACACACACACACACAGCCTTGCAGGGAGTCTGAATTATTAAACACACTCCTCATGCTCACATACCAGGGTTTATAAATATATATCCTCATATGAATTTCTCTCATACTTTTAAGGCCTCTAGGGATGTCATGAAACCGATACTCTGGTACCAAGTTGACACCAAAATTCTAAAAATGTGAAGGTTGTAACCTGTTTTCTTTGGAACCAAAAGATTCAGAAACTACTTTATAGATTATACTGTGGCTGTGATTTGTAATTTCATTCGTAATTTTCAAATTCCAAGAAGACAATTTCGAGTCGTAATTCCTCTTTTGAAAGTCATAAAAACCTCACAAATCCTTTAAGATGACTGCATCGCATATCAAAAATAGTAAAAGCTGTAGAATTATACAGTTTAGTATCACTTTAATTAATTTGTCTGTCATTAAATCAGTCATACACAAAATACTGCTTGTGGACTAGGGCTGGGCGATATGGCCATAAAATAATATCACAATATCTCAGTAAAGTTTTGCGATAAATATTCTTGGATATTTGACAAAAAAATATGAAATAATTTTGAAAATACACTAATGCAACAAAATATGCTTTATGATATATATGACATGGCACACCCCTAATTGAAATTTTCACCAGATTTTAACAGAAGTCAATGATCCACCATGTCATGATACGAATAATGTACTCCATAAATCCAGGATTGAAGTAAAATAAATTATACTGGATTATACTTAATTTATACTTCACTGTCTCTTATTGATATTTAATAATTAAAATCTTACACTAAACATTGGGTATAAAATACCCTTGGATATAAAACCACTGACAATTTAGACTTTTTTTTTATTATCAGCGAGTAGAAAACACCTCTTGAACTGTGAAGAAGACAGAAGCGTTCCTGCATGTCACTCTTTCCTGCTGGATATCACTCTGTAATTACTGACTTAGCCGATGTACATACTGATTAGGGTGTCTGCTCTGAGGAGCAATCACTTATCATTACCTAATGAAAGAAGAAAGAGGTTGTGACTTCATTACACAGCGTGCAGTACACATACTGACAGTAATCACAACCCACATTATTAGTTATTAGAAGATCTGCTGATGTTCTGTGTAGCGCGCTAGGTCTGTGAGAGTAGTAGTGTTTACAGTAGTGTCTAGGCTAAACCCTCTGAGGCTTGTGAACGAGTGAAAGACAGTAGGTAGAGTTGAGCAGGCTCAGTCTCACCATGGCTGCGGCGGCGGCGTTCTGGCTGGCCTGGTGCTGGGCGGCCTTGATCCTGGCCTGCAGGTGCGCTGGCGGGTGAAAGTATTTGCACTTGTCACGGCTGCAGCGGCCTTTGATGTAGTCCATGCAGACGATGACCGAGTTCTCACTGCCGTCCACCATGGCCGCCTCCATAGGGTGGGCATAGCGGCAGTCGTTCTCGCCTCGTGTGCAGTTGCCTCGCTGAAACTCTCTGCACACCTGGAAAGTGTATTGCAGTGGTAAGAAGAAGCACAAACCCACAAAGTACAGTATATACTGACCCGTTAAAAACAAATTTATAACAATATGCAGTATATTAACCCCTTAAAAGCAAACCATAACAATATTCTTCTCTTTTAAACGTTGACCCTTTGGTCTCATTTGGAGACACTGACCATACCATCTAGTGGTCACATGACAACATGATACTCTATTGATTAAAAACAAAATGGCAGAAATCCCAGTCAAAAGTTTCTACATCCAGTCCACAGAGAAACATGGAACAGGAAAAATTCTCATTTCTCATCACTTCAATTTTATGTTTAAATTAGTTCATTTACTTACTGTAGAAATATATTTATCATATTTTGGTCCTACTGATCAAAAACAACTAGGAGAAACTGCACTAACCTAGAAAAAGTATCTAAAACAATTTGCTCAAGACGCAATCATTAAACTCAACGTTTCTATTGTTATGTAATGTAATGTTTCACAGCATTATAAAACTGTTTTTCTGAAGACAAAATGACATTATATGATGCCAGTAAGGTGGCGAGGAAATTCAGATTATATCTTGGTCAATCACCAGACTTAAAAACCACTGAGAAGAACTTGCATTGGGAGAACCAAGAACAAAGAGAACCACTCTTTCCAACATAGTGATTCAACCGCTGTAGGAGGTTTGTAGGCAGCAGTAAAGAACATATCATCGCTGAACAATGAAAAACAAGATCAGCAAAACAACAGTGTTAAAAAATATAAAACCTTCTTAATTGTCAATGGAAATCAATGGAAAAAAGAGATCATTTTAGGTAGTTTGGGAGAATTTCTATTGGTCTATTCATCAAGAATTTTTGACATAGTATAAGCAGACAGTGTTACTCAAATTATGTACTCTATTATGTATGTAAACTAAAAATCAACAAAAATGGACATACTGCTTCACGACAATATGCGAAGCAGTTCACTTAAATCACTTTTTGTAAATTGCTTTTTTTTGGTGCAATTCTAAATGGTGAGGTTAATGTGGAGGTTAATTTGTGCTTTTTGATCCAAACTAAGCATAATCTTAAGTAGAGTAATCGAATAATATTAAAACTAAATGCACAGACGTATTTTTTTTATTCAGCCAAATCATTTAGATTCTTCACTCAACGACTCCGCCAATCTCATACTATTATGCAACGCTGGCATGTGGTCGTGATCTTACACAACACACTGATGAGACGGAGAACCGTGCGCAGAGCAGTACCTCAAGCTTGTCTGTGCGAACGTGCTTCTGCGTAGAGTTTCCGTTGCCCATGGTGATGCCGGTGGGGCTCCCCGGGACCAGCACGGGGGCGCTGGGCAGCAGCTCGGGCATGAGGCCGATGCCAGGGCTCATGTGGCCCATGTATGGACTGAATGCCACGCTCTGGCTGGCGGCCAGCGAGGGCGACATCGGGAACGAGGTCTGACGTGGAATAAGAGAAAGAAGGTGAGGGACACACAGGGACAGAAGACAGGGTGGCACTTCAGTATTTATAATCCAGCAGATTCGCTGGTAAGGCAGAGCATGTTAGATGTGTAAAGCTGGGCTCACTATGGGCTGTAGCTGGGCTCCGGGCAGCATGAACTGCATCTGCTGGGCGAGCATGGCTGCAGCCGTCTTCTGCTGGATAAGGTTGTTGCGGCCGTTGATCTCCAGCTGGGTTTTCAGGTGAGGCGGCGGGTGAAGGTACTTACAGTTATCACGGGTGCAGCGGCCCTAGAGGAGAACGGCAGAGAGGGAGAGTGAGAGAAGAGAAGAGAGAGGGTTTAGAGTGGCTGAATGATGAATGGTGCTGGCTCTTGGCTTTCAGATTCAAAAGAAGCTGCGGCTGGGGGACAGGGAGATAAGGCTCGCATGATTGAGAGGATGAAATTAAAATGGGCTTCCCTGAATGTCTGAGAGCCACTGCCACCAGCATAATACCAGAAATACAGAAAACTTCAAAAATACAAATAAATGACTCCCAGGAGGATCGGAAATTTACTAGTCTGTGATATGGAAATGCTGGGCAAATGCCAATAATCAAAATGCCTGGATACTGATATTATAGCGTTATGATATTTATGAAATTCAAGAATGAATATGACATTATGATATTTCAAGAAATGTCTGTGATACACAGTGCGCCACACAATTATTTTTTCTGTCACACATGATACGTTGCAATAGCTAAAATAATATTATATTCATTTTATTCAACTGTTCTGCACTAAATCCAGCTAAACAGGACTAAGTATGTTTTCTATGCAATGCATTATACTGTGCTATAGGTTCAGTGTTGTACATATCCTTACATACATATTCATTGTAGGTTTAAAAAAAATGCTGAAGTTTAAACTGGTAATACAATATTAAATGACACATTATTCAAAGACTTTTTCACATATTAACTTTGGAAAATGTTCAAAGAATCAAATCTGGATATTATCCACGGATATAGCCAGAGATTTTCAGAGAAGTTCTCACTACAGTAAATGGTCTGTTTTTTAGACCCACTGTGAATATCCCAGAATTGCCCCTGTTTTTTTGCATTTGACCTCACTCGGACATTACTCATACTTTTTACAAGGGGACTTCTTTTTTTTAAGTCCTCTACAATTAATTTGGACATTTGCGTTCACACACACAGCTCCTTTAGGTAAAATCTGAAATTTTTTAGGGTTTTTGTGCATGTGTGGAAGAGGCCGAATGTTCTCACTGCCTATTGCTTTTATGGCTGTGTACAACAGAGAGAATAGCTGAAAGCAACAGATGAGATTGAAACAGATAAAAATGGCTTTAAATGCATCTTACAACTAAACCCTTGTAGGCAATTATCTACCCTTACTAATATGATGCATCTCTGTAAAAAAGGTCAACTCAACAAGTGTGTCTGCTCAGCACTAGCGTACACTGTGCTAATGCGTTGTTTAATACAGAATCTATAATACAGTGACAGCTTTACAGTGATTAGCCCTTGTTTGGTCATTTTTTGCACATCTCTATGTTGTGACATATTGATAGATACATTATGGAACCACATGTTACTCTATGTTTCACACTAAGCCTCCCCCATATGGGCTTTCCCATTACACGATCGCCAGAATTACTGACTCCTCAAGCAGACAGCAGACTCTTAAATGTTACGCTACACAAGACTTCAAGCCTCATGGGCCCGATGCTACAAGAGCATGAGCACTGCGAGCAGCAGGATTAGCTGAGAGAGGATTTCATTGAACTCCAGCAACTTCATTAGCCCTGTAGAATAAATTGCACTCTATTAACCCTGTACAGTTCAGTAAGCATACATACACACATGCTAGATTCCAATTAATGCATGTTCCTCGCCAATTTGTTACACTGTGGAGAAAGGGCAAAACATGTAAAACTAAAACTAAAATAAAAAAAAAACTACATTCTGATGTGTGCAGTGGGGCCAAAAGCAGCCAGAGTCTCCATACTTAGGCTTGTGTAGCAATAAGAGGACATCAAGCGTTAGTTCTTCCACATTCTTCCAAGTAAGTAATAGAGCGCTTATTTTAGCACTTAGCTACTTTAGTTTTTGGGTCAAAAAGCAAGAAAAACTCTACTTAAGTATAGCTCACAAATTAAAACTTAAACGTACTAAACATACTAAACAGTACTAACTACGCCTGTCATGGTAATTAAATTATCCACTTGTCTAAAAATAAATGGACATGACTTCAGTAATATTTCATAATCATGATATTGTCTATTGTGTTTATTTGTATGTTTGTTCACATACATAACCAATACTTGACAGTAACTGTGAGTCCATGCACACAGCATGGACTGCAGTAAAATAAAAGTATATATATATAAATTTTATTGTCTTTAAGAGAAAATGAATGTTTTGTTATGTAATTCTATTATCATTATTTCAGTGGCATTTAAATGGTCTTAAAATGACAATAATATTGTTTATCGCAATAATTTCTGGCAAGATATATTCCAAAAAATATTTTTGTGACAGGCCTGGTACTAACCAATCTCAGCCTCTTTCATTATGGTAAGTTCCTCCTCATTGAGTCTAAACCAGGGCTAAACCACTACATCTAAAAATGGTCAATCATACCATGGTGTCCAAGGAGCAGTGAGGGTCAACAGTGTTGCTCAAGGACCGAACAATGACAGCTTAATGTTAAGGGCCCAATAATGGCAGCTTTATGTCCTAATTGGTACTAACAATCCTTAATCTCCCAATCTGTACACAGAGTAGGAGTGTGCTATGATGTACTGTATGCAAAAACCATATTGTGGTAAAAGTTATATTATTAATTTGTATTTGTTTTGCTTTGGATTTATCGTCTTTACTTATTACAAATTATTTGTTTGAAGTTTATCAGAATCAAAACCAAAATCAGAATTTGGCTTTATTGGCCATACAAGAATATACATACAAGAAATTTGTGTTTGGTTACAGTAGCTCACAGTGCACGATAATTGACAACATTACACAGTGACAGGTACCCCAATCTAGACACACACACACACACACACACCTGTAAACTTATATGTGCAGAATTGTATATTACAATAAAGTGCTGAGTGCAGCAGCAAAGGACATAGTGCAGAGTAAATTAGTTATATAAATAGAAGGACAGAGAAAACACTAATGAGTTCGAGGTGTTTTGAGACACTGTCTCAAGATAATAAAAGAACATGGTGAACAGATGACAGTTTCATCTCCCAAACTGTTAAATCTATATGCATGAACTAAATACGTTGCACTATAGTTATGTGGTTTTGTTTTTACTACACATATAAAATTGCTAGATTTATACTAAACAAAACTTGCAGAAGTATATTCCTGAAATTAATTTAAAATGAATGTCACATTGCCAAGAATGTCCTCATTGCAAAAATACTCAGGGTCAAATTGGCCACCCCTAACCCATAGCCATCTATATGTATGAGAAGCCTTACCCTTCCTATGTCTGGACTAAACCATTACAACTCAAAAGTGCCAGTCATACCACATTGCCCACAGAGCGAAGAGGGTCAAAAGCCTTGCTCAAGAACCCAGCAATAGCAGCTTAATGTCTTAATCAGTACTAACAAACCTTCATCTCCCATTCTGTACCAATAGCAATCAATAAGTACTGCCAGCCTCACCCTTGCTATATCTGCACTAAACCATTACAACTAGATCAATAAAAATATCAATATTTCATTACTTAAACAATCGTTATACAATTACTAGATGTAGTCTTGTCACGATAATAACCTTTTTGAATCATTGTACAATAGATGAACAAGACCTCAATCATTTTAGCTGACCTCGATATGGCTCATTGTGTTTATTTATATGTCTGATTTTATAATAACAAGTGTCACCTATATTCTGTGAGCAGCAGTGTAGGAAAATTGTGTGGGAAAAATGTGCAGTGCAGGCAATGACCAATCAGACTGTACTGCGACGGGTGAGGACTTCTTACTCCAGGCTAATATGTCAAAGACTAATAGGAAAAAATCAATTAATTTATAGCAAACAATGCATATTTTGTTGTATATGGCTGCTGTGATGTCCAAAATGTTCAGTATTTAATAAATACTTTTAAATTAGTAGTTTTGTATATACCTTTTCTTCACAAATGTTCTCAATAGTAAAAAAAATTCAGTGCATGCCTACTAAGAACAACTGTTTTTAACTGTTTGATTTACAGGAATACATGGTTGGCTGAAAAAACAAAACAAAAAAAACCCCACAAAATTCAGAAAACTGAATGACCAATGCATTAATAGCTCCATATACTTAAGATTTTACTTTTTTTGACCAAATGGACTTGGTTTTAAAGCTGCAATTTACATCTCCAGTGTGGGTAAATGTGGTCTTTAAGCCAAACGAACAAGGAGAGACCATTAATGTGGCAATAAATTGACCTAAAAATCAATCGGATGCCTTTACTTGCAATGTAAACAAAAACTTGCCAGAACAAAATCGTGCACGCTCACAGAATAACATGCTATACATATATTATAAATTATAATTTAGTAGTTTATAAAAGGCATTTACACTGGCAGGTGACAGGGGGTCAAACAACCAGTCATATTCTATGGCAGGACATGATTTGTAGCCACAATTTGGTGGTAGGCAGCAGGCAACAGAGCAGCAGGTGACAAATCAAAAGTTATAGCTGCTGATTCTTGTTTTCCTGTTTTATACAACGCATATTTACACAAATACTGGGACAGTTTGGATTAAAATGTTGTGTAGATGAAAGTAGCAGATAGTTAGATGGTTAGTTTACTAAATAAAAGTCACCATATTAACCAGCTACACTGATACGCACCCACGTGCAAGTAGTTGTATTGTAAAATGTAGTACTGAAGTAATGAAAGTAAATGGGCATGTCTGGACTTTTATTCTGTGTACGGAATAAAAGGGTAAAATGTATGAATCAGAGCTTTTCAGCTGTATCATCCACTACTAAGCCTAAAGGCATCTGACCCATCAGCAACCCTGTGAAAATAAAGCTTTAAGGCTTTTTTAAACAATTTAAATCTCTTTTCCGTGCTCTCAACATGACTGGCTTTATCTTATTAATTTCAGCACTTCTGTCGGTCGGGTGAGTTTACTCCATCAGCTGAGCTGTTTATTACAGGAAGCTGAACTCAAACTTCATTCAAACGATGAACAAAATGATCATGATGGTGCACACTGTCTGCTGAGCACTCTCCCGCAGCCATTGTCAATGAATGAGAGATTTAAATGTCTGCTACGTGAGGCTGTCGCTGTTCTCCTGTCCCCATGCGACCTGCGCTCAGGCCGTAACGGTGATGCAGGTCCAGCAGGATTGGAAGTGAAAGGGATAGTGGAGGTGCCTTTGCTCTGAGCCCTGATTAGCTGCAGGTAATGGAAGTGGGGGTGATGGATGAGGAGGCTTAGGGGATGCTAGACTCTGTGTCTCTGCTGCAGAACGGATGGAGGGCTACCACAATTACACTGATGATCATAAAGAAATAACCCAGCTTTGATTACACTATTATGTATGTGTATAAGCACATTTTGATTTATTTTATGATCAATGAGCTTCCCGACTGAGAACTAGGGATGCTCTGAATAGATGGCAATACATAAAAAGACCAAATCTTTGAATAGAACGATGACATTACTGTTGTTTACGTTATATTGCACTTAGTTCGTTTGTCTGCTGGGATGTTAAAAATGTTCAGTGCTTAATAAATATATATTTTTTATTGTAGTCTTGTAATTGATTTTTGTATGCAATGGTAAAAACGTGGCAAAATAAAATCATCAAGGTTATTAAAACTCAAAAATTGCCATTCTGCCTTCAGTCTTTGGCCAAATATTTAATTTTGTTCTGTTTCCGTAAAATATTCTAATTTCGTTGCATCCCTACTAAGAATAACTCTTTTTGAGCTTTTGGGAGGCTTGATTTAGAGGAATATATTGGCATTGCTTGGTGAAAAAAAACTTGAATCAAACATTTCAGGCAACTTAACTGTAGAATTAACTTTAACAGCAGGCAAAGTAGAGAGGTTCTATTAAATGTGATTTTAAAAAAATCTATTTATCTATTCTGTCCAACAGTCAACTTATAAACAACATCCTGAAGCGCATCCTAAAGCTTTTTGCCCTAGGACAAGATGACAAAGTTATCACATAATAGCACTAAAGTCTAACTGCCTGAAACAGGATTAGAAAATATATATATTTTTTAAATAAAAGATGACTCATAAAGCCGCAAGTGCCTCTGATGTAGGGATGCATGGTATTGGAAAAAACAGACCTTGAGGTATTTTGTTGTTCTGCAATATACTGTATATTGTAATATTACATATATATATATATATATATATATATATATTTCTTATGAATTTTAATTTTTTTACATACTAAACCAAAAGTTAATGATCCTCCATGTATAGTGTTTTAAATAAGCATATATTTAAAAAAACATTTAATGTTAGTTTAATTATAATTTTCTACATGTGTGCAAGTAAGCCCAATAAAGCTTTATTTATATCATTATGAGTCTTATGTGATGTTAGTCATGGGTTTATGCATTTTTCAAATGAGGTTTAAAAATTGTAATTTGACTCTGCACATCCTACGATGTGACTACTGCGCAGACGCACACTGTGATAACTACACTGAAACAATATATTGTGCAGCCCTACTCTGAACTACTCCATTCTAATGGCTCTACATACAGTGAATACCCAAGCATGAACTGTAGTTGCGCTTACACCAAGCATGCAAGATTGAAGAAGCTTTACATCAAGTCAGCTTCATACAAACAGGGACGTGCCTCACACAGTCACACGTATGGGTGGGTGTAGTGATAGCAATATTTGCATCAGCAGTTAAGAGTGTGTTCAGGGAGCGTTTAGTAATGAGCAAACAGTCCCACAAGAGCAGGTAGGTGAACTACCCAAAACACAGGAGAGAAAGCAGCGTTGCAGTCAAAAGCAGCACACAGTGACAGCGCCAGCCTGCATTATTAATGGGCGCGCTGCACAGCTACGCTACCAGAAATCTATCATCCCTGCACTACATAAACACGCAGAAGTGAGGAAAAACACTGGTCTACGCAGGCAGGAGAGGACGCATGCACGCCGCGCTGTGTTTTCCTCCTGACGCAGAGAAAGAGAGAGAGAGAGAGAAAGAGAGAGAGAGAGAAATGAAAAGCTGTAAGTCATGTCAAGCAGGATGCACTGGGTCAGGGATCTCCTCTGCGTAGCCATGGTAACGCGCCCAGCAACCAGGAGGAAGTTTTGCCTCATACTGTCTCGGCACTGCTCATTGGTCGCGGAGACAGAGAGGGGGAAGAGGGAACGTAGAAAAAAAACCGAGAATCACTCTATAATGAACCAAAACCATTCTCAGCCATGTCTGCTACTCCAGGCTTTGTATAAGATAGGTACTTCAGCGTAGATCTGATTAAATCTAGCACTAATAGAGGATATGCACTGACGGCACATTCCCGCTGAACAAGCCCCCCTACTCAAAATGAGTGGTAGTAGGGCTGCGCAAACAGTACGGGGGTTACAGATCAATATATTGCAATATATTGCGGTGCTTTAAGCAAGACAATATATATGTATATATTTTTTGGTTTGTTTTTTTCTCATTTTTATCCCATTTTCTCCACAATTTACACAGCCAATTACCCAACCCACTCACTAGGACTCCCCCTATCACTAGTGATGCCCCAACACCAGGAAGGTGAAGACTAGCACATGCCCCCTCTGATACATGTGAAGTCAGCCACCATGCAGCATTGCCGAGTAGCATCACAGCACAGGAAAGTGCAACGACTTGGATGCGATACATCAGTTTACAGATGCCTTGTGCTGCGGAAAGAGCGCCATCTACTCACCCAGAGACAGCAGGGCCAATTGTGCTCTCTCAGGGCTCCGGTAGCTGATGGCAAACTACAAATATACATTATTTTTGATAGTGATAAAATATTGAGATATTTCGATTTTGTGTTTTCACAGAATACACACTGAACACTAATGCTGCCACTCAGTCTGTCCTTTTCCCACTAACTTAATATGTGTGACTGCAGTGTCTCTAAGGGTTTAGATAAACTTGCTGTTACTTATGCATTTGCAAAAGCAAGATGGCTGCCTTGCATATCCCGCATCTGTTTGGTGCGTCGTGGTTGTGCAAGTCCTTCAGCAATTAATGTGACATGTACGTGAGGCACAGTACACACAAAACCGCTAGGAGGTAGCGAAGCCGCTCAGCAGCTCCTCAATTGCAGAGCAGCTGTATGATGTGTCCTCGCCGCTGCACAGCAAAAACTATTCTTGTGAGAACAGCTGGCGAGAGATCAGCATCATTTTAAAAATCAATGTGAAAATGTGTAAATTGAGGGGATCCGACAGAGTGTTTTTCCAGCAATCATCAAGCGCCTGAGCTGCCCTCTAACGGAAATTTCCAGTAACATGCGTAGCCTTGCATTGGTCCTTCTAAACAGCCTTTTGGTCACAGGACACTCTAATGAGGCTTCTGGTGATGCCCCACACAAAGTCACATGGTGACACTGCAGCACGAAAAATAATGTGTAAAATAACATTTTAAAATTAACCTGGCAAAGGTTTCATTTCCCAGCCATTATTGTGGTGCTTTTGTTTTCCATTTTTAGGATTTTTTTTGTCCTTTCTGCTGCACATAAGCAGAGAATAGTGGATAACCAAGGGCTGTGAAGGATTCAGCAGATGCATCCTTAAACTCGTCAGCTGCAATTCTTATATACAGGCATATACAGGCATCAGTCTGCTACACCATAGGTTAATCATACTATTATTGACCATGTGGTGTTGTATTAGCAATCAGAGCTGAGCCCCAGTAATGTAATTTAATGGCAACATGAATAGGTTTGCAATAAAATATATGAATTGCCCTTTTGGTGATGAAACACAGAAAATCCAGTCTCCTTCCATTCGTGTAGGCTGTACTGTAAACTCAATGAAGGTGGCCTGAGACTATTTGGGAGAAAGGGCAGACCTACCAATTGGCCTACTCCATGCTTAAAATTTTTTACTTCATTTCTAAGCACGGAAAAGAACTGAATCGCAGCCTTCAAAGTGCTATATGGTCACTGCTTGGCATCGACCTTCTCTACTAGCAGTAGCTGTTTAAGCCTTTCCCGGTGAGAACGGAGAAATTTGTTAGCGGAATGCAGACATTTAAATGACGGCAGCACATTTAGGAAGAGTAGCCGCCTGCATAATTCATGCTCCTCTATGAGTTAGCCGGCGCGCAGGCCAGTCAGGACTAATGTATAAAGAAGGGTCTCCTGCAGAAGAGGCTGGTTAGGAGAAAGGACACTGGGGCAGCCATTAAGGGATGTCGATAAATTAGCAGAGAGGAGGAGAGCGAGGATAGTAGAGGAGAGGAGGGGTGGAATGGGCTCCTGTCTGCGGAGAAATGAATGGGCACTATTAATATGAACAGCGCAGTATGATTAAAACCCGGGCTGCCATCGCAGGCAGCCTTTCATATGTTCGTATTTAATTAAGGCACGTGGTCTGGAGCTACCGGTTTAAACAGGTAATGAAAAACTGTCCAAAAACTGTATTGAAGTAGAAAAAAATCAAAATTGCAGTGGCTTGAGAAATGGCGTGCTGGTGTAACACCAAGCACTTGTGTGGGAACCTTGCAGTAAGGTTCTGATAAACAGAAACGTGGCCTGACCTTCATCCACCCCTCCTCCTCTCACCCTGCGTCAGGGTCACGCAGCCGGTGAGGCCGCCTGCTTTTCCACCTTCAATAAACAATCCCATTTCACTTGGTAATCCAGGCTGGCGCTGCCCAAACTATCACACCGAGCTAACAGCAATAATGCTTTTTGAGGGGGGTTGGGTTGATGGTGGGGTCAGTGTACAGCAAACGTAGTCTTCTGCTCCTAGTCCTCTAAACACTCTGCTTTTCTACCTCCTAGCATCTGGCTAAGGCCACAGAAAGCAGAAATATGGGCGAATGCTACAGTCTAACTCGATAAGACTGGAGACAGCCCTGCACTCAGACAGAGACAGCCTTGTGTTGGGCTCTCCACAGAAAGGGAAGAAAAAAAACAAGAAGTGACGCCAATTTTCATCTTTCTGCAAAACAAACTTAGCTTTGCATGCATCTTCTCCTCTGTAAACTAAGCTCATCACATCAATCAGCTGATAATGCAACATTAAATGATCAGTAGTCTTGAAGTAAACATCTTGAAATACTTATAGAAGGAGGAAAAGAAGAGTGCTTGGGTTAACAAATCGAAGCATAGAGATTAATTGACTTACACAATACTTTGTGATTTTGTTTGTGTGTGTGTATATGTAAGCTTAGCCCTGTACTGTAGCATACCTACAGTAGTTAATCTAGTCATTCTTTCAGGAAAATTATTGTAGCGTTTAACTCCTTGGTAGGAGAAGCACACCACACTAAACCTGTAAAAGCCTATTCACACAGTCAGATTTATTATAGACAAGTTTTAAAAAATCAACACATATATTAATAATGCCTTTTACACAAATCTGAACCTGACGGACTGAGATGTTGCATGAATGTTGCAATCAGAGTCTGCTTTATTTTCTACATCCTATAAATGCATTTAAATCAGGCTGACCAATCAGAGCTCTGTTGCTATGATTGCAGATCAAACAAATAAGCAGCAAGACATCAGCACAACATCTCATTGTGTTGGTGGCAGAACACAAACTTACATGACACGCAACACACAAAAAAAGATGTATCCTAGTTTAATCCCTAGTCTTCCCTTGTTAATGAGCACTCCTGTGCAGCAGGGAACCCCAGTGGTCTGTGGAGTTTGTCGAACTTGTGGTGAAGGCTCCACTACCTTATAGTTACTGCAACTACTTTTTTACGTTCAAATGGTGCGAATAGGCCTCAAAAAGTCCTTGGGAAAGACGTCTATTAGTACATTTCTGTGTCACGTGATTTAATGTTGGCCTGCACTTAAGACTAATGCAATAAAGAGCACTGATACTGTGAAGCAGTTATTGATGTATATGTGCCCCACTATAAGCCCCCTTATTATAGCACACTCATTATATCTTATTTGGGATACAGAACAAGGCCCTTACCAAAATAAAACCTATTAAATAAATAACGGAATATCAGAATTTATAGAACCTATCAAGTAGTTCAATCAGATTTGATATTGGTATCAGTAAATGGTATTGGCAGATACTCAAAAATCTGGCATTGGTAAAACATAGTATTGGTGCATTCCTAGTCAAGCACTACTTTGGCACAGCACTGTTTCCTGGATGGAGAAACAAACCTTTGTATGTTTCATAACACTTATAACACTATGTGATCATTAGTCTGCACTGTACACTCTTTAGTCAAATAAAATGCTTATTCAGGCTCTTTGCAGACCTAGTTGTCCCAGGCCTACTGCAGACCATATGAGGTTGCAGAGCTGTAAGGCTGACACAGACACAAACTGCTTTTCAGGACATCAGCAGGAGAGGGAGAGCAACTCAGCAAAGAGCCCGGAGGTGTTAGCAATGCCAGAGGAAAAATCCAGTGTGTACATCTATATGATACAGATACAGTGACACAGCGGATACAGACCAGTGGCATTACGTTTTACGGCTGAGCTAAACCAAGCAATGTGTATTCGTGCGAATGTGCGCATCTGGGTTACCTTGAGGGAGTCGAAGCAGGCGATGACGCGGCCGTTCTCCACGTGGCAGGTGCGGGAGGGGTGGGCAAACTTGCACTCGGTGTCAGAGCGTGAGCAGGCACCTCTCTGGAACTCGCGGCACACCTCCAGGGTCAGCCACTTGGTGTCGCGGCCCATGGCCACGTTGATGGCCATGGCGTTTGCCTCTGTGAGCAGAAGATGAGCAGAGGGCTGGGAATGGGGCCGTGTGAGAGAAAGGCGGTCAAAAATGGAGAAGTATGGCACGGCAAAAAATCTCTACGGGGAAAAAGGCGGATGTGGCGAGGCAAAAATCAAAGTGCCACCATGCAAAAGAAAGATGATGTGTTCTAGAGTTAAACAGAGACAACAGTACAAAAATGTATAATTCGTTCTCTATGTTCTATATGTGTTCTTTTGTGGTTAGTCTATGGACTATGGTGCTGTAGGGAGGAGCAGGAGGGCAGGTGTGTCAGAGATACAGCAGAGGGTTGCTGAGACTGGGGCCGATCACTGTGGCATGCTGCAGTAGGTCCTTGACCGCTGGCGACAGACTGAGGCACTAAAAAAAAGAGCAGACCGACGTGTTCTCCTGGGCTGCAGTGGCCGTCCCTCAGTCTAGACTCTCCTACAGCGTGTCCTAAAACCAACCCCTCCTTCGTCCATTTAAAAGTACCTTACACTTCCCCCACCTTCAGGCTCCTGAGTGCCCCCGTCCCACTGCCGCAGTCACAGCACTTTCTGAAGATGCTCGCATGTCTGGCTGGTAGAAGACAGAGAAGACGGGCAACTAAAAACAGGCACTATGAAGCCATTAAGTCCAAAAGGGGAAACTAATCGACTGTCCTTGTATTAACAGGGCGATGTTGCCGGCGAGGAGGGGGTGGTGTTGGTGGTGGAGCAGGGGAGAAAAGCTGGGATCGAGGAACAGCAAATGGGCCGATTGACTGTTTGCCTGTCAGGGTGAAATATAGCCTCAGTCAAGGCCAAGCACACTCCTAGACACACATACACACAGGGCAGCAGGAGACAGCGAATGGAGGGGGGGCAGCAGCGTGGGAGAAAGCGTGCGCGGTGAGAGGCTGCTGCAGCATCCAGCCCAGGCACTTTGTGGTGATGCGCGTCCTCCGCCTTCTATTTAAGTCGCATTCTGGTCCGTCCTGCTTTCCCTTCGTCCCTTCTTCTCATTGTAGCCCTCCACCGTCTCCCTCCGGCAATTCGAAGCCAAACCTGTCCTTCGGCGAGAGAAAAAAGAAGAAAAAAAAAATACAAAAGAGTTAGAAAAATAGGCAGCGCTTTCAAAAACAAGAACAAAAACAGTCTGACGTAGTAAAAACCTTCGCAAAAAAAAAAGTTCTGGATGAAATGGCAGAAAAAAAGCAAAAAAAGCAAAAAATACACAAAGCCAACAAAGCTTAGAGGCTCAACTATTTACACTGCAAACCTGTGAGCCGGGGAAAGAGAGAGAGAGCGAGAGAGAATGAAAGCGCATGGCAGCAGAGAGCGCGTGAGAGAGAGAGAGTGATGGAGAGAGAGAGAGAAAGAGAGCTGGGGAGAAAAAAAGAGTGAAAAAGAGGTGGAGGAGGAGTGCAGACGGGAGGCAGGCAGCAATGCACAGGAAAGGGCAGGCTGTATCTTGATTAAGAGATACAGGGAGGGAAGGAGGGGTAAGAAAGCGCGGAAGAGAGAGAGGGAGAAACAGGGAGAGGGAGAGATACACGTCACTTTATGTTGTGGTGCGGTGTGTGTGTGTGGGAACCGGCCAAAGTCAGTCAGTTGCGACAGCGCTTCAGACAGCTTGAAAATTAGTGAGTGCTCTCAGAAATTCATTAAAACATTTAGGGAAAAATGTAGCATGAGTGAGTGAGAGAGAAACATAGAATGAAAGATAGAGAGAGAGATAGGGGGAGGGCAAGGGCAGGTCCTGGCGACAGCAGCTGCTCAGTACTCAGCGTGCCGAAAGCCAATCAACGGCTGCTTTGCAAACAGGCTGAGCATGGCATCAGCCAATGAGAAGGAGTGTTGCACCAATATCAGCATTTCTTCCTTCCTGCCTCTTCTGGTGGAGACTGCTATTGCATCGTTTCTTGGCTGAATTGTAAAGAGAACAGAGCACGCCTGCCTCTTTCTTCCACTAGCTTTATCAGGAGTTTCTGTACTGGCGCATTAGCCAGATACGCAGATATCACCATGCAGCCTGAGACTTACACACAGCACACACAGGTGAGGCAGATAAGAGGTGAGACATAGGAAAAAACTGCTTTTACTCAGTGTTTTTGCAGTCCACAGTTATATCTGGAGCAGTGTGAGTGAGTTAACAGAACCAGATACTGCATTATAGAGTAGGAGGTTAGGGTGGGACAAGGAAGGCCAGCTGGGGTCTGGGACATATCAGAAAGTATATACAGTCTTTATGTGTAAAACATATATACAGGCCATGCTAAGACAAGGTTATCTTGATTATCATAATTATTTCTGCATAAGGTCAAGCCACCCAAGGTCTCAAGGTTCACCATTGGCATTAACACGCGTCCTGGGTGATTTAATCATAAGCAGACAGCACAAAGTACAAGTGTAAATGGAATACAATGTGTATCGAGGACACACTGTAATCCGACCACTCAAACCACATTTAGATATATTTAGAGGTGGTCAGAGATGGTGAATATGATCATCATATGACCACCATTATCACTGTAATGTTAATGCCAACCACAACACTGCTACTGCTAAAACATAGGAAAAAACATAAGGCCACACCATGCACCATCTGCAACAGGTTAGCTGAGCATGCTACAATAACAAGCTAATGGATAAACAGATAACGGATAAAAACTAAGAAAAATACGTTCGCAAACTTTTACAAGAGACTGATTCAAACAGCCAGATGTCAACAGCTATCCAGGAGTTGATCTGAGACTCACCTGAGCCACATTAAAGCAGTGTAAACACATCCATTTCTCCAAGACACTTGTAAGCACTAACAAAACTCCTCCCATCGCAGCACATTATTGCTGAGATAATCAGTATAAACAGTAATTTTCTCATTTGTCTTGACTGCTGAATCTGTTGCCTTCCCCTAAGTAAAAAAAAAGGCATGACTGCATGTAAAATGTTTAATTTTGAGGCAGCAATCGTCTTTAACACAGCACAGGAAGAGGCTAAAGGGATTTGCAGATTTCATCCCACATAGTAATCAGATTTCAGTCTGACTAACGCATGACTAAAGCATTTGTAAATGCTTGTTGTTAAAATCTTGTGCTTAAAAACAGGATACAGGACTCCAAGTATGGAAACAAATACTGCTTACTGAATTCTAAGTGACACATTAAAGTTGAAAAACAATCTAACACATTAGGAAAATAAAGAAAATTAGTCCATATTCTGGACATATGATGGAGTGGGGTCTTTTTGCATTTGTTGTGCATATATGAGTGTGTATAAAATTTGAAATGTGGCCCCAAGAGGGGTGAATAGTCAGGAATATATACTGATACACAGCCTTTACTAGTGCAACACACTGATGCAAATCCACAGGGAGGCTCCTGGAGTTCCATATATTTGCGAGTGGACTAACCAGAATGGAAAAATCGTTTTTGACAGTAAATGATGAGTCAGTGGGCTATTTGACCTCAAACAGGTATTGAAGCAGCACTGATTGCTTTGACGGGAGTGACAGTATAAAAACTAGGTGTCGTGATTTTGAACTCTTAATTTAACGTTCCTATTCAGAGTAGATTTCATGCGCGTGACGTTAACAAGCCACGAGTTCACCTGCCATAGCTCAGCATGTGGCAATGCTTGGGCGGTCTGTTAACAAAACAAACAAAGCATGCTGAAAGCAGGAATAATTACCCACTCTGCTGCTTTGTCCGCAGGATTGATTTAGAAATGATGGCCCCCCGACCAGAACTCATACACGTGTGTGATATTTTGCTCAGGTGCAGTGATATGGGGAAATTAGGAGTCAGGAACAAATGCTGGCTAATGCTGGCTATACATTACAGTGTCCTGCTGAGAAATACAGCTCAAGCCTAGCTTCGGCTGGTAGCTGGTTTTAGATGGTCGAAGATAAGGTAGCTAAAAAGCTATACATTCAAGAGAAAACGCTATGAAGTCCCTATGCTGGCAAGTCAGTTGATTGAGGCGATTAACAAGCTTAGCTCTTGACTCACATACCATATGCTTTTATTTGGGTTTGATGGGCCAGCTGGTCTATTATTATTGCTAATTTGCTCATGCTGTTTGTGAAGCTGGTCATACTGGTTGATTACCCTCCCAAAAATACAGACGCTTGCTGTGTCTAGTTTTTTAACACAAACTGATTTACTACATGCTGCTTTAACAAAATGTGTTTATTTTGGGCGACTTTACCTCTGTGTTTGGTTGGATAATAGAGCCAAGGTTGTAAGAAAATTAGTTTGCAACTGCACACCAGTGTGTGTTTCAATACACACTGGTGGGCTGTGTAAAATAGCCGTTCCTGCAAGATGCAATGTTGTTACAGTCAGCAAAGTAGACTTCTGCAGTGCTATTGAGCGTGAATACACAACAGCGTTGAGTTATACCATGTTAAACCATAGAGCACCATTCTGAAGAATTGTTAAAGAGCCATTACTTTAAACCTCTGAAACCCTTCTTCACGATTTACACAATTTCAATATATAAATAGGTCTGTTTAGAATAAAATGTTGTTATTCTATAGCACTCCTCATGGCTATGGCATACATGCTGGCTGTGCTGGTTAAGTATCAAAGCAAATTCAATTTTATTTCTATAGCGCTTTTTACAACAAAAGTTGTCACAAAGCAGCTTTACAAAGAAAAACAGGTCCACGCTTCTTATGAGCAGCACCACAGAGATGCCAATTTGTATGGTGGCACAGTGGCAAGGAAAAACTCCCTTTAAGCAGAAGAAACCTTGGAAGGAACCAAGACTCCAGAGGAACCCATCCTACTCTGGTTTAACTGGTTGCATTTACCTAGAATTCACATCCACATAAAACGCAGGAGACCCCACATGCCTTGGTAGTACAGTGTTCCTGGATGTGTGATTGTGTGATGAGGGGAAAGAGTGCCATCTACTCACCCAGAGACAGCAAGGCCAATTGTGCTCTCTCAGGGCTCACAATCACAGTGCAATCTCCCGATAAGTGGTAGCGCTTAACCTGCTGGACCATTTAGCAACCCTACAAATCTGTAAATAAGTTGCATGTTTTTGGTGTCATGAGCCGTTTGGATGGCTCCCTTATTGTGATGTCACAGAACCACCCTGCGAAACATCTCATCTGTCAACTCCCACAAGATTATTTTAGTTGAAGATCCACCATTTCAGTCATTTTGTTATAGAACCTTGACCAGTACACAGCAGGATTAGCCAGTAGACTTTTTCTGAGGGAGGGATCTGTACTCTCCGTGGCAAGTCAGCAGATAAAGAAGAGGTAAGTACTTTAAAATAAATAGAGTTTTGTGCTTCTATAACAGTTAAGCATGAACTAACTTGTTTGTGTTTTGCTATTTAGCACAAGCTAACACTAACTTGTGTAAAAAAAAGTATAATATGTCCCCTTTAAACCACTTCAAGAGGTGGTCTATGATGCATTTATGACACATTATAGCAGTGACAAATATCCAATTTAATACAACCAAAACTCCTCCAATTACAGCAGCGGCATGTATCACTAGAGAAAAGAAGGTTAGTCTTCTCTGAATCTCATCCTAACAGATTTGTTCCAAATATCTGTATTCTACCATTTTAAAAAGGTTTGTGTATCAGCATCGGCCCACAGTACCCAACACAAATCGACAAACAGTTCACTTTAATTTAATGTGATGCTCTAAAACCCATCAAATGCAGACGAGACAAAGCATAGCAATGACTTATGACTTGAAGATGTAGGACAAAGGGATGAATGAATAAAAGAGCTATGGGAGAGCTACATCAGATGAGACTGCAGTGAATGAGGAGGGAGAGAGAGACGGAGAGAGAGAGAGAGAGAGAGAGAGAGACAGAGAGGGAGAGAGATAGAAGGCGGGAGAAAAAAGGGCAGATAGGATCTGTCCCCAAGTCTCCCAGAGACAGACACAGACGGAGGAGGCGGCGGGGGAGCATGTGTGTGTGACTGCGCAGACAGACAGGCCAGAAGGAGAGCACTGCAGTGAAGTGGGAGAGGGTGTGAGGGAGTGTGTGTGCATGCATGTGTATATATGACACACACAAAGAGAGAAAGAGAGAGAGAAAGTGAGTGAGACAGAAACAGAGAGAGAGAAAAGAAGAGAGCTAGACACAAAGAGGGTGTGAGAAAGAAATAGAGAAAGAAAGAAAGAAAGAAAGAGACAGAGAGGGAAACTGAAAGACAGGAAGACAGAGAGAGATAGACACAAGCAGAGTGAGATAGAGAAATAGAGAGTAAGAGGCAGGAAGAGAGAGGGAGAGGTGGAAATTGAATTTAGAACTCCCACTTTCTGACTCCAGAACAAAGGCACCCTCACACGAAGAGCATAAGAGAAAAGAAAGCAGTGGAGCGAACGTTTTTTTCCCACTCGCTGGAACGTGCTGCTCTCCTTTCCATCTTTACAGTACCTGGCTTTTACAGTGAGATCAATTCAGGTTTGCTGAGGGGTAAAAGTACCCTCTGCAGGCACCCCTGCAACCAGTCATTGCATTTTCTGAATATTCCAGTTAGAAACGAGCACTGCAGCAAATGAAAATCAGTATCACGACACACAATCTGTGCAACAACATTGTGTTTTGGAAGTAAAGAAGGACAAAAATGCACTGGATGTGCCAAATTCTTAAAGAACTCTGAAAGAACCAGGTTTAGATGAACAATGCTGATCACTTAATTACGAAAGGAGCGCAGTGTTTCCGCTACATATATTTTTTCCACTACAAGATTATTGCTGCTGCAGCTTCAGGATTTTATGAAACGTCATAAAATCGCAATTACAGAACTCTGCAGAGGGCTTTAAACTAGAAAACGAATGATACAGGAAGTGGAGACATGTGATGACACCCAACCCAGTCTTTTTATCTCTATGCAAACGACAAGAGGGAGAGAAATGTTGAACATAGAAGAGAAGATGGAATTCAAAGTACTAAAGTAATATTAAGTATTAAATTAAAACCATTTTGAGAGCGCAGAAAGCCACAGTAGATCACAAATGAGTTCAAATTTACACAGTAAGCAAACAAAAGCTAGCTAAATGTTTAATTTCAAGCTCAGTTAACACTGCTATCCTAGTCCTGTACTGCTCATATCATTCAGCTGGAAAGCAGTCGGTTTGTAAGGAGTAAACAGATACTAAGTGTAATAAGAATGACAATATCCACAGTATTCTAAATAAAACTAAGTGTAGTGATAAAGTGTAATGCTAACTAAGTGTATAGTGGTGTAATTTTATTAAAGTAACAACAAACAGAAGAATAGATCAGCCATGTTTCGCCAATATACAAATCAAATATGTAATTGGCCGATACACTACATGGCTGATCTGTTCTTTAATTTGTAGTTACTGTGAGTTGGTCATATCTTATAATGCATATTTTGTGATTTGCTGCAGCTCGTTGCAAGGTCACAAGATGCTGCAGGAATCCAAAACTGCTAATGCTATGGCTAAGATTATTCACTTAATATTACTATCCTAGTCCTGTACAGCTCAATGATAAAAATGACAATATCTACAGTGTGGTAACTAAAAAAGTGTTTAGAGGTATAGTTTTATCACAGTAACTACAAATAGAAGAATAGATCAGCCATGTCTGGCATCAGTCGATATAGCTGATAATTTAACTCATCATGAGAGTTGATCAGAGCATATGATGCATACTATGTGAGTTGCTGCAGATCTCTGCAAGGTCACAAGCTGCAGTTCCTCACTAAACCACTAGGCAATCCGAATCTCTATTCTTCTATTCTAGCCAGCCCTTGATCAGTTTTGGCAATCGGCCTATCACACAGAAAGATAATGGGCGATTGGTAAGTCCCAAAAACACTTATCTTGGCCCCAAAAGCCGAGCCCATCTCTAACAGTAGCATATCATCATTCTGCTCAGCCCTAAGCACAGCACCATCAAGTGATATAATTCTCCATTAAACAGCACAAATCATGAAAAGCTGTAATATAACATCAAAGACATTAATGCAGCATGTGAACACTGTTAATAGTCCTAAATGTACCACTTATTCCTTAATACAGCACACATGCAGCAAAACAGCCATTTGTGAATAGCACTTTTTGTGATGAAGAAACCAACATGCCAAATGCCTTACGCAAACAATACATGCAAATTACACATTGTTCATTTTAAAACTAAAATATAAGTTCATGTTCTCTATAAAGAACATGTTTGGACATTCTAAAACATAATTGCTGTGTACAAAAGTAAAAACACTTGAGAATAATCTAAAAATGTACTCAGAAAACTTAAGTCTGGGTGCAACTTTTTTGCTGCTTGATAAAAAAAAAACTCTTATTTTCCAAGACATATCTAACAGAGGCTGATTATATCTGCCCAACATTATTATTTTTACTCCAATATTCAATACACAGAGCTTCAATACACAGTTTTCTGCAAAATTATGCAGCCCTAGACTATACTTAATGCCTACTCATTAACAGAGATCTAATAAGGAGTGTTTTAGCATTCAGCATGTGTACATTTATATATGTACAGTGCCAGTCAAAAGTTTGGACACTTCTCACTTTGGACAACTTCTCATGTTTTGTTCTTATTTTCTTATTTATTTCTTTAATTTATTTTCTACATTGTAAATTATTAATAAAGACATGACAAAAAAACAGTTTGTCCTCCACAATCCTCTGACCTAAACTCAGGTGTCGATTTACATGAATGCATGTAAAAATAAAGATTTAGTGCAGCCTAAATTTACAGGGATCATTGCAAACATCTGTCTTAAAATATTTTTTTAAAATGTCAGAAAGAACTCTAGAAATTATTGCACTAAAGGAGAAAAGGTGCAAGAAAGTAGGGGCGGGCGATATGGCCCTAAAATAATATCACGATATTTCATGGTATTTTCGCGATAATGATACTCTTGGCGATATGACAAAACACTTAATAAAATACACTGTACACGGCAAGAAAAAATATATATATTTTATTATTACATAAAATTAAATACTACACACCCCTTAGTGAGATATTAAAAAATACAAATATTTTATCAGATTTGTAACAGAAGTCAATGATCCAGAATGTCATGATGCTAATAATAATGCACTCCAAATATCTTCATATATCCAGGACAACAAAAACAGCAGGTTTAAGAAATTAATTTATGCATTGTTTTAGTGGACTATGGGATACATAATAAAACAAAGAAAATATAGAATATAAGCTCTTTAACAAAGCTGAACATGACAATACTGCCATACCGGAACAGATAACACATCACCAAGCACTGATTGCAACTGCCTGAGCATCCCAGCAGCCCACCACACACACACACACCTGCCTCTGCACAAACACACACACACACACACACACATATAATTTCTAAAAGGCCAATTATCTCATTTCTATGTACAGCAGGCGAAGTGAGCACTGAACTGTGAAAGGTGTGCCTGACTGTGACGTTCCCAGTGTCACCAGAATACCCCCTGCTTACTGTGCCTCCACTTCTCCCCACAACAAATGTCAGCACCCCCTCCATCCGCGCGTTAGGTTCAAACCTGAACCTCTGCAGATACTAACAGCTACAGACAGCAAGCGAGGAAAGGGGGGACGTTTATAAATAGACGGCTTGTGTCACAACATGAATAAGTAGGCTGAATAATTAATGATGCAATGCAAACCAGAAGAAGAGGTCGGGACGGTTGCGATGTAGGCTTAGAATGGCCAGGTCTGCTCATCGAGAGCGCCCTTGAGAAAAGCACTTTCGAAGAGAGTCTATACCAGGAGGCATCGTTATGACAACCAGTCGTACTATGCCATATGGGTATCATAAGGTAGTAAATGCAGGCTGGCACATCAAAATGGCTGTTAAAACCTGCTGATACATTCGACGAGGCTTCTGCACGAAGACTAAAAAAGAGGAACATGTTTTGATGCTATGTTCTGATGTATGGTTTGAAGATGATGATGATGATAGCATGCCAAACACCAATTTTTAACCAATACATTTCCATGATCTTTTCATAACTTTTTCATGCCCTCGAAGCAGATTTTTCATGTCCAAAATCTTATAGTAGTAGGTCTATTTCTTATCTAAAATTATTCGTTTTTTTAAAACCGGGAATAGGTTTAGAGTTCATGCCACAACAGCCAGGTGTTCAAATAGCTAACGCTAGCTAGCTCTGTGCTGCTTCTCTGTGTAGAAATATCACACATTTCTGCATATTTTGCATGTTTGGGTCTTTGCAACTGTGTCTTATATTTGTCTGAAAAAAGCATTAAATCAGCATTTTTCTCTCGCTGTGCAAATTTACAGTTTTACAAATTTACTCAAATGGAGTAAGTGGACCCCACACAGCCAGCTGGCTAATGCGAAGTGACATGATGGATTTGCCCAAACATTAAATGATTTTTTTTAAACCAAAACAGCGTTTCTAAGTCAGTAAATCTAAAAATAAATTGTATAGAAAATTTCCAAGACTTTTACAAAACATTTTAGCTATTTTTTTTTTTTTTTTTGCAAACCTTTTCCACACCTGGAAATTGCTATTTTTTAAATTTCATGACTTTTCCAAGTTTTTGATGACTTTACAAACCCTGTTGATGGTAATTATTGACTATAAAGCATGGATATCGCAAGGCCACTGCAGAATTAGTGCCTCTGCTGGCTGGTTGCAGATGTGATGTTGTGCAGCTCCACCCATCCCCATATGATTTAATGACCAAACAGCCGCGCCCATTTTCCCTTTAACTTTTCTCCCTTAAAGCATCTTTTCATCTCCGGTGCCTATTTCCAAAAGTTTTTTGCATATTTCCTTCAGTTCTTAAAACCTTATTCTACTATATCGTAGGAAGTTGGAGCTACATTATGGAAGAAATGATAGACAGCCATGGCTGAAACATTTGTAGTCAATGTATATAATATTATCAATTTACTAGGGATGCACCAAAATTAAAATGTTTGGCTAAAACCAAAAACAAACAAAAAAAGAATAGAATACTGAATTTTGGTACTTTCTTCCACCACTTCGTGAATTAAATATCTCTTAAAGTAATTTTGTCTTGCTTTTTAAAGACAATGTCATTGTTCCGTATAAATCACTTAATCTATTTATTTATGTGTTTTTTTTGTCATTTTAGGCCAAATATTTTTGGTAGCTGGATATCCGGGGCATCAATACAATTCACAGGGCACTCTTTGGTGAGGAAGTGAGGAAGTGTATATATGCTAGAGCAGGGCAACATCATTAAATTTTCTTATCATATTACAATAAACGTTTTTAAGCATATGGAGGAAGTCTCTGGACTCAGTATGTTATAGTGTCTGAATAGTTTTTTTAAGGATCTTTCACACATCATGTATTTTAACTGCAATCACATGTATATTGTAAAACTGTCTTGTTAAATATATCATGAAGTCTATCTGTGATGTCCTAGGACTCTAAAGGATACACAGAGCAGCGTGAGAGTGTGCATCCATGTGTGCACATGTGGAGCTGCTGCAGTTCCACAAGGAGGACCGTAAATATCAAGAGTCTGGAAAAGGCAAGAGTGTATTGACTCTACAAGGTCACTGAGCCAGTAGCACTGAAACACACGCGCACATACACACTCACTTCACATTGCTGTGACCTTCAGGAATGCAGTAGAATGAAAGTGTATGCACAAGCAGCGTGGGGGATGACTTGTCTGTAAGGAACGCTTTGTGTTCTGGATTCACAAGCCATTCTTTGACGCCTGACCCGCTGTAAACAACCCGGAGGTCTCAATTAGCCCAGCAAATGCAACAAAACCAGAAACAACACAAGCCCCAAAATGATTCTCTAATTCCAGAGAGTTATTCTGAATTATTATTATTCTGGTAGGAGAAACGCATGTGTAAATGTGGAGCTCTAAACTCACCAGCTCTCCGTTTCCTGATATTTGATGCGCTCATATCCGTCCTTATATAAACATTAACTTTGATAAAAAAAAAGCCTCTAGCCAAATGTTACGCCTGCAACGGCAGGCAGAATAGCGCAGGCTAGCGCAGGCAGTGCACACACAAACACATACCTCAGCAAAGCAGCAGAGCCTCAGGCTATCGATCACCCAGATCAATGTGACATTATTTAGCCGTTCCAGACGTAATAATAATTACTGTGACACTTTTCTCTGCTTCCTTCCGATCTCCATCACGACGCATGAATAGGCTACAGTAAGGCAGGTTAATAATTAACCAAACATATCTCTATTATGCATCCAAAGCACACACCCCTGCACACGGCTGTGGTTCAGAAGTTTACATCCACAAGGCACAACCACTTCTTTGAACCATTCTTGGTTCATTCTGCGGAAGTATGAGTGTACAACAAACAACAAACATCTGCAGGCTGCTGGTAGCCATAAATGAGCTTCTGGTAGAACACAGGTTTAACATTTGACCACTCTTCTTGGCAGAATTATGCTGCGTTACACTGACCTCAAAGTCGCAGCTAGGCGTGGAATTACACCAAAGTTGACTGTGTTTCAGTTCTGGTACATTCTGATAATTTTACACTATTTCATAACAGTAGCAAATTAATTTTTGCAGTTTACTACAATTTCAGCATTATACTAATATTTGGCAACCGAAATTATACAACGAGGGGTGAAATAAGTTGAAAATAAATGGCCTAATAATTTATACTGAGTACTGTTGTGCTTTGCTGGGATGTTAAAATTAATTATTAGCGTTCAATAAATATTTTTTATATATTTATTAAAGATGTTTTGTAATAGCCTTTTCTTTAAAAAAACAAGACAAAAAAATGTTTAGTCTATTTCACTTACGCAGTGGTGAAAAAGGAGCAAAGTTAACATTTAGTTTGTTTGGTTTTGGTGCATCCCAGCATTATATAGCATTTTGCACATTCATACACCATAAAAAACATGCCCACAGCTAGACGCTAGACAGTACAGTATGTATGACTGATTTAATGAAACACACAAAAGCCAATAAACAGTATAATACCACTTATTTTACTGCTGCTGATATCTGATATCAGAATGCGGAATCTGAACTTGGAGTTAGTATGGTTTTCTTACTTTCTGAGTAGTAAATCTTACTTGGGGCATTCCAGTTGAAATCTTAGTAGGATACAAATGGACCATAGCATTAGTAGAGCTCAATTAAATTATTGGTTTCCTGGCTCTGACCTGAGTTCTGAGCACACTGCACACATTTTGGATTGGGTTGACTGGGTCAGAACTTTGAGAAGTTCATAGTTCCACAAAACCTTTATGTTAGCCATTTCACAACTACTTTTGATGTATGTGTTCAGCAGATGAACATTTTGAAAAAATGTCAGCAAACAAGCAAAATGTCAACACTACCGCTAATTTAGTATAACAGAAAAACATAAACCTACAATTTTAGTGCCACGCCCAATGGCAGGTGTGAGCCGGGGGGTGTAATGGAACTGTGTTCTCAGTAGTAGTGGAACTGTGTTCTCAGTAACGATGGTGCTCCATCCATTACTGGGATTTTGAGTTGGGGAGTTTCAGATGACGTTGGGTGGTGACCATCCAACATCCACTAACACTCTTGTCATTAAATGCAATCCAATCCTCAATGCAATGCTCAAAAATCTAATAGAAAGCATTTTGTCCTGGACAGTAGAGACTGTTACTCCAACAAAAGCATAATAAATTTAATTTTGGAGCAACAATGGCTGAAAAGTTGTCCCAAAACTTTTATCCATTTAATGTATGTAACATTTATTTGCAGAGGGTTTTAAAAAAGGCAGCAATTAATTAAATGCAGATGTTTTGAACATTATCAGCTAAATGTATTGTAAATGTATTCCATTATCAGCTAAATGTTCTGCTTTTTTAAAGGTCAATGAAACACCATAAAATATTATAGGTCAAATGTATCTCTATATATATATAAATAACTGTTTAATTTACATAAGAAATAATCAGAACAAACCGAGGTAGACATATACACACATACAATATATATTGTAACAGAAATTAAGATTAAAAAGGCAAGTTGTCATAAATGGGTGACAATATGCAAATATGTCAATAAATAGACCACCCTCCTATACGCACTGCCCATCTGCACATTTGAATGTAGTTCTATTATTTACTATGCACTGCTGCTGCCAACAGTAAGCAATGTTAAATGTACAGCTCTTCATCATTAATGCAGCTGAACTGTTAGTAATGATGTGCCACTAACATCTAGTATATATATCATGGTATATTTCAGTTTTAAATTAAGAGTGTCAAAAGAGCATACTGGGTCTTACACACTGTCACTGTATATTTAACAGTAAACTTCTGTCACCACAACTACCTGCATTTACTGTACATTTTTCAGTGTATACTGTAACATAGTGCCTTGTAAATTTACCATAAATTACCACATACTTTATACAAAACCATTTTAATAAAAAACATTCCAGTGCTGGCTGTTCTATATTTCTATTTAACAAACTATTTAACAAAAAAACTTTCAAAGCAAAGATGAGTTACTGGACATATAATTGATTCCAATTGCATCTTTGAAGCAGCACACATGTCCGCAAGAGCTGTATAAAAAATCAGCAGCAGATTCTGGCCAGATATATGTGGCGTATCTGAGATTATTTTCACTGACAACATGTGGCGGATGCGGTGCTGTGCACTACGTGGCCAGGCTCATCCGCAGCGGAAGGGGAAAAGTCCACAAGTCAGCAGGCGGAGGTCGGCGGCAGGAGAGCCAGTGTGGTGTGGACTCCAGCGCACTGCATCCCTTCAGCAGCAGCGCGGATCCTCAGTGTGACCTTCGCCGCACCGCCCAGCCGCAGGCGGGCCGAGCTCCACCACCACATGGCTACTGCAGCTCCGCACGACATATGGAGCTCACTAGGCATGCTGCACTCATGTTACTACTGCATGACTGGTGCATACGCTGCAGTGGTGCATTCCCGATGACTCTGTACTGGTATTAGCCGGGTGTTAGACATAAAAAACACATAAAAAAGGACTATGAAAACATGTTAAATCAAGCAGTAGTAATCAAGTGAGAGGGAATATAAGTAAGACAGTAAGAGTGACACAGAACAGGCGTCGCTTCCTCACCCTTCTACTGTCTGTATATCTGGCATCCTGTGTGTATATCTGTGTAAGGTCAATATAGCTCCAGTATTTACTGCTCTCATCCTCTGCAAACATGTGTTAAGGAACAATTATGGTGAGACGCTGTAAATGTAACTGCCCTATGTGCTATACAACTTCTGACTTGTTGTGAAAAACATTAAACACATTTTTGATGGATTTGATTAAATCAAACAAAAACAAAAACACTACATACATTGTAAGGACAAAAGTACTGGGATACTGTCTCTACAGTTCAGAACAGACTTTTAGCAAGGTTTTGGACCTGTGAGGCTTTGAGAATTTGATTGCATTAAGCCCGTGTTATTTCATTTTCACCTTAAACTCTGAAAAATGCCAGAAGAATCAAGTCCAGACATTGCGTTGTGAATTCTTCAGAAAATGAAATGCTGTATTCATACATAGGCTCACTCTGCCATTACCAGAAATTTGCACCAAGGGACTAGCAGGATAGTCTAGGTAATTTACAGTAAAAATATTCAGACATTTCTGTTCACACATACAGCTCCTCCGAGTCACCTCAACCCCAACTCCACAAGTCACAAAACACAATATATATGGTGATACCTGTGATTGCAGTCAAAGTGCATCAGTAGTTACTTTAAAAAGCACTATTCAAATGCTATCCTTTCCTGAGTACAGAGACCTTAATTCAAAATATACTGAAATTCAGGCAATTAAACTGGAGTGTAATAAATAATTATGCTCAGTATAATGAAATGGTTGTTCTGTTAGCAGTGATGAGATCCTCGATATGCTTAAAATAAATTATTGACAGTAAAATAAGAACATTTTATCAAATCACGATATGATAAACTATCATCATATTAACCAAAGCTCTGGACCAAACAAGGTAGGTGTACAATCACCCACAGAGAGGCTAAAAGCGTTAATTTTATGAGATTTCCACAAACATTTGCACATACAGTGCAGTTCAGACCGTTTCATATGAATTAGCTTCCCCAAAACTTGAGTTTGCATGACACTCTGTTCTGCAGCAACTCCATATATGGCAAGACGCATGCAGTTCTACTGTGTCATGCGTTCTGGCCTCTCTCTGTAGTTCTGCTGCAAAGGTAAGCAGTCATTAAACATTTAACGCCTCAGCCCTCAGCAGAACGTCATGCAGTAAGACATGGCATGATCTGAAGCACAGACAGTAGTTAGAGGAGGTGAAGATGCTGCACGGACATGTAAACAAAAATCTAACTGAGCAACAACGCCTTCAATCGCAGCTCTGCTTAGCCGTTTACCCAGCGGAACTGAAACTGCAGGCAGCGAGATCAAAAGCAGAAGCACACATTTGTGGAAAGGAATTAGACAAGATCTTGTTTTCACCATTCATTCTGAATGACTTTTGCATGTTGTGGAGCCTGATGTCCGTTCGAAGCGAAGTGAAACAATTGAACCTCATTTGCTGTGGTGACAGAATGACTGATCAACTCTCAGGGACTTTTTATCCTCTTTATTTCTTTTACTATACGTGCAAGAAGTGGCCTGATCAAAAAATTAAATTTAGTTACATACAATTACAAACTGACACGGGACATGGAACTAGTATCATGTACAGATAACAGTTTGTAAACTGATCATGATATGTTGTTACTTCAGGGGGCAGATTGGGAACGCCCACACCTGTATATCTGTTATCTCGTTATCTTGTAAGTGAGGCTGAACACTGGCCAGCATGCTCATGGCAAGGTGCTGGAGCGAGGCCTGATAGCGGAGGATGCCAGATAGACTGGAAATTCCATTTGTGAAGTTTTTTGTGAGGGCATTTACCTCTACTCAATGTACAGTGTCATGTACGTACTAGGAATATTCAAAACAATTAATTACCTAGCACCTATATAGTGGGTGGTAATGATTGTGACTGGCAGCATCTGGCAAGAATTGTCCATGCAAACATGCAAAGTGGCAAAAATCCCACATACATTCAATGCAGGAGACCACACATTCACACAGGTTAATGCAATGTTCAGTAATATTAATTCCTGTTCCATGACATTTGTCATGACATTGTGTATCTCTAGTCTAAGGGGATGTGATGCAGATGCCAAGTATGAAGGATGTATGCCGTCATCTGAAACATCATTATTATAACAGTTTAAAAGTTTTAACAATAACTGTGCTATTTATAAGCATTTCTGATAAATACTAACAATGAATTTGTAAGCACTGAGCTAACACATGCATACGAGAAGTGTGCTCTTCCCCTCTGCTCTTTATTTTGAGGTAAAGAGGAAGTGAGAGTTTCAGAGGAGAGGGCCTGTCCTCACTTTTGCTTCTTTAATTTATTACACTACCCTGCACTATAATCAGTATTAAAATTAATGAATTGGGGGCATTAGGGCTGGGCGGATGTATTAGAGCTGTGTGATGTGGCAAAAAAAAACTATCTCATATGCTGAAAAGCTTCAGAAAAAGTGGTGATACATGACACGATAAAAACCTTAATAAAATATGTTATATCATTATAAAGTATCAGTGTTCCTGTTCCTTTGTAATACAAAAACATAGCATGCAGTCATTTTAATATATTTATATAATGTATTTTCTTTAATATATGCCCATCACATCCCAAATGTATTACCATTAACATTTAAAAATTACATCATAATCATTATGGCTTTTAGAAAAATGTGTGCACAACCCTGTGGCGCGGCCTAAACTTTTGTCCTTTAATGTCATGTTTCACACATTACTACTTTTATACTTTAAGTAGTTTTGAAACCAGTATTTTTACATTTTTACTTGAGTAAAAAGCTTGACTTTATACTTCAACTTCTATTAAAGTATTTTAAACCCTAGCATCTATACCTCGTAATGAATGCAAATACTTTTGCAATCTTTAATCTCAATAGGAAAAAACATCGTCATACTGACCTGCTCTGCATTACGCTTACTCCAGACTAATCAAAGAAAGACAAAGTGAAGCACAAATAAGTTTCGCATGAGTTTTCAAACAGGCCCGACATTAGATCGAACTGTTTCATGTGTTGTACCACACCTATTAGTAAGAGGTCCAAGACGACAAGGCCAAGGCCACAATCATACTGCAAAGAAGCAAGCAGGGTTTGCAATGTTCCAAGCAGTCACGCCTTGCTCAGTCATTGAGTAAAAATAGAGAAAACACCAGCACAGGAGGACTGCGGTGGGGACGTGCAAAGGCAGTGCACAAAATGGACGCCAGACAGTTGAGGTTGAGGTGAGTAAGAGGAGTGGTTAAGAGACAGGCGCTGGCAGCTGCACGAGTCAGGTTTAAAGAGAGAGAGAGAGAGAGAGAGAGAGAGAGAAAGAGAGAGTGAAAGCCCACGGCCTGAGAGAAAAATAATTAGGTTAAGTATCTATAATCCCCTCAGCCTACTCCAGTGCTACAGTCTCCATTCACAAAAACTGTCAACGGCCTACATCCGCTTAGAGAACATCCAGCTATGACAGGAGATGTTCTGCATCACACATCATCTTAAGAACTTGGGATAGGCCTTGTGGCACTTCATGGCAGTACGTGGCACTCTATGGCGCTTCGAGTTGCGCCGAGCGCTGCCCTGGCTTCTGCGCAAATCCCAGGTTTCTAAAAGTTGGACGATCTAATCAAAGCGAGTGAGGACCTCCACATTCCTCGTGTGTTATTTAACTAATCCTCCATTAATGGATATGAGGCTTTGTAGCCTAATGATTATTGCCAGCCAGGAAATCTTCTGTGTTCCCTTGAGAAGAAAACCCATTAGAGCACGGACGGACACAAAAAGAGAAGACCTCCAACAGTTCTATAAAATGTGACAGAGACTAATAGAGCGAAACAGACCAGATTCTCCAATTCATACACCTACAACCAAGCAAACCAACATATAAAAGATTCTGAGATCTGCAATGGAGGTACCACAGATGGTAATTACAGCTAAATAAGCTATCCGTGAGATTACATGCTAATAAAGCAAGATAACCGTGAGATTACATGCTTACAGACGTTGCCTAATCCGCTACAGCGGTGTACTTTAATACAGTCGTAGGATCAGCAGAGCGTTCAGGCTTTTCTGAGGGGCCCCTTAGTAATACACAGTCATTTCCTAAGATGCACATCATAAAATATTCAAGATCACTTTGATAAGCAGTGAAGCTCCAGTGTGGATTATCCTGTGGCATAAAAGAGATCGTTTAGGAATATTCGGTCTGCTTTGCTTTTTGAAGCACACTGGGTCAGTGCATGGCAGGACCTTTTCCAGACTTCCATTTTTTATTTTTTTAATGCCACATGGAAGAACTGGTCAGAGCCAGCCAGTCGGGGGGAAAGGGGAAACAAGGACATGTTTTGTATGTATGTGTGTGTGTGTGTGTGTGTGTATACAGTAATGTCGTCCACACTGTTATCAGTGTTTCCACAGTGCAAGGGAGAGCAAGCTAGACGAGTGCAAAGTCCGCCACCTCGACAGCGACGAGTCCAGGCCTGCAGCAGAGTTACTGTAAACGTAAAGGCACTGCAATACAGCGGCTGTGGAATAGGGCGGCACTGTGTGTGTGTGTGTGTGTGTGTGTGTAAGGGTGCTGCATAGGGCTGCAACTAATGATTATTTTAGTAGTCAACTAATCTGTTGCTTATTTTATTGATTAGTTAAAAAGTAAGCAGTCATTTTTGTCATGCCCTCCATTTCTGCTATTAGGTGTTTGCCATAATTTTAATTTAAGCTTCTATGGCAAATTAATATAATAAATGATGAAACACAAATATGAAACTTAAGCTTGATAACTTAATGAAATGTAAATCATTTAATCACAATAAAAATGTGAATTAATTAAATTAGTAATTAATGTAAAAACATAAATTCAAGTAATCTTTCAAATGAACATTTATGTGCACACTTATAACTCAAAACAGCAGAAGTCTAAATGTTTAAGATTATGTAACATAGTTTTGTACAGATGTTGTACTTGCTACAGCTTTTCCCTGGTCTTTTATTTTGAAAATAGAATAAACATTTTGTGTGCCAAAAAAAGATATAGAGACTGAACGATAATGTAGTCTCTGCCTTTTCGATTATATCAAAAACAAGAACTTAAATAAACTTTAACTGCATTGCAGTAGTTAATTAACGATTAGTACCCATATTTTGTTGACTAATCGTCAACCGTAGACCGTATTGACAGCAACATGCTGCCTTATATCCGTGCACGCTGTCCTCTGCAAGAAGGAATTTTTACCTCCATTCCCACATCTGCTCTGAAAACACACCGCTGATAAACAACAGGCTGCTGTAACCTGGCTTGTTCCTGTTGCTGCTTGCATAAGAGGGTTTTTTAGTTCACTTTCCTGTTTACGTACCGGCTCTCTGCGCGAGTACGGAGGACTAACTGCAGGCAGATCTCTTAGTCAGTCCTCCGTCATGTCCACAAGTCACTGCATCAGTGTGGTCTACGGTGAGGAAGGCCCAAACAATGAGCACTCAGACAGAGAGAAGTTCCACCCACAAACAATGCAAATGTGTGGGTGTTGATGACAGCAGGAGCTGCCCAAGCTCACGCAGTGTAATAACACTGTACTAAACAGGGTTTTAACAATACATGGTCTCTGCAGATAATTAATAAGGCTTAAAAGGCCTTAAATTTGTTTATATTAAAAAAGTCCTTTGTTCATCTTAAAATGTCTTAAATCCTTTCCCCAGGGATCTTAAATATGCCAATTTTTGGGTTTATTTTCAGGTATTGCATTTGCAGTTTCCAAATTTCATGCAAGTTAGCTTATAAATTTAATGGCACACTAAACTAAGCAGAAGCTACAGGATTATTTAAAAATTGCTTAAAGGGGACCCATTATTTATTATTTACTTTTACCTAGTGAAGGCAGTTCTGTATGGAAAATGGTGAAGTGTAAATTAAACAAAAAGTGGTGGAATAAACCCTATTTTGTGCTGAACCCTATTGTCTGTGTATAAATAGTTGCATTTTTGTATGTGCTGTTAGTTTATATTTGCTTGAAATATTGGTTTGTCTGAAAAAACATGAATGACAGGCTGCAAATTCTGTAAACTTTCATATGGTGTGATTTTTGACATTTTGTTATAGTCAAAGTAGTCATTATTTTGTTTCTGAGTTGTATTAAAAAAGACTTAAAATACCTTACATTTAATTTCCCCATATCTGCAGATACCCTAAATAGATATAATTCAATACAGAAAGTGTCTGCTTATGTCATTTCTGTTCTTGTAACCCATTTAAAAAAATAATAAAATGATAAAATTAATTAAAAGCCTCATTACTTTAACATAAATGTGTGGAAATGTGAGGATGACATAGGCCCTCCCCCCTTCCTCCCTGCGTATTTTACTCCGATAGGCTGCTGCTGAAAGTTCCCTCCACAAAAAATGATAAATGAGCGAACCACAGAAGTGTTAGGAGACTTTAATGTGTACTTCTAAGATATTTTCTTATCATCAAGTACTGAAATCATTGCACCCTCAATATATGAAACCTGGCACAAAGCGCACAGATAACCAAACCCAGAATTGCAGAGCTTGAGCCTGAACAAAGGGCAACGGGCCGAAGCGCTTCAAACACAGTCCCTCGGCCTGATCTGGCAGGGTGGCCATGCAGTCAACATCATGGGGTGTGAAAGCAAACAGATTTAACTGCCTCTCACTCACTCTCTCACTCTCACTCACTCACACAGCTGCCCCACCCACCTCAATAACTCCGGCTTGCCCCATTTAACCTTTCAGTAAGCGGCAGTGTGCACGCTGACTGGAGTGCACATGTATTTAGCAGGCATCCGACATGCACTGCAAAAGCAGAACCACAAGGAAGTAGCTAGGACATTGATGAGTTAAGGGAGGACTCTAGGGAGAACTCATGCTGCCATCTTGAACGTGGCCTGAGAGCAAAAGGTCCAGCATGGTCAATCAGTACATGCATTTCCTGCAGGCCTGGACACACCATTAGCGGGAATTAAAGGCAGCTGGAAAGCAGAGGAAACGGCAACAGCAGCAGTGGGGCTGTCGACTAAAAAAAAACACAGCAAAGAAAAAACACAGCAAATCTGCTGCTGCCACACTGACGGAACATAAAGACCACATGAAGATAAGACATGAACTCCACAAACCCTGCATAAGCTCTATTTTGAGACCTTACAAGAGAATCCAAGGCTGTCAGAGTTGTTTTCTTTGAGGAAAAAAGCCACTGACTATGTATAAAAGTGCTTTTCATCTCAGACACAACACTTGTTCCAAGAAATCAGAGGTTAATTCTATTCCTGTGTTAGCTAGATATTTACTTTATGGTTGAAAACGTATTGCATGTATGACAAGCTGAAATCACATCAGCAATACGAGTTATTAATCTAAAATTAATAATTTAACAACTCTAATTCATGCAATTTACCAGCCCATGCTCTCATTACAGATATTGGCTATGTAGTGTGTAATATACAAATACATAAAGCCCTTCTGACTTGACACACTTCCAATATGACTTTTCAGTAATGTAATTCTGCCTAGTCATTTGTTACTATTGAATTGCATGTAGTTTCACTCTTTTGTTTTTGTAATTACTTATTAAATAGTAGACATTGTAATTTCAGATATCTACACTATAATTCCTAAGAGTAAAAACTCCAGGTCTGCATATCCGTAGATTAATTCTGCCTAGTACAAATGACAATTCAATACATAGTAAGAATTATAATGAAGATATGTCTACTTATAATAATATTGTAATTGTAGATATCTATAACTAGAGTTTTTGCTAGTAAAAATTGAATTAAAGATAAAACAAAAAATTCCACATAAATTAATGGTAAAATATATGAATGCATCGATGGGGAATTCTGGGCTGATGCTGATATCCGTTATTACACATTTATAATTTACAGAGATGTAAGATATAAAATATGACTAGTCAGAATCAAATTAAGGATATGTAGTTCTGGTATTATAGGTAGTTTGAAATTAATCTGTAAATTAATCTGTAGATCTAATATGATTAATACATGTAAACATTTGAAGAGGTGATATATGAAATTAGTTAGAGTTTTTGCAAGTGAAGTCTGCATTTGTGTTTGTACCCGTATAAACTGACATAGGGCTGGGCTAAAACTGCTTGTCACAATAAACATGTCAACATAAACAGCAAGCTAGCAATTTAGCTAGACAAGCTAACTAATCTAGCATATTGTACACACCTCCACGCCTACCCAGCCTTCCCACTCTCTTTTCTAAAGATCCATTCCCTCTCTTTTTAAATAAGCAGCCACAAACAGTCCCGTAAATCTTGCAGCTTCAGCAAGTTGTAGTCCAGGTTCAGCTTTAAGCCCAGTTTTCTGACTGCCCGCCACTCAATGTCATTACTGACAGGATCAACAGCTGCCAGCCAGCCAGTTCAGCGCAGAGCCACACGCAGCGAAAAGCTGCAGAAACACCCCCTCAGCGGTTCACAGGGCTCGGGGGGACATGTTCCTCTAACAACAAGGAGAGAATAAAGCTCCCCAAAAGCAGGAATACCTTTTCTTTTTGGAGAATTAGAGGTTATAACACGAGTCATGAGTCATGGTTCAAGGCCATGTGCAGCAGGGAGGCAGGCTAGCCTGAGGTGCTAGCAAAAGCAAAATCTTACAGCTAGGTTAACTATACAGCATACAGCTACTGTCAAACAAACGCCTGGCAGCGCTTGCTTAGCTAACTACTTATTATGGCACATTTAGGGGGTTAGCTAGTTAGTTAGCTAGCGTACCGATTAGCTACTAGTGACTAGTAGCATTAAGCTAGCTAACTAACTTCCTAACCTAGTTAGCGTTAGCTAGGTTAACTAACTAACTGTCAGTCAGTGAAAGGATGTAACCTAGCTTAGCTATCCATGAGGTTATAAATACATCACAGCGGTTATGCAGATAGTTAGCTAGTTAAATATGTAGCTAACAAAATGTACAATTTAACATAACGTTAAATTAAATACTAACTAGCTAGCCAGTTAGCTTAGCTTAGTTAACTAAGCTAGGTTAACTAACTAGCAGAGAATGAGCGCCGCTTACCTGCGCAGTCCTCCAGAACTGGCCGCTCCTCGGTTTTTAAAACAAACTGCTCATTTTCTAATGTAACTGCCCGGCTACGCCACACTCTGTGTTTCTCTACAGGTTTTTCCTGCAGCCCCGTAAAGTTAAACTTCTCCGCTTTTACGTTTTAAAGCTAAAACAAACCATTCAAAAACAAAAACAGCCGCGAAAAAAAAGAAAAAAACGCGTCCACGAGCTGCGCGCGAGGCGAGTCAGAGTGAGTGAGCGCGAGCTCTGGAGCGAGAAGGACGAAGCGCGCGAGGGAAGCGCCAGGAGAGCCCGCCAGCAGGAGCAGCAGCAGCGGCTACCGGGCGGGAGGAGAGGCGGGCGGGCGGGGTGGAGGCAGAGCCTGGTAGTGGAGAGGAAGCGAGAGAGAGAGGGAGGAGGAGGAGTGGAGGGGAAAAGTAGTGCAGTCTGCGCCTTTTGGGTGAGTCCAACACAGACAGCTCCACCATTTTAGGGGAATCCCACTCAGATTGATAGTAAACCGGCTGTAAACGATGCGCACAAGGTGGAGTCTGTGATCCCAGGGAGCGGTTTTGAACCCAGAATCACATTGGCTGATGCATTATCACTGTAATCATTCTATTAGTTCCGTAAAATATAAAATATAGTGTAAAACTTTATTATTTCATTTTTTTTAGTATAGGGGCCATTCATTTCTGCCATTTAAATCAGAATTGTGTTACACAGTGCAAAAAAAAAATACTGTAATCAGTCTATCAACTCGAAAAAATAGAATGCATAGTGTAAAACTTTATTAATTTATGTTTTCAGTTTAGTATAATGACTTTTCATTTCTGCTCTTTGAAAATAGAATTTTAAGAGAAAAACAAAATCCAGAATTTTCCATTTTTGCATCTGGTACCAAAAGTATGATAAACTATGGCATCAGATTTTTTTTGTTATACAGTGCAAAAAAAAAAAAAAAAAAAAAAAAAAAAAAAAAAAAAAACTCTGTTATCAGCCTATAAACTTGAAAATATAAAATATAAAAATATAAAATATAGGGTAAAACCTTATTTCTTTTTTGATTTTCATTTCTGCTATTTGAAGTCATAATTTCAAGAAAAAATGTTTTTCCAAATTTTTTCACAGTGCAATTTTGAAAAAAAAAAATCTTAACCTGTTTAGAGTGTAAAAAATTATTATTTTATTATCTAGTGTAATGACTTTTCATTTCTACCCTTTGAAAAAATCACGAATTTTCAATTTTTTGCATCTTGTACCAAATATTTTTACTTCCATTTTTTATTCATGCTTTCTTCTTATTTTTATTGTTATTCTCTTACATGTTTTTTTTGTATTTTCTAATTTGTAAAGCACTTTGAATGATATTCAAATTTAATATTTTCTACATTAGCTATATAGGCTCTCAGTTAAACTCTAACTCAGCCCATTAAAATATTCTATTTAAAACTTCCAAACTACCCAAAAATATTATAATAAAAGGCTCTAGTCTGCCAGGCCCAAACCACACTACCATATTATTACTCTCCCTCAAAGAAAAAATTGGGACATCCCTAGTAATCCATTGCCTGTTTCTTATCTGTAATTCTGACTAGTAAAAGTCTTTCAGAAATAAAAAAGCTTTAGATATTGATAATATTATTACTACTCAAAACCTGAAGTGTCTACATCTGAAATAAAACATATCTAAAACTGAGCATATCCATCAACTAGTCAGAACAACAACAGAGATAAGCTGAATCAGTATTCTATTCATACTAATCAGAATTCAATTACAAACCTGGATATCTAAAATGACAGTTATGACTGGTTAAAAAGTAATTATATATAACTAGTTTTTGTAGGAAAAAGTAATTATAGTGAAATAGAGATAATTTCCATGTATATCAATATATAATATATGATCCATCAAGCTTACATTAAGGATATGTTGTTTTGGCAGTATGACTAACCAGAATGGGTTTATACAGCTGTAGATCGGATATTATTACTAGTAAACTAATACGTGAATTGAAAGTGATAAAATATGTATTATTAGCTGGAGAATTAAAATAATTCACAGCGCCCCCCCAAAAAACTTAAAAGGCATTTTGGCACCACCTGCTGGCGAAATGGAGGCAGTACAGGAGAATATCAGACAATCTTGTTTCAGATCTTTCTCTAAGCAAATCCTGCTCCCTTTCTGTGGAACAGTGAAGTACCTGAAGTAGGTGTCGTCCTTTAATATTGGCACATAGCTTAGGTAAGTTACAGAGCACTGAAGAAATTGAATTACATTTTTTAAAAATATATTATTTCTAATTTAGCAGAATGTACAAAAAACACATTATGGCAAGTGAAAAGGGTCACAAAATAAAAAAAAATGTCTGTTGTAGTCTGATGTTTTAATAGGGTCAAATTAGAGGCAAGCAGATCTGGTATTCAGTCCAAATGCAGGTCCAATACAGGCCAAAATCAGTGGATTGAATATTGAAAGAATATTTTTATTTATTTATTTATTTATTTTTCCCATTTTCTCTTCAATTTACTCAGCCAATTACCCAACCCACTTATTAGAATTTCTTCACATGCCTCTTCAGATACATGTGCAGTCAGCCACCACCTCTTTTTAAACTGCTGCTGATGCAAAATTGCGGAGTAACATCACAGCACTAACGCTTGGAGGAAAGCACAGCGACTCGGTTCTGATACATCAGCTCACAGGTGCCTTGTGCTGATCCACATCACCCTTTGGATTGATGTGGGGAGAGAGTGCCATCTACTGTACCCACCCAGAGAGAAAAGGGCAATTGTACTTTCTCAGGGCTCCGGTAGCCGGAATATTGGAAGAATAAAGAATAATCATTATGCAAAGGCTTAACCCAATAACTCCAGCCTACAGGCTAATGATCTCAGCTTAATAGAGAAGTAGTAGTGTTTCACAGTTTGAGAATAATAATATTTAGAAAGCTTTTTTAAGCATTCAGTGAAATATATCATCAACAGTTTGAAAGAGGATAAAAGCTTATATCTGTCTGATATCGATATTGGCATATACCCAAGACAACTGGACATAAAAAAGCAGTATTATGCAATTTTTTCTATCCCAGAACTGACACAGCACTCCTGCTTGTGCCCTTCGATAAAACTACAAAATTATATTCCTTGTTCTTTTTCTTTTGACGCCCCCCAGGTCAGCCATCTCTCTCTCTCTCACACACACAGACACACACACAATTAACATAACATTAAACATAATTACAATTAATATAAAAATTTATTTGAGTAGAGACCCATTTCCATTTTTTTCCCCCAGAAGAACCGCATGTGTACATGTTCATACAATTTACAATATAGCTTATGTTAGGTATTACAAATAGTGTGATTTGCTATGGCATTTCATATTGAACCACACACAAGGGCACACGTCAGTGCAGTAAGAATGCTAGAAAACATCAGAATGCCACTCACAATCAACATTGTAGTGAACGTCCAAATAAAAAACGTGAAAAAACAAAAAAAGCTCTTTGATTGAACAGCCTTTTTTATATACAGAATCACAGATTTAAGTTTTTAAGACTTTCAGAGACATGGACAAACATGAATGACACATATGAGTGGTGTGTATGGCATCCAGAAACATTAGCGAAGTTCACTCAAGTTGTACTTGCATCCGTTACAAAACACACACAGTTCAGGCTTTTTTTTAATGTGTACTAATGTAGAACACACAGTAGTGTTTGGAGTTGTTACAGAGTAGAAAACTGCACCCGTGACCTTTAGGGTGGCATTGGCAATGTTTGTCCTCTAATGCTTTTCCTGAATTGTCTGTGGCTCGTCACCATTGTTCCACGTTTTCTGTATAGTCCTCAATGGTGTCGTTCTCGTCGTTCTCCTCCTCCCACCACAGGTCCTCTAACTCCCCCTCGTTCTCCTGGTTTTTCTCAGTTTCGACCTGTTTTGGCTCAGCAGGTCTAGTGGACACAGATTGTCTTACTGGTGATTGTTTAGTGGGTTTGGGTCCCTTCCCCGGACCTCCCCACCAGGGCAGCACTTTGGCACGCAGCCTGCGCCTCTCCTGCTGTCGCCGCTGGCGGGCCTCGCGCCGCTCCTGCTGTCGCGCGTACTGAAAGCGCTGCAGGAAAAGGTCCCGCGCGTACTCATACAGCTCTACGTCCCAGCGGTTCAGCTCACGTATACGCTGCTGCGTTTCCGTCGCCACCTCCACGCTGGCGGCCCGGGTTCCGTTCAGCTGCGTGAACGGTGCGATGAATGCCAGGCGAAAGGTGCGCTCGAACAGGTACTGAGTCTTGCGCTGGTACTCGGTCAGGCCGAAGAACTCCATGCGCCGCAGGTTGCGCTTGGCGCTCTCCAGCAGCACGGCGCCGCGCTGGCTGTCGCTCATGGCCGTCAGGTTGTAGCAGCCCACGAGGCTGAGGTCGGCCAGCATGCGGGTCTGCCGGTTGTTGGCCAGGTTGTGCGGGCAGGCCATGAACTCCTCCAGCGAGCAGCCCGACCAGTCATCTCCCTGATAGCAGCTGGGCAGCTCCGCCACGGTGGGCGCCCGACCGTCGCACATGTGGAGGGATGCCTTCCAGGTAGCTCCACGCTGGACGTGCCGCCACTCGCTCAGGTAGCGCCAGACGGGGTCCCTCAGGATGGTGATGTAGTAGTAATTTCTGCTGAAAGAAACAAAACCAAAATATACAATTAAATTAAAATTATGAATTTGAAGTGATATAGCCCTAAAATAATATCACAGTACTTTAGGGTATCTTTTAGTTTGAAAACCTGCTTTAATAAAGCCAAAAGCATTAAGCATGAGCTGCCTTTTTAAAACCCAGTGAGAGAATCTCAAAATGGCTTAAGCCAGGTCTTTCACTAGAGACAATATGAAACCTTAAAATTAAGTGTTTCTTAAAATAAATAAAATAATCAATTAAAACCTTTACTCAGACTGTTCTTACATTTTATGCATCACCCACAGTATAACTAAATAGTCAAACTACTACCTTAAAAAGTAATGCAATGTGTAATAATGCAGTTGGATATCCCAATGCCAATGTAAAACACAATAAATTAATGCTATTGTAATGTATATTCTAAATTTCAATAGAAATGCTGCAAAATTAAGTGGTTTGGACATCCACATGCATTTGCATGTATAATCTTGTTTAAAATCTTTTTTAGCATATTAAAAACATTTATTCTCGGTGTGATTCACATACCATCAGTGGTACACAAAATTTGTGTTCGAAGATCAGAAAGAGTAACTGTGAGAAAAATAACCAAAAACAGAAAAAACGTTGTGCTACCTAAGCAGTAATTGGGGTGTTAAGGAGTCAGGGTTAATATAAATATAACAACAATAATAATAATAATAATAATAATAATAATAATAATAATAATAATAATAATAATAATAATAATAATAGGTAGTTAGGAAGCGACAGGTTAGTGGGTGTGTAGATGGGTAGGTAGAAGTAGGTGGGTAGGTACTTGTTTTCAGATAACCTGGCAAAGGCAGTTTTCAGACACACATTTTTCAGGTGTGTACTGGAACATGACTGACATGTTTTTGAAGCCCATGTGTGCTTTTTCACACTAACTGTTTAAACACAGGCATGCTCTGTATGTCTACTCTTGGTCTGAATCCTGTTTTTTGCCTTTGAACACAGAAGTACTGTTGAAAAAGCCACTCTGAAGCTGAGAAATGCAGGGCTATCGATCAGAGACACTGCACAGAATTGGACAGAGACAATATAACAATGTGAAATGTCCTGAAAAAGTATGAAATCCCAAGTGTGCTAACCACCAGACACTGAACAGGTCAGCCAAGAAAAACAGCAGCAGCCGACGACAGGGACCCGGTTCAGAGTTTTTCTTCACAGCTTTAACAATCACCAGTGACTTCAACAAATTCTACATAGCAGGGGTTACAGTAGCACCATGTGAGGAGAAATACAGAGGAATACAGAGACAAAAACACAAGATGTAAACCATTCATCAGCAGTTAGACACATGATGCCGATATACATATTTATAACTTACAGAGAGACAAGACACCCTGGTATAACTTTAGAAACAAATGTGACATTTAAATGCCCTAATCTGTAGCTTTTAAACAACTTTCAAATAGTTTTCTACCAACTGTATTTGCAAACAATAAAATAAAAGGTGTCGCCAGAGAAATTGTTTTTCACATTTTCTCGATTTCACATTCATTAAGCTAACTGGTTCTTACACAGACTTTTCACATCTTTAAAAACTCTATTATTAATTAACAGGTTAAAGAAAACAATAGATCTACAAAAACTAACAGAAATACATTTAAAAAAATGCCTAAATTGGCCGGAGAAAGACTTCTAAAACCTGGAAACATTTCTTTGACACAGTTGGTGCACAGTCTATAAGCAAAAAAGGGAGTGGGACAAGTATACTGAAAACTCTGTACAATTTCACCTTGTATGTGTATTGGAATATACTGCATGTGAGCACAGACAGCATCACTTGGTCCTTTTCCAATATACAAAAAATGAATCAGAAAATTACTGGTTTGAAATATCTACCGTATCAGCAGAACATTCTTTTAAAAAAATAAAAACAATTACAAGCCGATTCCAATATAGTACAGAAATTCATGGTATGAAAGCCGGCCCAGAAAACCAATCAGATCATATTCAGAAGTTAATATTCATATCTATAGAATGTGTAAGACTAAGTCGCATCATAAAGAAAAGAGAATAAAGGCTTTTAACACCAATAACTGGATAATGCAGCTCTCTAGAGTGCATCTTTCCACCCAAACAGTAAGCGAGTAGTAGATCTACCAAACACCACTAATCACACAAAACAGCAAACGCTGCAGACCATATTTAACCTCCACCAAACTTACAGCAGCATCAGTCAGAAAGCTAAAGTAATCACATTCAAAATGAGAGTTTTTAAAGGCTAAATGATACAGATAGCACTTCATTTCATAATGAGAGATGATGCACAGTACATTACAGAAGCCTACACAACAACAAATATTTTTATTATTACATTTAAAACAACATATCTCCATTTTACTGAAGTATATCAAGATAAGAGTTTTTTTGTCTATTTGCTCAGCTGTACATCAGACGACAGAAGTGTAAGACTTCAGACTTCAGAACATCAAAGTCATTTAACAGACCTTAACCTAATTAAGCATGGATTTCACCTCCTGATAAGGAGACCTGTAAAGACATCAATCAGGAAGGAGAGTGAGTCTCAGGCTTGATGTAATTATTTTAAGTAATAGATATGCAACAAACATTATTCTTTTTTATTCTTTATTCTGTTTAATTCTTTGTTATTGTTTAATTATTTAATGTGTGTTTCAATACTTTTGCCCACATACACCATGGTAACTTAAGTGGCCCATTTATGAGGTGTAAATATCACGAAATAAACTGAAATCTAACATTTTATATTTGTCCAAAACCCTTACTTCAAAGTAAAATCAAATGAACAGTGTTTAAAGTAAAGATACTTTCAAAAAGGACTGTATAATTATCCAGATTATAAAGATACCATCACTCATTAGTATCTACTATCAGGACTGCAGCAGAGTTAAAGCCCCCATCTCTGACTTCAGAATGTAAAATCAATGTAAATACACTATAATGTCAAGGCAAATGAGATGATTTTTATGCCACAGAGCAGGACTTCAGGCACTAGACCAAGAGTAATAATGAGGGAAAAGCTCTTTAACTTTAAGGACAAATACACAGTTTAGGCTAATAATCCCTATTAAAACAATAAAAATGAGTTCAGATTAGTCTAAACTTGTAGATGATGATTTTCATGTTTGCATACACCCTGAGCTCTGAGTTCAATTAAAGAAATCACTCCCTCCTGTCTTTGTAAGGGAAGCTGGGTAATGTTGATTTAAGTGAAGAACATGTTCTGGAATGAGATCTGACTCTCTCATGCTCATTACACCACTTTACAGATCCTCTCTATTCATTATTAATAACATGAACGTGATTTCAGCAGAATGTGAGGTGCTAGGCATTTTTTCAATTTCCACACATATAGAAGCATAGTTTCTCAGAAAGGGATTAGGCCTTTTCTTGGATTTTCCATTGAAATTAAAATATGTTTAAGGAGAGCAAAGGAGACCAAAACAAACATGACTCACATGATTCTCTTAAACAGCCAATATAAATGGAGGAAACTAAATGTCTGTTTTTGGTATTTCAGTAAATATCAGGAAATCTAAATTGAAACTTAAATTAATTATAAAACCTTCAGTGCATAGCAAAAACAAATGAATTGTGTTTATCATAAAAAAACAATATAATACAGTCCATTTGAAAGTATCTTAATGTTTAACCCAATTAATTTATTTTTAATATATGCACTGAAGGGTTTAGATTAATATTAATATTAATTATTAATAGATATATCACCTATCTGCTGAACGTTTATTTTGGTCTCCTTAGCTGGCCTTAAACATACTGGGGCAGTGTCCCGGACAATTATTAAGCCTATTCTTAAAATAAATGTCCTTTTCTATGGAAAATCTCCATGCAAAATGCTGTCTATCTTAAGACTAGGCCTAATACCTTTTTGAGATTAAAGACCATTCATTTATTAGTTACTACCAAGCCACAAGATTCTCTTAAACCAGCAATAAGACTACATCTAACTCAGCAGATTGGTGAACATGCATTGAGAACACTAAATGTCAGTTTATGGTATTTTAGATTATTTTTTTAATTAATAAAAAAAACCTACTGGCTACCACTGCACCAGATTAAGGGCAAGAAAAAGGGCCATTCTACTAGGACTGCAGCGATTAGCTAACTTGATCAACAATGCTGATCTTAAAAAACTGTCGACTCCAAATTTCAGTGTATTTTAGTTAAATCATCAGCTGCAGCCAGACATCTGTCCCACCCAGTGGTGGCAAGACCAATAATGCACTCTTGTACTCCAAGCCACAAATGGCTGTAAAATATAAATGAATAAATAAATAAGCAAACAAACACCCCGGAATATGATTGTATTGTAGACACATAACACAAGACTTGTGCAAATACCTGCCCCTGGCAATACTGTATTCTTTAGTAATGTTTTAACATGATTAATAGCCTATATTTTACTTTCAATTGAAAATCTCCATTTAAAATCATGTCTAGTCCAAAACAAGGATAAGCACCTTCACACCTCTTATTGTTTCCCCTAATCAGCTCATTAACAAGCCCTTTCAGAGTTAAACTGGGTGTGTTGGAAGCAGGCAGTCCTGTAAAAGGTACAGGGCAGGGGGGCACCAGGACCAGGATTCAGAAACATGAAGTTACAGGATCAGATTAGATTTAATTGTTTTCCAACTTTCTTACAATTTCTACCAAACAATACTCATTAATACAAATATGCCTCTCAAAATGTAAATGTCAGTGAAGCAAGCACTTTAAAAAAGACAATGGTTCAATACTGAACCATGAGAACACAAAGATTACATCCTGAGGATTAAAATTTGGTAAATAGATGCAAAGAATTGCAAACTGGCTGAGTTGTTCCAAAACTGTTTTAATGGGGAAGCCAGAAGCTCATATTTGGTAGTTTATAGAAGTCCAGTCAAAAGAACCCCTTTTTTGACACTAGTTTAAGCCTAACAACATACTGTTTAAAAGTAGTACTAGTACAAGTAACCCAAAAACAATATGATTAATTCAGACTGGGACATGTTTAAATGAGGAAATACCATTTAAAATCAAGTTAACAACAATTCTTATAGTAAATATGCTTTATTTTAGTGCTCTAAAACACTCAAGGAAGCTTAAATGTATGTGCTGCCACATGGCTGATCTCACAGACCTTCCTGGATATGAGTGAGTGTAGCAGATGTTCTAGGACCAACAGGCCAGGGTCTAAAGAGTGAATAGTTAATATAATAGGACCCCTGCGGTTAGAGTTATCTAAAGAAAGACAAACCCAGTAGAGTTGACTATTGTGGGCCTTTTGTCCCGATGCATATGGCTTGCCAGTGGGCTTTCTCCCTGAATAATGCAGGTAGAAAACTATGCAGGGGGAGGGGAAGCGTTAAATACCATCAAGATTAGTACCTAAACAATAGAGCTGAAGAGATATTGACCCAAAGAAATGGGACTCTTCTTAGTTACTCTTCAGTTTGGTGCATTTGTAAAACAATTGTGATGAAGTCACAAAAAAACTGTGGCATACTTTCTAATGGCTCACAATTCCCCATTCACTGCAGCAAACACAGGCCCTGCAATAACAGCCTTCACACTGAAAATAGTGCAGGAATACTGAACCAAAGATTCAAATTGTGTTAGATGAATCGCTCAATATCAATAAACAGTCTGTGATGATAGTGATAGTAAAGTCCTTTCTCTTTAAGATAAACTTAAACGTGATATTTTCACACATTACATTATTAACATACATGCAACATACAACACAAGTTACGTGTGTTATCTAAATGCTGCTAGTTTACGCTAAAATTTCTTACAAAAATGACATCTTTTAAAACATTAAAAAGGCATTCACCAGTTAGTGAGTGATCACTAGGTTCAACAGATTTTATTAATGCCCTCTGTGTAACCAACATTGGAGTAAAATAAATAATTCTGGGCAGATTGGTTCTGCCTCTGGTAGATACATAGTGGAAAGTAAGAAGAGACCAATACACTATTTGATTATGAACATACGATGCTGAAACGATATACTGTGCAGACTTGCACAATTGTTCTGTTATATTAGTTCAGGAACATACATAGTCCTGCACTACTATAAACAATATATATTCTTATTGTTGTTTAATTTTATTATACTCTTATGTGTCCTATAATATAATACAATATAATACAATATAATACAATATAATATAATATAATAATATAATAATTATATTATTATACTCATGTGCCTAACAAGTAAACAATAGGGCTGCAGTTAATGATTGTTTTAGTCGATTAATTTGATGAGTTAAGTAGCCAACAATTATTACGGTCACGCCCTCGATTAGGAGTGATAATTATGATGTGGCACACCCTTAAATGAGATTTTCACCACATTGTAACAGATGTAACGTTAATCTCTAGGACATATTTAATGGGAAATGAGAACAGTATGATTTTACCTGTTGCTACAAACAGCAAAAAAGTCTTAACTGAATAATTTAAACCACAGTTATAAAGATTGGTAAACAATAAAAGTACTGTTGTTTATGTTGACTAATCACTGCAGCTGAGATTTAACTTAGCTAGTTCACCCATAAACAATCCTTAAATAATTGGCAAAATAATAGATCAGATGACTACCAAATAATCACTAGTTGAAGTCCTATAAAAACGAAATTACCGTGATTAACTAGTGATTATTGTGGAAGTCGACTAATCGGATGGTTATTTTTTCGGTTTAGTCAACAAGTAATTCTGCCAGGTCAGCGGGGTTAGTGACATCAACAATATCTATCTAATATTTATGGTCGACTGAACCCGCTTACCTGACAGAAATACTTTTGACTAATCGGGAAAAATAATCGTCCGATCAGTCGACTACCACAGTAATCACTAGTTGCAGGCCAATAACAATAAAATAAATTAACCTAATAATACAAATAAAAGTGCAACAGTTTCTTAAATGAAGATAACGATAATAAATAAACGAAAAGTCGATTAAAACGACTAATCGTTGATGCTCACTAACGCTGGTTCCCCCGAGCCCCTCGCTCACCTTGGCGCTGTGCGGTGCGTCTCCACGGGCTCCCGGTTGCCCATCACGGCGGGCACGCAGTTGGTGAGCTCGGTCCAGTCCGCGTGCAGCCCGCAGCTCCAGCCGGTGGAGAAGCGCGAGAAGAGCCAGGTCTCGCGCTTGCCCGGCCGGTAGCACGTGCACTTCTTCTGTCCCGCGCGGCACTCGCACGGCCGCTCGAGCTGGATGTTGCGCACGAGGTGGCGGCCGAAGGTGGTGCCGCCGGTCTTCTGGATGTGCAGGAACACGATCACGTCGTCGCCCTTGATGTTGAAGTCCACTACCCGGTCCAGGTCCGCCGCGGAGAAGTGGAACCGCGGCACGAAGCGCGCCAGGGCACCGTCCTCCGCCACGTACGGGTCCCCGGCGCCCGCAGCCCCGGAGGCGCCTGACCCGCCTCCTCCCCCACCGGCCCCCGAGCCTCCGTCCCCCGCGGCCCCGGAGGAGCCCAGGCGGAGCAGCTGGCAGTCGGAGCCCGGGCAGACGTACTGCAGCACGATGGCGCCGAACAGCAGCACGGTGACGAGAGCGACCAGCAGGCGGCTGGAGCCGGACTTCTCATCCATGTTCCCGCTGCGGGAGGAGCGGCAGCATTACTCAGACAGGCCGCCCCCCTGCGCGCCGCGGCCGGGGCGAAGAGACACAGCGAGCCGCTGGGGTTTATCGCGGGGAGCTGAAGATGGCGGAGCTCTGTTGTCTGCGGCGGCCTGGCGATATAGCTGAGGGTTTAATCGCGGATCCTCGACAGCAGACTCGGTAATAAAAGAGCCGCTTACAGTGTTACAGAGTTAAAACCGTGAGGGTAAAAACACAGCAGCCCCTGGCCGAGTCCCCCGCTCTCCAACACGGCCATTACTACCTCGGACGCTCGCCTCTGACCCGAACTCCCAGCAGCCCCTGCGATAAAAACACCAAGCACAAACCCCGACCACAGCTACTTTATTCAGAGCCTGCCCACTACACACCTCTCCGGTACACCAGAACACCGCTAGAGGAGCCCGCGAGAGAGCCCTCACGGTGAATTTACACTGCTCCGACGCGACAACGCACAGCGACGGTATGGAACGCCAAAAAGGCCCAAAAAACGCCTGGACCAGACGCCTTTTATAAAAAAGAACGGCACTAAATAACAGGAGTGTTAGTAATCATAAAATGTAAGGAAACGTAAATGTTTATAAGATATACAGTGATAAACCAAAAAACACTTAAAAAAAACACCCCGACAGCTGAATATTCAAGGACACGGAGGTGGTGGTAGAGAGAAGGATGACGGCTAAATTTATACTCCACGAAGAACACTCTCAATCACTGGATAGCTCAACTTACCGATCATTCAATCATTCAATCAATAAACCTTTTTTTTCCTCTGGGGAGTACATCATTTCCAGTGTAGCCGAGCATTTACAATTTAAAAGGGACTGACAACATTGAGTAAGAAAATAGAATTAATAAGAATGAATAAAAAAAAATATATATATATATATACATATATATATATACATATATATATATATGTATATATATATATATGTATATATATATATATACATATATATATATATATAGACACTAGCATTACTGCTACTCTTCCCTGACTAGTTGGTGAACTCATGCTGCATATACATCCAGAGGTCTTGGTTATAACTGATTTTTTTTTTATTGCTAATTATGGTTGCGCATTGCGAATATTATTCTGTGTTAATATTAATATTATTATTTGCACTTTCTCTGTCACGCTTCTTGGGGAGAAAAATTTGCGCGTCCATGTACCTTACAATCTTTGAGCTACAATGACCAAATTTGGAAGGCCTATAGCACTTTTGGCATTCTTTCTGAAAATATGCTGTATGAAATATTCCATCTCACACATTGTTGTAAGATTGGTCAAAAGACACCCCACAACCTAGCGCCCATAGCCACGCCAACACAACACATGAAATATGTTACTTAGCAACCACTTAGCAACACCTTAGAAACAATATAGCAAACAACCACCAAAGATACCATAGCAATACATTTGCAACCACTGGGCAACACCTTAGCAATCACCTTAGCAACCGCCTAGCAACCACTTAGCAACACCATAGCAACCTCCATATCAAACGATGAGAGCCGTTTTAGCTGGGCAATCATCCTGTGTTTCCTTCTGGAAAAGCACTTTTCTAGTTTATATTTTATTGTTTTGTGTTAAGATAAATTTATTTATTCATCTGTTTTCAGCCTTGTTTATAATTTATAATTTATCACATTTCATTCTTAGCTTTGATTTTATGAATATTGCGCTGTTATTTTATGTCTAAATTGTTGTTTTATTTATTTATATCTTATTAAAATGCTATGTATTTTTCCTTTGACAATCTCTACTCAGTGTATTGGCTCGGCTACATTGTAAATAGAGCGCTTTCTAGTATCTGATAAAGCTGGAATGTGTGTAAAGTGGGTTTTCTTCTCTAAAGAGAGTCTCTGCTCTGCTCTGCCAGCAGGCCCTACGATAACCCCCTCCCCCCCCTTCCAAAATAAAAGTCCCTGAAGAAAAGCCAGGAAACGGCGCTATTCAACAGAGCCGCCCAGATTTAAAGCTATTAATCACGATTAATCACAGTGTTTGTTATGGGTCGTTAATAATTCATTGAATATGTCTGATTTGCTCACATTTGTCCATGTATTCTTTTGAACTTAATTAGCCGTTCATTAGTTGTGTAACTGAATTTATTAGATTAGCTGATTAGTGAGTTTAGAAGGGTTTTAGAGGCCAGTTAAGAACACCACTGATACAACACCAAACATAACTTAAAGTAAACTATATTCTTACCTCATGTACGTAATGCCTTAAGTTACCTAATGTGCTTACCTTACGTAATGCCTGTTTTTTTACAACATTGTTTTAACATTTAATGTTAAATGATTGTTCAAACATAGAAATTTTAACGTTGAATTAACAATGTCCTCAACCTTTTACATTTCATCACCATACAATAAAAAAACTGAGGGATTTCCATTTTTACCAGGGGATGTGTTCATGTATTATTTGTTTTTTCTGTTTTTTTTTTTTTAGATTAAATGTTAAACATTAAATGTTAAATGTAAAACTACAGCTAGTTTTAGCTAGTTGTAGTCATTAAAGCTTTTTGTTTGTAGTTGTAAATTTCCTACTTCTTAGAAATGCTATTTAATGAAAAATAATAATCTCCATACTTGTTGATTTTTAATTTACTACATAATTTGAACAGAACAACTGTCCCTTACACATTAACAGACCAATAGAAATCCTTTAAAATGACCTGAAATAAACTTTTTTTTTTTTTTTTTTACGATTTTGAGCAGCCAGAATGTTAAAGCTATAGTTTAATAAATGTTGAACGTACAACATTGATTCACTTTTCAAAATCAACACCAAATCCAACATTGATTCAAGATTGAAATGCCAGCTGGGTATCATCTGTATCAGCACATGATAAGTCTGTTCTTACATAAGGAAATACAATTTCTGAGTGGAACAGTATTTCACACTGAAAGGTATTCCTGACCTCTAACTAAAGCTGGGTTTACACTGTTTAGCCTGATGTTAAATCTGATAAATTTCAGTCTGGTGCAGAAGTCTCTATTGGTTCATTCTAGTTTGTACTTAGTTGATCCTTAAAAATCAAGGATGTTAGTGCTCTACTCACTACATGGTGCACTACAGTGCAGAACTTTCAGTTCACTATATCAATCACACAATGCACTGTTATTCATACAGTATAAGTAATTAAATACCCATAATCCATTGCCTTGTTTAAAGATTTTTTGCTTGTTTAGGGTGGCCTGTAAGCCTCCCAAACTTACTCCAAAGATTTTTCACTAAAGAAAACAAAGATTTTTAAAGACGTATAAAACAAATGTTTTTGAAAATTACATTGTTCCATTATAGTAGTAGACAGCAAACAAATGTGCATGTCCCCACTCACCATTATTACATTTTTTAGTGAACATCAGACAAATAAAATGAATTAATTGGCAACTAATGCTGTTTTTACATTATACGTTTAACCATATAACTATGTTAAATATTTTTTATGAACAGATAAATTATTTCATATGAAATTGAAATTAACACACATCCTGTGGTTTGTTTTTAATCCCATCACACCATTCAATTTACAAACCCTATAAAATTTATTTAAAAATTATGTGGCATCAATATTGAGGAATATGCTTCTGGTAGGACGTACTGCAAATAATAACCAGTACCACATTTAAAAAAAAACCAAATTTCCTGTTTTTTTTTATTGACAGGTGGAGATTGTAAGACTCAATATTTTAATAAGGCAGAAAATTACAATTTTATAATATTCTAAAAACAATGGTGTGTTTCTCTCTTAGGTAAATTATAGTGACTATTAGCTAAAAAAAGTAGTTTTTAGTCATTATTAATTAAGTAATTCTTACAAGAAACTAAGTTAATTATAAGAGAGTAAGTCATTATCGAGTAAGCCAATATGTTTATACTTGAAAAACAGATTTTCTAAACCAGGGCCAGCTATAAAATCCACCAGATCAAAACTCAATCAGATTACAAATAAAAGAAGCACACTCCATTTTAAATATCTGCAGTCTTTATTTCTCAAGACTTGGACATGTTTAATATACCTTTTCTCTTACATTTGTAGCATCTAACCTCCTTGGTTCCCCCCTGTGTTAAGCAGATCCTCTGAAAGAGTAAAATCTGGACTGTTAGGAACTCTCTCAGAGACTCTCTACAACGGCTGCTTCATATTTACACTTTTTAAAACTTCTTTTCCTCTTTGTATTCGAGTCTCTCTTACTTCTCATTAAAATTAGATCTCAGCTCCATCATCCCGGCTGTGAAGAGAGAGAGAGAGAGACAGAGGGGGACTGCATCATCTTCATTCTGTAGTTCATCAGTAATCCCACTCAGAGACCAGACTGCTGGATGAAGAGGGATAGCTCCTCCCCTCGCTCTGTGTTATCAGTGTCTGTATCACTGCAGCGCTGATGGACGTGGAGTGAGATTGATAAAGGTGAGACGCTGCCATTCCTGGAGATGGGAGATCCTTCTTTGTGCGGTTTTGATGCCAGGAGATGGATCACTGGCGCTCCGGTCATGGCACACGTACAAACACAGAACACAGTGGACTGGAAAGATATGTAACAGGTGTGTCCATACAGGTGTTTGGGTTGAATCCTGGGCTTGGGCGCCATGTGGTGTGGATCTGAATTTATGAATTAATTGGCGATTAAAAGTGCATAATGACATTACAGGACACTCAAGAACGTGTGGCCAGCCCTGTCCCACCATGTCCCCCTAACCATGTCCTTCACTCTGCAAACTTCTCACGACTTAAACCACACTTAAAGCTATTCATGGGTCAAAATGGCAATTAGGAGGCCAAAGATGACGAGTGATAAAATGGTTAACAAAAAAAAAAGAAAAGAAAATTCTACGCTTTACATAAACATGACATTTGAACCAATATAAAATCAGGTAATTCATGAAAAGTGTTAAAATGCGACCATCTACAGATATAAATATATATAATTTTTTTTTGGAATACTGTACTTTAGTAATCTATGAAAGCAATATCTGAGATCATGTTTTGTAAAAGCAATTTAAAAGAGAGAGTGTGCACGAGAGAAAGAGAGAGAGACATGCAGTTAAATAACTTACTGTACAAAAGCAAAGGAGGGAGAGATGCTGAGTGAAATGGGTAATGGGTGGAATACTTTTGAGAGTTGTAATTGTCTGTAGTAATACTGTACTTCTTATCGAGTTATCGAGAGGAAAACTGACACGAGTACAGGCTTGCAAAGCGAGCAGATGAGAACACCTGCAAAGTCTGCAAGCCACAAATATAAGAATAGAAGCTATAACTGCTATATACTGCTGCTGTGTGAGAGATTGTGTACAAAATTACAATAATAACGCTGCCCCCTATGTTCCAGTGTGGGGAACAACATGATAAAAAAAAAAAAACTATAAAATTAATGTTAAACTAAAAAAAAAAAAAAAAACGTACCAAGGGCAGGCTGCAGTTCAGCGGGAAATATATAAACATCTGTAATTCTTGTAAAGCAGAGAGACTAGAGAACTAGCATATGGAGCGCGAGAGGCAGGTCACGCTCACAGCTCTCGCAGGTCAGTCTCAGACCCAAAAGGTTAAGAGTTTAAGGGTCTGCCAAATGAGCCGAACAAATGGAAAGGAAAACATTTACCCAAACATTTACACATACAGAGACAGCTCATTCCACGCTGCTCAAAAAAACTAAACAAAACAAACAAAAAAAGCACCATTAATCAGTCACACAGATTGGCCGTGGAAACGTTGCTGTAGTACCTAATATATATATAGATTTACACCTTAGAATAAAGATACTTCTAACAAAATAAAAACAAAATGAAATAAAATCCCCATAAAAACCCTGTTTTATGTGTTATTTTCATCATTATTATTATTATTATTATTTCCAATCCTAACTCCTTCACAGCAATGTACACAATCTGTCCAGGTGGCTCTCATTTAGTCTTTTCTAAAGCTTTATTTATTTTATTTCCTAAAGGGCTGGACGATACAGCCAAAATTGATATCACAAGATCTTTCTTATTTTTGGTCAATATGATAGAATTCTGATCTTGTCACTTGTCAGTGACAGATGCTGTAAATAATGTATATTAAAATATCAGAAATCTGTTCCAATTCATATCACCGCTATTAAAACATTGTGTATCACTATAAATATATTGATTTTGAATTATTGTCCAGCCCTACCCTCACACAACTATTCTGTCAGTTCGGCTAATTCATTTACACAGCGAACTCCAACTGCAGCGACATACCAATCTGATTAAAGCCGCGTGACCAGGTCACATCTGTGCACAGTTGTCTCTGCACCAGGCACAGGTCATCCCCAGGTTTGCCTTTTCTTGTTAAAAGGGGCACTAATGGGCCTATATAAAGGGCCTTTCATCAACAAATCAGCATTCAGATCAACATAAAGGCCGTTCTAAAAGCTTCCAGCTCCATTAAGCAGAATCATTTCAATCAGCTCATACTCTCCTTTATGATAAGATACAGCGTTCCGCTCTAAAATAATGGAGCCCCCTGAAGGAAAATGTGCTCATCTGAGATCAATGTGGGCGCTGCTACTGATAGAATTGCAAAACAGAACAAAACAAAAAAGGAGAAAAAAAAACAGAAAAGCTTCAAATCTCTGTGTGTGAACTGTTTCGCTTCTATTCCCTCACACAAAAAAAAAAAACTACCAAGTCATCTTTTATTTCTTTTCTTTTTTTTGTCTTTTCTACGGCTTGGCTCTCCGCTGCTCTCATTGTGTCTAGGAACGCATGCTGGTGTGACAGGGGGACAGGCACAAGGTGTTTTACCTCCAGTGAATATGTACCGACATTTCTGCCTCATTCTGTATAATAAACATGTGGAACAGAGCTGGATTAATGAGCTATCTTAGGGAAAAGTGTCTCACATGATTACACACAGTCAGTCATAGAAGAGCACACATACATATACACATTCGCACTCTCGCACACACTCACACATGTGCACCTTAATTCCTAAAATGCAGAAAGTAAAGGAAAAAAAGACAGCTAAAGCTCATTTAAAAAAAAAAAATCAAATTAAATCAAAGAACATACATCTGATTGTGTGGCACTCGGAACACTGACAACGGCTGGAGGGAGCAAAGAGCAAAGTCCAGTGTGAAAATGGACCAAAAAAAGTAGGCGTATCGCTGCTGAAATTCCCACTGCTGTACATGAACGTCCATTTTTATATATATATATATATAAAAAAAAACAAAATTAAGGTGAAGTTACAATATTAATAACTTGAGTCTTCCCTAGATGGCAGGCAGACCATAGTCCTGAAGGCGGTCTTTCATTTTGCTTTTCTTTTCTCTTCTCTTTATAAATGTCCTCTGACAGTTTCTGGTTTTCCTCAGTAATGCTCATCTTCTCTGTTGTCTCAGGCACTCTTATCTGGCATGGGGGGCCAGGAGGGCCAGAGCAAGGCCTGCAAGAGCCAGAGCCAGGCTGGAGGGGGACAACCGGACGCCGCTGGAGGAATCCTCTCGGTGAACCATGCGGGGCTTGAAAGGCGTCGGGGTGGGGAAGTATATGTCTTTGTCGTTTGCGCAGGAAGGTGAATCGCAGCCGCTGCCGCTTTCCTCTCCGCTGGTTTCATCTTCTACACAGGGAGCAAAAGAGCGAGTTAATAAAAAATATATACTAGGTTATAAACTTCCACCGATATCTGAGCTCTGGAGTTGTGGGAAAAGAAGTGATGTCTGATAATAGATGCCAGATGGAGGAGACATTTCATTTCTGAAGCTGAATCATAAAAGGCTTTGATTGTGACCGGTGGCATACGGTTAGAATAGTCATAGCACTGGGTCACTTTTGACATGTGTGTGAATATACAAAAGTCCTATCTGGACAGGATTTATTTCTCGGGGACATCTGTAAAAAAATATTTCACACTTCTACTCAGTAATAAAACTCTTGTGTCCGGACTGCAATTGAAAAAACAGGAGGACCAGTGAGTTTTTAGGATTTCTCAGTCACATGACATCAGTCAGTTCAGTAGCTCCTACATTTCCACTCGCTGTTGTGTTTATGTGCATCTCCGTGGAAACGTGCGCCCAAAGTGTAATTACGGCGCAGGGCAGTGAACAAACAGCTATTTTATTAAATGAGAGGTGACGAAACTTAGAGATGTGCATCCGGACGGGACTAAAATTCCCGGAGGATCACGGAGTTCAGCGAAAAACACCAGGTAATCCAGACTGTAATTTTCTCAGAGAACGTCTGAGAAAAACACGTACATGGTCGTTCCGGATGGGAATAAAATCACAGAGGACCCCCAGTAAAAGAGAAAATTACACCAGGACCCTCTGAGAAACGAATCCCATCCAGATAGAAATAAAGTGGTGAAGTTGAAGTTATCACTACAATAACTATATAAAAAACTGTAAATAAGACTTTATTAAAGTAGTATTAAAGTTTGGGTCTCACCGTTATCAAAAGTGATGTCATTTCCACTGTGGGCAGCCTTCAGCCAGCTGGTCATTTCTTTCAACACGGCAATCTGTCTGCGAATCACAACATCTGGCTTGGTGATGTCTACTTCAACATGGGGATTAGAAACCTGGTTGGCCAAGCCGTTGCCCATGACTACAGACTCGTACCTGAGAAGGAACAAAATGAAGGTATTAATAAAGGAAGGAAGGATGTTTCCCTTTAGCTGAGTAACTCAGAGCAGAGTAGATATGAGCAAACTGACAATATTGAGGAGGTGCTCCGTCTCACCTGCTCTTGGCTGTGCCGTTCCAGCAGTCATCAGCCTGGGCAACCCTATCTCCAACACAGACTGTGTCTGGCAGTGTAGACCAGAACTTCTTGGCATGCTTCAGCTTCTTCTTCACATCTGTCACCTGGAATAAAGATGAGTTCAGAGATTTATCTTTCAGCTGATGTTCTAGTGTATTATTAAAACTGCATGAATGTATTAGGCTATACTACAATACTAAACAAATTAAAACTATTACAGATCTGAGTTGTAAAAGATAATGTGTGATGTGTAAACTCTTACCAGTCGGTCCATGTTGGTGCCGGCTGCGGTGGTCGGTCTGGTGTCCGGGCTGTAGGGACGGAAGCGGCCAGGGAAGCCCGAGTCTTTAGTAGAACGCTTGGAGCGATACATGGGTTTAGGCTGTCCACAACCCTGGAACACCTGAAAGACCAAACCAAGGTAGAATTAGCATTTCAGCATTAGCAACAAACATGTTTTTTTTGTATGTTTTAAGGACTGCAAAAAACAAGGATGCCGTGGTTCCATTTAATTTTGTTCTATAAAAATAAAGGCAAAAATGAACATACATAGAACATACTAGTGCATCTCAAATTTTATGAAAAGTTACTTTATTTCAGTAAAATTCTGTTCAAAATGTGAAACTCATGAATAATACAGATGTATTACACACAGAGTGTTCTATTTTAAGCGTTTATTTATTTTATTGTTGATTATTATGTCAATGAAAACCCAAAAATCAGTGTGTCCTGCTGGAAAATGAAATCCGCATCTCCATAAAAGTTATCAGCAGAGGGAAGCATGAACTTAAGACTTGATGTAATACAGTGGATTAACACCAGCAGATGACATGTTTCTCCAAACCATCACTGATCATCAGTAAATTTTATATTTCATTTGTAAATCAAGGGAGCAGAGTCTGGAGGAAGAGTGGAGAGACACACAGTCCAAACTGCTCGAGGTCTAGTGTGAAGTTTCCACCAATCAGTGATGGTTCTGAGAGACTTGTCATCTGCTGTTGTTGATCCACTGTGTTTTATTATCAAGTCTAAAGTCAGTTTTATATTTAAGAACACAATGCTTAACAAGTCACTCACCTTCTGTGAGACCTGCATGCTGTTCTCCTGCATGTTCATGATGGCATCAGAGATCTTCACATCAATGGGGTCCATCACGGACTCAAAGTTAAATGGCCCCTCCAGGCGCTCAGCCAGACTCAACATGGCATCTGAAAGTTAAACACACAAAGAAACCCATGAGTTAAAAACAAGTACAAAATGTACTTTAAAAAGTTAATAAAGCAGTAAAGAATAAGTGCACCACACAGTAGTATTGTTTCCTCAGCTAATTAGAAAGTGCTTCAGCAGATGTGGTGGCATAAAGGGCACAAAGAACACGAATCAGTGCCAAAGTTCATTCACTGGTGATTCACAGGCTTTGCAGTAAGTGATCTCTACCACAGGGGGGAGCACTGAGCTAGCGTATGGGTCTCTGCAGGCTGTGATCTTCCCAACTAGTAGGCACCCCAATTAAGGCAGCACAAAGCTGACATGCTGGGTGAGCAAAACCAGTCCCAGCACTCTCCCGGACAGAAACTGTGCACATGGGCATGTGGGTATATGTGTGTGTGTGTGTGTGTGTGTGTGTGACCATACTGATTACACATTCACAAGAACTATACCTCACTACATTAATCACACAGTGGGAGCAAAAAAAATATTTCCTTTCACTGACTTATTATTAACCAGTGTCAAACACTAATGCAGTCCTGCATTTAAATGTGGATGTTGGAATTTCTGAGTTCCAAGAAGAAAATTTTAACTGGAACGTCCCCAGAAGTCAGATTTCCTACTCAGAAAGTTGAGAAAGTTTCTCAAACCCAGAGTTCAGAATGAGAGATGGATGCACTGCATATCAACAACAGTAAAAGTAGTAGTATTACAGTTTAATAGCACTTCTCTCACACAGTACTTTCCAACTTCTATCTGTGGACATGTTTTCATGGTCTTTGGAAAAGAAAAAAAAAAGAGTAAAAAACAACAGTTTTTTTTCCCTAATATTGTGAACTAGTGTAATTTTATCTGAATACCGCTGCCGCCACATGCCGCTGGGTGTGACGTCACTGTGGGTAAATGAAACGCAGCATAACACTTCACTTTATTAGATATTAGAAAAGTATTAAAGGGTATTAATAGATTTAATACATCCTATAACCTTATTCATTACAGACTGAATGCAGCTGTAATCCAGGAGTGAGCTGTCCAAAAACCTGCCTTTCCAAAATGCCAATTTTTAAAGGAGAACAGAAGGCCACTGTTAACTTTCAATGGAAGTCAACGTAAAAAAACTTAGATTCAAGACATTTTGGATAATTTCTGTGTGTTCATTCATGATAAAATGTAAAAAAAAAAATGAGATAAAATGATTTTGCAGGACTGACAGCATCCTTTTCTTAAATAATCAGTAACTAGATATTTTTGTGCTTGTGTTTGCTGATTAAAGTAGTAGTTTTCTTACAATAATTAACCTCCTAGGACCTGGCGTCCACATGTGTGGACATCACATTTTGGGTTGTCTAGACCACAACACTAAATTTTGCTGTACAAAAGCCTGGTGTCCTCTTATGAGGCCATTATACTGTCACCTACTGGTGACAGTGGAGTTCAAAACATTACAGTTTCTTTCAGAAATTTAAATGAACTGTAAATACAGTAAATGTTTTTTTTTTTTTTTTACTTTATTGTGTTGAAGCAGCACTTCAAATGAGCCATCATTACTAATTGCGACTTCATTCTGTTCTATCGAAATATAAAACTAAAGTCCTAATTTTGCATTGATGTAGTGCCAGAAAAACAATGACCAACAGTTACAGGCTGTTATGTTAGTTTAAGCTGTTTTCTTACTCATATTTAATAATAAGTAAACAAAGAGCTATAAAACTGGACTGAAGTGGGTCTTTACAGGAGTGACACTGTCAAACAACAACCGTCCTCATTTTGTCGGTTTGTTATAAAAGTGGTGAATGTGTGTGTTCACACCTCTTCAGTAAGTCATTGACTTGTCCTCACTCTAATATCTTACCCAGGAAGTTGTTCCACTCGGTGTCCAGGTCGGCCTGGTTGGCCAGGCAGCCGCGCATCACGTTCAGGCAGTAGTTTTTACAGGGCTTCAGTGCCACCTGGCCTGAGCAGTACGGGCAGTACAGCATCTTCATCGCTGCTCTCACGCAGCTCGGAGACGCACTGACCTGTGGAGGAAATGAGAGGGTTGGGGGAAGGGAGAGGGGGTCGTTAAAAGTGAACCAAACAGATGGAAAACCGTCAGCAGAGGTTGATGAGTAACCAGACCTAATTTGGGGAACAGGATGGAGTGTAATTGCTGATAAACTAATGGAGCAGAAACAGTGCGGTGAAGATACAGCTTATCTCTTATAAGACTGACCCAATATCAGTGCTGTTTGCTCAGTGTTTTCATCATTAACCCTGTGCAGGAGGATGTTGTTCTACATTTTATTGAAGGGGGAGAAAAGCCACTCTCCTCACTAGACTCGTAACTCCATGACTGGTACGGCTGTCTTATGTCTGTTTTCCCAAAACAGGGATTAAACCTAGTCATAGACAATATTTTCCTTTCAATGGAAAATCTCTATTCAAAAGAGTAGGCTTAATTCATGTCTGGGAAACTGGCCCACTAGATTTATAATATAATAAACAAAACAGCTTGAAGTCAGGATGCAACTAAAACCCAATCAGGATTAATTATCTTAAAAATTAAGCAGCTACTGAACTACCTGTTCATACCTGATCACTTCATGCATTTTGAGTTTCCTGATTATGTCTAGACTGCCTAGGGAGGAGTTTTGGTTGATAAATGTTTTAGGTAGACTACAGCATTTACAATGCTCCAACACATGGCTCAAATTCATCTCAGATCACCTCCTGAAGTGAAACGGATTTCAGGGTTCATACACATATTACCCAAAAAATTCCCACTTTTCCATTTCTTTATGGCAAATGACCATATGATTTAAAAAATCTGTGCAGACATGGAGAATCAACTAAAACAATAATTTAAATTCATTATAGTAGGTCTAAAATAAATCAGATACAATGTTGACACACAATCTTTAATGATAAAATGTGTGTCAGATCCTGAGAGCTTCATTGTTTAGGCTTAAATTACTGAATTAACTCTGAGCTGACGCATATGTTAGCTAAAAATAGATTTTCTTTATCGATAAACTGAGAAACAAAGACTTTGTAGACCAAATTTTCACGACGTTTCCAAAACTTTCTGGGTATTTTTATTTTCACAAAACTTATCCAGGCCTGGAAATTACTAATTTCAAATTTCATGACTTTTCTAGGTTTTTCATGACTTTGGTAAGGCAGCTGAAAGAATGAAGAAAATTTCCAGTGACCTATTTAAACCTCTTTCATACATTAGAATAAAGTTGTATGATCAGTGGAAGGAAGGATTTCTTCCTCCTCCAGCTCTGAGGGAGTTTTTCCTTGCCTCCGTTGCTCACTGGGGGTTCTTTATTATATGTTCAATGTTTGGTTTGATTCTCTGTACTGTGATCACATTTCTGTAAAGTTGTAAAAAGCACCATACAATCAAATTTGATTTGATCTGAGAAATCCATAGCTCATAAAATTAATTTTTTGTTATTTAAGGAACCCAAAACCCCACTTCCCAATACAACCCCTGGTCACTCACCGTGGAGACTTTGCTGACGACGTCAGGGATGAGCGCCAGGCCGAGGGTGAAGGTGCGAGCTGCCACGAAGGCCCGGGTCAGCTGCAGCTTCAGTTTGCGCGGCACGTCTCCGAAGGGCTTGAGCTGATCCGTGTGCCGGCTCACGCACTCCATGTAGCCGTCGGTGAACTCGTACTGAACGTTGACCAGCCGGAACATGCGCTCCAGCAGCTCGGCCCAGAACTCGGACAGCATGGAGTCCAGGTGCACGGCGGCGCCCCCGGAGGCGTAGTAGCGGCGCAGCTCGTGGAAGAAATGCTTGAACAGCTCGGCGTTCTTTACGTACATCACGCCGTAGGTGCGCACGAACATGTCATGCAGCGACTTCTCGGCGTTGGTGAGCAGCTCTTTGAAGAACTCTGAGAGATGCAAAGGGATAGAAGGAGGGAGGGAGGAGAGGAGAGAGAGGAGAGGAGAGGAAGAAAAAGATAACATGTTAAGCTCTAAACATACCAGAGCTTGATAAATGAATATTCCATGTGTGTGTGTTATTTCCTGTGGCAGAACATGAAGCTAAAGTATTCTACTCTGGGGAGATGAGACAAATTGCCCTAGTCAACTTGGACAGAATGGAATTTGCACCCAGTAAGGGTGCCAGCTTTCGACGATTCTTACCAGAGGACCAGCTACACATTTCCATATATATTAATAATTATTATTATTTTTTTTTTAATAAATCTACATTTTTGTTTCTCCCATGCTTGTAAATCCAGCCACTGCCCCTTTTTGAAATGCCAACGACTGTTTTGCCAATGCAGTCTGAGGAAAGCACTGCATCCCCAGCTCTGATAAATAGCCAACAGATGCAGCTGTGGTAGCCAGAATCACCAATAGAACTGACAAGAGGAAAGAGGGCACCATCTTGCACGGTCACAAAACCTACTTTTTAGTTACACACAGTTTTATATACTCATAAATAATGGTTTGGAAGATATAATTTTACATTCCTCACCTACCACAGTTTAGTATGTGTGTTCCTGACTAAAACATACATGAAATATGTATAGAACCCAATAGATAACATTCATGTAAGCAAAAATGACATAAGTGTTTTTTTGTGTGGTAGTTATGTTAGGTTATACACATTGTAAAATAAATGAACAAGACCTCAATAATTTTAGCTTATTTTAATTGTATTTAATTTTATATTAGTCTCTTTGGTTCACAATATCCATGTTATCAACTTATTGTACAGCATCAAATGGAGAAAATCAAAGCCTCATCTGCCCACTCAGAAAGAACACAGTTTCAAATGGGCTCAATCAGACTCTGGCTGCTGATGGCAAATCAACCTGACCCGGTGTTCGAGGCCATGATTCTCGGGCCATGATGTCAGAGTCTTGGCCTGCTCAGGCACTCGAAGCCCCCCTACATACACATGTTAAAACACTTGATTACTTTAAGCTGACAGAATGTAAATCGGGGCATTTCTCCGAGGATAAAAGCGAGCTGCTCTCACTACTTAGGAACTTGTTGGCCAAATCCACATTACTTTGTCATTAGAATGACACTCTGGAGAGCAAGATTTAATGCTGTGCAAAGGTCCAGGGCCCGAGTTGCTCTTCGCCTCTGGAAAACCCACTAGGGCTGCCAGCGAGGCCAGAAAAGCACAGGGTTATTATCTAAACACATTAATGCATATTCCATTTGACCTAACATTGTTCCCAAACAACATTCCCCTGCAGTCCTCACGTCTTTAAGGCCAAGGAAAAAGTTCCAGCACTGAAGAAAAGTGCTGAGAGGGTAAGAAATGCAAGGGGAGGGGTGTAATGGGGGGGAGAGAAGAAGTGGAAGAAAGAATGAAGTGCAGTTTGCCGTCGTTCAAACGGTAATGTCTCTCCCATCAAGCCGGTTGAGACTGACCGACCGCCATCAATGGCATTTTTCTGTTGTCACATTCCATTCCCCCCTTCTTTCTCTCAGCGCTGCTCCTGCGCCGTCCTTCAGAGAGGGGCTTTCAATAGGATTACTGAATAATGCGGACCCCCCTCCCTGAAAAGGGACCTGTACCCCGCCTCGAGCCCCTCTCTCATTCCCTCTGCCTTGCTTTCAGTTCATCAGTTCCTTCAGAAGGCCCTCTTCAGTGAAGACAGGGAACAATGACCTACTTCATCCTGTGGAATGTCAACTCCCCCCAACCACCCCCACCCTCACCCTCCCTCACCCCCAAATAATCCAGCCTCTCTCTCCCATGAAACTCTTTCCCCACAACTCCTGCCTTTTCTTAATCTGAACAAAATGAGAATTCCACTGAAAACACTTCACCTTTCTCTCTCTCTCACGAATACGCGCACACATGAACACAAACACAAACAGGCACATAAACAGCTTTAACACACACTCGCGAGATGTTCTGGTCTGTCTTTTTTCAGTTCTGTTACAAACACTGGTAAATGTTCTTTACATATCAGTCAATACCCAGTACCAATCTGGTACCACTGTTAATATAAGAGTAATTATTGAAATATATACCTGTAACACCATAAGGGAAACAGATGAGGCCTCAGAGCTAACGTTTAAACTTAGAACATTTATACTTTACAAACTTTCTATATTGTAAAACAATATATATATATATATATATATATATATATATATATATATATATATATATATATATATATATATATATATATAACAGCTTAACAACTGAGTACGTTCTTGATCTTGTCAAAGACTCTCATCCCCTGTGCTTTAGGACAGATGTTTGCTTTGGTCTTTATTGAAAAGATCCATGACCTTTATTTTAACAACAGACTAGATGTTTGTGTCATTTTTGATTTACTAACATACTCTAAACATTAGCAATATCACTGTATATAACTGAATAAAATGATATGTACATGTGTTTGGTTTCTTTAAAATATGCAGTTGTTAGCTGCCGGTGTATTTCACTCACTTTTAAAAATTGTGCGCACCAAAGCTATGAGTGCATCTCTATCAGTATATGATCCTAACATCCCGATTTGGTGCATCTCTACATACACCCAGCTTCTGTTCTCCCTGCATTTTCAACATTACACCTTTTTCTTCTTTTCCAGCTTACAGAAGAAAACACCCCAGAACTGGTTGGTTTTAACGCATCCAATGTGCTGAGCGTATGTTCTTGTAAAAGCTATTTTGAAGCGCTAGGCCTGGCACGCTTATAAACACACAGTCCCAAACCCCCCCCACATACATACACACACAGGCACTGTCACACTTCCACCTCACACTGGCACACACTCAGCAGAGCGATAGGTGGTGTGTGTACTGGGGTGGAGGGGGTGAGCCAGAGGCCTTTTTCCAGCCTCTCTCCTCCTCCCAGACCCGCTGTGTAACCAGGGATACCGGAAACATCGCAGCCCCTGCGCTGAGCCCTGCACCCTCAGCCCCTGACCCGTACAGCGCGAGGAACCCGCGGGCACTAGGCTCCACGCTCCACTGATGGAGATTAGAACCAAAAGGGCCGAGGCATCCCCCTCCCTGAAGGCATGGAGGAATGCCAGAGCTGCCACAAGTTTAAAGCCAGGCCGGACAGCCCTGATTGGGAAAACTGAGGTTGGGGGAGTGAAGGCGGGGGAAGAACAAGATCAGTGAAGATCTGTTCACAAATTTTCACTGGATTAAAGCCAAAACCCAGCTTGTGTACACAAATGTAGTTGGGCAAACTCAATAACCTAACAATAAGGGCCCTGTGATTATTTCTGTGATGCAGTGAACATTAAAAAAATGAAAGACGATGTAAAACTTAGAAATGAAAACAGATTTTAGTTAAAAGACAAAAATACATTTAAAAAATGTAAAATAATAAATAAAAACTGAAAACCATTCAAAAACTGGAAACCATCACGCTTCTGTTAAGACAGATCTTGGAGATCTAACTTTTTTACTTGCACTTTTTGCAAGTAAACAGATATTTAATGAGTAATACTATCATGTACAGTGTTTTGTGTATTTGCTTTGTGACTTTAAATACGTGGTTGTTTGTCACAGGTGTATTTCACTTGTTTTCAAATGGTGCACACCAAAGCTTTAAGTGCTATTTCTGCCCTTATGTGGAGAAGCTGCTAAATTCAACTACAGATATATAAATGTGTAGAAATGTCTTGTTATATTTTAGCAATCAATACAATTTAAATTTAAGACATACTGTGTCACTTTTCTATTGTTTTTATTGTTGTAGAGGATAATGCATATTTCTTTACAGACAGACAGACCCGTTTAAAAAATATCATCATATTACCCTATTTAATGCAAAGAACAGCACACTTTCCTCCCAAATGCTTCTTCATGTAGTACTTGGAAATGTTAATGTTTAAATCAAGTCTGCAACCTGATTCAAACACGCAGTACATATCAAGCAGAAATGTCTGAGCAAAGTGAAACTCAAATCCTATAAATAACAAAACATTTCAACTATGACAAGTACAAAAGATGACCTTTATTATTTCTGCACTCTTTACCTGTTCCAATAAACCTGAGAGAACCTGAGAACCTGCGAACATCACAAGGTTCCACGGCTGTAGGCTACGTTAAACACGCATCTTGCTTCATCATTAAACGGGAGTTTATGGCATGTAGGAGTCTGCCAGCAAGCACACAAGCTTTGGATCTGTGTTCTGATTTTTCCATTAAAGCGAGCTCTGTGGCCCGCCATTGGTTGAGAGAAAGTGTGTGAAAGGTTATGTGCGAGGGTCCTCGTTGGGAGTAGTGCTGCATAACTTTGTCAAGGGTGCTTGATTCGGCACGGACAATTTTTCCTGGCTTTTCTGAGGTGGACCACTCCAAATAGGCCATTCTGTCTTTCTGCAGGACTGTTCAGTCTTCCGCGCTGCAGTTCTCCTGTGACCTGCTCACTTGTACCCCTTCCAGGGAAAACAGGGAGTAACAGTTTAACATGTGTCCACAATACTGCGGAGGCACAAAAAACATTAAAATAACACAGAAGAAGCTTCCGGCCGACTGAGCGCCGTCTTTTTTCATCTACCCGTCCGTCCAATTCTCTCCTCAACCCGTCTTTCTTGCTCTTTCTTTTCCCAGCCAGTAATTGCTCCCCATTTGTGCCAATTAGTTGGTGAGCTCCTTTCTTTTCTTGTGGGATTGCGGGCACCCTGCTGCGTGGCGCTGGTGGTGCAGGAGATGGGAGTATGGGTAGGGGTTAATCCTGCAGCTTAGACCCCCAGACAACGCTGCTCTGGACAAGGTTAGCCAGACCGGACGCACAAGGGAGGTAACGAACACTCCGAGCACCAGAAGAAAACTATTTCTGGCCAGGAACTTAATTGGCCGTGACGGAAACCTCAAGGCTGTCCGAGCTGAAACCGGTCTCCGCCACCCCCGCCCACATGCTACACTTCCTTACGCTTGTATGTTTATGTTCATTTAGCTCGTTTGGTCGTAATGAGCGTTTATCTTTAGTATACGCTGTACATGTTCTGCTGGATTCCCAGCTGACTGAGAATCTGACCAAGATTTGTTTGCAGGGTTCATCTTGTATATCTTGTACATCCGCTGTAAATACATTCGATGCCATTTCCTGTGCCTGTGGCTCAGTCGAGAGGAAACGCTCGTTTTGGGACGCCTCAATATAAACAGAGTAATCTAGAAGAGTCACTTCTGCTGCTGGGAAATTTACCAATTTACCTACCTTCACTCTATCCTCATGGAAACTTCACAGCTTTTTTTATGTTTACAGCAAGGGTATACGATATGCAATGATCCTAAAATTGATCTAAGCTTTAATCTCCTCAAAGTTTTATAATGATAATAAGAAAAACAATTTACTGATTTAAAACACTCACTATATATCGCTTTGTTTACAGTATCGCAATATATTGGGATATAATCAATCGTTTCATGATATGTAATGTATTGTTTAGTGCTTGGCAATACAAATCCTGTCCATAGTTTACATTAGTAGGGGTGTACAATATAAACAAAGAAAAAAATCGGTAGTTCAAGCTTCTGAAGGTTTTCCGATGCTTGAATGCACTCATGTTTCCCAAACTAAGAATTATTGGATCTGTGGATCACTATCTTGCTCTACCTCACTCCACATCCAGCCTAGTTAGGTCACATGAGCATGTAAGCCTACAGTCTTGAAGGGTTCCTTCTGTTGCTGAATGCAGGTAATTTAATTTGAGTTTACTGAGGTACTATGGAAGAGTTTAAATAATGCCCTGAGTGATATAGTACAGCCCTACTTTACAGGCATTTCAAGGCAGGTCAACATAATGTTTAAACTAGTGTGCCTGTCTGTGTTGTGGGCAGACTGCATTGTTGCTGTAAGAGCATATAGCACGTTACTGGCGTCTTAGGGCCATTTAGCTCATTAAACCAAGTGCCTGAGCCTTTTTCACAGTGTGCACAGACCAGCACTTCTAAGCTTATTCCCACGCTAACAGTTCAAAAGGGCTGAGAACCTGAAGCTGGAGGAGAAATGAAAGGCAGAACCGAGTGATGGCAGAGAGAAAGGAAGAGAAAAGGAACAAAAGGCAGAGAGAATGGGAGCGAGCGGAGGAGGGGGGTGAGGAATCAGACTGCCACAGCATTCCGACACGTCACATTCCTGCTCACATCTGGCTGCAATACACACATTCCCATTCAACATCACTCTCTGAGCCCTTTTTTCTTTTTAACATTTTAACACAGACACACACCCTCCCTTAAAACAATCCATCAGCAACATCCATTTTCATAAAGTGCAAAACTACTCATCCTAGTGTGTGTGTGTGTGTGTGTGTGTGTGTGTGTGTGTGTGTTGGTGTAAGGACATTTTTGTCCATCCCTTTCCAGTATATTCTCTCTTGACACATCTCTGGGTGCTTCTGAATTGCATTCTTATTACTAATCCTAACAAGATTTTGAGCATAAAGTATTTAGCTAGTATAAATTTAAGTGTTACATTTTAGTATACTCAAAAACTCATGATATACACACTACCAGTCAAAAGTTTGGACACACCTTCTCAGGTCATTCAGACTATGAAGGAACACATAAGGAATCATGTAGTAACTTAAAAGTGTTAAACAAACCAAAATACTCTTGTCTGGGGTGCTGTTAGTGTTTGGTTTCTAAAGCTTGGAACTCTGATGAACTTATCCTGTGCAACAGAGGTAACTTCTGGTCTTCTTTCCTGGAGCGGTCAAAGTACTTGAAATGTTTCAAATTGACTGACTAATTTTTTCTTAATGTTTTTTTTTCTTTACTAAGTTAAGTAGATTTAGAACATTACTCTGAGCTATTCACTGTATACCTGTAACTCTACCTCTTCCCTACTTTACAACTGATGCTCTCAACCACTTTATTAAGAGACAAGAACTCTTGATGAGTTCAGCACAGCTGTTAACCGAAAGCCTGAATTCCAGATGACCCTACCTCGTAAAGCTGACTGAGAAAATCCAGCCAAGATATGCAAATCTGTCATCTAGGCAAAAAGTGCTAGTTTGAAGAATCTAAAATATATAACATTCCAGTTTAACACTTTTATGTTTATTAATTATTTTATGTTTTTCTTTATAGTTTGGATGTTTTTAGTACTAATCTACAATGCAAAAAAAAAAAAAAAAAAAATGTGAAGGTCACATGACACTCATGACACCCTCTAAACTTCAGGAACTGTCTAGTTTATGCCAGCCACTGCGTAATCCGGGTAGCCATTCGTGCCACAGCTCTTGTGCCAGAAAGGCAGCCCGGCTGAATCCATTTCAAAGCACCAGGCTGCCCTGCCAAAGACACTCCAGTTGGACTGTCACAAATCGGCCTCTTGTTTCCAATCACGATGAGCACACCACTGCAAAACTACATGAGCGAGTGTCTGGAAGAGAGATGTGTCATCACTCCTTATTCTGCCTTGTTTTATTTGAGAGTGCATCTAACATCTGTGGTAAGGTAAGCAGCAGCAAGAATAGCCTCATCAAGCTCTGAGAAAAGAGCTTATGACTCAGACTGACTCAGGGCTCTGTCTTATCTTCTGCAACTCTTCCAAACAGATAAAATATGGGAAAAATTAATAAAAAACTAAAATTTAAATTGGGGTGAAAGTAAAATATTTAATTGCCAGTCACTTTAAAGCACTTCTATTGGTCAGTTTATGATAAAATTCACAAATTCAAGATTTTGACGCATTTAAATTGTACAAAAATAGAGGTTCCAGCATGATAACAATATACACAGACAGGCCATAAGACACAGGACAGCAGCACGTAAATGTATCAGTGTTGCTGTAAGGTGTTATCTTAGCTTCTGGAAGTTTGGTCCAACTCTCACCTACTGTGAGATATGCTCAATCTCTAACCTCTTTAAAGAAAAAGTTGAAAACATCTTTTTTACATGCACTTTCCACACTGTGTAACTTGCTCTGCTTTGCACACTGTTGGTATTGCTTTTTGTTTTTAGTTTATAATTTGAATATTCTTTAAATTATGATGTCTTGTAGTTTCTTTTAACATTGTTCTTAAACTATTTCTTATATTACATTACAATTTAATTCATTTTATTTCTGTTATAAATGCCTTTTTCTATCTGTAACAGCACTTTTATGCTAATTAAATTGGCTAATTTCCCTTCTTTTAAATATATTGTTTTGAACACCCACTGTGTATGAAAGGTGCTATATGAATAAACTTGCCTTGACTACTGGGCTAAAAACTGGCCAGCTTGCTCATGGCAAGGCAATAAATTCACCACTAAATAGCTAATTTTAGCTAATAGCTAATATTTCCCATACATCTCTATTGTCCTTCTGGGAGTGTTTAACCACTACAGTAACGTTAAATGTTAGTTAGGTTTGTAAAGCAATACATGTGTGTTGGTGAGTTAAATTACAAGGGTACAAGTTCACAATGCAAAGGTCTTGCTGGTCCTGCATTGTCTACAGCTTGTGGAAAACCCTCACATTAGTTTGAGCTGCTGCTGTACAGATTACCAACTTTACACCTGTAAGAGCACGACGGCTATTCAGTGTCACAGGAACGTGCTGAGAAGCATTGAGGCCAGTCAGCAGACTGTATCGGTGGGGTTTTCCCCCGTGTGGGTGAGTCAGCAGTGCTGTCGCATGTTCCCATGCACCCCTTCACCCTTAGCAGAGGGTAAACCTGATCCCCCTCCCCCTGACTGATATTTACAGCCACATGCACTGGAGGGAGGAAGCCTGGCTCTGCGTGGGGGTGTGTGTGTGGTCTGTCTGAGAGCTTTTTGTGCAAGTGTGTATGTGTGTGTGTGTGTGTGTGTGTGTGTATAGGACAGATGACTGTAGGATTCTGGGAGACAGGTGGAGAGACGACGGGACAGACAGCCTGTGTGTTTCTGGACAGGCGGAGGTGTCCGTCAAGGCTGCTGACCCCGAGCAGAGTAGGTCCCAACACACACTTGAACGCATTTAAGGTCTCAAACGTGTCAAATTACATAATATAATATAATATAATATAATATAATGTAAAGTTAAATGTTTCTCTATGAAAGTGTCAGTTCTGAGATCTGGCACATTTCGCTGATGTCCAATGAAAAACATTAATATTAGTTTTATCTATTATTTGAACACCACAGCTGCTCAAGCACTCTTTAAATAAATATTGATCAATAAGCCAATTAGAAATGGTCTTAAATACTTGCAAAAAATAGTTACATATTTAAAACACTGAAACTTTACACACACAGAGACATTTTATCTTCTTAATGATCTTTATTCACACTTATCCATGGTGCTATAGTAAATTTTCTGCTACTTTCCTACTCCCCTTTATATTTTGTGTGTTTATTCTGATGTCTATATTTTACTCTATTTAATTTTACTCTATTTTATTTCATCTTTATCTATTTTAACAATTGGTCTTTGGGTGTAACTTCACTGTGAGAATACAATACATGTACCACATGTGATGTGAATGAAACTCCTATTTTACATTTAACTTCAAGTTATTCTTGTCTTCTCCAACAAGTGTCCCTCAACTGAGATGGATCCACTTATGGTGCTTTCACACCTACCTTGTTCAGTCTGGACCTTCCAACTATTCAGTTTGGTCTGAACCAAAATAGCAAGTGTGAGAAGGTGATGCAAACGACCGTCCAGACCAAAGGATTAAAATAGGTTTTCTTGGCCTGGATCAGTGGAACCATGATCTGGTTTGTTTGCAGTGTGAAAACACTATTTTAGACAGTTCAGATCAAGTTAAAACACTCTTAACCTTCACTGCTGTGCATAAGTGCATAAGTGTCTGTGACAGAGTGTGAGACTGTGCTTACGGTCGAAGTGTTGGTGTCTCTGGGTGAAGGTGCTCTGCAGGGTAGAGCTTAGCTGAGAGACCGGGGCCTTCAGGTCTGTGCGGCTCTGCTGACTCAGCTTCTCCTCCATCTCCAGAGTACAGCAGGAGAAACCTTGAGGACACACCTTCAGGTGGGCTCCTGATAAACACAGAAGAAAAGAGGGAAGAGTTATTTTACTAAATATACATGCCACAAAATAAAATAAAACACGAGCAGAACATTAAAGAAGAAAAGAAGAAAACGTGTTAAATGAAGGCACTATGATTTCTGTGTTGCAGAGAATACAGATTACTAAACCACAAAAACAGATTTTTAGAAATTATGTAAAAAAAACAAAAAACAAAACTTAGACTGAACAGCTGTCCGTCACGGTACAATTTGTGAACACTGAGACCCAAGAATACACATCGACCAAACAATACACACACACACAGACTGTAAAATTATAATATTTTACAAGGTTTTGAACACATGCTCAAACTATTCTATAAATATACAGCTATGGAAAAATTAAAAAGATCACTTCATTTTCTGAATCAGTTTCTCTGATTTTGCTATTTATAGGTTTATGTTTGAGTAAAATGAACATTGTTGTTTTATTCTATAAACTACAGTTAACATTTCTCTTAAATTCCAAATAGGAATATTGTCATTTAGTGCATTTATTTGCAGAACATGAGAAATGGCTGAAATAGCAAAAAAAAGCAGAGCTTTCAGACCTCAGATAATGCAAAGAAAACAAGTTCTAATCAAGTTTTAAGAGTTTAAAAATCAATATTTGGTGGAATAACCCTGGTTTTTAATCACAGTTTTCATCCATTTTGGCATGTTCTCCTTTATCAGTCTTACACACTGCTTTTGGCTAACTTTATGCCTGCACTCTTGGTGCAAAAATTTAAGCATTTCAGCTTGTGATCATCCATCTTCCTCATGATTATACTCCAGAGGTTTTCAATTTGGTAAAATCAAAGAAACTCAATTTTAAAGTGGTCTAATTTTTTTCCCCAGAGCTGTATATAGTTATATTATACTCATCAAAATTGTTTCAATCGATACAGCATTTTTGGAACTGTGCATTTTTACTAATTTCTGTGTCCCTTTGTAAGTTGATTATGCATAAATCAAAAACTAACTAGCATTTAAAGGCCTTTAAACACAAATCTTAGCAAATCCCACTCCCCCACTTATTACTGCAGACACCTATGACTCAGTTTATTACAAATAAAAAAGGCTGGGGGCTATTTGTGAACTTGTGTTTGGATAACCAACACTACATGAAACCAACTGAACGACTCAGCATGAGCAAAAGCTTCCAAGCTACATTTAACGACTTCTTCACCCTGAAACAGCACTGACCCGTGCTCCCGGAGCGAGAGGGGCAGCGCTGGGCGAGGAGAGGGGGCCGAAGCGAGTCGGACGCTACATTAGGAAGGGGGGCTGAATGCGTAGTCACAGCTGCAATAATGTTTTGTTTTTCTTTCTTTTTAATGCGGTTGCTGGAATTCAGGGAGAACACTAGGGGCCTTTCAGCGGACTCGACTCCAACAGGCTGTTTGGCTTCCCCTGCCAGCCTACTGGAACTGTAGCCACTCCAGTCTACACACTGCAGCCTGCAGACAGACACATCCACTCATTCACAGCTTCTGCTGCCAGCCCCATTTACAACCCCGCTCAAACAACCGGGCCCAGTGACTGAGGCAGCTTTAACTCCCATCCTCAGCCTTTTCTAACCGAAAATAGAACGTGAGTGAAGACGGGCCTGTCATGATAACTGACAAATAATAGTTTTGGGCAGTATACTGTATTGTTGCAGAAATAACTATAATTAATTATATTCCTGTCTTTTTAAGACATTTTATGTCACTGATATAGCTAATAATAATATATTAAAAAGCTAAACTAGAAGGTTACACATTACTGTTAAAGACCAATGAGAGTTAAATTTTTAAGAATATTCACACTTGTTTAAATGTTTAAATGGCTTTAAAAGTTTAAATCTTGGTTTAAGCTAATGGACTTTGCTTATTAAAGCAACAATCTGTAAGTTTTGGGGATTTAGAGACCTCTCTGGTGAGAATGTGTAATTGCACAGAGCAAGTTAAGAGTAATTTAAAAGGAGGTAAATTCAGGTATAAAAATAAATAAATTACACGGTTTAGTTAATTTTTTTTCATGTATGAAATGCTGTCAAAATGTAAAGTGCAATTACACTAATAAACCATCAGACCACTCTGTTTAAGAATGAATATATTTGATATATATTTGTGTTGTCTCCTCACAGTATCAGAAATACTACTGCTTTCATATCTTAGGGACTGCTGCTTTTAAACAAACACAATAAGTAAAACTGAGCTCAGCAAAAAAGTATTGAGGTTATGTTCATATGTTTTATGACCTAATTGAAGAAAATATATTTTAAGGGGGAAGTTAGTAAGTTTGCAGTACGACTTGTCTGATCAGAGTGTCTGCTAAATGTGTGTCTGCTAAATACTGTAAAGTGAGTAGCTGCTGAGAGCTTGCAAATAATCACCATCGCCACAAAATCTCCAGCAGGAATTGTCACAGTGCTCACTGCCAGCCCTGCGATGGTGTGTTAATGTGGGAGAGAGGCGCCGCCCTGCGCATAAAAGTGCCAGGCTTATTTACAAACATTTGTCCTTGGACTTCCCAGAGACACGACATGGGTGGGATTGAGATCGAGATCGCTGGGTGATCGGCCGCTGGCACGCTAGCAGCTAAATCATAAAACAGCATTCTGAGGATTTGGAGTTGATCTAAAAATGATTTGTTTATTATTACAGAAAGAGAGAAAGCACAGCAAGCTGAGGTCCACTGCCTACATTTCAGTAACATCATCAGTATACACTCACACACACACACACTGAGCACCTGATCCCACCCTGCAGGGCCCCAAACCAGCTGCACCCCTCACTCTTCAGAGCTCCAGTCCAGGCTCAACAGTGTGCTGCCCACACAGGCCCTTCCATCACACTCCAGCCCAACACTCAGCTCTTTGTACAGAGGTGAACCGAGGGGGTGGGGGGTGGTCCTGGCTGGAGCAAGTGAAACACGCATGTAAATATAAGGAAAAAAACACCTTTGAGTGGAAAAGAACCTTAAGACTAGTACACTGTGTTACGGCCTAGCTAACCAAATAACTGGAAACTACAAAAACTACAACGTTTGTTCCTGTGCCTAGCTGAAGGCCACCTGCACATTTTAGCCTGGATAAATCAGACCCTGGTTTGTTTTCACACATGGTGTGATTCTTTGAGGCAGGTGTAAATAGAGAAACCAAAAGGGATGAAATTCAAAGGACATCATGATTTGATGCCTAAGATTACGATGAAATCATGATATTGATATACTCCTAAATAAGCAAATACCAGGAATTATGGATGTATTGGTGTCGGTTTTACAAAATATCCTAACCAATATTCTTCACTGCTGGTTTATCCTATTCATTTGATTTGTGCCACCACATTAAGTAATGAAGCAGTAACTTTTTTTTAGTACCATATATTTTGCACTATAAAGGTGCACGTAGAATCCTTTTATTTTCTCAAAAATCGTCAGTGCGCCTTATAAGCCGGTGTGTCTTAACAAGCTACATGGGACGAACTGCTAGCTAATATTGCCCTGAGGGTTCCTCAGTGTAGCGTTGTCATTTACTAGCACTAAGCACTGCAAAAAGCTGCTTGCGCTGCTGATAACCGTGTTAAAGTAGTGAAAATGTAAACTTACTGTTAGTAAATGGAAGCGCTTTGCTTATCCGAAAAAAAACTGTTTTCAATTTGACTTTGTTCATATAGCATAGAGCGCCTATGTTTTAATAAAAACATCCATATTTGCCACCATGTATCGATAACGTATTACAAGCGAAAACAATGCGATAAAACAATATCTATATTTTGTAATCACACTAGGTTAACAACCAATACAGACACACTAAGACCCTCAATAGGAGATGGTCTTTCAATTGCCGCTGCTCCATATTAAGATCTACAAAAACATGTTATTTGTTGTGACGTATTTTAGTGTGCTTAGATTAATGTTCCCTGTGTGGAAACAACCCAACCCAAACTAACCCAAACTAAGGGGAAAAACACTTAAACCGACTCAGACCACAGCAAATAAGCTATTAGTGTGTAAACACCCCAAAACAGGCAGCGATAATGCAAATAAAAAAGGGCAAAGTCACAATTTCCCAAGAATGCAGGTGCAAACACAGCAGCATGATAGCACATGGTGCAACCTCCAACTTCTGCTGTTTGCAGATGTCCTCAACCATGACACACTAAACAAGACTCTCCCAGTTACAACAGCCAGGCAAAATCACATCAGCTACACAGGGCGTGGATAATAGTTCAATATGCACATACATTTCCATCATCTCCCAACTCCTTCCACCATTCCAAATTACTTATAGCCTTCAGACTTTCTTAACTGGCTAGATTGGAAAGTTGGAGGTAATCCTCAAGGTAGGAAGGGTTGGTGAACACTGGTATAAAACTACAAAAACATTCAGACAAATTGTACCAATTCCTGCTCACTTGCTGTTTTCAAACAGAGAGATCAACATCTCTGGCTCAATTCTCCAAAACCCAGTATTGATTCTATAGAGTCAACAGACAATTTCAACTAGAATGATCGCGCAACCTACACACATTATATATATATTTTTTTGTTTTTCATTTTTCGCTGTGTATTTTGTCCTGTAGGGCAAAAGCATGACATTTTTGACATGCTTTTTTTAGGTTGACAATGTACCATACTCAAAAAAATAAAGTAAATGTGATGATGGTGTTTTATACATCTTCCACCCCCAATCCCATATGTTTAGTGTATATAATCAATAGACAACCTCCACTAAAAAGACCTAAAAATGCTATATATATTGGAGATTGGAATGTACTTTAAACCATTAAATGTGTGTTTTTTTGTTGTTCTGGGTAGCTGGGTGTTTTATGCTGTAGGGCAGTGGAGTGACTGAGTATGATGGTCTGCTTTGAGATGCTTATCTTAGGTGAAGAATTTCAGCTAAACATAAAAACAGCTCATTTTAAAGTTGTTTTTAAAGAAAGAAAATACCAGAGCGATTCTCGAGATTTCAATGTTTGTATTGGAAAAGTGGTAATACATGCCATAATGTAGAAAAAGAATAGAAATGTGATAGTGGGTGATTACCCATCTCCCCACCCCCCAATCCCATATGTTTAGTGGTCAGTGCTTTTTCCTATAAATCCTAATGAGTCTGAGTAATTCCTCCATTAAGAAAAAAAAACCCTGCTGTTGCTTCCTGTTGACGTCCTGCATTACCAGCAACAACCCATTTTGGTGGCGCGAGGAATGTGGAGGAAACCCAAATTAGCTCTCATGCCCTCGTACCTCTACCCACCCCACCTTCTGCCATGGTGTGGCCCTCCCCTTGCCTTTCTCCCAGCAGTCCCAGACAGACTTCAACCCCTACAGCTCTGCAGCAGCACCACCACCACCAGCCTCCGAGCTTAACCATCAGGGCCAAAGGTTAACAGCCACTCCTCTGAGAGAGGCCGTGCACTCTGACCTCGCTGGGCTTTGGCCAGCAGACCCACCACCAGCGCTCGCGCACACACACACACACCAGCCTACACACACACACACACGGCTCCACCAGCCCTTGGCCCTCCGAGTCAGAAGTTGTAAATTCCAGAGGGGATTATTTCAGGCCGTCCGCCACTATAAATCGCTCCAGCCGCCACATCAACATACTGTTGCCAAAAAGAAATAGAGTAATGGGGCATCTTTCTTGGAGGATGCCTAACTAGACACACACACTGAACCCTCGGTCTCCACTAGGCTTAGCCCGACTACGATTAGACGTCCTATCAGCAAATATGACATCTGTATACGTCCCCTGGGTAAAATGAGTACTCCCAAAAATCAAACTACAACAACTTTCCCACAAACCAGTTCCAACAAATAATTAACAACACACGCATGTCAAGGCAATATTTAAGAGAGGCCATAAAGATGATAAAATCGCTTCAACCACAAGAAATAATCCAAAAAGAAACTGGGGAAAAACTAAAGAGAAATAAAAGGACAAATCTAAACGACATGTTATTTCTCAGCAAGGTGAAAATTCCCTGTTTCATCCTGGGAATTAGGGGAAAAAAAATTACTACAGCCTACAGCCAGACATTCGTAAAGAGGTCAAGAACGCATTTGAGAAACACCCACCAAGAGTGCTCTCATTCTTCTAACTACAAAACAAGACAAATCCACCCACCCTACAGTCATAACACGCTGTCTATCCTTACTTTAACACAGGCTGCAATTACCGCTCAGGGAGGGGGGCCTCAGTCTCATTTGTCAGGGATCTTCCGTCTCTCTGCTGCACCCACTCCCTTCTCTACACGACTGAGACCCGGAGACCAGCAGAACATTCAACAGCAATGCAGACTAATCCTGGTGGAGCAGACTACAGGAAACTATGTTTGTCCTTTCTTAGAAGATGATGTTTTTAATGCAACAGAAGTTATATCTGATATTTGGGTCCTATGATTTTTTTGTCGCAACACATGCCTGATCATTGCGGGTGTATTTCATTCATATTTAAATGGTGCACACCAAAGCTCCACTTCTGAGCGCCACTTCTTCCACTGCCACCTTAAGAAGAAACTGCTCACTTAAACATGGATGTACATAACATAAAACATCTAAACAAAGCTGTATGGATGTGCATTTTCTACAGGTAGATATAACCAAAAAACTTTAATAATTTTGGAGAAAAAAAAAAAGACATTTTCCTATTATTTGCATAAATATAATATTTAAAAAAATGGAACTCGATCTAAATGAGAAAAATCTACACAAACTAACACAATCTGCACAAACACAAATGCTAACTTGTGTTTATTTAGTTACATATTATATTATCCTGAAATACTCATTTTTTTCTCGATTCACAAAAAACAGAAACTTTAAGAAACCAAGAACACTGACTGTTCAAGCTGTTCATCACCAGTCATCACACAAACAAAATAAAAGACCTGCCAGAGAAATAATCACTTTATAGAAGCCTTTTTTGTGTAAAATGTCCTGAAACTCATCATAACGCATCACAATGATTTTTAAACTACACAGTGCAGTTCCACCAGAAGATAGCTGGTTTCTCAGTAGAGTTATCCTATAGAATAATGTCGAGCACATCCTTAAGCAAGCGAAGAAACCCTACACACACACATTCCTGTTACTGTAGACTCAGACTACAGCATCACGATTAAAGGGATGAGCGCCAGAGTGAAACTGAGCAGGAACATTAAGGACAGATAAGCACTGGATATTTGATTTGTAAATCATAGCTATTATGCTCTGCAGTCGTCTCTCTTCCCAAATCTGGCTTTCATGTCGGGGCAAGCCAGCACCGGCTGCTTTCAGCACTCCTCCCTCTCCATTCCAGCTGCAGGAGTAATAGTTTCTCTCCACTCGGCAGCTCTTCCCCACTCGCTGTGTGGCCCCAGGCCATCTTCAGACTGTCCATCTCCTGAAGCACTGAAGGAGGAGTGCTCCACGGCTTCCTGACAAATACTCTCCCCTCCCACCCGAGACTCAGGTACAGTCACTCATACATCAAACTCGGACTAACTGGATCTGTTTATGATTGATTCGGGTTATGATCTATGCTGGATGATCTTCACCTCTCCAGCAGACGTCCTGGAATAAAGTCAGAGTCAAGAGTTGCTGCTGCTGTGAATGTTCCTGGTGGTTGAGCACACATCTAGTACTGCACTTAAGCCTGAGCGATACGGATATAAAAATAGTATATGAAAGTATGTAAAACATTTAAACTATACAGGATAATAATCTCTATTAGAGCACTTTTTAATGAAATGAAATAAGTACACTTAAAAATATATACAGTCAAAACTATATAATATTTATTATGCTAAGATTAAGATTAGTTTGATGAAAATAAACCCGGGTGTGACTGCTCTGTTGCTGTAGTTAATTTATTGTATATTTCGCATTATAAGACACATTTAAAAAGCTTAAATTTTCCCAAAAATAGTCCGTGCACCTCATAATCTGGTGCACCTTCTTTATGAATTCTAGCAGTCAGGTATTAAGGAAGTACAGCGTTATACAGGAGTTTCAGTGAAGTTTCACCAGTACTGAGGCTGGAGCAGTATTAGCATTAGCCGCTAATCGCAGTGCTTGCTCTTTCACCGTTCAGAGGTGAGTATATTGGATTGTAGTCTATGCATTTACTGTGTTAAAACAAGCTACATGGGATGAACAGCTAGCGGATAGCACCCTGGCTTTCCGCAACACTCAGGATTCCTCAGTGTAGCGCTGTCGGGGGCATTTCCTGGCGCTAAGTGCTGCTAACCACGGCCAGCGCTGTGACTAACCGCAGCTAGCACCGCTGAAAAAACTGGAAATATAAGCTTACTATAAATAAAAAGAAGCCAACTGATAAGCTTACTGATAAGTCTCAGTAAGTAGCGGTTTAGCTTAGCATTGCTATGGTCCAACCACACACTTCCCACACCACCACTCATTGTTTCAAAACTAGTCACCATTAGAACTGCAGTCATTAGTGTAGGTGCATTAAATTTTAATACAGATTTTAATTTACACTTGTTAATTTATTTATTGCTACAGAACAGATGTAGATCATTACAATTGGTTTTATAACTGACTTAATCCTCCAGGTGTTTTTAAACATTTTCCTCATCAGTTATTGTGAAACCTTGTACTTATATCCTCCTAATTTTGGTCTGATTGCAAATATAGCAGTATGAATGCAAAGCAAATCAGAACAAAAAGTAACAATATATTATTTTCCTGTTTGGTCTGGACCAAGTAAACCTAATATACAAGTATAAACACACCCTCCGGCTCAAATATGTTGGCGCATGATTTACATCAACATCTAAACGTATGATTCCAGCGTGTATAACTGTTCCTGACAGTTCTAGAACAGTTCTGCATTGAGTGTCTGAAGCTTCACTGAGACTGAAAGAGCCCAGTTGTCATGCTGTTCAGGAAACAGATGGTCCTATACAATGTTCTGTACAAGCGCACAGGTTTTCACTGCTGTAGAAGCGCATTGAAAAGGGACGACTGTAACCAGAAACCATTAATAAAGCCCGAGCGCTCATCTGGAGGTGATCAGCAGGGGTATTACTTTCCCTTTCCCTTCAATGCCTTCCCAGCATCTCTCAAATACTGGCATGACAAGTTTACAGCGCTTTTGCCAACACGATAATGCCTTTCAGGACTCGCAATAAAAAAAACGAGAGCAGTTAAATCAGTATGACAAAAGCTTGGCTTACGCAAACACTCGACACCAGATGATGTCAAGTAGGCCGTTTCATCACGAAACATGGATTAAATTCACATAAAAGAGGGACAACCATTTCCACCTTAAGGAAGGAGCACTTTGTACCTTCGATTTAAGGCTTTTTCTACTTCAGCGGACAATGCCATGTCTCAATGATGCATCGACTTACCCAGTGCAGAACAGGAACAAGCCAGTGCACACAAGAACACATGATGTGAGGCATCAGCACAAAGCACAAACAGTTCTAGCACAAAAGCCATCAGCATCCTTAATGGAAACAGCTGTGGGACCCATTTCAAGGACACAATCCTAGAATCTGATACCGTGAAAAAAAAAAGAACTGATAAACTCAGTCTGGAGGCCTCGGTGCTTAACCTACAATAAGAGCAATGTTATACAACTTCACTTCCATACAAACACCCTGCACTGATATTCAGTCAGAGGACACCGTGCAGATAGATACCCAGCTGAACCCTTTTCCACTGCTGGTGTTCACATAGTGGCGGTGGTGTTGCCTCTGGCTTTTCCCTTTTATTTGGGGCTGAGACTGGGAGCAAAGTCACTTTACTTTAATCCTTTTCATCACACACACACTCTTCAGTTTTTTCCCCCAATATCCTAATATCCTTTTTAGCAATGGGTGTATCACTGGATGGACATGCACTAGCAATCCCATGGGTCAGTGGTTGTGTTAATGAGGAAGCATATAAATGAGCAGGATATCCCATGGTTAGCAACCCTGCCAACACTACAAGAGACTGGGAACCTCACAGAAAGAAAGGAGCAGCTAACATTTAAGCAACTAAGACTTACTGACTATTTTAATCAGTTTTAATTGCATTTCATTTCATTTTTACACACAAACTCAAGAATAAATCCAGATTATGAGATCTGGATATTATCTTGAGCTGCTTTTTTACACACGTGCTCTATAGCTGGCAATATTTTTTAACAAAAAAGCATATAAATTAAAGATATTGTTCCCTATGGTTTTCCCAATGTGAAAATGGAAAATTACCTGTTCTATTCTTCTATTCAAGTCTATTTACAATTTCCTATTCTATTACCATAGTCTGACATCAACCAGACTAAATACGAGGGGATGGACAAAATATCAATATTGTGATTATATCATATTGTCTTTGTTTGCAATATATGGATACGTGGTGTCAACTATGGATATTTTTATTGAAACACGGGCGCTCTAAACTCCCTAAGATTCGCCTCTAATATGTCTTGCTTAAGTTTCTGCTTCATTCCTCCAGGTGGTGGCGCTAATCAAATGAATAGTGCAAACCTGCAAACAGAATACTGATTGTCAAATTCTGTGCAACTCACAGCAACAAATCCATAAATGCTGGTATTTTTGTATTTAGGAGAATCTCTAGTAACACGGATGCTGTGAATTATCACAGAGAATTGTCATGTGATTGATCGAGTATCGAGAGTATGAACAGTAGACCCATCAAACTTGAACTGAAGTAACAATTATTCCCATTTTAACACAGATGTAAATAAGCAAAGTCTAACATTTTCAAGTCATAACCAAAAGTCATTAGACCTGCAGACACTTGGAAACGCCTTCATAACTTAAAGCAAATGTTACATTGCAAAATCAATAAGATAAAAGATAAAAATAAGAAAATACAATACCAACACAAACAGTCCAAACTTCCACTGTTCCACTTATATATTCTAAGGAACAAACCAATCTAAATAACATATATACTCTCATAGGATATTACAAAAAGACTGCAGAACACCAAACTTCCAAAGCTACAATGAAACACCACCTCTGCTCCAACAAACCACTTGGAGGACTTTCCAGAAGAAAAGCAGCACTGCCCTGAAACCACAAACAGTGCCGGGAGTTCACTTAAATTCACTTAACTGGAACTTCTGAGTTATATTTAGATGTACGGTCAGGCCACTGTTTACACAAAGATAAAAAATATAATTTTATATTTTAAAAAAATCAAGTGAAAACACTGAAAACAGCAGAAGGAGCTTGATGGCTCTTACGATAACTTATTAGCCAAACACAAATCAGAAATGGGTTTAGCAGAAAAGACCGTATCCCTCTGTATGGAGGACCAGTGGTGATATACGGCTGTTTACTGTTAAAGGCTCTGGAAGTTTTATTAGGATTCACGGTTTCAGGGACACGAAGCTTAAACGGCTTCTGTCAGAACGCTGAGATTTGGACATGGCAAGACAATATAATAATCCAGTATAAAATAGTTCCAAATAAACAGATACATCATCTATTTTTTTATAATAGGGCTGGACAAATTTATATTAAATGTTGAAAAGTATAGTGATCATTTGTTTTGCAACACAGTATTGATTAGGGCTGTGTGTCACTACTGATTTCCCAAATCGATTCAATTTCTGTTTTGATTAGATATTGATTAATATAGGTTAATTCATTCCAGTAACAGGATTTTTTTTTTTTGGGTAAAGCATTATTTAGAGAATTGAATGATATCATTGTACAATCCATTAACCAATCCATTATTAAAATATGATTCATTGAAAACTGTGTTTAAAATATTGCTGTTTATTTCTTTGCAATTTTGTGCAAAATAAACAAATTTTAAAGATTGATACTGAGTATACATGTACAGATTGGAGTCAGACAGTGGTTTAGGTAGTGTGCTTAAACCCCGCTCACTAGAGATATCAGTGTTTTATTCTTTTATTAGATCTAATTTTATAAAAAATTACCATGACCATGTATTTTCTAAAATGCAGTCTAAACGGTCATAATATTAATACTGCTCTGTTTACAGTATCACAATATATTGAACAGTAAACCCCTGTATTGAGATATGTATCATATCATCAAGTTCCAGCCAACACTCAGCTCTATTACTAAGCAAAACCAAGTATCAGCAGTAAAGCGGAATTGTCAGGGTTGAGAGTTTCCAGTAAAAGTCTGCTCGTAAGAATAAAAAGACCAGTCATATATACATCCGGCTGTTCTACAAAGTAAAGCATAATTTAACAGATTTGGCTCCAGAGAAGTGTTTAAATTCACAGCCCACTGAAGCCATTCTTTGATTAAATTCATCTAAAGAAGCATTTAGCATTCACTTAGAAACGGATGAGGGATTGGGAATTACACTTGCAGACACTTCCATTTGGAAAAGAGATGTTTTACAGTTGGGCAGCCAGCCACAAGTCCTTGGAAAGCATGTGTGCAAAATGATGTTTCCTTAAATAAATCACAGATTAAAATCGGCTGCCAAACACTGCTGTCAAAACACTGAACCACCAAAGCCTCCTTTTCAGATGGCACACGGCTCACAAGAAACGAGAGTGCAGAAGAGAGGGCCTTAATCAGAAACGATAGATAGATTAGATAGATAGATAAAAGTCTAGACTGAGGGCGAGGTGGGCTGCATTTCTCGAACGATACATCATTGAAGACTATTCCAAAGTGAAGGACCCTTCATTTACAGCCAAGAAATGCTACTAAGAATCAGTCATCATAAAACAGGCCTAGCAAGGACCCACCTAACCTCAACTAGGCACAGGGTATTTGCAAGCACCTTGGCAATTTGATACCCATCAGGAGGTTATGTTTCTATATGGTGTAATATGTTCTCAGATACTGTAAAAGCAAGATAAATCAAAGGATTTTTTCCTCTATCTAATTTTACATCAGCTCACAGACGCCTTGTGCGGACCGACATCACCCTTTTGGATAGATGTGGAGAGGGAGCACCATCTACCCACACAGAGAGAGCAAGGCCAATTGTGCTCTCTCAGGGCTCCGGCAGCTGATGGCAAGTCGCATGAACGGGTTTCGAACCAGCGATCTTCCGATCATAGTAGCAGCGCTTAGCCTACTGGACCTTTTGGAGTCAAACTTTAGGTAACTTTTATACCATGGAAACAGGGCTGTGTATTGGCAAGAACTTGTCAATACGATACATATCACGGTACAGGGGTTACGACTCAATGTGTCGCAATATGTCAGTATTATCGCAATATGAGGTTTACACACAACACAAAAAACATGTATGTATACCCACAAACACACCCATCTCTCTTTTAAATCATATGAACTAACATACTAAAAAAAAAAAAAAAAAAAAAAAAAGAGATAACGGGTTATTGAGAATTAAGAGTATTGCACAACAAAAAAATGATATAACTGCACATAGCAACTTGATTGTTGCTAAGGCTTTGGAGAAGAGATAACATTAGCTCTAAAACCAAGTGACAGAGCCGCAGATTTCCAATGCAGAAATAAAATCAGTGGAGTTCTGCTCAAGAAGCATCTCATTCAACTGAAGTAAGGTGGTCACGATGTCGAGTTGTTTCCTCATCTTGACCATACGATAATTTATAGCAAGTTATTTAGCCCAAATGTTTTTGTCTCAGCTCATGCAATTGTAACATGGGCACTGGGAACAGCCAATAGGTGAGCTTTCACACCAGCACCAAAGAGGAAGCAGCTACACTATTTATAGCAAACGCACGACTGCACTACACACATAGAAAGCTGTGTCCAAAAGCTGCTTCTGTCTCTACTTTATCATTCCAAAAATTCTTGTTGTAAATAATTTTAAATGCAATATAGTTGTAGTTTTGATAATAGTGACCCTGCAAGATTTTCTGTGCATTCAGTGCAGAATAATGATGAATTCTTTTTAGATGTGAGAGTGTCAGACATTAGTCGTCTTTTTAAACTAATTTTCACAGACTTTTCAAAGTATTCTCATGTATAGTTAGAATAAAATATTGGCCTCTTTTCTCAAAAAAGAAAGTTCCAGAAGTGTGCACACACTCTGCAGCTGTTAAAGCATGCTCTTAATCACAGGCTTATAAGTCTAGACAGCTGACTGATCATTAACCAGGGTGAGAGCGTAGCATTTAAGCTAAAGTTCCCCTTGGTTTTTACTGCAGCACCTTGCAAAACGTATGCTTGTCAATCAAAGCACACAGGCTTCATCAAGGGCATCCTCAAAATGACAAAATTGCAACACACTAAACTAAATTGAGTACATGTACTCACACACACACAGACAGACACAGAGACACACAAACGAAAACACTCCCTCATCCGTTCACCTCTGATTACTAAACCAGGCAGTGCCTCTGGCCAATTAAAACTCCCCATTGGCGAGCATTCCAAAAGGCTGTCATCCATGAACATTTACCCAGAAGCCCCTGGGGAGATTCCACAACATGGATCTGGCCTCTCATTCTCAGTCCGTCTCCCTCTCCCTCCCCAGTGTGCTGTCTCCGGCTTTGTCTCCGTGCACAAAAGCTCCCTGCCTACACCACTTCCCAGGTCAGCTCATTGTGAGCCAGTTAACTTGCCCCAGCATTTTCATGGAAACATTAAAAGTCAGGAGCCGACATGCCGAGGGTTTAGCCGCATGCGGCCGGGCCTTTCAGCCAGTCTCACGCTGGAGGTTTAGACAATGGAGCAACATGGAGGAGAAAGAATTGAGTTTGGGAGTTATCATGGAGTTGGAGCTGGGGAACTGCAGGCCTTTCAGCCAGCCTAACCAAGCAGAGCCATGGGCCCTGGCGAAGGGGTGGACATGCTGGCTCAAGTGAACGGAGCAAGGTTCAGGTGGAAGCAATTACACTCCCCCAAGCATACTAGCACAGAGAGAGAGAGAGAGAGAGAGAGAGAGAGAGAGAATGAATAAGAGCCTAATTACAATGCACTAGTAGGTTGGTAGGTAAGCGGAGACATTGACAGCTTGGAATGCATCGTTTATTTACCCATGTGGAAAAATGGGACAAAGGGCTAAGTCAGGAACAGCGGAGGTGGAGACAGGAAGCGGGAGAAAAACACACGTAAACGAAGGGTGATTGAGCTGATGACACCAGTTATGATCAAATGGCGTAAAGGGTGAATTCTGTACCCCTACAGACACACAAGCTGTTTGCATTCACACACACTCTCTCACAAACTCGCACACACTTAAGAGCATCTGAAGCGAGTAACTCTGGAGGAGCTGGCGGGGGCAGGGAGGGCTCTAACGTGAGAAACTGCAGGGCTGGCTGAGCAACAACAATACATACATCACCTAAAATAATCAGTCAGCGCCCTAGGCAATCCCGGCCAAACACGAGGAGAGCGCCTTAACTGACCACAGGAAGACCCAGATTACTCGCTGACCTGCGGAGCGACGTGTGAACCATTATTCACAAGCAAATACGCAACGGCTATAATGCTCGGGTAACTTGAGGAAACCTTTGAAACAAACCATACAGTTCTCATTTCAGTTGAAAAGTCACTTAAAGTAAGTGACGAACTTCTCAAAAAGCAGGTAGCCAGCTAAGCTAGGTTAGATAAAAACTAATTCAGTGCAACATCTGTGAAAAACAGTAAAAGTGGTTCTTATACTTTAAGTGTATTTAGTTACACCCTGTGCACATTGTTTCCAAAAACTTCCCTGAACGATGTTGATTTGTGAGCTTTTTGAATAAATAAAACACAAGAGCTTTATTATAACTGATAAATGCAAACTGATTGTATTGCCAGGCAATAAAAAAAATATCCAGGCCATCCCTATTGATGGTTATCATGATAAACCTACAAAACTGACCAAATACATGTTTAGTTACAGGGAATTCAACTATAGTTCTGGTTAGCTGGACTTACTATATATATATTTAGGGCATTTTTGGCTTAAACATAACACCTTGAAAATCCCACTTTACATGCACCCTGCCATTAGGACTAGCCCTCTTTTTCTAACTCCAAGTTTAAAACCCTAAAAAAACTAACCGAGCTGCAGCCTGAGGTTATGTTTCAGGAATAAACAAGCATCAGCACGTTAATCAATGTAAATTATTACTTATGCTTCCAGGTGCGCGCCAACCTTTGGCCTTTTCTCCAAATCAAACTAAACCCCTCCAGGCTATCTTCGCTAAACACCTCACTCCCTCTCGCTCTGCTGGGGATGTGCAAAACATTTAAACTGCATGCAAATGAAAGTTTAGTGGAACTCTGCTTACTGGGAAGGAAAGTGCAGAGAACTGCATGCATGCTTTCCCTACAGAGATACGGAGAGAAAGAAAAACAGAGAAAACGTGGACGACCCAACAGATCTGCAGGAACAGGCGGAGATTCTCCAGACAAATGGAAGACATGTCACAGCACTACTCCGTATCAAAAGGAAATAGAGGAGGAAAAGCCTGGGCACAAAGACAGGACTGGCTCATCTCTCATCTCTAAAGCCCTCCCCCTCGCTCTCTGACTCTCTGCTTTACTGCACTTAAATGAGAGAAGACTGCGAGCACAGAAAAAAAAAAACGTGCTTTAGTGTTTTAAACAAACAAACAAAAACACAGATCTGAGTCAGTGCGACCCCTGTTTGGGATGTCTGAATCAATAAAATCCACAAAATCCACAAAACTTCTTCATACTTCACAATAATTAAGTTAAGTTAAGTTTGTCGTAGGATATACATATAACCTCAATAACTGATCCATCCCAGTGAACACCCGTATTCACACATTTCTCCATGTTTTACTTAACACTTAAATGTGCTTCAGCGCTTAAAATACAATAAAATACAGTATAAAAAAAAGAACTGGTGTGGTTATTAATTGGAAGGGCCCAATTTTTGACAACATCGATATTGCCCATTGTGTTTACCTGCATATTAACTAATATAATGTTCTCAATATTGAAGCTAATCAAGATAATCTGTTCTCGGGACAGGCCTACTTTCTAGAGACCGACCGATATGGGTTTTTCTAAGGCCGATGCCGATACCGATCATTAGTGGTCAGAGTCAGCCGATGGCCGATGTGACCTGCCGATTTTTAGGGCCGATATGCTATCGTATTATACTTATTTGGCATGCTTAAAATCATACTAGTAAGAGGAGGCACAACAGTTGTAAACTTCACACAAGTTATTGAAAATTGAACAATAAAAAAATTTAACATGAATTAAATATAAAATAAATAAATAACCAACTGTCTTAAATATTCAATATAGAACAAACATTAAAGGTTAGCATTTTATAGTGACTTTAATGTTACTATATCACTATATGTTAATAAAAAAAAATATTAATTTTATTTAGATTGTATTATCCATAACATTTTATTTTATTCATTATATAACATATGTTCTATATACACTATATATTCATGTTTATAGTAGAAATATTATGTTGGCTATTATATAAAATTTACTGTAGGGGCCTACTAATTAACAAATGTATGACTTGTTGCAGTCTGTTAGTCTATTAATTATTCATTTTAATATGTTTAACAGAGTGCAAGAAGACTTCCATAATGTGACAACTTTAGATAGTTACTCCAAAACGGCAAAGCTCATTTCTTCTTCAACTCCATGCAGTTGAAAACGAATGGACATGGGAGGACAATGTTATAAAATGTTCACATTAGGGCTGCAGCTATTATTTTACAAAAATGGGTGACGTTTAAATTAAGAATAAAATTATAAATAATCAGTGTTGGGAGTAACGGCGTTAAAACTAACGGCGTTACTAACGCCGTTACTTTTTTCAGTAACGAGTAATCTAACTAATTACTCTGACTGTAACTATAAAGGCGTTACCATTTCCGACACCCGGTTACTGCACGTTACTTTAGCCGCTTTTTTTTTTTTACTGGCTTTGCCCTGGTTAACCCCTCCTCTGTCCGGTGAACTTGAGCTACTGGCTGCTGTGCCTGTGGGTTGGCGTGGTGAAATGAGGCACAATTGTGACGATTTGCGTGCTCTAATGCGCTCTTTGCACAACTACTTCCGCATTCTCATCAGTGCTGCTCCAGCGTTTCCTGTTTGGCTTTTCCAATACACTCGTTATGGCAGTATTATCAGCTGGTGTTTACAAGAGCTTCTAAAAATTAACCTCAACGTCAAGGAGACCAGTTAAGCCTACCACTAGAAAACTAGAGAAAGGCTTTAAACTATATGCCTATAAACTATATCATACCTACACACTACAAAGTTTTTTTTCTTATATTTTACGTTAGCCCACATAGCTCAGCATTAGCTAGTATAGCTAACTAGCTTGCTAGGTGCATTATTGATAGTTTCTCCTGTTATCAAATGGAAGTCTAATAAAATGCTAGTAATAATAATAACGCAAACTATAATAATCATTATAAAAATAATTAGACAAATGCTGGCTATAATAATAAAAATGCTAGCAATAATAATAATAATAATAATAATAATAATAATAATTAAAATAGTACAATTTATAATAATATATAGCTATAATAATAATAATAATGCTAGCTATAATAATAATATCAAGCTATACTAATAATAAAAACGCTAGCTATATTAGTAAAAAATAAGAATAAAAATGCTAGCTATAATATTTTAATAATATTAATAATAATAATAATAATTAGCTATTATAATAATAATAACAATAATAATAATATCTCGCTATAATAATAATAATAATAATAATAATGCTAGCTGGTGGATCATTCAGGCAAGTACGCTGATCTCCTCTCCCAAATACATGGAGCCTGGGTGCTGTAACGTTAATTATTCCGTTTAAAAAGCAGTGGCACTGCATGCTTTGCCAGTCGTCTCCAAGCTTCTGATGTTTCTGGTTTAACCAGGTAGTCTGGTATGAAATGTTTGCTACAGACCTTTAATATGGCGAAATGGTAAAGTGGTCCCGACTAATGTTCATTAGCCACTGTTTATTAGATTTATTAGCTTAAAGCTTCCTTAAAACTTAGCAGACACCGTGCAAAAAGGAACACAACAGTGCTGAAAACGGCTTGAAAACTTCACGCTGGATACTCATTTTGACCTCTCGCTAGTAAAAAATGTACGTTTTGCCTATACAGGCGAATGTAAACAATACAACCGGAAACGTCCGAGCCGCATTATTTGAAAACGGAAATGCGTCAGAGCCGTGAGTGCAAGGAGCCCATTAATTCAGTGATTGCCGTGGACAGCCCAAGTTCCGAATTAAGGACGTTAAACTCTTTTTAGCTGCTCCGGTTTTTGTGGTGCTGCTGCTTTCTCTTTTAGAGCTTAGACCTGAACCCGACCTGACCCGAGGACCAACCCGAAATCGGGCTCCTATTTTTATTTTATATAAAGCTCTGGTGTGATAAGTAACCAATTATTATTGTTCACTAAAGCAAACGAAATAGCGAAAACTGAAAGTGAAAAAACATTTGTGTTAACTGAATCTAATAAAAACGGTAATTAAAAGGAAAAAACATAACTATCTCAAACTGTATTTTGTGTTTATAAAACTAACTAAAACGAACTAAAATTACTGATAGAATATCCTCATTTTTGTGTTTAATTTATTTATAAGCGCTGTTGTACAGCGCAGTTGTACAGCGGGAGCTGTGCCGAGAGTGCGGCACCTCGTGGTCCTTTAGTTCTTCTGTAAAGCGCTCGCGCCCACCCAAAAACTTACTGAACAGAAAAAATAAAAACAAAATAAAATTAAACTATAATAAAAATGAAAAATGTAATCACGTAGCTCTGGGCGCACATGAACGCCTCCGCGTTGCAGCATTGTGTGTAGCTGTTCTTAAAAATCATTTAAATTAAATAATAGTTCTATGCTTCTATGTTACAGTGTTAATTAACATAATTCTGATTATATTTCGCTCATTCAATCAGCCCGAAAACAGACAGTTTATGGGGCGGATCGGGTCGGGCTCATAATGACAGTTTATGGTTCGGGCTTGGGCAGAATGTGCACGGGCTCCGGCTGGGTCCGGTCGTTTTTTTGGGCCCGATCTAACCTCTATTCCCTTTTGGTGAAGCTGTTATATTAATACCATTTTAACGGGCATTAAATTGTTGTTTTTGTCTATTATTTAGTTTTATATATACATATTTCTTTTGAGTGTGGCTTGGTTTGTTTAATTTCATCCCCAGACGCGTTTTTCCGCTTTTTTCAGTATTACAAGTTTTAGTAATTTTCTTTGGTTGTGTGCAGAATTTCGTTTTATTTGTTTGAAATTCGTTAGATTATATTTTTGTCAACATTTTGGGTTTATTTTCGTTTGTTATTTTTCTAATAATAATAGTAAATGCATAATTGATTTCCTTTTTTTGACGGGCGAATAATAAAAAGTAACGCAAAAGTTACTTTTACTGGTAACTAATTACTTTTATAGTGGAGTAACTCCGTTAGTAACTCAGTTACTTTTTTGGAGAAGTAACGAGTAACTATAACTAATTACTTTTTCAAAGTAACGTGCCCAACACTGTAAATAATGCAAAAACAGACAGGTGCTGTAATTTAAATATAGCTTTATCTGTTTTTTTTTTTTTCTTCTTCAAATGAGCTCCTTAGCCAGAGAAACGTGTCTCATCAGCTGTACTGGAGGTTCGGTGCTTGAGCGGAAAATGAGTTGAGAAAGCTGAAGAGCGCGGACTTTATAGGTTCAGGATAAAATGAGCTTTTATCAGAAAAGTCTGGAGGGGGTTCTAAAGTAGAACCCGACAAAACAGAAAATTCTGCTCATCGTTTCATTTAATATCTAACAGCGCAAACCGCTTTAAACGGGTGAGTTTTACAGCAGAACAGCAGGAGGCGGCATGATTTAATGTCTGTTTGTAGTGAAGGAAAAAGAGATGTTTTATTTTAACTCCATTATTTTAGAAACTATTTGTTTTATTAATTCGTTTACAATAAAGCTTATTTATATATAAGGAGAAGTACAGTCCTCTAATAATCCTGACTAACCAGTAATTATTATTTCAGCGCAGCTGATGCTGCGAATATCCTTAAACAGTTTTAGTCCTGCCCTTTTTCATTTCGTCTAAAAATAATTTAAATACTGAAAATATCAAGTGTTAATTTGATTTTATTTACTTAGATTTTCGTTTCTGAAGAAGAGACGTCAGTTATTTTATACTAGAGCTTATAGATAGGGCTTGCCTTGCATAGTCAGGGCGCATTCCAAATGCACTCCTGCCATCAACGCTAAGCATAGTTTCGTTTGGAGAGAAATGCTGCAACACCGATGCAGTTGAAATTCTATTCTTTTTCAGTAAATGAAGCAACATCACAGATTACTAATCATGAGAGAAAATATAGACTTTGGGACACTGGATTGTAAAAATGGATGCCTTACCTGTTGAAAGTCTTGCTCACTCTTGAAACCTTGCGCTGCGTTCCAAGTAGCTGCCCGCAGATGTGCCGGATTAAAATCGGCGCGGCCAAATAAGAAAATCGGCCGATGCCGATTGATAAAAAAATAACAAAAATCGGCCGATTAAATCGGCTGGCCGATCGATCGGTCGGCCTCTACTACTTTCACACATATTCCAAACCCTTTTATTGTATGTTGTCTTTTCCCATTTCTCACAACCCACTTTATGAAGACTTTACAAAAGCGTCCGCTTTATCTGCAGCATATGAAAGGCTTTAAAAGTATTTAAACACACCAGTGCTATATCTAGCCCTCATCAGCTAAAACAAACCAGCGGAAGACTTAGCCGCTCTCTGACAAGTGTTTATAATGGACATCTAAGAGCGGCTGAAACCCGCCAGATGTCCAGGCTGACGGACAAGCGCTGGGGCCTGGGTGCGAGTGTGCATGCGCGGGTATATAGTGTATAAGTAACAGAGCGAGAGGGCCCCACGGGCAAGATGAGGTCAGTCCCATGATCATGTTTCCAAGTCCTCAGAGCTCCAGCGCAGCAACAATGATTCTGATATAGCTGTTGGGCTTCAGAAACTGGATAGCAGTGAAGCTGGTGGGAAGAGCAGCTCTATTATCCAATCGCAGAAAGGTAAACGTGCACTAATGTACTCTTTAGTCATGGACACCCCTCTGTCCCATCTCAAAGTAGATATGGACCATGAGGTCAATAAATCAACGAGGCCAAATACTGAGTTGAGTTCAAATAGTCCAAAGCTTTCAGCGAAGATTAGACATAACCATCTCTAGTTTCTTTATCAAATCTTTCAATACCTCTTTTCCAAGTCTCCATGAATCAGAGTTATGGTCTTCTTTAACACACAAACCTATGTCTGAAGCCTGACATGGGAGCGGACATTGACAAACATCAAAATCAAAATCCACACAACCTCAAAAATTAGGTCCTTTCAAAGAAAACCTATTTTCTTCAGAAGAATGTTCTTGCCCATTTCTCTCGCAAGAACGTACTTACAAGAACACAAGAGCTACTGAGAAGTTATTCACCATTATCAAATATAGCTAGCCAGCTTAGCTAAGGCTACCACAGGAGGGTATATGAGCCTCACACAGTATAATCATAAAAACAGTATAATCATTTGTATCAAACATAGGGTCTGTCCCAACTGTGTACTCATTACTAATACTTATTACTTAACAATAATGAGTTTTTGAGTATGAGTAAGTTTATAGTGTGGGTAAAAAAAGTTTCTAAGTTGAGTATCTTCCAACCCCTCCACAATACATACTCAGATCTGGCCTAACTGTTCCACCGCGCAATCTGAAATGGGTTAGAAACCTAACATAAACTATTAAGATTAGTATTTAGTGTGCACAATAAAGTATTAGTGTGTAGTACACAATTTGGATTAGCTTTAGAATTTAATTTACTAACCCTTTATCACCTCATTTTGTAAAAGTAGAACCACCATGCACATAAAAATGTAAGAAATTTAAGAACAGCACATTTTGCTATAGCATCAGTGTTTAATTTTACACAGAAAAGCTTGGTATTTACCATCATCAACCAATAAAATCTCAGTTATAAGGGCAGAGCCAAACACATCCGGGAACTTGAGCCGTTCTTAGTAAATAAGTTCTTAATGATGCCAGGCAATAACGCAAAAACACACAAGACCGTATATTGAGACACAGCTACAGTGAAAGCAGTAACAGACCCTCATTTGATCATTTCAGCCATTTTGATGGCCAGTTTTAAGGGTTGCCATTCCCTCCACACTCAAATTAAAAGGGGCTCTGTGTAAAAGCCAGGGGGACCTCCTTTAGCTCCCCATCCGTCTGCTGCCAGAGCACACATCACATCAACACTGCCTTTTCATCCTCTTCAAAGACTTTATGACATGTTGCTGCGAGAGGAGGAGGATTAGGTAAGTGCATAAGCCGTAAGGAAGTAAGTGTACATAAGCAGGCTGAGCTAGGCTGAGAGCTAGTCTGGGGCTCATCAGGGGGGAGTCTTGATGCAGGCCATGGGAGTAATTAGCAGGGATTACAGCGGTTCTGGAACACTCCCAGACCCAGGACTTCTGCCCAAAAACCCAGGCGAGTCCCTGGCCCAAGTCCCTCCACTCTCGCTACAGCCACAAAGTGGCTCTGGGGGACCACAAAAATACCACAACTATTGGCATGGCCTGAACCATCACCCTCATCAACATCATTATTACTGGGGCGATAACTGTCCTGGGCCTGGGTCTGGATGATCTGGGATGCACCTCCGCTCTGAGGGAGGTTCGTGTAAATCTGCGGTCGTAAGGCGATTCGTGGAACACACCCTGCAAGGGACTCTGGTCCTCCCAAAGCCATGATCACAGCTGGTGGACTGACAATAGTGTTGACTTGATTGATTTGATACCAGGGCAAAGGAAAAAGAGACACAGAGGATCTCAAATTTCTTTCTTGCAAAATTCAAAAACTCTGACTGAGGAATTTGTGGGGGAGGCAGAATCGAACAAGAAAAACAAGGCAAGTCTATTTTTCCAGGACTGCCACTGGCTGCACGGAATTGTGACAATGGCATTTAAACAGTTATGGCGCTCTTTATTGTGACAAATACTGTATGATCTCTATTATGTTTTATGTACCGTTTTATGTGACCATGCCTGGTAAAGGACTGAAGTCTTTCTTCCCAGAGCCTAAATCACTGCAAACACTGCAATAGTGGTGGTGGGTGGGGCCTTGCTAAAGATTTGCACGTATACAGCGGAACAAACTAATGTGAAAGGTGTGCTATTTATGGTGGAATTGCTCAAGTCTTGGTTGGATAAGCAGGTTCTCAGGCATATGCATTTCAACACTAATCAATAAGTCAGAGAGTAAAGTTGCTGTTACCAGATGGGCCCTAAAAACACTAAGCATGATCTCTTTACATTACGCCTGTCAAAACGTAAAAAGGTTTTATAAAGAATCTCTGCTGCTCTGTTTTTTTTTTTTTTCCAGGTAGTAAAATCATCTGGAAGGCTTCCCATACACTGAAGCTCCAAAGCACAGATAGAGAAGTGCAAAGGGCATTGAAAGAGAGACTGAGGACCTGAATGAGGCCGAGCAGCAAGCCAGAATGACTGAAACGGCCAAACAGAACAAGGAGAAAAGGAAGAAAAGCTCCTTCTAGATGTTAAGACTGGATAAAAAGATAAAAAAGAGGAACGCTCCACACAAACATTCCCTACAAAGCATTCCCTATGAGAGAAGCCAGAGAGAGTACGAGCCAAGTGAAGGAGGCCCATAGAGTGACGATTTTACCAGCATGCAAATTGGAAGTGTTGACATGGGGCTTCGGTGGCGGCCTCTATCTGCAGGTTTTACTCAGATTCTACTGGAAGCAGCTCTAAACTGACCAGTAAGTACACAGGGAAGATAAAATCCCAGTTACAACTACTGATATTAGCGTTTAACAGCCAGTCAGCTAACATCAGCATGCTTAGGCATACTGAACTTACCACTGGTGCATGTTGGTTCTCTTACAGCAGAAATTCAGGGGTTAAACTAGACTATAGCAGCGTCAGTTTGGTTGATAACATGAAAATAGAGCCGAGCTCAGATACTGTAATTTGGTGGATATAGAAATTGTTTCACAAAAAAACAAATAAAAAAAATGTGCAATTTTACAGTAGAAACAATACACTTCCTGGATGAATTGTTAATCCAGCATAAATATTCACTTTGCTTCTGGTCCTTTAGACTGCACTGTAAACTCAATGAAGGCAGTCTGAGAGACTTGGTCTAGGAGAAAAGAAGGCTATCCTTACAAATGTGTTGGCTAGTCTGGCCAAGTTTTGACTCTGGCTTTAATCTCAAACAACAGAATGGAATAAAAACAAAGTAACCATGCTTACACACATTCACTGCCGGTTCCAAATCCCGCAGACACAATCTGAAGCTTAAAAGATGTTTGAGTGTGGAGGTCAATTTGTTTCTGCCACGTTCTAAGAGAGTGCATGACTAAGAGCGAATGCATCAACCCTTGGGCTACACTACAGAGACACCCTCGCATTCCACGAGACTGGATCACGCGAAGCATCTTAAATCATACAGTGGCAGCTCCCTCTCAGTAACTCCCAGTGTTTTGTACTTCTCAGCCTCTTCCTTCTCCTCATCCCTTCACTATGCTCCTGTTCTTCCATCAGTCAAAATCCCCCTGCTCTTTTTTTACTTGCTCGGTCAATCCTCCGCTGGCCGAGGCTTTGTTGCTGCCTCGGGCTCTGAGCTCCCTGTGTGTGGGTCTTGGTGGTCCCCTGTGGAATGTGCTGGGGGAGGTGAGGGGGGCTAAAAAGGGGCGCCCCATTGTTCCCACACACAGTATCTACCCCCTGCTGGGCCAGAGCTCACTGGAGGCTGTGGAGGGGGAGTGATGTGGAGAGACTAGCACAAAGCTAATGCTACAAGTTGGCAAATTAAATTCAAAAAGTTCAGACACACAGGAGAATGGAGATTGTAAGACAAGAAAGCCAAGGTAGGAAAGTTTCAAAAGACCATAAAGGGGCACTAAGGGGCATTTTTAAAAAATTTAAAAAAGTTTAAAGCAAACTTTAGCACCACTGACTGGATAAAATAGCAACATTCTTAATAATTATTGCCTGATAAATAGTGTGCTTGAGTTGTAGTGCTTGAGAAGTCTTGTTCTAATCTTGTCTTGGTCTTGGCAAGTTATATTCTCTGTCTTGAGTACTAAGCGTCTTGATCTTGACTTGGCCTCAGTCTTGGCCGTGAATTGGACTCAACTACTAAAAGTCTTGGTCTTGACTTTAATTAAAATGTCCCAGCCACTGTCTTGACTCAAACTTGACATGCACTGGTCTTGGTCTTGACTTGGACTCAGCTGCCAAAAGTCCTGGTCTTTATTTGGACTCTGACTATTAAAAGTCTTGGTGTTGACTTAAACTCGACATGTCCTGGTCTTAACTGTTCTGTTCTTGGTCTTGACTCAAACATCAATCATTAAATGTCTTGGGCTCTGTTTTGACTGACTCAAGTCTAACATTCTTGAGCAAAACACTCCTGATTAATCCAGTCAGTTGATTTTGGCTGTAACAGGAACAGGCTAATCCCAGTCAGTCTCTGTGTGAGTAAGCCTGGGGACCACTGGGTTAATAACTTCCTCTATTATTCCACTACTTAAAACTGTGTCCCACGCACTGCATTAAAGCAGCGTCACTCAGATTCAGCTGGTGTGAACCCCCTGGGCAGCATGTGGTCTCCAGGCAGAATGTTGTCAGATCTCAGCCTTAATTCCCTGCCCTAAACAGGAAACTGATAAGAGCTCGGCCTCGGCCACACGATCAGGAAAACACATCGCGGCTGCCGTCTCCTCTGCTGCCCACCCACCATACATTACCAACTGCGTGCCAATTTCACAAGACAACTTCCGAGGCAGCCAAACTCAATTACAGGCAGCCAGCTGCGAGGCCTGGCCAGGACACAATTCTGAGAAACCAGTTCAGCTCTAGCAGCATCATCTGAGCCACCTGCATGAGCTGCATGGCTGGAAGCTTCAGCTTAGCATGTTTTTAGCTTGTCCTTCTTTCAAACTAGCGGTGAACAATTTGAACAAAAAAGCCCAAAATGCACTTGTTGGAGATCAAGAAATTGATGTGAAGGCGACAATTGTTCCTTAAAGCCGTTGTTGCTGCACTTGCATTGTTGTCCTTTTTTTTTATCTAACATTTTTCCAGATGTAAGTAGCTCCTACCTTTCAATTTTGCATTGCATTGTGGGATAACCATCGTAATCACTATCAAAAATCAACTGATTTTGAGTATGCATCATTGATATTTGAGCCAAGTCAACTATCCATATCTATACTACTTACTTCATACTAACAAAATAGTTAGTATTAGTAATTATAACGCAACTGGGACGCACCCTCTGTCTCTATCTGCCTCCAGCGTCTTTATGACAGGTGTACTCAGTCTATAGTATGAAGAGCTTCCTCTGCTAATTTAACTGTATAAAAACAGCATTTATCTTACAGCCCGAACTCAAAAGTACAAAACATTACCTTAAAATCCTTGCACATGTATTAGAGTCATAATATTAATTTATATCAATCATTGTAGGTTAATAGTAGGGGTGGGAATCGTTTACTATCTCACGATTCGATTCGATTCCGATTTTGGGGGCCACGATTCGATTCAAAATCGATTTTTGATTCAAAACGATTTGAATTATAAAAATTTCTGCTTCTGGCTTATGAATCTTATTGAAAAAAAACCCTCCATAATATACACTGGTCCTGGAGCAGGTAATGTGTTACAAAAACAATAAAATGTGCAGGAATGTGGGTCCTCAGTGACAGAGGAATCACTGGGATATCACAATGACGTTAATGAACAATAAATAAATAATAAATAACACTGCTTTATTACCAGGCTACTAGCGGTGGTGTGTAGGTGACGCTGCTGGGCTGATGTGATGATAGCAGTGAAGCGCTAAAGTTCAGGAGCAGCTGCTGATTAACTAGTTAATTTAAGGTCGTTGTATTTCTTCAGAAAGGGGGCAGGAGGTGGAGAAATTAATTCATATGGTCCATTCCTTAATTCCTCTGTGATGAGGAGCTGAAATTAGCTCTGATTAGCTTATTGTATTTTTCCGTTCCGCCTTAAATGCTGCAGCCCGCTGCCACCTGTAGCGTTATTTAAGGTGGAACTGGAAAGTTAGCTAGTTAGCTAGCTAACAGTTACTGAAACTAACTACTAGCGATCTTTTTTATGCTTGTTATGAAGCATTCTGCCATAAAACATTGAAACTACACGTTAATCTAATGTAATATAGTGCTTGTTCTGCCATCTTACCGGTGATTCTCAAACACCTACGCTCTGTGTGTGTCTGGAAGATCTCCGTTTGAAAGGACAAGCGCTATCCCCAGGGTTGCCAGGTCCAACAAAAATACCCAGCCCAAAATCAGTCTAAAACCCGCCCCTCAGAATCGATTTTGGGACGTTTTAAATCGATTCTGAATCGTAGTAAATGAGAATCAAGATTCTTATGTGAATCGATTTTTTGGCACACCTCTAGTTAATAGTAAAGGCCATATTCAGTGAGCAATACATAATGACTGTGGAAGCTGCAACAAAATGGATTTCTGCTACACCGTCCTGTAAATATGCCCTAAAGTCCAACGATACTATTAATCCTCATCTAAACCAAATCCTCTACTGACATTTGAGCGGGAATTAACTCTGCCTCAGGCTCCCGGATCATTTTAATTGACGTTGACTCCTGATAGAATCTCAGATGACAATGATACAAGCAGCTGGCAACAGTGAAAACAAACATGCGATGTGTTCTTTAATTATTATGCTTCAGTAATTGTTCTCCGATTAGCAGAGAACAGCAGGGTGCATCAGGGTGCAGAGCCAGGACTGGCACACGGGCAGCAGATGGACAGACGACTCTTTGCTCTTTAACAGAACCCCCCCCCCCCAATCCCCACCACAGAAGAAAAAACGAAAAACTGCAATTCTCAGTACAATTTGAGAGACTTTCTTTTTTAGGCTTTGAGGGCTGAACTGCTAGAAGCCTTATCTAGGCCAGGTAATCCTGTTTACAACAGGAAAGACATGTTTCCATTGAGCCAGGATCAATTTCCTTCATTGATACTATTGATGTTCTAGTGCCCTGTTTCCTGAGATGATCTTTAGTCAATGACAAAGTGAAATAGTACTCTAAGGCTCCACAGAGCTCACGGCATATGTTCTGCAAAGAAAATTGTGTGTGTAAATATTTAGATGAATTAGAAAACATAATATAAATGCTGATATATATACTATAGAATAGGCCTGGTGTGACTTAACACAAACACTCAAAAAAATTTGTTGACTTTTGCATAGTGGAGGGCTGTGTCCCAAACCACACACTACCAAATTAAATAATGAGTTAAAAATAAAGTAGCACTAATAAAAGGAAAGTATTTTAATTTAAAGAAAACAAAATCTCCCATCAACAAACACTTACAGAAAACCTACTATACCCAAGACTATAGAAGATCATAGGAACAGCATGCTCTGTGTGTTTGACCAACCTTTAACTGAAATCTTGTCTTATCGCCTCACCTCTAAGGTGATATGGTACATCAGTCAATTATTTACCAGACCCCAAGGCTAACACACACACACACACACACACTTCATTATCATTTACCCCATTTACTATAGAGAAGAACAAAAACTTCCATATTTCTCCATTTTTTGCATCCTGTAGCAAAAAAATAAGCTGGAACACATTGTAAGATATTTGTTACAAGATGCAAATCTGAAAATTGAGAAAATGATTTTTTTTTAAAAAACACATCAGCAAAAGGCAGAATGAGAACCCATTTTTCTTCACTACACTAAATGGAAAAAGTTACAATATCGAAGTTTAGTCTCAATTTTCAGTTTTTAAATTCAGCCTCAAACTGTCAGGAAATGTATCTCCCACATTTTAAACTCAGTTCAAATCTAGGTCAGAAAACAAGATCAATGCCCCAAAAAGTCACAGGTTGTTAACAGTTTCGCTCATAATGCACTGAAGTAATCCAGACCGAGAATGATCTTCCCTGAGGAATGGAAAGGCGGCATCTTTGATCTTCTCCATTGTCCATACCTGAGGCATGACATAAGACCCAGCTGCCAACGTAAAGCAAAACAGACTGCTCTACAGCAGGGAAGTGTGCTGCCTCCCGATGAGAAACTGTTGACACGGTGAGATACCGATCTGCTCAGTGTTAACTGCTGCCTTTTCTGCATCTTTTGAAGAGCTCCTGCCCGCCACTGTGCAGCCGCCTCTCAGCGCACACATTTACAACATCCCAGACTATCCCAAACAGTGGGACACTGCTCTAAAAGACATGCCCCTCTTTGGTTTGGTTAGGGATTGGAGGATGTGAAGGCTTTAGGCCTCAGCAGGCAACTGTGTACTTCAGGGCTTAGAGAGCTATGTGGTGTTCTAAGATGTTCTAATCCTGGGTATCTCTCAGACAGAGAGGATCTATGGACACCCTGTGACCAGTGAATAAACATTTTACCCCGTCTGGAGAAGAGAAAAGCTATTTCCTTAACAAAGAGAGATGTGCTCCTTTACAATATTTAGCTAAAGAAACCCTACAGCTTTCTCTGCCGCCGCCTCGACCTCAACCCAACCCTTCTAAAGCTCTATAGAAACATGGAATACACAAAAAGGAGTGGGATAGATTTCTTCCATTGCTTGGAGTCAAAAGGTCCAGGAGGACCAAGGGAATACTCAAAAAATGAGTCACCAAGGACATGAATCACTCACCAAGAAAAAAAAAAAAAAAAACAGCGCATCTCAAAAAAATCCTCTGACTCACATATCCCATGTCCATCAGCCTTAATTTAGACAAGTAATGGTGAGAAAAAATGCTTTTCTTTAAAAGAATATCAGCACACAGTTCACATACTGATTACTAGGGTTACACAATATATAATTTCAGCACTTCCATCACAATAATCACATCACACGATGACCATTGTCTTGTGCAACAACAAATTTCATGAAAAAAATGTTGCTGCTTATTTCATGACATCCACCACAAGCAGATGCTGGATCGCTAATTAAAAAAGTAAAGTATGCTGAATATCACACAGCCCTAATTATTACTAAGAAAACATTTCCAAACTTTTACCAAAACAGAATGCTGTTTGTTTTATTGCTTCGTAGAAATCCATCCCAAACCATGTACAAAACACCAAAACACTCCAAATACTAAGTGATCATTGTAAGAACCAACCAAGATTTCTGCCACGCGCTGAAAACAAAAGATGCTTGTGGTTGTAGGAGCTCTAGTTATTTTAGAGGCCATGTGAGTAGCCCAGTATGTGCCTGATTTACAACACCATCGGCAAAAACAACATCTAAATTAATGGGTCTCTTTCGATGACACGAAAGGTACATATAGGCCTAGCTCTGTGGGCTGGAATGCTCCATCCGGAAAAAAAATCCAGAGCGGCTTAGTAATAATACCCTTGTTGATTAATTTCAGAAAAGCGGAAAAGTTGGCATGGGAAGAATATAATTTTAACCGCAGGTTTACTCAGCGCTATGTGCTGGATGTCCTCAGCCCAACTGTGGATGGAATTTAGACGCGAGACTATAGAAGAAAGAAGTATAGAGAATGGCTGTTTTGACTACCAGGTGAAGAGGGCCAGCTCTGAAAGCCAAAACCAGGAGGGGACACACTGCCAGTTCAATTAGGTTCTCCTGTGGACCATTTTCTCCCTAGCAACAGGAGACATTGTTGTCCAAAAGCAGGACTTTTGTGCTCCTTTTCTGCTTTCTAAGAAGCCTCCACCCCTCAGCGACAGTAGACCTTGTTACTCTCTCTGGTTCAATTATCTCAGGCTCTATTATTGACAAAGACAGGCCTGCTAAGGTTCTCCCTGCGTCGAGTCCAACGCATATGGGCCGCTTTTGTGTGAGGCACACGCACATAGCACACAGACCGCATAATGACCCTTTATTATACCTTGTTTTATAACCATCGCAACAAAACTGGAGGTTCGACACAATACAAAAGAGACAAATCCAGGAAAGTTGGCATACACTGTGCGACATTTTGCATTACACTGATACACCAGGAAAACAATGGGTCGTTGGCTTAGTGTAAAGTAGGGGGGGAAATTAGGTGTCAATAGTTTGGCTGACTGCTGCAGCTGAACTAATTCTCAGACAAAACACTTAAAAAAAACTTAGTAGTTTGTAAGCTTCATATTAGAACTGTAAGATATTAGAAATGTGGCCCAGATATGAACAGATTCCATTCATTTAATGCTTTATTTATTTTTCTGACAATATCTGACAATCAAATAATAAATAAAAAAGCAGCATATTGGTCAATGACCAAGTCTCAACAGAAAACTGCAACTAATTTAAATTATTGGACATATGTTTAATTGAAAGTAATATTTTAAACTGACATTTTAGTTCTGAATCGCTACTTTATCTACATATAGGCTAATTATTTTGATACATTACACAATTTTCAGGAAATCTCTGGATATCATTACACTGATACTTACCAACTATGGTTTTACTACACAATAAGGCAGATTCCCAAATTATGCCTTATCTGGGACATTTGGGAAGCATTTTGAGGCTAGGCTTAATCCCTGTCCTGGAAACTGCCCATAGAGTATAATTAGTCTAGTCTAACTGGACATAGTGCAGCTTAAAGTGAATAAAAATCCAAAACCTGTAGAAGCCATTTTGAAAAACCTGGCACTCCTACCACTGCCTTTTGTTTTGTTTGTACCTGAAATGCTAACCCAGATCAATTTAGCCCTGTATCTGCTGTGTGTAACACATGTGCGCATGCATCAGTCACAGCACATATGTATACAAGCATACATGGCTGTATAACACAAACTAAAGTGACCCTAACCATAGTGTTAACGGAATTCAGGACAGGAAGGCTTTGACAAAAGGTGCTTTTAGAGAGTTTTTGAGAACTGAGACAACTGAGAGAAGACGCTCCCCTCCTCTACGCCATCTTGTCACCCTACTCTGAAGGAGGATCAAGGGGATATTCAACACGACAGAGTCGTAAGACCTTTCCTTTACTCCAGGGAAATAAGACAGACAATAAAAACAAAGCGTGTCCTGGGGCGAGCCTTTCTCATCCCAGACCACGCTGAAAAGCTAGAGCTTGGAAACTTGGGTCCTCCCCGCCTCCTCTGCCGGCTGGCATCAAGATAAAAATCACTCCATTTACATGACCATTATGGCCTGCTACGATAAGGGCTGGAATTAAAATGAAGAGTGTAACGCCTGACTCTCGCTTCTAATGGCACAGCACAATACACTAGCACAAAGGAGAAAGTGAGTGTGTGTGTGTGTGTGTTGGAAAAAATGTTAGGAGTGCTAACACTAAGACTAGGCCCATCCTGAGAAACTTTGTCACAAGTCTCCTGCTAGGTCTACAACCTAAATGAAGGAAGCTAACTCTGATCTGTTTCTAACACAAAAATAAAACAAAGGTCTTTCAAAATAATAATTATCTCAGCAAGGGAGCCTCAGATTAGCATAAGTGTTTAAAAAAGGTGCTAACACTACTCAAAGATAGTTATCCTAGCAAAACAACAGAAAGTAGATAGACAATAGCTGCAAGCTTTTGAAATATAAACTGAGCTCATGTGCTATCTTCAAGTCCAGACCCAAAGTGTGTACCTAAAACTTGAGCTTATAAGTTTTATATAGCTTAACTCTGGCTTAACTGTTTGCTAACTCGAAGCCCCACTGGCTAAATTAGCCAAAGCTAAGCTAAACTATCGGTTCATTAGGAATTTAACCTACTCAACACGTATTGTAGTCCTATTGGGATAAAAGTCTCCATCTTTCAAACATGACCAATTTATAATATATATATAAAATACAAGTAATACTACTTATAATACAAGTATACATGGTGTACTACTTAATGCTACTTAAGTTTGTTCACCTGAGGAAAACATTAAATCTCAGCAAGGACTTAAAGCATAGCTTAGTCAGCTAGATTTAGTCCAAGTGCTAGTTAGCTAGCTAGCTTAGCTAACCTTGTTATTTAAAGCAGCAGTCCTTAAGATTTTTCCTTTTAAATTGATAGTAGTAGCATTCCTGAGTGTGAGGTGGGCTTTGGTGCAATAATTATACATACTCACAAAAACTTACACACTGTCACTGTAAGAAAGTTGAAGTCAGCTAGGAGAGCTAGCTAGCGCTAAACAGTAGAAAAGAGTTTAGCAGTGGCTACAAGCTAGCTAGCCTAGTTAGTGAAAGCAGCGGTCCTTAAGCATTTAAATTCCTTTTAAATTAAAAGTATTAGCAAGCTAGTGTTCCTGAGTGTGGAGAGGATAACATATTAGCTTAAATAGCATCACTGTACTTTTGCTATTCCACAAAACTAGTTTTATTAATTGCAAAACCAGATTCCTTCACTCTGCATGTTTTAGAATGCAAACCAGCTAACCCAATTAGCAAGCTAAAGCAGCAGTTCTTAATTTATCCTTTTAAAGTGTTTCTAAGTGTTAAAAGGGCAACATACTATAATAATCAATAAATAATAAACATCAATGTGCTTCTGTTATTCCACTCCTGCAAAGAAATATTAATTTTAAAAACAGAGGTGCTAATAGTCTTACCTAAAATTACAATATTATTTTTTTCTGCATGTTTTAGAAGTACTTTTTACACATTAGTACCAAAACCTTATGGACTGCCACTTTAAGATAGATAGATCTAGCTGGCTATTTTCAGCTAAACAGCAGAATGTAACCTTAGTTTAAGATTGGCTAAAAACTAGCTACCCTAGTTAGTTAAAGCAGCAGTCCTTAAGATTTTTCCTTTTGAATTGAAACCAGTAGCTTGAAAGTAGTGGCTAGTAACTAGATCCTGTTCCTGAGTGTGAAAAGGGCAACATACTAACAATAATAATCACTAAAAAATAAACATCAATGTGCTTCTGCTAATCCAATTTGCAAAGAGACATTCATTTAAAAAACAGAGGTGGTGTCTGGTAGGTCCGTGGTTCTGCTAGTCTTAACTAAAATTACCAGATTCATTCATTCTGCATGTTTTAAAAATAGTTCCGACCAATAATTAAGTTACCAAATTGTACATTTTCACCAAAAACATAGGTACTGCCACTTTAAGTAAGATAGAGGTAGGTTAGCTGGCTAGGTTAGCTAACTAAACAGCACCAACTAGTGTAGCCTAGCTTAGGTTAGTTAGCTATTGGAATATTAACTGAGCTCAAAATGCTAGCGTTAGCTAACGCTAACTATTTAGCTAGCAAGCTAACTAAACAAATAAACAGCTAACGCTAACTTAGCTAAGCTAACTATTGCTAGGTTACTGTTACTAAATCTAGTACTAAACACAGAAAGCGAGCCACAGTATCTAACCTAAGCTAAAGCAAGGCTGCTGCTCTGTTGGAAGGCTTGAGTTTTACGACTCCCATAAAACTCCTACAAGTGGGTGAGTCAGCCAGCAAGCAGCTCCAGCTAAAGCTCGGTCGCCCCAAGAGACGCCCAAAGTCCCGAAAGTCTCCCCGAGTTTCGGCTGGACTTACCCTGCACTCCTTTGTTGGGAACGTCGTTGATGTTGAAGCCCTTGGAGCTGTAGGCGGTTCGGACTTCGTTGCAGTTCTTGGACTTCTGCTCAGCCGCGGCGGCGGAGACCAAAATCACGGCACACGCACAAACAGCGAGGGCTAGAGCCGTCTTCATCGCTGCGGCGAATAATAAAAAACTAAAAAAAATAATTAAAAAGAAAAATATAGAGAGCTATGTAGCTAGCTTATATATGCAGTCTTTACTACGACCCCTCTCCTGTGTTGGAGTTCCTCATGGAGATACAAGTCCCTCTTTCTCTGTCTTTTTTCCTTCTTTCTTCTTTTTTTTTTCTCCTTTCTTAAAAAAAAAGTTTATTCTTTGGGCCTAAATTGAGTACTAGTATCAGTACTGGCTAACTTTTTATTTAAACAATTAAAACTATAAAACAAAATAATACATATATAAATATATAACCTAGCTAACTGTATGTTTTAAAAGCCAATGTAAAAAAAAGAAAAAAAAAGTAAAATAGTTTGATCCACGCGTTTTCTGTTTTTTTTTTTTTTTTTTGTCTGGTCTGTTCAAACTTTATAGGAAGAAATAAAGAAGCAGTAAAAATAAACACAAAAGCCAGCGGTAGCAGGGTAAGGTAGATAGAGCAGAGCGCAGAGTCCAGCAGCGCCCGTACAGCTCAGACCGTACCGAGCAAAAAAACACACAAAACTCGCCGTAAAAAGTTAATTCTAGCAGCGTTTTCTCTCAGAAATCGTCCTCTCACATCCAGGCCCTGAGTAGTAAAGGAGAAGCGGAGAGCAGGAGCGGAGTTAGCGAGTTGTGTGGAAGTTTTCCCCCTCAGGGCAGCGGAGCGCTGTTCGGCTGGGCGGCAGCAGCAGGCTGGAGTGGCCGCGTTGGCTCGTTCGCTGCTGCTTGTTCGCGGTACGGAGTCTCGGCGGAGACACTCGCGCGATCACTGGAGCGGAGGGCTGGACAAAGAGGCGGGGAGGAGCGTGAGGAGCATGGCGGTGGGGCTTCAGGGTCTCAGAGCTTCAGGTCAGCCCGGTTAACAAAGGGTTAAACTTCTGGAAAGGGTTCAAATCTTCTGCGTTAGTCACTGACCGTCTGAGTTAAGCTAACCATACATTACACGACTTTAAAAAGGCTTCTAATAGACTGAATTCTGACTCCCTCTCACATCTATAGAAAGACAAGTCACAGACTAAGATTTTTACCAAGACTGTGGATCACTATTTATTTGCAAGACTCCAACCAGATTCACCATCATGCTTCTTTCTTCATGCTTCTTTACATACAATACATACTACATATTAACTTACAAATAATGTGTATATCAATAATATGATTGATCAAAGATTTTTTTGCCCCACTGTTAGTTGTTAATATTTTTTTTTAACAGAAAACACACAAAGAATCACAGTTTCACTACTATACATTTAATTTTGTTTTATGTAATTACTTTAAAGCAATTTTACAACCATATAAGGCATATTAACTGCAAAATGTGTTCTTTTTCAAATTGTTTGTAAACAGTCAGGTAAAAATATATTCTTGCCTTGCAGCTTCCTGGAGCTCTCCTATTGGTTGTTGACACTGTTCACCTTACTATCTGCATGAGCCAAGTCTCAAGACTTACAATAATATTAAACACGGTTGATTTTATCCGAACGCAGGACAAGAAAAAGACTGACTAAAAAGCTCAGTAATGATATATACATTTATAACTCCAATTTCAAATAAATAACAATAACATGAAAGTTGTCTCCTGAGAAATTAGTTTCCACTTTTTTTTTTACATTAGCTTAAATCAATCCTTTTTAAAGTAGCACAGCCAGTGATGGCCCATTGTAATAGTGTGGCCAGCATCACTTATACTATATACTTATACTAAGTATCAATTTGAAATATCAACCAAATTGGCCAATGCCAATGATTCTTTATATGTATATATATATATATATATATATATATATATATATATATATATATATATATATATATATATATATATATATATATATCAGCTGATTCCAATATAATTCCAAATATATATTGCAATAATGAGATATTATATCATTATATTGAGATACTAATTGGTTATTTGAATATGTTTTTTGCTGATGTACTAAAGAATTAGTACCTCAAAATAATCAGAAAGCAATTTATTTGATAATGATAAAAAAACACATGGATTATTATTTTATTTTAAGTGGCTGGAATATGCTTCTATCACAATCCCTTGAGGCTCAGTTAAAAAAGAAAATTAGGTGTTAATCCCCACACAAATTGAAATTTACAAAATCTTTATTTGATTTTCCAACAAAGTCTAATGGTATAATCCAACCTACATTTGTTAAACAGTGCAAAAAGAAATATCAAGAAAATAGTCCTTTTTTTAGACTGTGTAAATGTGATTATATTAGAAAGGTTGTAAAAACTTATTTGTTTTTGTTTGTTCTTTTTCACCTATTCAGCTATAAAAATGATCCAAACTGTGATAAAATGTCTTAAAAGCCAAGTAGCATGCTAACTTAAGCTTTTAGCTTGTTGGCTCTCCGATATCTCAGGCATACATGCATCAAGAACTGCCATTCAGCACTATCTGTTATACCACATGGGCAAAGAATTACTGTGGCAAAATTTTGTCGTGCACTAGAACGAATTAGTGTTATGCTTAATATGAATCAGGTCAACATCTCAGTTAACAATGGGTTAACTATGAAAACCAAGGTCTATTTCAAGGAATTCTTTCATAGAAACTTGGAAATTTGAACATGTACACACATCCAACATGTGAACTAACTGTACCGGGTTTTTGCGTCAACATATGAATGCACGTGTAACAGGGTCAAACTCTGTGGGACATTTTCCCAAACATGGATTTAGCCTAGTCTTGGTTTATACAAGATTTAACTGGATAAATTTAACTATATTTTAAATAGTTTTAAATATAGTCTACAACTAGGAAACTGACCTTGTGATCTGTATTACACTCTGAGGATTTGCCTACTTTTTGGTAAATACACGCAAAGCATTGCTAAGTTGTTACTAGAAGGGAGGAAGGCAGGTACAACTAGTGGCGCCATGGAGTTTAACGAATTAATTAAACTATCTATTGTGGTAATAAAACAAATTAATAAAACACAGGAATAAAATCACCATATCATAGTAATAACAATTGTAATAAACTTGTAATACCACAATAGTAATGATCTCAGGACAGCAAAGCCCTATTTTATTCTTCTTCTACCTATTATCCTTCAAGGATTAATAACTCAAGTTTTTATTTATTGATTAATCAGATCTTACATATTTATAAATAGAAAATAAAAACAGTAAAACAATAAGACTCCCAAAAAGGCTGTAGTGACACTTTAATGAATAATTGCTATTAAATGCACAAGCTATAAAAGCTCTACAAATAAATATGAATGTATATGCATCAATATATACAGATATTACACTTCAATAAGGTAACAGTTTTTCTTGATGCTTGTCCTGATGTGCCCCTCTCTGCTCTATCACTCATGGAGGGGTTCTGTGACCAGGACTGAGGAAAACTCTTGTAATGTATAATTAGACCGAATGTAACATTTCAACTCCAGTGACTATTTCACTTTATAGCTCTATAAGAAGGCTGTTACATGATACACGTGGATAAATGGTGAAAGCACACAGAAGGGCACGGATCCATGTCTGTTAAAGAGGCCCGGCTGGCTTCAGCTCATCAAAAGAGCAACAAACACATGCAACCTTCTGATGTGCCTGCATGTCATGAAATGTGACAGAGTGCTGTAAAGTCTGAGCGCTGGCTAGCGGCCCACTGACAGTTCCAGAGAGAGAAAGGAGGGGCTGGAATCCAAGTCATGCTTCTGTACGACTGACAGCGGTGAACATCTCACTCAGAGCACGGCGGCTCACGGTGACAGCGCGGCCGCAGAGGTAAAATGTGACACGGCAGTAATAGAGGATCATAAATCTCAGACGCAATTTTGTGACGTTGTCGCTGACAAATATCACGAGTGTGTGCGGTTGCTGTGAGGTTCCTGAGGTTAGGCCTGCTTGGCAAAAGAGGATTAGAAACAAATGGGGAGCACAGTGTTTACAGTAGCTACAGTATCTGCAGTATCTGTGGAATAAAGCACAGGTAAAATTACATTATGCTCAAAATCATCAACAAAATTCTATTTACAATATTCTGCATGCACCTCTGCATCTTAAATACATTCAATAAATGTTTAAAAGACAAAATGTTATCACATCATTATTGGTATCAGGCAATCTACGTGTCTCAACACAGACCAAAGTAATGTGACGTGGGCCTAGTATGTGTCCCATGACTTTTGCCATGTCCCATAAAAGCTAAAGACCTATATCACAAGCCACTACACCTAGCTGAACTGCTTGAATTTTTGCACCAGGAGTAAAGGCATAAAGTTATCCAAAAGCAGTGTGTAAGACTGGTGGAGAAGAACATGCAAAGATGCATGAAAACTGTGATTAAAAACCAGGGTTATTCCACCAAATATTGGTTTCTAAACTCTTAAAACTTTAATGAATATAAACCTGTTTTCTTTGCATTATTTTTTAAATTCATTTTTAAATGTATAAAATCATAGAAAAAAAAACACATTGAACGAGAGGGGGTGTGTCCAAACCGGTACTGTATTTCTAAAAGATGGTGAAAGTTGGTCTCAGTTGTAACGAGTGAGGTCAAAAGGTCTATCCTGGGTTCTCATGTTCTGGCGAGTCCAAACCTTCAGACTATTTCAGTCCAGCTATGAAAGAAATCAATTGTTAGAAGGAACAGCAATTATGAACAGTGAAATTAGGCTACGCTATTAATCCATCAGTTACAGCTGTGACTTTTCACATGTTTATATCTCATGTGAGCATAAAATAAGTGTGTCAGTACAATTTTCATAAAATAATAATAATAATATATATTTTTTTATACAGTTGTGGAAAAAAATAAGAGAGCACTTAAAATTATGAGTTTCTTTAATTTTACCAAATTGAAAACCTCTGGAATATAATCAAGAGGAAGATGGATGATCACAAGCCATCAAAACAAACCTCCCTTTTGTGAAACTGTGAAGGCTACATCCCAATTGGGTACAACACACTCATATTATGAAGTATATACTTCATACTAATATTAATAATGTGCATTTGACAGATTATTTTTAAGACAATTTTAACATACTAATCAGTTTTTGTACTTTCTGCCATCTTCACTGCACTTCCAGTTTTAACCAATACTGCTCCTGGCATTCATGAGTTGCTCCTCCCTTTTTACTTTAATTAAATTGCATTGTGGGATAATAGTGTCCATAATAAACACACTCAAAAATGAACAGGTTCTGAATATATTTATATATATCATGGATATCTGAGTATACTCAACTTTGACACATTTTATCTATACTGTGTACTTTATACTTAAACACTAGTTAGAATTGGTAATAATTATTAATTAATTGGGATTCAGCCATGGTTTAGAAAATTTTGTTTGATTGGCATTATTATTATTGAAGTGGGCAGGTCACATGTGATTGTCACTTCCTGTGCTGATGTTGTGACAAGCCATTTGCTCTGACATGTGACCAACAGTGACCCAATAATCAGGTACAACTAACAGCCATCTCTAGGATGGTACAGGATAGTAATTATTGGCTTTGTGAACGAGAGCTATGATTTATTGCTTAGTGTTTATGATGGTAATCATAATTTAATGCATGGCTGCTGCTTTTTTGGGGGGTATATTTTCCTGTAGAACTCAGAGTCAGAGTGCACTGAGAGCCTCAACATGCCTGGATTTGTGGAAGCATGTGTGTATTTCGTTGTGGCTGTGAGTCAGTTTGTGTGTGTGTGTGTGTGAGTGCTTGGTCGGGGGCAAAATCGCATTCCAACTATTGTGTCCCCACATTCCTCAGCCAACCCCATTCATTCTGTGCGACTGTGGCTTGGTTGGGAAGGCAGAGGCCAATGGGGAGCTGCTGAAGAGTTCTGGGGATCCGTTGAGCGCGGATGCGAGAGTGGGCCGGCGTTACTTTCAATAGGCAACAAAAGGTGAGCTCTGTTTGCCTCAGAACTCTCAGTACCGAACAAATCTGGGCCTCTGGCGTGCCGCAGCAGACGGATGAATGGGATTCTTTGTAAAAGGGAATTATTTTTGTTTCGGATTCGCCTCTTGGAGCAACATCAGTGTCATTAACATGTCAATGGGAAGTATCCAGTGTGAAGAATTTTGATAGTGTGATATCCCGCGGCAAACTGCTCTGACATTACAGCTGACCTGCGTATGTTTACATGCTTTAAGACCCTCAATCATGGCTGGATTTCACAGTTAATAACAATGATCTGATTAGATCTGTAAAAATTAGCCTAATTGATGTTCTCAGTAACAGATAAATCAGTCTACAGCGAGCCCCCCAATGGCCCTCATTCACCCCCACATAATGTGGACCAGTTGACCCTAAAATTGGGTTGTCCTTGTATTGCCACTTTATTACCCTAAGAAAACATTTGACCTGCGCATTTCAATGGGCCTGTTTGCCCATTCTCCCTTCCCCATTAACATTCAGAGTGTAGGCAGGAGCTGGGGTCAGCTCAGCTGCTGCCTCCCTCTCCGCAGCCCCCCGATTTCGCCCGGGCCTGATAACCAGGCTTTCTTTATCATTCTAAAGGTGCTGCTCCAGTCCTGGAGAAAGAGACACAGCTGGAGATGGGCGAGTTTTATCTGGCTCTGAGGGAGAGAAGAGCAAGTGTGAAAATGCGAAAGCCCTGCCTCAGGGTGTGTGGCCACACGGTCACTTAGGTGGCCAGATTAGGTGGGTAATGGGAAATAAATTAGAGACTGCTAAATACATTGGTGGGGGGGTTTGGAGGTAAACGCTTTAGTGAAATGAGGCTTGTTTGCTGCTCTGCAGGTTTGTCTGACACTTTAATCACATCAAAGGAGTCGATTGAATAAGGAGATTTTTCTTTGTTACATATTTTCTTTGTAAAAGTGCTCATCTTTACAGAAGTGTTTCAGATTTTAATTTATTTAGATTTAATACATTTGTAGACCATTTCAGATTCAGTGTATTTCTTCATTTTTTCCCATGTTTTCTATTTACAATTGTTCCAAATTAAGAAGTTAACTATTGCTGCATTACATTAAACTCAAACTTTGGAATTTATAAGTTCCAAGTAAAACATTTTAGATTTCTTATTTGGAAAAGCTGGGAGAGCCTCACCAACTATGATCACACATTAACAGTAGTAAAAGCAGAAGTATTGTACAGTTTATTTGCACTTATTTATGTCTATTTATGTATCATTGAAACAGTCATATTGTTATGAACTCTTATCAACCGCTAATGACACTAACCTGGGACAATAATAACAACACTGTTTCTCTAATATAAAAGTGGGTTAAATTCTGGCTGAATTCACTAAAAAACATCAGTAAAGGATTGTTAAACTGAACATGGAAAACAACAAAATCTTCTGATTTAATGTTTATCTGGAACACCGTCAAATTTGGTATGAAGCCAGCCACTGTAGCATAAGTGTTCTTACAACATTGTTTTTGATGTATAGGTTAAATAGTTTTGTAATCAATTAAAATAAATAAAATAATTAAAAACACTAATGTTTTGCCTGAAAATGTTTTATTATGTTGTGGAGGGCTTGTGGGAGAAAAAACTCAAACAAAGTAATGAGCTCCGCTTTTATTAGCTAGCTGCTAGCTGGTCCACTAGCCACTTAGCAAGTTAGCATAGCCTACCCTAACTTAGCATAGCTCAGAATTAGTTTTTTTTTTGTTATTTAATGCTTTATTGGTTTCAGAGTAATAGAAATTTACATGAACATAGCACATTAATCAATCCCAATCAAACACATATATAAATATATGTTTTTGTTTATCTATAAAATAATTAAAGCAATCAATAGAGAAGTATAAGAAATGTTACATAGCATTTCATAGTATAATTTATATTTTGGGTTAAAGCAGAGCAACAAGAACGAAATCAAACAATATATTTGTGTAATTAATCTGAAATAGGTTACCAGATTAGTGTTGCTGACACTTTTGGGTCCAGTTTGGCACAATTATAGCTAGCAAGCTGAAGAGGCAGTACCAAACTTTTAACCTTTTAACCTTTTCAGAGGCTGTGTTTTTGCGTTTACCTGCACTAGGCCATTAGGCCAGTTATTATCTACTTACTGTACAACGCTGTAAATGATAACATATTATTTTATCAGCATTACCCATTGTGTTTTCTCAGTGAGAACAGCCCATTAACACAAATGAGCTGGAATGTTGATATACAAGTTAGCCCAGTTATTCTGTCAGGGTCATGAGTTACAGTATTCACAGTATTACAGGTTCAGTCAGCATAGCATAACTTTCAGCTTTAAGCTTAGCTGTAGGAGTAAGACTCCATCCTTACAAACAAACTTACATTAAAACTGAGCTTTTAGCTTTGTTCCCCTCTTATCCTGACCTCTATTTTTATAATATCTTATTTGATATATTTTTTAAAGATTACACTTAATGAAAAATGATGTTGTGTCACAGTTAACACATGCATGTTTCTGGCTAAATCTTAAATAACTCCATACTCCCTGTATAGTGTACTGAGACATATCATGTCTGCATAAAAAAAACAGTTAACAAAAAATTTTGTAAGTTTAAAAATCATTTACTGATGTTTTATGGTGAATTCAGCATAGCATAGCTTTTAGCTTTTTTTTTAGCTGTATCAGTAAGACTCCATTCTTACAAACAAACAAATTTCCCCCTCTTATCCTGACCTTTATTTTATGATATTTCGTCACAATATTTTTTATTTAAGATTTTGCACTCTTTATGAAGCTTTATGAAAAACACTGATGTGTCACAATTAACAGCAGCATGTTTCTGGCCGAATCTCAAATAACTCCATACGCCCTGGTCAGACCCTGTCTGCACACAGATAGCACTAGATTTCAGATTTTTAAAAAATATATGAATAAATGTAAAATACATGTAATTATTGTACTGTTGATTTTCTTAGATTTGCAATCCTTATCTTTTGAAGTGGTAAAATACAGTACTATGTATCCATACTATGGATTGTGTCATTTGGGATTAAACCTCTATATGTTCTTCCTTCTTTGTGGTGTGTTAATGTCTCTGTTTGTGAGCTAAATTAATCATGTAAGAGTTTTTTTTTTCTCTGAGGAAGAGGAAATATATTTTTTCAAATGGAGAAAGGGAATTCTTTACATAGCCTTTAGTTTAACCAGCTCAAAACAACCCAATACTTGTTAAATAGGAGCTTTGTGCTAGACTAGCTCTGTGTTAGACTACTTGAATGGGGGCTTTAATTTTGAAGGAGGATACAACAGCGTTTGAGGCTTCCTGTATGTCATTTTCATGTTCTAAATCCTGTACCCTGTATCTTGTAAATTTTGTACCAAATAAATACAGCTCGACATTCAAGGGTACCTTCAAATAAGCAACTGTTCTTTCGTTTAAGAATATAAAATGCCAGTTTGCCAATTTAAGAGCACATAAAAGACTGGAAATGTGCTAGTGTGTTTCATGAGTTCATTAGCCCACACAGAGCGAGCTTCAGGTTTAAAAACACGCTAATAAAATCGGCCATGGGCCAGTTCAGTTGTAAAGAAATCAGAATAATAACCCTAATAATAATAATAACCCTAATTGAGTAGGTTTTATTTTTCTTTTTTAAGCTCAGTTTTAAAAAGACCAGTCTCTCTCTCTCTCTCTCTCTCTCTCTCTCTCTCTCTCTCTCTCTCTCTCTCTCACACACACACACACACACACACACACACACACACACACACACACACACACACACACATAAATACACACACAAAGACACAAACCTCAATTGTCTTCAATCTTTAATCCAAAGAGCCACAATTCCAACTTCATAAAGACCCCTTGTGCCTCATAAATGAACATGAAAGCATGAAAACATGTGAGAAAACAAGTTTAAAAACACAAACAGAATTCACGGCCCAAATGGCGAACATGTTTATTCACTTTATTTTACATGGAAACTCTTAAGTCAGAGAGTGAGTGTGTGTGTGTGTGTTTAGACAAAACCCCAATCATCTGGATCAGTATTATCTGGATCAGATGTGACGCACACTCCTCAGCCCCACATAGTGTACTTAACATAGTCATACATATCACTCTTCAGAAAACCTCTTATCTCCAAGTACAAAAACCAAACCAGAAATACTGGTCAGCCAAGCAGGAGGACCCAGAACTAACATCATAGATCTTTTTTCTAGATATTTTTAGATGTTTTTCGATATTTAAAAAAATCTGGATTATTCTGAGCATCTGGTCACTCTTCTGTGGACAATAAAGTGATGTAAGGTTATTTTTTATTTTACTTTATTCTCTCGCCTGAACCTGGATATTTACTCTGCAACAACAACCTGATGTCCAAGCCTGTATCTGCTGTACTTTCACTAGTTTATCTTAAAAAATGAAATATTACTGAAATGTTACTCTATTTCAGTAATTCAAATATTATATAGATGTATTACATACAGAGTGATCTATTTTAAGTGTGATTATGGCTTACAGCCAATAAAAACTCAAAAATCAGTGTGTCAGAAAATTTGAATATTATATAAGACCAATTGGTACTGCTGGAAAATGAAATCTGCATCTTTATAAAAGTTGTCAGTAGCATGAAGTGCTGTAAGAATTTGCAGGAAAACAAAACTGCACTGACTTTAGACTTGATAATAAAACACAGTGGATCAACACCAGCAGATGACAATCTTACAGAACTTCATGCTTCCCTCTGCTCACAACTTTTATGGAGATGCAGATTTCATTTTCCAGCAGGACTTAGCACACTGCCAAAAGTACCAATTGGTCTTATATAATATTCTAAATTTCTAAGACACTGATTTTTGGGTTTTCATTAGCTGTAAGTCATAATCATCAACAAGTAAAAATTGAAATAAACTCTTAAAATAGATCACTATTGAGTTTCACATTTTGAACTGAATTACTGAAATAAAGTAACTTTTTATTGATATTTAATTTTTTGAGATGCACTAGTACATTGTAAGGATATATATTTTTTTCTTATCAGAAGAGGGTGTGTTTCAGGGTGATGATGGGATGGGCATTGCATTGCAGAATGCTGCATTACGTTAGGCTAGCACGACCTGGCGCACGCAAAAAAAAGACCCTTTTTTTCTTAAAAGTCCTCCTGCAGAGCTCTGGTTATTGAGCTGAGTTGTAGCCAGGGCTCAAAGCTGCCAAATGGCCCCCCGACCGCTCCCCCACTACGCAATCAGCCATGATATAAACACCAACGGGGGAATGCAGTGTTTAATTACAGGCCTTCTCAACACAATCCACTACTGGCTGATGCGTAATAAGCAAGTTAATACAGACTGGATGGGAATCAGCCACTCTCCGCCTGACATTTTTTATGATGTCACTCTTGAATCCGAGGTTGTTTACTCAAACCTATTCCTCCTACTGCATTCTAATGAGGGCCGGAGGAGCAGGTCGGTCTCCATCAGTACAGAGCTGGCCCTGTTTAGTAAACCACTCCACAGAACTCACAGACTAAAGAAGAGTGATATGTGGCATGAAGAGCAAACAGATGTTAGAGACGAGTTATTGTTCAACTTATTATTATTCAAAAGAGAAATCAACACTACATTTCATCAAGGAAGGGTCTAAACAATGTTTAAATATCATTCTGGTCACAAATAACAGGATTAGCCCTTTATATGATGTTTGTACAATGATGTTTAAAAGAAGAAAAAGGTCAATTTCTTGAAACAGATTATTTACACTGCCGAAAAAACATCCAGCTCAGGACTTTTTGGATGGCCTTAGCTGGTCTTTGATGGTCAAAGTGGTTGAAAAGCTGGTGATATCTAAAAAAAATTTAAAATAAGACCTACTGTCTGCTGATAAATTAGCTGGTTAACCAGCTCTTGGTCAACACAGGGTAAAGTGTATTGTATATATTGTAGTTATGGTGGACTTTGATGGATCTTGCTGGTCATGCTAGTCAATCAATCATTGTGAGAAACATTCTAATAACATTGTGATGCAAACCACTATTATGTTTCTATTGTGTTTTCAGAACGTTTCTGGAACATTATTTCTGTAATAATACAGGCTATCCTTACTTAAACCTTTTCAAAAGGTTGATAAATGTTCTTATAGCATTCTTTGTTAACTGAGATTGTATTTGATATGTATTTGAATGGTATTTTGGTCATGCTTGTCCTGTTGGTCAGGTTGATCATGCTCAATTGAAAATGTACACTATGCAGGCAAGCTAGATGGCTAACCAGCATTTAAACAGCACTGTGTATAATATATTTAATTGTACATGGTGAGACTGAGGTTTATTGCAGAAACTAAAGGGACAATTATATATCTGAATACCCCAGCATGTAGTGGGTCTAATGGGCTTATCTTTTAGGTTATGTCCAGAACATAATATTAAAAGCCTCCATATTTTGTTTCTGAAATAATGGTGTCCTACAAATTTGACCCACTATGAATTTTGATCTTGATTATCCTGCTTTTTGGCCAGTTTGGAGGTTGACCAGCATGGTCTTGCTAGTCAATTAGCATGGTTGTGTTATTGGTCACATTGGTTATTTGTGGCTTGTTAAGGCTAAACATGCTTGTAGACAGGCTTAACCATCAAGTGCAATATAAATACAACATACATACCCTATGCTGGTTAAGTTGACTGGCACAGGGTATATTATATATGATTGTATTTTGGTCTTGTTGGTCCTGCAGGTCAAAAAACATAATCAGACTTGTTCAGACTGTTTTCTGATTGGTCAGGTTGATCATGTGTGTATATATTTATCAGTCAAAATCCTTAAACACCTTAAATACCCTATGCTGGTCAAGAGAGAGCTAAGCTGGTCAAGCATCTTAACCAGCACAATCAACATGATGAGCTTGACCATCTGCACTTTTACAGCAGGGTACAGTGCAGGCCAAATGTTTGGACACACCTTCTCATTCAATGCTTTTTTTTATTTTCATGACTATTTACATTGTAGATTCTCACTGAAGCATCAAAACTATGAATGAGCACATGTGGAGTTTTATGTACTTAACAAAAATGAGCTGTCCTCCACAGTCACTGGACCTGAACCCAGTTGAGATGGTTTGGGGTGAGCTGGAGCACAGAGTGAAGAAGGCAAAGGGGCAACCAGTGCTAAACACCTCTGGGAACTCCTTCAAGACTGTTGCAAAACCATTTAAGGTGACCACTTCTTGAAGCTCATTTTTTTTAGTTATTTCACCTTTTTTTGTTAAGTACATAAAACTCCACATGTGTTCATTTATAGTTTTGATGCCTTCATTATGAATCTACAATGTAAATAGTCATGAAAATAAAAAAAAAACACATTGAAAAAGAGAAGGTGTGTCCAAAATTTTGGCCTGTACTGTATGTCCAGTAACCTTTTTCCACCTGTATTTCTTGCTGTAAAAAAACAGTGAGCAGAAGCAAAGATAACAACAGAACATTCAGGGGTCTCAGCACTCTCCAAAACTTTAATCCCCCCCGCTGCTATAATACAGACTTCATTAGGGCATGAGATGGCACTGAGAGACAAAGACAGAGGAAAACAGAGGGAGAAACATGTGAGATGTTTCCTCTCAGAGAAAGAAAGAGAAAGAGAGAGAGAGAGGGTGAGAGACACTGCACTATCATGAAAAGGAAAGTTACCGTCCTAATAAAATGTTATTTTTCCAAATGAAATGCAGCTGGGTGTCACCCCGCAGTGAGAAGCTTTCACAACGACACACCAACCCCTTGATCTCCTGCAAGGGTCATTTACTGCACAGGAAATGAGTGGCAGGAGTGGGCGGCAATTCTCAGTGTGTGTGTGTATTAGAGACAGAGAGAGAGAGAGAGAAATCAGAGTCTGTGCCCACTGCAGAAGCACTGCATTTCCCCAGACCCCATTAGTCACAGTTCCTAGTCCCAAGAAAGTCCATTAAATCACAATAGCCGGGCCTCTATGAGGGGAAAACGAGGGTCCGGAATCCCTTTACCTACAGGAGTCTCTGGCTCTGGAGCTGTGTGTTAAAAATCGAGTGTGAACAGACACAGATAGGAAATTGTGTCCCAAAACATGTGACTACTTCAGGGTGGGATACAAGCAGCACAGAGGGGGATACGGTTAGGATTTGTGTAGTATTGTAGTATGTGTAGTCATGCTCTGGGAGAAGAAGAAGAAGAAGAAGAAGAAGAAGAAGAAGAAGAAGAATACGACTGAACTGTTTAACGGTTTGGCATCCAAACATCTGACAGCAAAAAAAATATAAAAAAACAAACAAAGAATATAAATAAACAACTAAAAGTCGGGATATTGCACCCAATATTTGGCAACCAAATTGTTTACCCGAAAAAATATATGGCAAAAAAAGCAATTACAGTGTTTGGCCAAATAAATGAGTAAAAAAAGATTTTAAAATATTGCTTCTGCTTTGTTGGTACTGTATTTCTGCTAGGATGTAAAAAACATGTACAAATAAATAGTTTTAAAGTCTGTGCCCAACTAATATAGTGTAATAATTTTTCCTTAAAAAAACAAACAAAAAAAAAAATTGTACATTTTGGGGATTTATAGTTTTGGGGATTTAGTGACCTCTCTGGTAAGAAGGTGTAACTGCAGCAAGCATGTGGAAGAGTATTTTTAATACCTTTATCTTTTAATGCATTATTTTTAATTAATATGAATAAAGTGCTGTGAATGTCTGTATTTTTCAGTGTATGTTCATTAGTATATTTTCATTATTTTTTAAATGAAAAATATTGAATTTTAATATAACAATTTTAGGCATTGCAGGGTTGGTTTTGCCAGGACAACGATATTAAAAAGAGTATTTTGTTCCCTTCCAGCTAATGGTATTAGTCCACTAGCACTTTTATCCAGTGCATCCTGCTGTGTCGGATCTCTCAGCTCGCTGTGTGATCATGTCTGTGATGTTTTTAAATTCATGAAGCAACTTTTGTTTAAAGTAATTTTTAAATTTTTTATGAAAATTTTAATCTATTATTCTGGAAATCCAAATAGAGTACAGCCCTTTTTATCTTCTCTTCCTTGTTTTAAAGGTGCTTGATGCTCATACTGTATGTGTGATGTACCAGCCTACTTCTACCTATTGGCTAGACTCAGCATAGTAGCTTTTCTTATTTGCATAAAGATGAGTACTGCTGAAGTATTTCACCATACACCAAGGCTGTAAAGTTTATAGGATGCTTCGTTAAAGTTAAAGTTAAAGTGATAGTAAACACGTACCGTTAGGGATACTGCTGCTTTTATTTTAAAAGATAAAATATTAGGAACTGATGTTTAGGAATTTAGAATTTATGTAGTAGTGGAAAATGTGACAAAATTAGGGGAAATCTGCAAAAAATCCATGTTTTCAGCCAAACACTGCACACTTTTGTTGGATTTGATTAAAAAAGATGTTCATTCATAAAGTAAGACTGGAGAGTGGCCGACAGTAAAAGGGCTCCTCTTTCCTCTGAACTCTTCCAAGAACATCCTTCAAGAAACTCTATGTACAAATAGGTGCAGCCGAACTGCATTGTCCTTTAAATCACCAGCCCAACCAGTTTCTGACTGAAGGACTTGCAGGATTGGGGAGCAGACGGGGAGGAACTGGGGGTTAAAAACAGGCTGGAATGTTCAGTGGAGTCCACAGAGGAGGAGGAGGATGAAGGTCAGTGAGAAGATGCAGGAGTGAACACGTACAGCCTGCGCCGCTCCGGGTGCCGATGCTCCTCCGTGTGAGTCTGTGGCCAGCCTGGGGGTCAGGAGCAACTCGTGGAAGGTGAGATCATCCATCGCCAGGTTATCCGCCAGATCTGAGAAAGAAGAAAACAAGAAGGACACAGATAAGAATTGGTAAAATATTTTGTTTAAATACAGCTGGTCGATTTGATTTCAAAATCAATATCAAGATTAATTGAAATAGCGTTTTATCTCATTTGTAATTAATAAAATGTTTTGTTAAATGATAATTTATTTTAAAGCAGCAGTCTGTGTTATTACAATAACCTCAGAGGTGTGTGCATTCCATCTAGACCATGGATTCCATCCTAAGATCTGGATTTTTTGAGATGTTACATCCCTGGACCTACTTCCATTCAGGAAACACTTTATTTTGCTGTGCAATCTACAGAACCTCCAAGCCAAAAACATTGGATTTACAGTTGTCATACTGTACTCCTAAAAAAATTCTAACACAACTGGCAAGACTGATTTGTGGCATTTTTATTGGTTTATTTGCACCTTTTGCAATATTTTGTCAAATGTTAATATCGACTTTAATTTGACTGTATTAATTGTATATAGAAAGAGGACTGGGGTGGGTGGGTTTCTTTTTCTTTCTTTTTGTTCTAAAAAAATAGCAAAAATGTACTGTTATGTTTACCAATTGTTAACCTTTATTGAAGATTTTACATTCTCAATAAACATATTTATACAAAAAAGCAGCAGTCTGCAATTGTATTTCTACTTTAAATAAAATACAGTAGCATTCCTGAGTTGGGAGGGAATAAAATATTGTAATTTATGGTTTCAGTGTCCTGGCAAATCCATCTCTGCAATGTCTTGTAATACCTTAGGACAGAGTGAAGAAAACTAAATATTTAAAATATTGAATATATTTTACCCAGCAATTTGTTTATTACCTTTAATAAATTACATGTTCTGTGCAATTACACATTCTCACCACAGAGATATCGGTCCTCAAATATCAAAGTTAATGAGGATTTATTTTAATGAAAGATTATTGTAAAGAATGTTTAAATGTTCAGCTCTTTTGTTATATATTTAAGTTTTGCTCAACATTGTACTTTCATGTTGCAGTGGATAATAGATGAACACACACAGTATGGACTGTGTTATTAACACAAAAAAGCGAGTTAAAAATAAAACAAAAAGAGCTTCAAAGGGATCTTTGAGTGATGCCATAGTAGAACCATATCTCGATCCATAAGGAACCATTTTTATTTTAATAAATATAAGTGTGTCTGTCACGCCTGGAGCTGAAAGTGCTTCTATCTCTCACACACTCAGCTTTGCCTGCAGTCTCCAGTCTCCGAACTACATTGCCCAGGATGCACCACACACCGACATCACACCCAATCCCGATCACATGACACAGCACATGACACTTCCAGAAAGTAGATCACCTGAGTACTAGCCACATGGTTTATCCCTATAAAAAGGGGCTCATTTGCTCTCAGTCAGTGCTGAGTATTGTTGGATTTTCCTCGTACATGTTTTTCCATTGCCTGTGTTACTCTTTTTTTTTTTTTACCTTGCTTTGCATTACCGACCTTGATTTTTGCCTGCCCTCTGATATTGCGTTGCCGAGTTTTGACTTCTGGACTGTTTATTGTTTATGGTATGTTATCTTCTTGTTGCTGCTGTTTACTGGTATTGACCTTGCTTTGTCTGACCATCCTTTTTTATTTATTTGTATTTGCACATGTCTGAGACCTGCTTAGTTATGATATTAATTATGAATTATTTAAACGTTTCAACAAAGTCAATTTAAATTTACATTTATTTATTTTTTTTACCAATTTAAAAGTGTTTAGCACTTATAACTACAAATATGAAGCAAAATGGTTCTTCTCAAAAAGCTCTTTAACAGCTGTTATTCTGATAATAGAATTATTAATGAAAAACTAAACTAGGGAATGTGTATCAGAAGTATTTTCACAGTCGGAGTCATTTGAACCCACTGTTCATTATTTTTATGATGGCAGATTCACCACATGCACGCACACGTTCCTGCACTCAAACATCCATTTCATAAATCTTACAGACACCCCAATATCAAAATAAGACAGTATATATATCCACAAACAGAACCTTAACTGGCCTCTCCCACACTCTGCAGAACACTGCTATTACTGCTGCTGATTTACGGTATCTCCAACCGGCCGAGCCAACACAAACACTCTCACACACTCCACACTGAACACACTGCACACTTACACACTTAACATGCTGGGAAATCTTACAAAACAACCGGAGCAACATGAGATCCAGGAATAATTACGCTACTGATCTGATCGCGTTCTCTATCTCTGTCTCACGTTATTAAACACCTACAGATTAGAGTCTAGAGTTACTGTCTGTAGCAAATCCAACTTTCAGGAAGGTTAAAGGTGCTTTAACTGTTCTGGGGAAAAATACCAAAGTTAATCAGTATAATAAGGTTCTTTAAACCTCAAAAACCTCAAAAACCTTAAAAACATACATTTCTTTATTCTGTTGCTTCATGTTAAACTATAAAGAAATATACACTAGTCCACAACACAAGATTTCCTGTATTTACTTTCGTACTCCAAACAGATCTGACCAATAAACAGAGAGAACATTCCCACATTCCCATGGTTTGTTGTGCTACATTTTAGGGAGCTTGATTTTTTTTCCTGTGTGAAATCAAACCAAATCAAATCAATCCAAACTAAGTAAAGTTTAGAAACTCTTTGACTGATTCAGACCAGAGCAAACCATCCATTGGTGTAAGCATGATTCAAGAATACAAAGAAGGGTACTTTTATGGTATAAATTACCTTTCTGCGTAAAAACAAGAATGATTTTCAACAATTTATTTGTTGAAAATAACTTTTTTGGTCTACCTATATATTTAACAAACTTTTTATTTTACTAAAAATAATAACATTACTTTTTTGGTCAAAACCTAAAATGTTTTAATAGTTTTTTGTTTTACTTTTTATACTTTTTGTACCTGACACAAAATCTTTTCTTGGTATTTTCAATATTATTCTCAGTAGCAATTCTCTAATCTTTATTGTCACCATTATTTTTCCCATTTCCACATTTTTGTGGTATTGCTCCAAAGAATCCTTCTTTTTTTCCTTTTTTAAAAAATAAATGTACCTTATTGGTCAAAACTCAGACTCTTACTTCACACAAAACTTTGTATCATTAATTTTCTTATTCAGAAATTATACCTGATAGAAATTCTTTTTACAATCCTTTGTCACCTATTAGATTTTTTAAAGGAAATTAACTGGTCGAAATGTACTTTTTTTCTTTACTTTTTTAACTCTACACAAAACGTTATCTTTTCTTAAATGCTAAAAACCCTTTAAATAATTATTTAAGGTCTGTTATTTAAGGAACACACTGGCATCGTTCCAGAGGACCTTTTAGGCACCTTCAGTTTTAAAGGTGTTCCTCAGGTCTGACATGTGATCAGGGCTCTCAGGACAGAAACTGGAAGAGGTTTTGATTCAGTGCAGGACGCTGAGCTCCAGGAAAGCAGCCGAGAGCGAGACGCAGATATGAGGAGTGAGTTATGAGAAAGGGCAGGAGGATATCAGTAATAAAGCACCACTAAACACAGGCACTCCAGCTATGCGTGGAAGTGTCTCCTGTCAGGCCAGCTGTACAGAGCACACACACACACACACACACACACACAAACACACACATATACAAACACACAAGTGCATGTGCGCAGACATAGACAGTACATACACTTATGTGGTACACTTAAGGGTACACACACACCCACACACACACACACAGCCCCCAACAACACCACATTTCTCACATAGCTTTCCGCTGTCCCAAAGCAGCACACACACCCCACACAGCCCCACAGAGCACCAGACACAACAACCACACACACCAAACCTACACTAATGGACCACATCCACCAGCCGACAATACACAGATATACCCCGGCTCACTTCCTGCACTTACACAGCCCTATACTCCAGCTACTGAACTGGAGTCAAGCCCATATCCAGCTAAATAACACTTAAACAACAACTAAATAACCTATATTATAACAACAGAAACACAAAATACAAATATGCATAGAGTATTATGCAAATGTCAATTGTATCCATGATGTTTAAACCTATTTATTTAAAAGAAAAGAGGTCATTTGTTTTATACATTAATACAGTGTAGCTTTTATTAATTTTTGGCCTAAGAATTTCCAAGGGCACACTCTAAACTTTATAATTATACTTCTATTATTTGAAAAGTTCTGCTGGCATCCTTATAAGGTTTATAATAGTACATACAGTACATGAATGAGATTAGTTTCTCAGGGGGACGTCTGTGAAAAATATTTCACACTTTTATTTTATCACTCTACTCAGTGATAAAACTCTGTGTGGAGCTACTTTGAGTCTGAATAATTGTGTAAAAAGTGATTTTCTGTAAACTGTAAACAAAAAAAGAAAGCTGTGGGAGAGTGGAGGTGGGCTATTCAACAAAGGTTAGTACACTTTATCATGTTTTACTACACCAAAAGACAATTTTATGCTGGAGTTCTCCTTTAAGGTTGTATTGGGATTGGGACAGCCCTAATCTGATGTGGCATTTTCTGCAGGATACCTGATACAAGATACATGAACATCACTAAATATAAACATGTCTTCATTAAACAAGCAAACTTTACAACCAAATGAGTCTTGACTGAGTAAAATCTGAGACATTTGTGAAAACGATTCCTATTAAATCATCTGTCAGGCAGTGAGCACCAAGCTGATTTCAAGAAAGGCATAAAGCGAGAGAGAGAGATGGAGAAAAATAGAAAGCGAGAGAGAGAAAGAGAGAGAGAGAGGGATCCAATTTTACACCAAAAACCAATTTTACACCGGTTAGTATTCTTTAACGTGTTTTACTACACCAAAAGACAATTTACACTGGAGTTCTCCTTTAAGGTTGATGTGGCATTTTCTGCATGATAGCAACATCACTAAATATCAACATATCATCTTTATTAAACAAGCAAACTTTACAACCAAATGAGTCTTGATTGAGTAAAATGATTTCTATTAAAACAATTTCTATTAAATCATCGGTCAGGCTGTGAGAACCAGGCTGATTCCAAGAAAGAAAGAAAGTGAGAGAAAGAGAGAGAGAGGGGGGGGGGGGGCTGGTCTCAGCATGTTTGGACTAACTGTAGAAAGATTACTGGATCCCGGAAAGCTGCAGGAGAACAGAGATGGGCTATTCAACAAAGGTTTTTACTCTTTTTCATCATATTTTACACCAAAAGCCAACTTTACACCGGTTAGTATTCTTTATCGTGTTTTACTACACCAAAAAAACAATTTTTAGGCTGCAGTTCTTATTGGATCGGTTGGATCCAAGGTTGGATTGGGATTGGGAAAGCCCTAATCTAATGTGGCATTTTCTGCATGATAGCAAAATCACTCAATATCAACATATTATTTTTATTAAACAAGCAAACTTTACAACCAAATGAGTCTTGATTGAGTAAAACGATTTCTATTAAAACGATTTCTATTAAATCAGCTGTCAGGCTGTGAGAACCAGGCTGATTCCAAGAAAGGCAGAAAGCGATAGAGAGATGGAGAGAAATAGAAAGTGAGAAAAAGAGAGAGAGAGAGAGAGAGACAGAGGGGGGCTGGTCTCAGTGGTCTCTCTTTGGATACCCAGGGGCTCGATTCACACGTCTAGAAACAGGGGTAGGAGGTGAACAAATAAAGGCCCGGTGCCGAAACACTCCTCCAGATTTCTTCAGAATTACGACAGCGGCTGAACGCGGGCCAAAGCACAATTAACTTCTTCCTCTGCGTCCGCTGACAGGCCGCCGGTGAGGCCATTCCTCCGGCCCTGAAAGGCTGATTTGTCATTGTGACAGCGTCTCACTGTACCAGCGCTCCAATTAAAGCACGGGCGCAATTCGATACAGCTTTTATATACACTGCGCCCGGCCCGCGAGAGCAGCTCATGTGGGTAAACCGGCGGCTCGTGTGTGTGTGAGAGACAGTGTGTGTGAGAGCATTGTTAGCTGTGTAAAGGAGGAAATATGGCGTGCTGCGGGAGGGTGTGAATCATTTAGCAAAAATCTTGGCCGACAGAGTAACAAAATTCAGCAACACATTGGAGGATAAAAAAAAAAAGCGAGAGTGTTTTACATCGCTAGCTGACTGACTGTGTTATAAAAGGCCTTTTGCTTCACATATTAGAACAAAAACATCTAATAGGGACAAAACTATGGAAACAGGGTTCTTCCCCTATTCTTTACCACTGGAACTCATTACATTCTCTAATAATCAGACACAAACAGCTGTGTATGACAATTCAACAATTCTTTCTTTGTGCATTGACCTTGCAAGATGGTAAAATTGCAAAAACAATATAAAATAATACCTTACAGTTTTACAAAATTCCAAAACTCCAAAACATATGAGTTTAGGCTCAAAGTGAAAAATCTGGATGTGATTCTTTCATTAAAAAAATATTATAAATTATTTTGAAAAATTTTTTTTTTTAAAAAGCAAAATTCTTAACTTCTCAAGATCAAAGCACATTCAAACATTCAAAGGTAAGAATTGTGCCACAAAATACCGATTAAAGGTCAAGTGCATTTAATTTACTTTAATTACATCACTTCCTGTGTGCTACTTTTAAATTCTTGCTGTTTCTCTGCAGGCTCTGAAATCTCTTACAGGAAATGCTTATCTAGCTTACTTCCCTGCGTTACACTTTTATGACCTTTTATGGGTTTCTGGCTTCACTTTACATGACAAACCTCTCTTTATCTCTTACACAGGCTGTTTTGTTTCTGTATCTTTTTACATGTGAAGCATGTAAATGACCTTTCCTCTGATTGGCTGCTCAGAATTGTGCTTTATTCAAAAAGCACTGCTGAAATCTTCTTTTAAAAGTAACAGGATAAATGGGTGGAGCTAAATGGCTTGAATCTGAACTGATGATGACACAGTAAGGAACAGAAAGGTTTGGGAAGAGAGAATGTGATTGAAGGGGAGACTTCCAGCTTTAACTCAACAGCTTAAAAGCACTGAATTAAAATACCTGCTCATTTTCCATTTTCATTACTCCATTGAACAATTGTCTATCCAGTGTTTCATTAATTTTTCACCAAGACCTTGCAGCAGAATTGATGATGGTCTGACCACTGCACAAAGCAGCTCTTCTCCATCCAGCACATCCCAAAGATTCTCAATGAGGTTAAGATCTGGACTCTGTGGTGAACTCTCTCTCAATCCATGTGTGAAAATGATGATCTCATGCTCCCTGAACCCTGAACTCTTTCACTATTCCAGCACCATGAATCCTGACATTGTTATCTTGGAATATGGCCGTGCCATCAGGGAAGAAAAAATCCATTGATGGAATAACCTGGTTTATATTCAGTATATTCAGGTAGTCAGCTGACCTCATTCTTTCAGCACATACTGTTGCTGAACCTGAACCTGCAGACCAACTGCAGCATCAAACCAACCCCACATCATTTACTTACTTAAATCCAGGTGGAGACTTTTTTCTTTGGCCAGACAGTGTATAATGCTGATATGTTATACGTTAGCGTTCTACGGTTAAGTAGTCACAATACTAAAAGAGTGTTAATAAGAGACAAGAGATGACAGAGGGATGAGGTCTACACTGTAAGCCCGGATAAATTGAATTTACAAAAAAAAAAAGCCTTAAAATTGCCAAAAAGTTGCCTTAAAAAAGTTAAGTAACGGGTAGTAAAAAAAGAACATCAAGTTATTACAACTAAAGGGGAAGTTGATTTAACTTTTTTATTTTTGTTATACTGTAAGACCGGATAAGTTGAGTTTACTTAACTTTTTTAAGGCAGCCGGTTTTCTTAGATTTTTTTTTTTTAGCAATGTGAAATGAAACCTTGAGTTAGCATAAATTAAAATATCAAGTTATTACAACTAAAGGGGAAGCTTATTTATTTATTAAGGTAGCCCCGGGGGAATCACTACACACTGATGGTGAGTGTTAGTCAGAAACTGTTGCACACAACCAGTATGCAAATAGATTGTGACAGAAGCCAATGGAAAAAGAAGCTGCCAAACAACAAATGTTTAACTAACTCAAAATAGTTGAGTATTGTTTAGAAATATCCAATTTTATGTAAAACAGACTTAAATCATTTGAGTCTCTTGAGACTGTGATGAGCAGACTGAGTACACTAGCAGAGCTTGAATGAATAATTAGCAGGATGGAGGCGTCATTGCTGTAACACTAGAAATAGAGCAACAGTGGCCCCCCGCCTAGTGATGAATGTGACCGACATGGAAGAGTTTGACACACAACACAGTGGGGTCTTCCTGGCTTCTGGACCCTCAACCCGCCAACCCCCCCCAGACCTCAGCTATCCATTTCCGAGAGCATCGCTCCCCAGGGGTCACCACCGTGCCAGCGTGATCTGGGCGGCGTTATCACAGAGTTACGAGCTCCAGTTACCGCGTGGGATCAAAGGTCAAAAGGCAGCCATTGACTGTTAATGGTGGGACTATTGCCACTATGGTTGATTGAAGTCTTCTGTAGAAAAGAAACTGTCTACCAGGCTTGGGGTCGAGAACTCCTCTGTAGAAAAAAAGGGATTCAACCAGCAACCATCTGGTCCTTTATCCCAATAAACAAAGCCATGGTTGCACCCATGTTTGGTTTAAGTCTACTGTAAATAATTAGATTTCTGCTGGTCCAAGGGATTGATTCAATAATATTCTGGTTCCAAGCCCACTTAAAAAAATTTGGGAAATTGCTGCCCATCATGGCATGATAGCATCCCGCTTCTCAATAATTTGGGCTACAATTGCCCCCAAGGTAGGTTAAACTATGAAAAAAGTGTTCTCTGCTTGTGTATGGGATTGAGCCAGCAACTTTCTTGTGCCAAGGCCTATTTGCCAACATTTGGGCTTTAACTGCTCCAAAATTCTTTAGCTCTTCTCTAGCAAAAGGGATTGAACCAGCAAACGTCAGGTTCCAAGTAAACTTTTCCAATCTTTAGGCCATAGCTACCCCCAGTTATGTTCTGCTCCCAAGGCCTATTCGCCAACATTTGGGCTTTAGCAAGGGGGACTGAACCGGCTTCCATCTTCAGGTTCCAAGTTAACTTCTTCAATCTTTAGGCCATAGCTGCAGTTACGTTCTGCTCCCACGGCCTATTCACCAACATTTGTTTTTTCGTTGCCCCAAATTCTTCTAAGGAAAAAGAGCTATATGCTAGTCCTGGTGCTCAAACCAGCAACCATCCCAAGACTCTCCAGTAATTCTCCAGTGATATCGCAGGTTTTCTAACATTTGGGATATGGCTGCCCCAATGGTTGGTTGAAGTCTCCTGTAGAAAATTGACTTTCTTCAGATCAACCATCTGCAACCATCTGTTCCCAAGACCACATTTCGAACCTTTGGACCATAACTCTTTTGTAGAAACTAACTTTTCAACCAAGCCAGTGACTTTCTGTTCCCAAGCCTGATTTTCCAACCTTAGTGCAGTGCTGCCCCATGTTAGTTTGAGGCTCTCTGCTGCTACAGGGGATCAAGGCAGCAACCTTCTGGTGCAATAAACCAATACCCCCATTTTTAGGCTTTTACAGCTGCTCCCAAGGTTGTTTTGTTAAACTCTTCTGTATAAAAAGAGCTACATGAAAGAACAGCTTTATAATCCACTGTAAATATGTGATTCTTTCTTCTAGAACATCTTTGTTCATTTACTAAAAAAAAAGAAACAAAACTGACAAAACAAAACACAGAAGCACCTATTGTCTACACACAGCGATGCTGCTCGGTGTCAACTGAGCCAAAAGAGTCTCAGAACAAATGTTCTGTGTGCCCTTACAGGCAGGAATTCCAAAAATAACAAAAGAAAAACTCTACTGGCACGCTGAGAGTTTTGCCTTTGCCTGCACAAAGTGTGCTGCATAATTAGAAAGCGCTATTATTTCTGCCAAAGCAGAACGCAAAGCATCACTTCACTCCAGCTCGTCTACATCGGCGACAGCATGTGTGACTTCATTCCAGCGCATTCATCACATTATAGCAGCTCTCAGAGGAGGCCGGATTTAAACTGCAATTTTGTCTGGAGGTCCCGACCGCGAGACGGACGTCCACCTGGCCACAGGCTGGGCCGTGTTTATCCTGGAGCTCCGAGCTCCGTACAGGTGCTCCTCAGGACCAGATAACAGTACTGGAATGTGAGTTTCCAAACACAGGTGCTTCTTATGAAAAGCGGGGAAATGGTTTGGACCGCAGCTGTGTTCGCCGGGCCTGCACTTATGAAAACACACAGGAGTGCAGGAATTTGATAGAGAATCCCATCAGCTTAGCTGTTCTTTCGATACGATCACAAAAAAGCATAGAACTCTCCTGTTAATCTTCCCAGCTTATTTTATATTCAGATTAGTCCGAGAGGCATGAAAACAAGTAGCCCAAGTGCAATCTTTAAGGCATGTTTATTGGTGTGTGTGTGTATTATTACAGCTTTATATGTGCAGGCTTTGAAATCAAATTTTGAACTCCAGGGTAGAGCAGAGCCAGAGCGCTGACGTCAGAATCTACAATTTTAGCTCCAAACGGGTTTAGCTGAGAGTCCTCCTCAGCCTGCCAGGGATGACCGTCCTATAACAAACAGCGAATATGAGATAAGTCAATAGTGTGAGCCAACATGTGGCTTATTTCTGGGATTATGGGCTGAGTGAAAAATATATAAAAACTCAACACAAACACAGCCACGTCTTTTATTCTCAATTCACTTAAAGTCCTTCAGACTGTTTCGCTACTGTTACTTTAAGACTGAGTGAATAAGACCATGTGAATAAAGCTCTCTGGTTGACTGCTGTCAACTGCTGGATATTAAAGGATGAGAGGGCGGAATCATTAATAAAAACAAACTTAAAACTAATCAGAAACACTGAAAATAAACATTAAACACTAGACTAGAACAACCAGACAAGAAACATTAAACAAACAGGAATAAATTGAGAACAGAGAACAAACTGAACAGAAAACAACCATGAACTGACATGAAACACACAAGACCAGACAAAGGAAGACTGAACCAAAGGGGCTATATATACACAGACACTGACAAGGAACACCTGGGGAAGTTAACAAGGGGGCTTTAGGAGATGAAAACAAAACAAACTAGGGAATCACAACAGAAAGAAACATAAAGGGAAAGCATGACAGGATCAGGAGGATTTGTGACAGCTGCCATGTATAGACAATACAACATGATTTTGTATCAATATATAAAGTTATTAGAGAAGTATTTACATAAGATTGTGTAAAATTAGATTTTTTTTGTGAATCTTTAAGTAAATACTGAAATAGTGCAATCACATTTTATTTTTAATAACATTGGTGAACAGTGCAGTCGTAAATACAGCTTTAAAACATTTTCGCTAAGGTCTTCAAATATTCTCAAAATGGTTTCATTCATTTTTACTGCTATAGTAAGAAGTGGATGTTAAACCTATATAATATGTTGCCTTTAAATACTCCTCAAAACAAAGACTGTGTAGGACAAGGGTTTTAAACTGTTTGTCTTGGGCAACCTAATTACAGAGTTTGTGTTGAACCCAGGAACAAAAGGCGAGGCTATATATGTGTGTGTGTGTGTGTGTGTGTGTGTGTGTGAAATGTTACATTTTTAAGTGAAGTTTTCAACTTTTAGAAACATATTTTTATAGCATGACACATTATTTTGTAAATAAAATTCTTCACAAATACTGTACCATTAAATACAACTATTGGAACTGTTTGGAAGCTGTGCATGTAAATAAATGTAATAATGTAATACATTTAGGTGTATGATATTTGCAAATCATTTATTTGTTTTTATTTACATTTATTTACATTTTGCACAGCATCCCAACATTTTTTGGATTACTATTAGTTGTAGTCTATATAGTACAAAAAGATCTCTCACTGTGAAAGGAAAGCTACACAATCCAGATGTTGAGCAGGTTTGATACAGTGACGTGAAGAACCATATTATTACTTTTTTTTTTTTTTTTTTTAATTTTTTATGTATTAGTTTCCACTGTTTATAATTTTATTACATGATTAAAAAATATATTAAATGGGAATGGTCCTGCGGACTGGATGCTGCCCCTCTATTACGAGAATCTGCACGTTTGATTTCTGGATTATTCTGCATCTCCATCAGCAGCCGGAGTCCGAGAGAGCACTTTTGAACATGTTCTCTCTGAATGGGTAAATGGTGTTCTCTCCCCACACATCACTGCCAGGGTGATATTGATAAATTGGTCAGCACAGGTGTCTGTTAGCTGATGTATCAGAGCTGAGTCGCTGCGCTTTCCTCCGAGTGCATTTCTGGCTAGCTGGGTCAGCATCACCTTCCTAGTGTTGGGGGCATCAGTAGGGATCAGGGTCTTTAAAAAATGAGTGTGTCGGGAAATTGGCTTTCCATGTTGGGGAACAGATGGAATAAAATGATTAAAAAAAATAATATTTAAAATGCTTTAAGTAAAACGAGAATGGACTCTGATAGTGATAGCGACCGTTGGACTTTGGCATCTGTAATATGCAGATGTGGCTGCAGGACTGAGCAGCCACTGAATAAGGCCTCCTCTGACCCGCTCTGGACGAGTGTGGACGGGAATGCGGGCGTCTGCCTCCACGCCCATACTCCTGACCACAGGGCCACTCCACCAGGCACCCAGCGGCCTGCCAAGAAAAACCTGCCAGCCGAGAGCAGGCCAAGCCTCAGCTCCAGCTCCAACTCCAGCTCCAGCACAGAGCCACGGCCTCCCTCAGCTCTACACACACACACACACTAACACACACACTAACACACACACTCGCTCAGTGCTCTCCTGCTGCAGGCCTCCCAGAGAGATGGGCGGGCGGCTGGAAAAAGAAGCGCAAATGTGCCATTGAGTGGGAACGGTACATACCAGGAGGGGGGCATGCTGGAGAAAACGAAAGAAAAAGGGGGCATTTACTGGAATAAGGTGAGGTTAGGACCTGGACGAGGTGGTAAAATGTAAGTACATGATACGAATCATTAGTTATTAGTTATAAGTACTAATGCTTTCACTTATCACATTAGTTATAATGTGTTATACATGGATCATATCTCAAATCCAAATCAAAGCAGTGATCTGGAGACATATGATAGCATACTGCTGCTGCCAAAATACTTAATTTACTCAATATAAATCCAAAAACATAACTTGATTTGTAAGACACATTACTTACATATACTATAATCAAGCAATAATACACGAGAGGGAGTGCTATAACATGTAATATTGGCACTGCAGTGCGAACCTTGAGTGTACTATTGTGATTATACCACAGTACCAATATCGCTGTTTATTGAAAGATTTAAAGAGTTAAAGAGGAGGAGAAAATATGATCTATTTGGTTATAAAAACTCTGCCAGTTAAAATAGTTTCATTTCTGCTCTGTTTGTAGCTGCACTGTTTGGTTTGTAAGCGCTGCATCATTGCTAGGTTACCTGTATGTGGTGGAGTATTACATGAAGAGCTTCAGTTACAGTGCATTACTGGCTGATAATGGCACTCATAGAACACCTCTCAACCAATCACATTGCAGGGAACTAACGGAACGGAACTAACTGTGGTATAATAGTATTCTTATAATTACAGACTGTAATTCTCTTACTTTATACTTATCCTCCTTTCACCCTGTTATTTGTTGTGCTGATGGTATGAGTGAAACAGATACAGCAGTGCTGCTGGAGTTTTTAAACACCTCAGTGTCACTGCTGGACTGAGAATAGTACACCAACCAGAATTATTCTATGGGCACTGATGAAACACTAGAGGACACCCAATACAAACTGTGCAGCAACAGATTCAGAGCTTCTGTCTCTGACTTTACTTTATCTACAAGGTAAAGAAACTATAGGTAATAGTATATAATAGAGTTTAAAAACTCCAGCAGCACTGCTGCATATTGAGATATGAGGTTTAAATCCCAATAATCGCCCAGACCAATAATATACCTACAGTAATTTTACAGTATTCTTTGTGTAATAATGCACAGAGAAACCGGAATGAGAAAATAGACAAAAGAAGGTAAGAGAAGGAGTGAAGATGTTCAGAGGAAGATCTGAGTGTCTCTCCTAATGACTGCAGCAGTGTAACGCAGTAGGTATGACTACGCGTTTCAGCATAATTGATTCTTTTCCCTTAAAGCTGGACCACCAGGGCCTCATGCCAACATTCCCCACCGCCACTCAATGGCCCCCTTTGTGAGTCAAATGCAAGTCAACAGCTATTAATTAGCACGGCTCAGTTTGAGCGAGCCCCGCTGGTGTCTGCCGCAGGACGACCAACCAGCGCACTGCAGTCATAACGCTGCTAAATACGCCAAATCATTAAATACAGACACTATTAGATTATCCCAGGTGTATTTATATCTCTGAACTCTAGATCCTCTCCAATTAGCCGACTGCAGACAAAAAACAGAGAGAAGAACAGTTCTACAGAACAAAACTCTACAGAACATAACTCTCCAGAACTTAACGCTTCAGAACATAACTCTACAGAACAAAACTCTACAGAACAGAACTCTACAGAACAGAACTCTACAGAACATAACCCTACAGAACATAACTCTACAGAACATAACTCTACAGAACATAACTCTACAGAACATAACTCTACAGAACATAACGCTTCAGAACATAACTCTACAGAACATAACTCTACAGAACATAACTCTACAGAACAGAACTCTACAGAACAGAACTCTACAGAACATAACGCTTCAGAACATAACTCTACAGAACATAACTCTACAGAACATAACTCTACAGAACTTAACTCTACAGAACAGAACTCTACAGAACAGAACTCTACAGAACATAACTCTACAGAACATAACTCTACAGAACAGAACTCTACAGAACAGAACTCTACAGAACATAACCCTACAGAACAGAACTCTACAGAACAGAACTCTACAGAACATAACTCTACAGAACATAACGCTTCAGAACATAACGCTTCAGAACATAACTCTACAGAACATAACTCTACAGAACATAACTCTACAGAACTTAACTCTACAGAACATAACTCTACAGAACAGAACTCTACAGAACAGAACTCTACAGAACATAACCCTACAGAACATAACTCTACAGAACATAACTCTACAGAACATAACTCTACAGAACTTAACTCTACAGAACAGAACTCTACAGAACAGAACTCTACAGAACATAACCCTACAGAACATAACTCTACAGAACTTAACGCATCAGAACATAACTCTACAGAACATAACCCTACAGAACTTAACTCTACAGAACTTAACTCTACAGAACTTAACTCTACAGAACAGAACCCTTCAGAACATAACTCTACAGAACAGAATTCTTCAGAACTTAACTCTACAGAACAGAATTCTTCAGAACATAACTCTACAGAACATAACTCTACAGAACTTAACGCTTCAGAACATAACTCTACAGAACATAACTCTACAGAACTTAACGCTTCAGAACATAACTCTACAGAACAGAACCCTACAGAACATAACTCTACAGAACAGAACCCTACAGAACATAACTCTCCAGAACTTAACGCTTCAGAACATAACTCTACAGAACATAACTCTACAAAACATAACTCTACAGAACTTAACTCTACAGAACAGAACTCTACAGAACATAACCCTACAGAACATAACTCTACAGAACAGAACTCTACAGAACATAACCCTACAGAACATAACTCTACAGAACATAACTCTACAGAACTTAATGCTTCAGAACATAACTCTACAGAACATAACTCTACAGAACATAACTCTACAGAACTTAACTCTACAGAACAGAACTCTACAGAACAGAACTCTACAGAACATAACCCTACAGAACATAACTCTACAGAACTTAACGCTTCAGAACATAACTCTACAGAACATAACCCTACAGAACATAACTCTACAGAACTTATCGCTTCAGAACATAACTCTACAGAACATAACCCTACAGAACTTAACTCTACAGAACTTAACTCTACAGAACTTAACTCTACAGAACAGAACTCTACAGAACTTAACTCTACAGAACTTAACTCTACAGAACAGAACCCTTCAGAACATAACTCTACAGAACAGAATTCTTCAGAACTTAACTCTACAGAACAGAACCCTTCAGAACATAACTCTACAGAACATAACTCTACAGAACTTAACGCTTCAGAACATAACTCTACAGAACAGAACCCTACAGAACATAACTCTACAGAACAGAACCCTACAGAACATAACTCTACAGAACATAACCCTACAGAACATAACTCAATGAAACAGTACTCTATAAAACAGAACTCTACAGAACAGAACTCCTCAGAAAATAACTCTACAGAACAAAACTTTACAGAACAGAACTCTACAGAATAGAACTCTCCACAACAGAACTCCTCAGAACTCTACAGAACAGAACTCTTTAGAACTCTACAAAACAGAACAGAACTTTTCACATCAGAACTTTACAGAACAAAACATTACAGAACAGAATTCTACAGAACAGAACTCTACAGAACAGAATTCTACAGAACAGATGTAGTTGGGCAGTCATTTTCTCTGGGGTGAAACTTTGCTGTGTTCACTTGTGGTTTTTTTTATTATTGTTAGAGGATTATTATTATTTTCTATGCTAAGTTTCATAGCTCTTGATAATATATGTTTAAAAACATCATTACTATTATATATAACACATGAAATGTGTAATATTATTTGATATTTTACTGAGGCTAGTGTAGCTACCAAGCCAACAACTAACAACATAGCTAAAAGCTATTAGCAGAAGACATGTTTCCAGCTTAGGGGAGGGGAAACTGTGTACATCATGGCTTTAAACAGCACTGATCATCAGCTCCAGCTCAGGTTCTGTTGGATTGCTGCTGCTCCACAGGCACAGTAGGTGAGTGGCAGCTCCTCCCCCCCCGGGTCTCGTCTCTGCGGACTGTAGCCATGCTGACAGACACGACGCAGGAACCCGTCTGGAGTCAATTTACTACGTCAAAAGCTCTCGCTCACGTAAATACAACTCTAAAACAAACAAACGCATTTTCACAGAGAAGCTCAGAACATAACTCTTCCCAACAGAACTGTTCTAAACTCTACAGAACAGAACTCTTCAGAACTCTACACAACAGAACTCTTCAGAACAGAACTCTTTACAAACAGAACTCTACAGAACAGAACTCTTCCCAACAGAACTCTACAGAACAGAACAATTCTAAACTCTACAGAACACAACTCTTTAGAACTCTACAGAACATAACTTTATAGAACATAACTCTACAGAACATAACTTTATAGAACAGAACTCTACAGAACAGAACTTTATAGAACAGAACTTTATAGAACAGAACTCTACAGAACAAAACTCTACAGATTTCTACAGAACTGCAGAACAGAACTCTTCACAACAGAACTCTACAGAACAGAACTATTCAAAACTCGACAGAACAGCACTATTTACAATGGAAATCTTCTGGACAGTTCTGTAGAGTTCTGAAGAGTTCTTATCTGTAGAGTTTAGAAAAGTTCTGTTCTGTAGAGTTCTGAAGAGTTATGTCCTGTAGATTTTATAACAGTTCTGTTCTGTTCTTTTGTGAATAGTTCTAAAGAGAGAACACTTTAGAACTCTACAGAACAAAACTATTCAGAAGATAACTCTATAAAACAGAACTTTTCAGAACTTTACAGAACAGAACTTTTCAGAAGATAACTGTATAGAACAGAACTTTTCAGAAGTCTACAGAACAGAACTATTTAAAAGTTAACTCTACAGAACAGAACTCTTCATTGTTCACAACAGAACGCATCTGAACTTAAATCTACAAACTGTCTAAACCAAAGTCTTTAAAACTGAGCAGGCTGCTTTAAGATATGAGAAATTATGATTTGTTAAGGCCTTATTTTCTTTTTTGTCATCTTCCTTAGAATAGAACTCTTTAGTTTTTTTTTCTGAAACTGTCCCTGCTGATTACTCCCATGCCCATCTCCAGCCAATCATAAAGTCTCTTTTACAATCTATGTCACCTGTGTACTAGAATCTGTATTCAGTTTAGATGTTTGTATTAATTCCTCTTCAGTTTGTATAGGTCTTGTGAAGTATTGCCTAAATCTAAAGTATTTACCTAAATAAATCACATTCGTTTTTTTTCTTTTCTTGGTGTGTAAAGGCCTTAAGCCAGATTTAAGCCTTCTGTTTTTTCCCACCATCACATCTCCACAGCCTGTCTCTGAGAGAGCTCTGTTATATTGAATAAAACACTGTGAGACTGTGGGGTTAAATGCTGGGAAATCATCTTGTATGTGTTACAGTGGGAACCAGCAAGGACCCTAAAAGCATCTCAGAGCCCATCCATCTCAGGCTTGCGCATCAAGCCAGACGCTGTTTACACAGATGGTAGTTGAGTCTCATTATTTCAGCGAGTTTGTGTGTGTGTGTGTGTGTGTGGTTAGCTGTGTGTGTGTGTGTGTGTGAGAGAGAGAGAGAGAGAGAGAGTGAGTATGGGGCGGGACCGATGTTTATAAGCTAAGGGAGAAATGAGGGGAACGCTGTAGAGAACGGTGCGGATCAAGGCGAACTTCCTCTGGCTGCGATCAGGATGATTTGCAGATGAGCTGGTGTTGCCGCCGCAGCTTCCTCCCACGGGGAAAACAACCCATCTGCCCCATTTCTGTTTAATGATCTCACTTTCCTCACAGGCCGTAAACCAGCTTCACTCAGGCCTTACTACTACTACTACTACTACAGGTACACTGATCTGGATCTGCTGTACTACTCTAATTCTCCCAAAACTACAGGCAGCAGAGAATTACAGGAATAACCAACATACAGTACCAGCTACACTGTAAACTTATAGGTTTTTTGAATTGTCGTTGAATGATTTAAGTCTGTTTTGGATATTGATGATGAAATTGGATATTTCTAAACAATACTCAACTATTTTAAATTAGCTGAACATTTGTTGGCACATATACTGTACTATTCAAACTGAGATCTTTGAGTTATCACAAATGTCAGCACGGTAAGAACACTTCTCAACCAATCAGATTGTGAGGTCAGAACTAACTGTTGTATAAACTTATATATACTTCTATGTCTATGAGGGGAGATAAAGCCAACTTGGGACGCTGGAATAAATAATGCATGACAAACTGGATAAAGTTTTTTCACTATTCCTTTTTTTTTTATTGTTGTAAACATCTCAACTTGGTTGTAAGGATTTCTGATTTAGAACTTAATTTGCTGAGTATAAAAGAGCGTTTTCTTCCACTGTTTGGTTTGGTTTCACACAGGCATAAATCTAAACACACCAAAATACACACCAATAAACCACGTGAGCACATCATCTCCTCTGATTGGTTGCGGGAACAAGCAATTAAATATAGTAAAAAGATTCTGTGTTCCAGTGCGTATATCTGTGCAGTGTGAAGCTGCTTAAAACAGAACGATGAAACACTGCACTTTCAAACACAGTGTTTTTTTTAACGTGCAGTGCAGATGTTCGCATAGTAAACAGTCGACTGGCTTGCTAGCAGTGAACGCTCCACATACTGCTCAAGTAAACATCATGGAGCAGCAGAGACAGCGTTTGTTCATAGCAGTATATTATCTGGCTAATATACAGCAGAAATAGTCTCAGAGAGTAAAACATCACTTTGAAAGATTGCTGATGGCTATAAAGAAATGTAATGTTTTGTATTGTGGTATTTTAAGAGTGGTTTAGACTTCTGCTTTATAATGAGCTGATCTCATCTTCTTCTTGTGTTTAAGAAGTGCAGTATATTAAGTGTCAGATTCACCACAATGAGTCTCTGTTACCGCAGGGAAGTAGTTTCCACACAAACACCCTCAGCTGTCAACTGTGGCCCAGTCTTTCTTCTGTAGACCTCATTTAATGAAGTCTGTAATCACGGACTGTTCTGGGTAAATGGCTCAACAGAACACAGGTAATAAATAACAGTGATTCTGCTCAATGTTTATAACAAACATACAATATTTTACATGTTTGTCTCTCTGTATTTGCCTGGTTTTGTGTATTTATAACATATTAAAGGTCTGCACGTCTTACCAGGCCAGGTTTCTTTCCAATCCCTGCTTAACAAGTGTAACTAGATCTGGATTAAAGAGTGTGGAAGACCACATTACCACTTAAACCCATCAGGAATCCGCAGACGTCTGCTTTGAGGTGCTAAATTAAGTAACAAGTCTGGCTGCTCAACAAAGTCTTCCTTTGTTTTTTGGTAAAGCTCATTGGGTTCAGTATCACAGGTTGAATCCACACCGTCAGAACAAACGTGGAACAGTGGAACAGAATTAAACAGAGAACAGTGACTGCCTAAACACCGTCTGTGACCCAGTGCAGCAAACACATTAAATATTATTATTAAAGTGCATGTAATCATACATTACTGAAGCTGAGTACAGGAACAGGGCAGCGTGTCATCTACTGCACGTCCATTACTATTTAATGTAAGCTGTTTCCTCCCATGCTGGAGCGATAGAAAAAAACAACAACCGTCCTTCAGCAGTATAGCAGTACACTGTGTCCCAAATAATACTTATATTTTGGTTTAAAATAATAGAATATTTTTAAATAGAATTTTAAGCTATTAAAAAACAAGCTATTTAATTTTAAAACAAGGAGAAATTAGCTAGCACTTTAATGTCTAATACATTTATTAAACTCACAGATAAAACATGAATGCTTAGGCCTTCGTGCCTTATGCCTTCCTCAGTGTGGTGCTGTATAAATTATGAGGTGTTATCCTGTTTTATCCAGCAAAGATATACAGTCTCCCATCGACTGATCGACATCATCCTAGGAGTGATGTGTGGAAATCTGAGCACCATCTACCCACCCAGACAGAGAGCAAGGCCAATTGTGCTCTCTCAGGGCTCCGGCAGCTGATGGCAAGCTGCATGACTGGGATTCGAATCAGCGATCTCCTGATCATAGTGGCAGTGCTCTAGACCTTTAATTTTTGAAAGAAGTAAGATATTTACAGTATCAGTACCATTTTTTTAAATGATTCCTGCAGTACTGAAATATTTGATATTGTATTCATTTTCAGTATAATAATAATTAAACATTTATAAACTATGAGTTTGTTTAAATGCTCCATATCAACCTATTTATATTGGAGTTGCTCTGGAGTTTTAATTTGAGAACTATATGTTCTATGCAATCCACAAAAACATGAGCCACATGAACATCAGCCACCAGGTCAGAAACACTGTATTTAAGCTGAAAACCTGATTTAAGTAAATAGGTCTTACATCTATGGGCTAAAAGGAACATCACAATAACGCTAAACCTTAAATTGCTCCCTCCACCCCAGACTGTTCTGTGAGTCATGAAAAAATGACCTTTGTGTCGTTACCCCGGACATTTCCATTACAGGTACGAACATTAAACGCCACAATGACCCACTTAATCCTGTTTCCTGGGCTGCAGTGTGATTGGGTGAACATATTTACAGGCCGGTTATAGAACCTAAATAAAGACTCGCTGCTGCTCATTTCCTGCCCGGCTCTGCCCTTTCTGAGCCCATGTGTTCCAGCATGAACGTACTTTCAGATATATTAGACACGTGCGCTGTCTGTTACTGTCGGCACCTGGCCTACTGCACTCTTAACATCTGCACACCAAACACTGTTCAGACACACACACACACACACACAGAGCATGCCACGGGCAGACTGGCCTCATAAGTGGCTTGTTTACGGCTGAGCTGGGCACAGGCTGATGCGGGTCTGGACGGTAATAGAAACCGGGCAGCGTTCTCCTCACCCATCAGGTGCGGCGGGTCAGAGGTGCCACATGGAGCAAATTAGCATTCCAGCCTTCAGAGTGGAAGAGGGCTGGGACATAGTCCATGCGCTTCAAAAGGAGGGAAAGTTGTGTGTGAACTGTTCTTATGTATGTGTGTGTGTGTGTGTGTGTGTGTGTGTTTTATCAGTCTTCTTTCAGAAAAGTATGGAAAAACATATACAGTCAGTGATATGGACTTATGACATAACATAACTGAGGCTGAACAGACCAGAATGTTGATATTGAGTACATTAAGTATTATGATATAGTTTTAGTGTTTTGATACATTGGCTACTTTCAGTGCAATAAATCAGCTGTCATTTCAGTTACAGTGCATTTATGTCCACACTGAGCCCAGTAAAGTAAGTCAGCATTTAGAACTAGAATTTCTGGTAAAACTTTCTATGAATTTCATGTTTATAAGACTCTATAAACATACTCATAACACATTATAGTGCATTGATAAGGCAGCATTATACTACGGTTAGTTCCAACCCTGCAATGTGATTGGCTAAGAAGTGTTTTATGAATGACATTATTAGCCGGTAATGCACTGTAACTGAAGCTCTCCATGTATTACTACGCCAGAAACAGGTAACCTAGCAATGTGGCAGCGCTTACAAACCAAACAGTGCAGCTACAAACAGAGCAGCAATAGAACCATTTTTATAACAAAACAGATCGTATTTTCTTGTTCTCTTTAACTCAACATCTTTCAATAAACAGAATAATTGCAATACACTTGAGGTTTGTGCTATAACATCGGCCTACGGCCTCGTGCCTACTACGGCAGCACAGCAGTACCAATATTACATGTTATAACACTCCCTATAACACTATTTATAAAAATGTGTAACCCATCTTTCACGCCAGCCCCGAATCATTCTGTGTTTGAGCTTCCTTCTTGCCTGGCACTTCTGACACCATCAGAGCCATGTTTATTATGCATCATGAATTGTAATCATAATGCATTAAAAGCTGTGTTTATAACATGTTATATGTTAATACCAAGAAATTCAGTCGCATCTTGCAGGATTATGCATTATGAATAAAAAAGCTGCCAACTATAAATGTAATGCTCTAAATATATTTTTAATCACATCACAAAGGAAATAAAGAATGGACAATGGTTTTGAGTATCTGCACCACCTGCCACCACCACTTTCTGAAGACATACAATAAAGCCTTAAAGTTAACAAGTAATCCAGCAGCTAGGTTGCTGAACTTTAGCGCTCGACTGCTATAATGCTATATAGTATCTGTATCGGGTTCTTGAAGGGTTGTCCCAAGTCTTAGGGGAGAATTTCACCCCTTTATCTTGTAACTATGTTCTAAAGTGAAGGGTTACACTTGAAAACAAGGTTTAGGGCTACAAAAGAGAAACAGGATTGGGCCTATGTGTGTTAATTGGCAAATATGCTGCGGAGGAGGTGGATTGGTAGATATTAAATTGAAAACAAATGCTGTAATTCTAACTAAAAAACTTTTTTTTAAAGCATGCATGCGTGTGGCTGACATGTTCCTGGTGTCCATCACTGTCTCTCACTCCTCCCACTCTCTCTCTCTCCATCCATCTTCCTCTCTCTCAGCGTATCTGAGTAAATTTGTAGCAGGCCTGAGGTTCGGGCTAGGCTCAGGCTCTCCGCATGTTTCACATTGCAGGCATATTTCCACGCTGTGTTTTGCTAACCTCTGCCTGCTGATAAAGGGCCAAAGAGCCTCGGAGTGGGAGGACAAAAACAGCGACTCCTCCGCTCTTACAGTGACCGAACGTCTGCTGAGCGACTGGAAAACAACAACAGCTCATCTGACAGAGGCCGAGCTGAACGCTGCGGTCAGGAGCTCCAGCCGTCCAGCGGGGAGTCCGGTCAATCGGCCAGTCCTGCAGAAAATCCTCTGCTTACGTGGGTTTGAGGCTCCAGTGACGGCTACGTCTTTCAACATCCTCCACTCTGGCCTTGATGAAGTGAGTGAAAAGACAAATGGTTAAACTAGATGAGGCTGAGAGTGGAACTCTCTGTTCTGCTCTGCTGAGAAGATGCAGAGGATTTTCCGAGGATTATCTGAGGAAAGACCTGCCATAAGAGCAGTGCAGAGTGAAGAAACAAAGAGAAGAGAAGAAGAGGAGAAGAGGGCACTTCAGTAAAGAGGAACGTCTGCAGTGAGGAACCCTCAGACCCTTCTGGGCCTTTAAAGAAGACACTTTATTTTAAGGAACACAGTTTGTAAATATAAGACTGAGACAGGCTTGTTTTTTTCTCATCCACTGAGGCCTCATAGCATTATTATTTTATATACAGTAGTCTGAACATTAAACCTGATTAGGCTCAAACTTGCCACAGTGACACGTGCCAAATGTCATGGGACAGGAATCTCCATGTGCTATGGCTATGGAAGCTAAAGACTTCTGCAATGACCTGTGGGAAATACGTGTGGGGCCTCCTGCATTGATTTCTGTTCACTCAGGGGTTGCTTGTCTGTCTGCAAGGACAGTTTTAACCAGATGCTGCCGGTCACAGTCACTACCACCTACTGTTCTGTCCACTGTTAGTCGTAATGCTTTCTGTGATGTTTCTCTTCCTGTTGCATCCTCAAGTCACCCACTGTCAGGCCTCTCCCTAACTCTATGATACTTTATTTTAATTTGCCATGAGCACTCTGGGCATTGTTCAGCTTGATTAACAAGATAGCACCTCACAACTTGTACAGGTGTGGGCTGCCTCTTCAGGTGACACTTCATGATCAGTTTATATACAGCTATCCCATGACTTTTTCATGGTATTGTAAAATATTGATGGATCTAGTAGGCCTTAATTGACATTTCTATGAACTAGATATTTTTATCACTAGTTTCTTTCACTAGAAAACTAAAAAAATTGTTAAACTTTCAGTAACACTGTATTTTAAGGAACACAAATTAGGCACGTATTAATGTCTTATTATTTCCTTAATAAATCCTTAATGAGACATTTGTTAATTATTTATTCACTACTTATTAGGCTTTATTCTAATAATAATTTACAAGCGTCAAATTAAGTAAATAATAAGACATTAATAAGCACCTAATTAGTGATCCTTAAAATAAAGTGTTACCGAAAGTTTAACTAATTAAGATTTCCAGTGAAAAAAACTAGTGATACAAATATCTGTAATTTTAGTTCATTAGAAATTAGAAATGTCAATTAAGGCCTACTAGATCCATCAATGTGAATTTACAATACTATAAAAAGTCATGGGGTAGCTGTATATAAACTGATCATGAAGAGGCAGCCCACACCTTAAACTGAAGTTGTGAGGTGCTATCTTGTGAGTGAGGCTTAAAAATGAGAGAAATCAGAGAAATCATGGCAAGGCAACATAAAGTATCATAGAGTTAGGGAGAGGCCTGACAGTGGGTGACATGAGGATGCAACAGGAAGAGAAACATCACAGAAAGCATTACGACTAACAGTGGAAAGAACAGTAGGTGGTAGTGACTGTGACTGGCAGCATCTGGTTAAAACTGTCCTTGCAAACAGACAAGAAACCCCTGAGTGAACAGAAATCAATGCAGGAGGCCCCACACGTATTTCCCACAGGTCATTGCAGAAGTCTTTAGCTTCCATAGCCATAGGACATGGAGATTCCTATCCCATGACATTTGGCACTTGTCTCTGTGGCAAGTTTCAGCCTAATCAGGCTTAGGGTTCAGGCTATATAATACAAAAATAATGCTATAAGGCCTCAGTGCATCAGAAAAACACAAGCCTCTCTCAGTCTTAAATGTCCACTCACACACACTTGTCTGTTTTGCATATTTTCCTGAATAAAACCAGAGACACACACTCATCCATAAACACTCGCTTTTCTATCTAAATTTTCCACAGCCCCATTAACACTTTGACCTGCAGCAGGAATTCAGATATGAGATAATCATTTCAGGACATAACGTGTAAATATTTGTCTGTACTCTGAAAAGAAGATCATTCAGACAAACAGAAGAGACTGAAAAAAATACCATAAAATAAGCTTACAATTAAACAGCTGCTACGCTTCCCCACAGCAGTTGTAAACCTGTGTTTACAGAAATGAGTGAACTGCAGATGCCTGTTTAATGAAAGTTTTCCATAACTTTAATGTCCTCACCAAGAAAAAAACAACAATAATAAATAACCTCAACGTTTCTGGAACATATTCCTCTATTAAATGTTTGAAATGGCAATTTGTGATAGAATTAAAACACAAACTACCAACACAAAAAAGGTAGCATACAATAACAGATTTTATCTTTTGCTACTTGAACTATAAAATGCTAAACATAGTAAGCTTTCTAAAAAAAAATGCACCAAAAACCTAACTTTCTTCTGCCATTTGGTAGAGAGGGCAAAACCACATTTAACGCTTTCTCCTTCAGTGAGGCTCAAAATGTGCTCGATCAAAAAAGCTGAGAGTTTAAGGTTGAAAGCAACAATATGTAGCATTTTACCCTAAAATAACAGCTAAAGGGGCCTAAGGCGCTGCCACTATAATCAGGTGATCACTGGTTCGAATCCTGTTCATGTAGCTTGCCATCGGCAACCGGAGCCCAGAGAGAGCACAATTGGTCTTGCTCTTTCTGGGTGGGTATAGAAGATGGCGCTCTTTCACCACATCACTCCAAAAGGCTGATTCAATTGAGCTGATGTATCAGAACCAAGTCGCTGCGCTTTCCTCCGAGCGCGCTGTGATGCTACTCTGCAATTCTGCATCAGCAGCAGTTCAAAAAGAGGCGGAGTCTGACTTTACATGTATCGGAGGAGGCATGTGCTAGTCTTCACCCTGCTGGTGTTGGGGCATCACTAGTGATAGGAGGTGTCCTAATGAGTGGGTTGGGTAATTGGCCGTGTACATTGGGAAAAAGGGGAGAAAAATAAAATAGAAATATAATGTATTAAAAATAACAGCTTAGCTGTTCACAGTGTGATGTTTTACTGACTAGTAATAAGGTAAATAAGGTAAATAGCATCTGTACCAATGCTACTAAGAGCTTGGCATGTTACTTACTGCACTATTGCTGTGTAAACATGAGTCAATCCTGTAATATTATTTCACCACCTCGGTCCACATGCTTCTTTCACTTTTAAGTAATGTTTCTGTATCTATTAATCAGCTTGTCCAGAAATGCATGTGTAAAGCATGTTCTTTATCAGTGCAAAGCACAAATTCCACAAGAAACACCAAAACTTGCATAAAGCTCCTTTAAATATAAGAATATTTCATTATTTCTCAGCTAAATCCCCATCTGTCACATTTGTAGCATTCTCTAAGTCAATACACGTTTACGATCAAAGCCAGTGGGTAGTTACTTCAAAAGCACTGGCCTGTTCCTTTGATGATGACATATTTAGATTTGACCCACGCTGCACTGCTCATGGTCACATGACCACCTGCCAAACTGGGGACCGAGGTTATGGGGTTAAACGTGTTACGGGAAAGCCAGACAGGGCACTAGCGCTGACCGTGTGTATGATTGGGTGTCTGGACAGGGACACACACACAGGGCTGGCCTGGAAATAGCTGTACTGGCCTGGAATGCTCTGGGGAATGCATGGAGGGATGGGGGGTGAATTCCATGGGAATGGAGGAGAGGGAAAAGCGGGGACCAGGTGGGAGGGCTGGGCTGGGGGAGATGGAGCACAGTGACATAGTGACTCGCGATCGATCAATCACTCCGGATCATTCGGAACATCCCTGATGTGGTCAGACGGCTGACAGCTTTGACTTAGGGGGGTCCGAGTCCAGGCCACGGGCTGTCCGCACCTTGTTGTCGAGTTGCCAGTCACCTCTCCCAGTCCACGGCGCTGGCAGCACTGGGCCTGTCTTCCCCCAGCAGAGCTTTGTGAAACCAGATCCCTGTCGTCCATCTCCTGCCACCAGCCACAGACAGGCCTCCCATTAGAGAATCTGCCTGTGGGTGACCTCTGGCATGCTGACCCCCGGCTCCCCCTGGTCGCTTGTCCAAATGCAGGATGAAAAACACAGGGGTCACCCATATTCTACTGGGTCATCAGCAGCTACTGACCGATCTGACTTCGGCTATCTCATCAGAGACCACCATAGGGTCGCAGATAGGGGTGAGCGATATGTCCTTAAATAATATTACGATATTTCATGGCATTTTCACGATAACGATACTCTTGGTAATATGACAAAACACTTAATAACTTTTTTTTTTTAAGAATACACTACAAGAACACTGCAACAAAATGAAAATTACATTTTATTATTGCATACGATACGATATGGCACAACCCTAACTGAGATATAAAAAAAAATACAAGAATTGTATCACGTTTTTAACAAAAGTCAATGATTCAGAATGTCCTGATACTAATAATAATGCACTCCAAATATCTCCATATATCCAGGATTAAAGTAAAAGAATTGATACTGCACAGATATAACCTGACTATATAACCTGATATAATGGTAAATGAGAACAGTGTGATTTTTCTTTTGCTAAAAACGGTAAAAAAGTAGTACCCTGATTTGATAATTAGAGGTGAGTGATATGGCACGATATTTCAGGGTACTAAATCGTTCATGATATTCAAAACATTGGCTATTTTTTTTGCGTACGGTACTATATTATATACACCTAGTCTCAGAACCACAATGGTTATTTTATCTTAGGACTAGAGTTCTCTGATTTTGCTATTTATATGTATATATTTGAGTAAAATGAACATTGTTGTTTTATTCTATAAACTATGGACAACATTTCTCCCAATTTCCACATAACAATCTTTTCATTTAGAGCATTCAGACCTTAAATCATGCAAAGAAAACAAGTTCATATTTATAAAGTTCAGAAGTTCAGAAATCAATATTTGGTGAAATAACCCTGTTTTTACACAGTTTTTATGCATCTTGGCATCATGTTCTCCTCCACCAGTCTTACACACTGCTTTTGGATAACCTTATGACACTCCTGGTGCAAAAATTCAAGCAGTTCAGCTTGGTTTTCCATCTTCCTCTTGATTATATTCCAGAGGTTTTCAATTTGGTAAAATAAAAAAAAACTCATCATTTTTAAGTGGTCTCATATTTTTTTACAGAGCTGTATATTTATATATATAGTTATAAGTTATTTTACAAATGATTAATATGGCAAACTTTGAGCAGGAGTACAAACAAACACAAAACACACACACACACTTTCACATTAATAAGAGGTGTGTCTTCCACAGATCCATCCGAGGAAGGTTATATCAACTGTTCTCCAACAAGTGCAAGGCATTCCCTTCGTTCTCAATAATTAAAGCAGTAAATCTGGTGAAACAGCGGTGGGCAGACATGTGCATGAGCTATAGCACACTGCTGCCGGCTGCACATGGCCTCAAGTTTCATCGGCACCGGCACCACCGCCTGCTTCCTCAGCACGGGAGCTGATTATCCACTTTGTCCAGACGTTCGGCACGCAGTGGACAGAGCGGACGGATTCCTGGCCTCACCCTGGGGCCTCCGCTGGCGCTGCCCATAGAGCCCCAAGTCTCTGCCACAACAACACGGCTGGGAGGACAACTCCCTGGGCCGTGTTTGTTCAGCTGGGCCGGCTTTGTCAGCCTGTATCAAACTCCTTGTTCCTGCCCCTCCACTGTTATTCTTCACCTGTGTTTGGTTTCTTTGCGTTCGTACGGTTTGTTGGTTCTGTAGCGCTTTGTGTAGCATCAAAGCGAACATCTCCCTTCTCTATTGTCTTGTGCTCTCTGACATTAAGGAGGTAAAGAGGTCACCGATAAAGGAGACGTACCCTTTGCCCACAGCTCCAGTGTAACAGGGTGATATATAGCTGCAGTATATAGCTAAACTTAGTCTGGCAGTTTAAATAAGATATACATCAACGTTTGCCAGTTAATTAAATGCTGAAGCTACGAGATTCTTGAGGTTACAGTGATTGACATGCTATGCTGATGGCTGCTTAAAAAAACACATACACAAACCTCAACTTTCCCTTAATACTTGGCACAATCGACAGCAGTTAGAAAGCACTTAGATAAGTACATGTTGTTATTAAAGTGATTTATTTGATCATTATTACTCAATGCACATTTAATATAATTCACTTGAACTCATATACACCTACTATTCTGGGAGTTTAAGAATTGGATTCTTTCCCACTATTAGAAATCCAGTAGTGTGTGTGTGTGTGTGTGTGTGAGACAGACCTGCAAAGATACGCAATCGTTTGCGGCGAGGGGGCGGCCCAAGTCCTGAAACTCCAGTGCACTCATCTTCATCATCACAGTCACCACTCTCCAGACCCTCCTCATCCTCCAGACCTTGGTTCTGTCGTTTGGGATCTTTTCTCGTAGCGCCCCCTCCTGCCCGGGCCTTCCATCGCTTCTCTGGAGTGGTCACCATCCGCAACAGCTGGGAAGGAGGGATGAAAAAGAGACACAATTAAGATCCATTCAGGCTACTGCAAATTACTGCTGATACTGAAAGGATGGACTGCAGGATAGAATAGGGAACCTATTACATGTTAAAAGGGTTTTCTATTGTCCTCCTCTTAAAGTCACAAAAAAAAGATACACATTTGTCACATATTTCTATTTTAAAAATTGGGCATTCCTTGGACATGGTTACTAATGCATACACACCAGATAATCCACAATAATTGTATCCTTTAAGTGGCAGGCAGTCTGTATTATTTTGTTTCTTAACTGAAAGCAGTTGGATAAAAGGGATAAAATATTGTGTTTAATGGTACCAGTGTGCTGGAATGACCATGCCCGCTAATATTCTAATATATTCATTCTAAAAACTAGGGTGTCGGGTTGTTTTTTTTGTGAGATTTCTTCTTTTGGCCACATCACACGTCTTTACGTACTTATGTCTCATGTACAGCCTCTGAAAGAGGATCCGGCTCAGTTTTACTGAACGCGAGCGGCTGGTGGAGCAATGGAGACTTCAGAAGGGGAAACTCAGAGCTCAGTCGCTCATTCACTCATAGTAAAATCAAAGTGTGTAGTAAAAGTAAAGTTTCTGACTGAGCGCTCTCTCTCTCTCGCTGACTGAACATAACCTGGAATCGGATTCATCCGCTCTGAAAGGAGAGCGCATCACACCCGCCCAGTTTAAAATGATTCTTCCACATGCTTGGTGCAATTACCCATTCTCACCACAGAGGGCCCTAACCATTCTCACCATTCAGCTACTACTCAGCTGTAAGTCCCCTCATCACTAGTGACGCCACAACACAAGGAAGGTGAAGACTAGCACACGCCTCCTCCGACACACGTGAAGTCAAACTCCACCTTTTTCGAACTTCTGCTGATGCTGCATTGCCGAGTAGCATCACAGCATTAACACTCGGAGGAAAGCGCAGCGACTTGGTTCCAATACATCAGCTTACAGACGCATTGTGCTGATCGACATCACCCATTCTCCAGATTGTAGTGGCAGCGTTTTAGATTAGTGGACCACTCAGCGCCCTCTAGAGGGCACTTTAATGATATTTTTTAAACCAAGTCCACCAATGGGTGTATCAAATCATATATTCTGTTTGTAGAATTGCCAGAAGAGATCACAGAAAGCCTTTTGTCTCCAAATAAAAAAAGTCATAATCAAATTTCTATTAAAGTATCAATATATGATTAGAATATCTCTGCCCAATATACTGTACATTAAGATACCAAAAATCATACAGGGATAGCATGTAATTTGTAGCATGTGAATTGTTCATGAAATGTTACCTTAGGGGATAACTTGTGAGGTGTTATCTTGTTAGTGAGGAAGGCATGCTCATGACAAGACGCCATAAGTTAGAGTGAGGTCTGATAGTGGGTGTCAGATAGATGGCAAATTTCATTTCCTGGTATTTAAAATTGCTCGCTCCACAGTGCACAGTGTGTACTGTGAATACATCACAGTAAATCATAACACAGTGGGTGATAATGATTGTGACCAGCAGTATCTGTCTACAACTGTCCCTGCCAACCATATAGACCTGGCAAAATTCCCGGGACACAGTACTAGCTCTTTATCCCATAACTTTTGGCATGTGAGTAATAAATATAATAGCTGGGATGGAATAACAGTTATTTGGCTGTGGTTTGGCAGAAATGTGTAATTTGTTGACTGGAGAAGACTCTTTCTAGCATGTTGTGACACTACTGTTGATGTTGGCACTCTGAGCTTTTTGGAGCGGGTCTATCTGTGGGATCTGAACACACGAACAAGACAACACAAATGACTCGCTGCATGCTGAGAGTTCATAATTCAATTTAGTTATGAGTTTAGATTTTATTACAGTGGATACTGGCCACCTGCATCCTGTCTAAAATTAAATAACTCATTTTCTAAGTTTTCGACGTGTTCTTAAGAAGCTTTGATATCACAAATCTGTAATTCTGAGGTCAGGAAAGTCATAAAAAAAGTTTTTTTCAAGTTTCTTCATTAAATATGATTATTCATGTTACATGCACATGTGAAATATAGATGAATGTATAGATAGAATATAGATTGCCCTCTCCATATCAAACTGTGGTTTAATTCCATACTGTAAACCATGATAAACTGTACCAACTAAACTCCATATACTCATGCATAGACTCTCAACATATGTTTTTTTTCACACCTTTCTTGTTTGGTTTGGACTTTTGGACCAAAATAGCACAGTCCAGACCCAAATGTATTTGTGTTGATTCAGTGAACACACTTTTTTTTTTGATGGTTTGGATTTTGGACCAATTGCAGTAAGTGTTGTTAGAGGCTATTATTATCCAATAAACAATAAAAGAAGAACAAGTATTGGTGTAGTCTACAAATTGGACTTTTCTCTGGAATATAATCAAGAGGAAGATGGATGATCAGAAGCCATCAAACCAAACTGAACTACTTGTATTTTTGCACCAGGAGTAAAGCAGCATAAAGTTATCCAAAAGCAGTGTGTAAGACTGGTGGAGGAGAACATGCCAAGATGCATGAAAACTGTGAATAAAAACCAGGGTTATTCCACCGAATATAGATTTTTTGAAGTTTATAAATATAAATATATCTTTGCATTATTTAAGGTCTGAAAGCTCTTTTTTGATATTTCAGCCATTTCTCATTTTCAACAAATAAATGCTCTAAATGACCAAATTTTTATTTTAAATTCAGGAGAAATGTTGTCAGTAGTTTATAGAATTAAATAACAATGTGATTTTACTCAAACATAAACCTATAAATAACAAAATCTGATTCAGAAACTGATTCAGAAACTGAAATGGTCTCTTCATTTTTTCCAGAGCTGTATATTCATATGTTTTATAAAGTAAAAACCCAAGTCCTGAATGTTGCTGCTTAATATAACTCTAACCTAATGACTTTCCCAGTGGGAAGCAGCATTTCCGATAATCCCGATATCCCGCTACGGCAGGATAAATACTGTAGGTGTCTGTTATGGAAATTGTAATACATACAGTACTCATTTACTGCTTGATGAATCAGATAAAATGCTTTTAAGTCGTGCCAGAACTAAATGAAAGAGAGTTCATTCCTTTGTAGCAGGAATGGTAACATGGGAAAATGAGGGGGAAAAGATGGATGTTCAATGAGTTTTCTATAACAAACAAATTCTATGGCTTGCCAAAGTAAATTGCTTGAAATTCCAAGCCTTCTGCAGATCCTTTCATCTCTCCGTTTCGTCCTCCACTCTCTCCCTCTTTTATTGATTTCCTTCCGATGTGCGGATGCAGGCATGTGCTTGTTGTTGGGTTGTTTTTTTGTGTTGTTTTTGTCTACAGGAGAAAATTAAGTTCAGATGGGCCGTGCTCCGGGCGGCTTCAGTCAGAAACTAACTCTGGGGGCCGCGGCCCGTGACCGGGACAGGGACCGCAATCGGGTGAAAACCAGAGCGATAATCATCAGATTACACCGACGAGAAGCCAAACAACTTCATCCTGTGAAGTGCTGCGTCCGATACGGGTGATTTTAACAGCACTTCATTTTCCAGAGGTCAGAGAGGACAGACAGAAGTACAGCATGTTCCACCAAACGCCCCACACAGGCCTCCATTCAGACTCCAGATACTGGAGCCTCACACGGCTCTCTCTCTCCATAAGCAGTTAAACCGTGCTGGAGGAGAGAAAATACTGAAAAACACTGATTCTTTTAATCCAGCAGCTCACCAGCGCTCACTGACACTAGTGAGGAAAGAAGGCATGACCAGGATCAGGCCCAGCAGCTGGAAACAAGCCAACAGAGTCAGTGATCAGAGCACATCGAACAGCAACACATACCGACAATATACCGCAATAAAAACATTTTTTTTTACAATGTGTTTCTATGGTAACATATTAGAATGGTTTAAGTTAACTAATCTTTATATTATCTTTCAAAAAGCACTCTGAAACACAAAATACTTGCCTTAAGCTAAACAGAGAGCTTTAATGGAGGAAATAAGCGCTAGTGTAGCTCCATATTCCACACTCAACTACTTGGAAAGAGGAAACATTCCGAGACAAAGAGTGAGAGATATATTTTACATACATATATATAGCATAGAGTACAGGCCAAAAGTTTGGACACACCTTCTCATTCAATGTGTTTTCTTTATTTTCATGACTATTTACATTGTATATTCTCACTGAAGGCATCAAAACTATGTGGAGTTTTATGTACTTAACAAAAAAAAGTAATAACTAAAAAAAATGTTTATATTCTATTTTCTTCAAAATAGCCCCCTTTGCTCTGATTACTGCTTTGCACACTCTTGGCATCATTCTCTCAATGAGCTTCAAGAGGTGGCCACCTGAAATGGTTTTCCAACAGTCTTGAAGGAAGGAGTTCCCAGAGGTGTTTATTAGCACTTGTTTGCCTTCTTCACTCTGTGCTCCAGCTCACCCCAAACCATCTGGATTGGGTTCAGGTCCGGTGACTGTGGAGGATCAGCTCATTTTTTATTAAGTACATAAAACTCCACATGTTTTCATTCATAGTTTTGATGCGTCAGTGAGAATCTACAATGTAAATAGTCATGAAAATAAAATAAAAAATTGAACGAGAAGGTGTGTCCCAACTTTTGGCCTGTACTGTATATTTAAGCATAAATAAAAGTAATCCATTTTCTGCACTCTACAGTAAAGAACACTGTGTTATATTGCTAAATAATCCTCTATTTAAATTAATTCATGTTTTAAAACAAATAATGCACTAAAGTTTTCAGATTAATTGCACGGGTTAACATTGATAGTCCACTTTTAATGCATCCTTCCTCTCATTTTAACAGCACTTTTGTGTTTGTCGCATATCCCAGAGGCCCTCTGCCAAGGGCTGCAGATTCTTCCCTGAAGGCGGTTCCAGCCGTGCTATCTTAAAAAAGCAAATATAAGTCTTAAGGCAAGAAATCCCAAAGGTCAAGTGGAAACAAACGGATAAGCCAATAAAAGCTTGCCTGCATGCTCACAGGCCTGCTTTACCAAAGAAGATGCACTGATGGAGCCCATCAACACGCTGGCGTGTGTGTGTTCATACAACACACAAACATACACACACACTGCAGCCACAGACACTGTGGAGATGCTTGTGGAGATGGATGCGTGACGTTGTACTCCAGGCAGCTAACCTCAAAAAAGCCTCAGAGTCACCACAAGAGGAAAAAGCTTCCTTTCACTGGAATCATCTCTCATAAAAACACGCTCTCACTCACACACAGCGAGTGCAACCAGGCAGGAGGAAGCGTGGAGGAAGCAAATAAATGAAAACATGCCTGAGAAAAATCGAGAACGCGCCACATATGCGAGCGAGGGAGAAAATCAGCCCCCTCCCTCCCCTCTCTCCTTTCCCTCTGCGGTCTGCAGCCATGAGCCGTGTGGATCCTGAGGAATGCAGCGCAGTTGAAGATCACAAAACATGCAATCAGCGCGTCTGCCCAGCCGCACCATCCTCCCCTCCCACAGCAACAAGTCACAAAGGAAAACACAGCCAGAGGTCCCACTCACAGGCCAGCAGAGTGCTTGATTGCCCAATGGAGGCCAGACGGAGTGACCGAGGGCCCGCTGAGGCCCACAGCCTCACAGCACTTAATCCTGCTGGACTCTGGTCAGTGTTGACATGACTGTGTCACGCAATTCCTGCAGAATTTTCAGGTTCTTGAATTTCTGTTGCTATTACATCTCAAATTTGATATACTGGATTCAGATCCAGACCACTAAAGAGCACAGAACTCACTGTCCTGTTCATTAAAAACAAGTTCATATTCACAAAGTGTTAAGAGTTCAGAAATCAATATTTGGTGTAATAATCATGGGTTTTAATCACAGTTTTCATGCATCTTGGCATGTTCTCCTCCACCAGTCTTACACACTGCTTTTGGATAACTTTATGCCTTTACTCCTGGTGTAAAAATTCAAGCAGTTCATCTGTCAGAGGTTTTCAACTCAGTAAAATCAAAGAAATTCAGTATTTATTTTATATAGCATATAGCATATATTTCAGCATAAATAAAAGTAATCTACTCTCTGAACTCTACAACATGGGACACTGGGCCCTATTTTAGCGATCTATAGTGCACTGGTCAATTGCAGCTTTTGCATCGTGACAAAAGTGCATTACCATGTAGGAAGTGACTGGTAAACTGGTGTAAACTGTGGTCATGAGGGGATGCACAGGGTCAGCAACAAAATTCAAAGAATGAGAAGGCACTAATACACTTTTAGTTAAGGCCTGTAGATCCTGAACACTCACAGACATGAGTTGCTAAAGCTGGAATCCAAGCAGATCCCATAAATGTTTGATTGGAGATAAATCTGGCAACCAGTCAGGCCAAGGAAGTGCTGAAATCTGGCAGAGACTTTCTTGGGCTGTACGTTTGCGAGCACCATTATCCTGCTGCAAAACCTACATCACTAATTCCATTTAACACTGTTTTGTAAGATTAATACATGCAACTGTGTTCAAAGGTATGTATGACTCATGCACCATCCTGTTATAACATCATAAGATTCACTTCTCCTTTCCAGATATATGCTTATGCTTCAAGTTTCACATGCTATTTGTAAAGAAAGAACCAACATTTTGTATAGTCAAGCAGGATTAGGTCATGATCACACCATGTATGGAATATTCTAGAGTGTTCTGTTCAAACCAGAAAGGGGTATAAATATGATATTTTTCTGTATGTTCTTTACTTTACTTTATGCAGCTCTGAAAAAAATAACAGACAACTTAAAAGAGTTTCTTTAATTTTACCAAATTGAAAACCTCTGGAATATAATCAAGAGGAAGATGGATGATCACAAGCCATCAAACCAAACTGAACTGCTTGAATTTTTGCACCAGGAGTAAAGGCAAAAAGTGATCCAAAAGCAGTGTGTAAGACTGGTGGAGGAGAACATGCCTAAATGCATAAAAAGTGATTAAAAACCAGGGTTATTCCACCAAATATTGATTTCTGAACTCTTAAAACTTTATGAATATGAACTTGTTGTTTTCTTTGCATTATTTGAGGTTTGAAAGCTCTGCATCTTTTCTGTTATTTTAGTCATTTCTCATTTTCTGCAAATAAATGCTCTAAATGACAATATTTTTATTTGGAATTTGGGAGAAATGTTGTCTGTAGTTTATAGAATAAAACAACAATGTTCATTTTACTCAAATATAAACCTATAAATAGCTAAATCAGAGAAATTGATTTAGAAACTGAAGTGATCTCTTATTTTTTTCCAGAGCTGTATATGTCTCTTGTCCTCTCCAAATAAACGTAATTCCTATTACAATGACTGGATGCCTCGACTCTGTAATTTCCATCGCAGCGTTCAATTTCCACCACAACGGACTAATGTCAGAAATCTCCACCTTTCTTTCTCTAAAGTTGAAATTCCAATGATATGTCTTAATGTACATCAACTCAAAGGCATGTCTAGAAGTTATCAGTCTCTCACCAAGAGGTACACTACTCCAAATGTAGCCTCTGAGAGCCTTGAGAAAAAAAAAAACATTTCTGCAGCAACCTCAGATGTGTCTGTAAGTCGTGGCATTAAAAAACGATAGCTTGGAGTTAATCAGTCCAAAGTTTGCCAGGAAAACATTCCCACACCATTACACCCCTTTCCCCAACCCGGGCTGTTGTCACAAAGCAGTCTGAGTCTGAATTCAAGCGTTTGGCAAGATGGTTGAGACATTGTATTTTTTTGCAGGTTTGGTATTTAACATTCATCAATGCATCCACATGCATGGTCCCATACAGCTCTGGAAAAAAATAAGAGACCTTCTGAATCAGTTTCTCTGATTTTGTTATTTATAGGTATATGTTATTTATAGGTATATTTATAGGTATAGGTATATAGGTACATGGTTGTTTTATTTTATAAACTACAGTCAACATTTCTCAAAAATTCCAAATACAAATATTGCCATTTAGAACATTTATTTTCAGAAAATGAGAAATGGCTGAAATAACAAAAAAGATGCAGAGCTTTCAGACCTTAAATAATGCAAAGAAAACAACAAGTTCATATTCATAAAGTTTTAAGAGTTCAGAAATCAATATTTTGTGGAATAGACCTGTTTTTTATGCATCTTGACATGTTCCCCTCCACCAGTCTTACTTACTGCTTTTGGATAACTTTATGCCACTCGGTGCAACAATTCAAGCAGTTCAGTTTCGTTTGATGGCTTGTGATCATCCATCTTCCTCTTGATTATATTTATTTATATTCATATTGTTTTCAATTTGGTAAAATCAAAGAAACTCACAATTTTTAAGTGGTTTAATTTTTTTTTCCAGAGCTGTATGTACTGCAAAAAAAGTATGTGAACCCTTTGGTATTACTTGGAATTCTGCATAAATTGGTCCTTAAATGTGTTCCTTTGGATGAAAAAAGCATGTAACGTGAAATAAGCCAATCAGTGTGTCTCTTGCCATTCCTTTAAAGAGCCAGGTTCGCTCTGACTTTGGCGGATAGCTATTACAATGGCGGGACTACCTGGACATGTCCAATGATTCGCAGCAGAGGAAACTAACCTGCCTTTTTATACTCATTCTATTTATTGTTGATGTAATAGTGTGCAATAGACATGTGCTATGGGTTTGTGCACTGCTGTATGTCCATATGTTGTGTAAAAAGCAGAGCAGAATGTGCTGTAGAGACATGCCTGTCGACAATCCACTGCAAAGATAGCAATGAGCATCTGACTGTTGACAACTGTCTAGGTTGTATTCAGTCAGTAGAGCACCTGTTTTCCATTGCTGTATTCCAAGATAGCAATACACCACCTCACTTCCAGACCACCATGCCCACCTGCATAGATATTTTCACAAGCACCATTGCTATTTAAACAACGCAGGTGCATAGCATTCATTGCAGGAGGATGTACACACATATCCCACAGTACAATATAGAGCTCTTTAGCTTTAATCGGACACACAGGGTACCAGTTCCTGTCTAGTTCCACTTTAAAACTCTTGCCACGTCAGTGTTTAAGCTTAGCTACATTCACTGTAATCCCTTCAACACAAAACCAAAAGAAAGAAGCACACGTCAGACTCTAAACAGTTCTTGCTCGATTTACAAAGTGTCGGGTTTTTTATCATTTTTTGGCTAAACTACCACTTTAACCACTCCCACCATCCCAGCCCCGCTCCCCTGCGTCTCGCTCTCCAGCTAATAATCACAGCGTCTCCACCTCAAACAAAACCTCTGTTTACAGTAACATCTGAGCGAGAGCCGAGCGCAGCTCCTTGTTCTCTGGCATGAGCAGGCATGTTTTTTTTTTCTTTTTTTGTTTCCCCCGCTCTGGTAACCACAACACACAGCGTGGAGGCGGCGGATGAGCAGCAGAAGGCTGCAGAGGGCCCTGAGTGAACAGCCCCCCAGGGGGCCCTGATAAGGCCTGTGGTTTGGTTGGTCCCATGCATCTTCCAACAGCGTGCTGTTAGCCTGCGTACAAGTCTGTGTAAGTGTATGTGTGTGTGTGTGTGTGTGTTGGTGTGTGTGTGTTAGTGTGCGTCCAGCTGAAACCCAAACAGGGTCAAAATGTGAACAAGGCTTCCCTACATGATACCAGCACCACGTGTAAGAGTGTGTGTGTGGTGTGTGTGTGTGTGTGTGTTGGAAAGAGTACAGAGTGTAAGTAAACTGAAGAAAGTAAATCTTTTTGTTTTAAATGGTCCATGGAGAGGAAAACTGAAACTGGACACTCTGTTTTGTAATGTGTGCAGCATGTGGTTTTGCATTGTCTTGTTGAAAGAAGATCTCATCTTGAAGGTGGAATATGTTGCTCTAATTAAGTTTGGCTGTGGGCCAGATATTTTCCAAGCCATTAAGTGTCGGGCCAAAAAAAATAAAAAAAATCTGTTTAGGAAAATGAAGTGTAATGGGATGGAGTACCACAGACTAGTAGCTCTCCAGCCCAGAGGGTTGTTGAACCCAATTGCAGAACAGTTGATCTCAAAGCAGGTAAACCCAAGAAGAAAGTGTGTCATCACGGTTGTAATCCAATACTCTACTAATTCACGACCAGTGAATTGGGACATGGCCGGGAAAAAATGCCCTTATAAGGAGATAGGGAGCACAAGAACGGGCGGACAAACGAGAACAGGCAAAAACTAAAGGCATGCCGAGCGCGAAAGTGAGACTGGGGAGGAATATAAACAAAAGCTCACCAGAGAAGCATTTTTTTTTTTTCATTATCGTTCATTATAGTTTTTTTTCATTATATGCATTTATGTTGATTACTTGAGTGTTTTAATAATCTTACAGGATATAGAGAGGGAAATACGCAAATCCCTTCCAATCTTTCTTTGTGGAACATTGTGTACTTGTTGGCAAACTGGAGATGTTCTGCCCATCTTTGCAACTTAAAACTTTTCATTGATACTCCTTTTGTACTAAATCATAATATTCATCTCCTATTGACATCACCTGTATGAAATTATATTATTATTTTTTTTATCTTATTTCTATCCTTAAATTTCTTCAATCACTATTTTTTTGGAATGTGTAGAAGGCCCTGACATGCAGGAATGGCTTGGTAAAGTAATAAATTAAATGATAATAATATTGGGCTCAAACTATGTGTAATCAGAGACTGGAATTATTGTCTAAACATTTATATTATGTAAGTTTATTCTGTTACACAACATTTTCATAATGATAGTACATATCTAGCTGGGAATGTTATAAGAGAAACGTTGTAATAACACTGTTATGCAAGTTACTATTACGTCACATGTTTTTTTAAGAACATTTCTGGAACCTTTTTAAAACATTGCTAAATGTTCTTGTAACAATCTCTGTTACCTGTTCTCTGTACAGAGGATATATTGTAACTGTATGTTACGTAATGCATGAATTAAGACTTTTCTCCACCTCACACGTTCAGATTATCATCAGACCATGCCTGGACTCTCTCTGGAGGTTGGACAGACGTGTCCAGACATGCCGAGAGCCTCTTAAGCCTCTCAGGACTGAGGACTGAAGCCCAGCTACACCCGAGCACCCACAACCACCACAGCACTCACAGCCACTACAGCACTCACAGCCACTACAGCACCCACAGCCACTACAGCACCCACAGCCTCCACAGCACCCACAGCCACTACAGCACCCACAGCCCCCACAGCACCCACAACCACCACAGCACTCACATCCCCCACAGCACCCACAACCACCACAGCACCCACAGCCACTACAGCACCCACAGCCTCCACAGCACCCACAACCACCACAGCACTCACAGCCACTACAGCACCCACAGCCTCCACAGCACCCACAACCACCACAGCACCCACAGCCACTACAGCACCCACAGCCTCCACAGCACCCACAACCACCACAGCACCCACAGTCCCCACAGCACCCACAGCCACTACAGCACCCACAGCCACCACAGCCACTACAGCACCCACAGCCACCACAGCACTCACAGCCACTACAGCACCCACAGCCACCACAGCCACTACAGCACCCACAGCCACTACAGCACCCACAACCACCACAGCCACTACAGCACCCACAACCACCACAGCACTCACAGCCCCCACAGCACCCACAACCACCACAGCACCCACAGCCACTACAGCACCCACAGCCTCCACAGCACCCACAACCACCACAGCACCCACAACCACCACAGCACTCACAGCCCCCACAGCACCCACAACCACCACAGCACCCACAGCCACTACAGCACCCACAGCCTCCACAGCACCCACAACCACCACAGCACCCACAGCCCCCACAGCACCCACAGCCACTACAGCACCCACAGCCACCACAGCCACTACAGCACCCACAACCACCACAGCCACTACAGCACCCACAACCACCACAGCCACTACAGCACCCACAACCACCACAGCCACTACAGCACCCACAACCACCACAGCCACTACAGCACCCACAGCCACCACAGCCACTACAGCACCCACAGCCACTACAGCACTCACAGCCACTACAGCACCCACAACCACCACAGCACTCACAGCCACTACAGCACCCACAGCCACTACAGCACCCACAGCCACTACAGCACCCACAGCCACTACAGCACCCACAGCCACTACAGCACCCACAGCCTCCACAGCACCCACAGCACCCACAGCCACTACAGCACCCACAACCACCACAGCCACTACAGCACCCACAACCACCACAGCCACTACAGCACCCACAACCACCACAGCACTCACAGCCACTACAGCACCCACAACCACCACAGCACTCACAGCCACTACAGCACCCACAGCCACTACAGCACCCACAGCCACTACAGCACCCACAGCCACTACAGCACCCACAGCCACCACAGCACTCACAGCCACCACAGCACCCACAGCCACTACAGCACCCACAGCCACTACAGCACCCACAGCCACTACAGCCCCCAGAGCCACCACAGCACCCACAGCCACTACAGCACCCACAGCCACTACAGCCCCCAGAGCCACCACAGCACCCACAGCCACTACAGCACCCATAGCCATCAGGCCCCAGCCCAGGACCTCAGCTCCTCAGCTCCACAGCTCACATACTGTACTATTGTGAGCTTTAATTAGAAGCAGTATGATCGTCTCAGGGCACATCAGTGCCAATCTGTCATCCTTTATCACACGGCTTGAATAATCCAATCAGCTCGGCCCAAAACTCCACCTTACTCACTTTAAACTGCAACTTCCTGCATTCTTCTCCTCCTCTGTACGTTATGAAGTCTGATCTAATTCTTTTTGCCTCTGCATACTAATATGACACATTGCGTGCGTGTTCACATTCATACGCACATAAGCTGGAGTGAGTGAGTGTGTGTGTGTGTGTGTGTGTGTGTATAGACGGGGCTCAGATCAGCAGTGATTATGCTACACGGCTGAACGAGGGTCCAGAAAAATTAGGCACATTTTCATGGTCTGAGTCATGGAAAGCTCTACAGCAGACCAGGTCTCTCGTCCGCTCTCTCTCTCAGTCTCTCTCGCTCTCTCTCTCACACACACACACACAACCTGGCTTTATGCATTACTTAACCTTGATTAAATTTCAAGTGTGACAGGAAAGGGGAGTCTGTGCACCTTCCCTCCCTCACTGTCCTATTCCTTCTCTCTCTCTTACTCTTACACTGTCAGACTGTCTCTCTCTCAATCTTTCTCTCTCTGTCTCTGTCTGACTGTCTGTCTGTCTCTCTCTCTTTCTGTCTGTCTCTCTCTCTCTGTCTGACTGTCTCTCTCTCTCTTGCTCTGTCTAACTGTCTTTCTCTCTCTTTCTGACTGTCTCTCTCTCTCTCTCTGTCTTGCTCTGTCTGACTGTCTCTCTCTCTCTGTCCGACTGTCTCTCTCTCTCTGACTGTCTCTCTCTCTTGCTTTGTCTGACTATCTTTCTCTTTTTCTCTCTCTGACTGTCTCTCTCAATCTTTCTCTGACTCTCTCTCTCTCTCTCTCTTTCTCTATGTACAGGTCTCTTACTCAGCTGTCTGTGGCCACAGTCGTCATGCAAAGCAGACAGAGACGGAGACAGACAGATTTATTCCCCAGCTCATTCTACTGCCTACTGAACTTACAGAGAGAGAAAGAGAGCGAGAGAGAGAGAGAGAGAAAAGAGAGAATGTAATAAAGACAGACAGACTAATAAACAGAGTTAAAGGAAGGAAGACAGGAATAAACAGAGAAAGTAATGGAAAAGGAACTGGAGAGAGATGAATAGACAGATTTCTACAGTCACAGACAGTGATAGATAGATAGATAGATAGATAGATAGATAGATAGATAGATAGATAGATAGATAGATAGATAGATAGATAGACAGTAAGAGGAATAGACAATGAGAAAAGGGGGGACAGTGAGTGTGTGAAAAAGAGAAAGACAATCGATAAGAAGAATAGACATAGAAATAGAAGGGAGGACAGTGAAAGAGGAACATAGGATTAGAAAGAGAGACAGAAAGAAAGAGAGAGAGAGAAAGGGTGAAAGAGTGTGTGAGAAAGTTAGAGAGAGAGAGAGTGACAGAGTGAGGGTCTGCTCCACTGGGCATGTTAAACTGGGTGTGTGCTCCTCCTCCAGTGAATTATTACTCTCTCCACATTTTTCTGGGTCAGATTAAAATCTAAAACGCATTTTCAGAATCCCAGCATTTCTCCCAGTTCAGCCTCCAGCCCGGACCGCAGATCCATTTCCAACACAGGAATTTTATCACATCTTAAAAGAGAGCGAGCCTCACATTAAAGCATTTACCCTATTTAACTAATGTTATTTTACAGTCTGAGAAACAGAACAGACTCTTTTACAATATCTGGGCGGAGCGCTTGTTTTTCACGCGCAGTCATCGTTCAGAACGTCCGTCCAGCTCAAAAACAATCCACAGAGCTCTCGTCCTCCCCAACGCCAGGGTTGCCATGTTGGCAGTAAATGCAGGCGTTTGTTTTGAGCTAAAAGATTTGCGCTTCTGATGCGAGCGCTGGTGGCTAAATCTGATTAGTGTCTGGAACAGGCGCTGCTTGTCTCGGCCTCGACACGTTATCGCTGTGAGTCATGTGGTCATCAGACTGTCCCCTGCAACCCCTGCAACCCGCACTGAATCACCTCATGATCTCATCCAGCATCACGTTTACTGTGGAAACTGTATTTATTCTGCTTTTTATTAGTTTTTCACTGTGTCAGTTTGCCAGAAGTTATGGGATAGCAGCATGTATGGGGGGATCTTTTTCCCCCAAAAGTGGACTTCATTTGGCTCTCTACTCCAATGCCCCCTAAATACACAAGCACTCTTCAAACCTTTTAATTTAGACATATTTTATTCATTATATGTTTGTTGTGAATCTGTTGTTGCTGTCCTTATTTGTTTGTCTGTTGCTCCCCACTGTTAACATAAATTTGATATAAATGTAAGTGTTACTCAAACTTCCTACATCTGTGATGTGACTTCATTGTCTGTCTCTGTTGCTCACCTCTGTTGCTTTGTTCCATTGTCTCTGTTGCTGCCCTCCATTGTCTGTCTCTGATGTTGCTGTCCTTTATTGTCTATCTCTCTACTATTGACATAAATAGATAAGAATTACTTCATGAGGTACACTATCGGTATGGTCATTAAAACTTAAACATGAATTAATAATAATATAAATTGAAGTATCCCTTTCAGCTCGCTGAACTCGGCGCCTGATTGGCTGACAGAGCTCATTTGCATACCGTCTGGTCTGTGAGGGTCTGCTGATTCATTAGATATGCGTGGATTCGTGGAGCGACCAATAATCCGCTTTTAATAACGCGTTAAAGTTGATATTATTTTTTTCTGCCTCAAATTATTTCAAGCACTGTTTGAATATATGTGAGAATTACTGGTGACTGGATTGATGGATTTTCTTAAGTTTGGAGGCGTTTTGAAGGTAAGAGTGTGGGGGAAGCGCTGGAGGGAGTTGGGTGTGTGTCTCGAGTGTCCTGAGGTAAACACAAAGCGAAACACAAGCAGATTTAAACTCTAAACACAGTTCCGTAATCCGGAGAGGTTAGAATGGTGTATAACATGTCCGCATTCGATCAAATATGGACGTACGAAAAATGCAAATATGAAAATAATATTTCATAACTTTCATAAACTAGGCATATTTCGCCCTAAATGTTTATTTTCTGAAAGGAGATACGGCTAAATAGGCTAGATAACTGAAAGCTTTAAAATGGCATATTGGGTGTCTATATTGAACCTATAAGTATTCATAAACACAGCCAGATATTAAATATGATATTTTTCTGGCCCGCCGGCGGGCTAGGGCGTGTTAACCCCCTTTTTACACCTCTGTACTGTATTTTATATACGGCCTTAGGAGCAACAGGCATGTTGAGAGTAAAATACACCCTAGCTTGATCGTCAGCATTGCAGAGTGAGTGACTGAATGTTATTGTCACTTAACCTACATTTCTTAAAAATCATCTAAAAACCAGACTTTGGAGTTATCGCAATAATAACAGTAATAATCCGGTGTTACATGTACAATATACTATTGGGCTAAGACGAGCCCGGCACTTTTAACGCAGGGGAGTTGTAAAGAAATAGAAGCCTGCACTCAGTAACTTACCAATTTTGGGCCTTTTTTTGAACAATTCACCAATGTTTTGGGACAATGTTACAGCCGTTTTCTTCCGTTTTCGCTCCTTGTCTTCTTTTTTACCCATTTTCTCAAGTAACTTTCCCCTGATTCTTATTCTTTCCACAAGCTAAGAACAGAAATGGGGGAATTACCGCCACCTACTGGATTGGTGTAAAACAGTCTGAACAAAATGTGTAAAGAGAAACATTAACAATTTTTCTTACTCGTCACTTCTCTGGGGGCAGGCTTCGATCCCCCCTGGCTACGGGCCTGGTGTGAATCACAGGGCGTCTCATGATAAGACATTATCACGATATGTTGCAGATGATAATGATGATACTGTGATTCTGCATTACTCAATGTATCTCAATTGTGTAGGACGCTTTACAGCATCTGTGTTACCGAAGAGGATAAAATACTCCCACATAAACAAATACCAGGAATTATAGATTTATATGGATTTTCACAGAGTTTCACAACCAATATTCTTCACCTAATTTATAAGATTAGTGCCACCACATGAAGGAATCAAGCATTAATAGGTTAAATTGTTTTTTTTAAATACAAATATCGATATTTAACACTTTAGGCCCTACCTTAGCGATCTATAGCGCAGTGGTAAATTGCGGATCGATCAGCTTGATTTAGGGCATGTCTTTGATATAATGAGGTCGCAAAAATTATGCCTTGCGCGGCTCGAAACGTGCAAAAGGCTGGTACTAATTATTTTAATTATTCATATTCATGTGTGTTTTGGGCGTAACGAGAAATTAACCAATCAGAGTGTCACTTGCCATTAACTTTTAAAAGGCAAGTGTGCTCTGACTCAGTAGAGGATACTGACCTCCGTGAAAATAGACTGTTGACGGGGTGTAAGATAGCAATAAGCATCTTGTGTGAGATGGATGGAACATTCCATGTCTGTAGGAATTTTTTACATTCCTCGATCCACAGTGTGTCACATGTGCACTAAAAAGAATACATAATAGAAGGCTAATATTACCACCCACAGTGAACAGAGCAGTAGGTGTTAATGATTGTGACTGGCAGCATCTGGCTGCATTTGTCCATGTGACAAAACAAGTGAGCGATTTTGGCGGAAGTCACATCCACATTCAATGCAAATCATGCAGATTAATTCAGCATTCTTTAGCTTCCATAGGACAGGGTAAAAAACATGGGAGATGATACTCTTTCTGATCCCTTCTCAATCCACAACCCAGGGGTAATGATTGTGACCAGTAGCATCTGGCTAGAACTGTCCATTCTACCTTACAATTAAAATCACATCCACATTCAATGCAAAAAGTCCAACAGCTCAGTGCAGCATTCTGTAGCTTCCGTGACACGATGCTCATTCCTATTCTATGACGTTTAATGTCAGTGTATTAAAGATTAATCAGGTTTATTCTGTGGGAAAGAATCTCTATGTAAACATTTGTGAAAGTGCAGCTTTGCCAATAATGCGAAGGCCTTCATATTTCATCCTCTGGTGATGATGTCAGCACTCATGAGCTCTCCATCCCTCAGCAGTTTAAACCAGCCTGAACGCCGACGCTCCTACAGGGGAATTCCACTGATTTTATCTAAAGGCTTCCATATAAATTCAGTGGTGGAGATAAACAGAAAACAGCGGTTCGGTTTCAGAGTGATTCAGTCCAGAGTCATTTAGAGTGATTCAAAGTGGTGTGAAATGATTCATTCTACTAGAGAAATATGCTGATATGCCACATGTAATGGGACAGGAACTACTATCATGTCTCATGACTTTTGCCATGAACCAGTGCTGCTGGTTCATTAAAAAAAATACAAAAATAATCAAATGTTTTTAACTGAACAGGATAAACAAAATGGTACTATGTATATCTTTTCTCAATTCTTACTTACTTTACACTCATACTTTATTGAATTATTGCAGCAAATGTTGAATACAAACTGTACTAAGAAATTTTGAAAAATGATTTTTAAAAATAGGAAAGTAATTTAATGTAATGTTAATTTGATTTTTGCCATATTACCCACACCTGAACATTAAAAAAATCATTCAAAAGATAAGTAGACTTATAACATGGTAAATAATGGTATCTTAGTGATGAATATGTAGTACTACATATATAGTCTCTATATGTAAAAAAAATATCTTATCTTATTTGTATTCAACCGTTTCTGTCTCAGGAAGCCACTCAGGTGCTTGTGCAGTCTCTTGTCATCTCAAGACTTGACTACTGCAACTCTCTACTGGCTGGTCTTCCACTGCGAGCCACCAAACCACTACAATTAATTCAGAATGCAGCAGCACGACTCGTCTTCAATCTTCCGAAGTTCAGTCATGTGACTCCTTTGCTGCGTTCCCTCCACTGGCTTCCTGTTGTCGCCCGCATCCGATTCAAAACCCTGACGCTGGCCTACAAGGCAAAAAACGGACCAGCACCTTCATACCTGATGGCGATGGTCAAAGCCAGATCTGCACCAAGAGCTCTTAGAGCTTCCAGTACGGCTCGGCTCGAACCTCCATCACTCAAAACACACAGAAAACAAACATCTAGACTCTTCTCTGTGCTGGCACCAAGGTGGTGGAATGAACTTCCACTGGATGTCAGAACTGCAGAGTCACTCACGGTCTTCAAACGTCGACTGAAGACACATCTTTTTAAAGAGTTCCTAAACTAAAAAAAAAAAAAAGGTTCCTAGGGTTCTTAACATGATTAAGCTCTATGTATCTCTTGATCCTAGTCTACAAACTAGCTTTGGATATCTTAAGTAACTTTGAAGCACTGTTGTAAGTCACTCTGGATAAAGGCGTCTGCTAAATACCGTAAATGTAAATGTAAATATTGATGTAAAAATATTCTTTTAATGAATTCTTTTAAAAGCTTTTTTTCAGCTAGATAATTTTGCTTGTTTCAAGCTATTAGCTATTTCATCAATTAAGCAACAATATCTGACAATACAATAAAACACCTTTACTGGATACAAACAAAAAATAAGTTAAAAAATGTTTTTTAATGTTAAGAAATTACAGATAGATCTATTTTAATAGGATTAAACTAATTCACAACTTTTTAGCTACAAATGGTTATTTTTGTGTCAGAAAGCTCTGTTTTACCAAGCTCCCACAATCTGCTGTCATGTACTGAAAGAAGAATTGAGAAAACAGTGTCCCTACAGCTACAGAATATCAATGCTGTTATGTTGGTTATAGACCTTCTATTAAAGGAAATAATAAACTTATACAGAAATGACAAAAAAACACATTCTACTAATAACAGGGTTAGAGTAAGGGTATGATCAAGTTCAAGTTTAAGTTTTTTTAGTTTAGGTAAAGGTAAAGGTGACAGTGTTAGCAAACCTTTAAAAAAACATTAAATACACTACACTGCACTAAAACAAACAAACTAGCAGCACTAATTTATCTTCTGAAATCTTTTTAAATCCAGTGGAAATTTCTAATATAGTTCTTAAATTTACATTGTTGTAAGGATATTAGAAGATTTATTATTTATTTATATAGTATATTATTATTCCACAAGCTAAATGTTAATTCTTTTGATTATCAAAATGATCTGCAAATAGAACAATAAACTAAGAAATCTAAGTAGATGAAAAACACAAATTAAGTTAAAATAAGGTAAATTAATCAAACAATATTACAACATCAAAAATAGAACTAATTTAATTCAATACTCCACTACTTTTAAGATAATTTAATTTGTCATTTTTTTTTTGCAGATTAAATAACTATATATTTTTTAAACTGAAATAGTGAGAAAACTGAAACTTCACATGGTGTTAAGGTGGTCTATGTTTGACTGTCAGTAGAAGTGAGCTGATTATTCACATTACAGCCATTTGTCAGTAATAGAGGTGTGTGTTTTGACTCCTCCTGTCTTATCACTGTAAAACTGACACTGACATTACATGTGATCCCCCTCCTCACTTCTCTCTTTCTCTCTCTCTCTCTCTCTCTCTCTCTCTCTATCTCTCTCGCTCATTGTGGGGTGTCGGGCTGGGTCGAGAGGCCCTGTAACAAAAGGAAGGCGAGGCGGAGGGGTGCGCGACCCTCGCTAAGAGACCCTCTGATGACCCGGCGCAGACAGGAAACAGGAAGTGCGACCCCTGACCCCACCGAGAGGCTCCCGCCGCGCTTCCTGGCGGGGCCCGCTGACGGAGGGCCGTGTGAGCCGAGCGAGGGACCCGGACCCGGCCCTGAGAAAGAGCCGGCGCAGGCAGATCTCCCAGGCAGCCCAGGGGAGGCTCCGGTTACACTGCAGCCTGAGAACAGAACGCTGCCACCTGTAGGCCTCTTCCTCTCTCTCAGGCGGAGCGGCATGGGAACTGCATCAGCTTAACCTATGCTAAACAACCGCTCCCCAGGAGCAGAGTACGGGTGGATCAGTTACAATACAGTACGTATATAATCAATGAACTGTGAAAACAGCGAATCAGTGATTCCAAGTTAGTATCTGGGTGCATCCAATCCTATCCTAGTAAAATAGGTGAAGAGAAGATGATCCTCTCCACTGTAGATGCTGTGTTTTGTTCTGTTTTCTATCTGTCATGTTCTAAAAGAAGAATTGAGAAAACAGTGTCGCTACAGCTACAGTAGAGTATTAATGCTGTTATCTTGGTTATGGATCTTCTTAATAGGAATTGATAAATGGCAAGAATTTCACATTCTACTAAGGTTAGGGTTAGAGTAAGGGTAGGGTCAAGTTTATGGTTTAAGATTGAGTTTATGGTTCAGGTGTTTCAGCTTTGTTCATTTCACTGTGGCAACATAATGAAATGTAATTCAATGTAATTACAAAAGAATGAACAGGACTTTCAATTTGACACGCTGTATATACGAAGCAGAGACACACATACACAGGTGCTTCATGACTATATGATTTACTATACAGCATTTTGATAGTATTACATTAAATAAAAGAAATAAGAAGGCCAGAGTAGATTACATGTGAGTGAAATTGTCACAGAGAAAGGCAGTATTTTGGTAAACAAGCGAATGCTCAGCTAATGCTACTATTTTAGCCTTGTACAGCCTTTATCTTTCAGCTAAAAACAAGCAGATTGTGAAGAAAAGAGTAGAAAACTGAGTAAACTGATACCAAGTGTGATAAGTGAGGCCTATATGTGAAACAAGCATAAAAAACTTAGACCTGTTGTTTTATAGGCTCTCTTTGCCAGTGATATACAGTATGTAGTGGGCAGACCTGTGGCCTTGTGCCTATGACCAATTTAAACCATTATCAATCTCTTATATTATCACACCCCCTTTCTCTCTTATATATACAGGTCTGGAAAAAAATAAGAGACCGCCTAAAAATTATGAGTTTCTTTGATTTTACCAAATTGAAAACCTCTGGAATATAATCAAGAAGAAGGTGGATGATCACAAGCCATCAAACCAAGCTTGAATGTTTGCACCAGGAGTGACAAAGTTATTCAAAAGCAGTGTGTAAGACTGGTGGAAGAGAACATGCCAAGATGAATGAAAACTGTGATTAAAACCAGGGCTATTCCACCAAATATTGATTTTTGAACTTTATGAATATGAACTAGTTTTCTTTGCATTATTTGAGGTCTGTAAGCTCTGCATCTTTTTTTGTTATTTCAGCCATTTCTCATTTTCTGCAAATAAATGTTCTAAATGACAATATTTTTATTTGGAATTCGGGAGAAATGTTGTTTGTAGTTTATAGAATAAAACAACAATGTTTATTTAAGTCAAACACAAACCTATAAATAGCAAAATCAGAAAAACGGAAGATGGGGGTAGGCCAGTCTCGGGCCTCTTGGCTGGGGGGGGTAGGGGTGGACCGAGAAAGGGGGAAGGACGGCGTAAAGGGGTTCAGCCTCATTAGCAGTCAACTAATTGGAAGGAAAAGACCTCTCACATGCTCGCACTGACCTCCTAGCCAGCAGGGGAGAGAGGGATGGATAGAGGGAGTCGGAGAGGGGGATGGAGGAGAAGAAGGGCAAGAATGTGAAAAGAAGAAGAAGAAAGAAAACTTTAAACTTTAAAACTTAAAAATAAACTTTAAAAATGCATTTTAGAAACAAGCTAGGAAGACTGGTTTGAGTTAGATTGTGTGTTACAGTGTTTCTGATACATAATTTTTTCAGTGTCAAAATGATGAAATTGCAATTACTAAGTAAATTGAGATTATGAGAGGGAGGGAGAGGCTATGGGTAAGATGAAACAGGGGCAAAAGAAAAAGGGTAGGGGGAAAAAAATAAATATTGAGGTTATTTCTGTTTAGCGATAATAAATTCTCATTTGCATTGTGTCTTATGACAACGCATGTATGCATTTTATTTTCTTTCTTTCTGTAAGAGACTCCTCAATAAAAATATATTTAAAAAAGAAATTACAATTACAAACTAAACAAAAAAACTGCAGAGGGTTTTAAATTTGAAACAACAAAAACAGGGTGTTCAGACCCTTTTTAACAGTCCTATACTAAATGAAACGCCGATCACGATTACAGATAACAACGGTACATCACAGGTGACATAAGAAGGAGATTTAAAACTTTAAAAACTGAGGCTAGACATATTTCAGAAAAAAAAAAGCTCAAAATAGATATATTTGGCCCCGAAAGCATTTAATTTAAAAAGAACACCTTGCCACTATTAACTGTCTGTAAAACGTGGGGGTGGAGGTATCATGTTTTGGGGTTGTGTTGTCATCAGTGGCATTGGCAGTACTACATGCTTAGAAGGAAGTGCAATTATTTTCCTTTTTTGTTTTTTACCCAATTATCTCCCCAATTTAGCTGACCCCATTAACCCACCGATTTACTAGGACTCCCCCTATCATGTCCAATGCCCTCAACACTAGTTGGGTAGATAGATAGATACTTTATTGATCCCAAAGTGAAATTCTGGACATCCAGTAGCAGCAGGTATACACTGTACACAGAAGTTACAACAAAGGATAAGATATAATAATACAGATAAAACATACAATAAAAAATAAAGTATAAAAGTAGAGTCTTTTAGTGTGTGTTTAATGGAGGTAGTGAAGTTAGACACAGTAAAACAACAAAGAACACCAGATGACTGGTGTCGGCCATACTGATACTGCTAGTACGCAGGTATATAATAAAGGAGTATAAGAGGAAAGAGATAGTTCTCCAATTCTGATTATACACCAGCCAACAGAAGCAAAGCATCACAATGGGAGTGAAGTGGGATAAGGATACCATCTAGCTATAATGTAAAGAGGTTTATGGGGTTAAATAAACAGCAGTAGGGTATATAGTAAGAAAGAGAAGGATTTAACACCAAAGAGACTAAGGGAATATGGTTGAGAGCTACTGTAAGACAGACTGTAGGACAATAAGAGAGCTGGGATAGTAAAGATCAGTCCTGCTGGTCCTGCTGAGAGAAGAGTATTTGGAGTTTCCCCACATAAACACAGAGCAGCACCTATACAGAGCGGAAATGGGGAAGATGAAAGAATGAGGGAGGGAGGGAGGTGTGTGTGTGTGTGTGTGTGTGTGTGTGTGTGTACGTGTGTGTTTGGGGTCAGTTTAGCTTTTCAGTTTGAGTCTAACCTTTATAGAGACTCTGCTGCTCTGCTTTTATATCAGGTGTCACACTTCATTTAAAGAACCCTCATGCCTGTGCCCTATTAGAAACACCAGCGGGCCTCAGAACAGAGGCTAGACTGCCATCTAAGGGTGTGTTTATTTGTATGCATGCAACTGTTTAAGCTGACAATCTTATGGGCAAGTGTTTCCATATCCATTTTGTGGCAAGAACTTTTTAACTAAAGAAAGTAAAAAAAAAAAATACTTTAAGAAATGAAGGTCAGTAACTTTTTAATATCATTAAAAAGTTACTTTCTTCCAGTAATTCAATTCAAAATGTGAAACTCATATTTTATATATGTAGTACACACTGAGTGATCTATTTAAAGCGTTTCTTTGATTTTTAAATATTATTTAAGACCATTGGTATTGGTACTTTTGGCAGTGTGGGCAGTGTGCCAAGTCCTGCTGGAAAATGAAATCAGCATCTCCATAAAAGTTGTGAGTAGCAGAGGGAAGCATGAAGTGCTGTAAGATTTTCCGGGAAAACAAAACTGCACTGACTTTAGACTTGATAATAAAACACAGTGGATCAACAGCAGCAGATGACATGTCTCTCCAAACCATCACTGACCATCAGTAAATTTTACATTTCATTTGTGAATCAAGGGAGCAGAGTCTGGAGGAAGAGTGGAGAGACACACAGTCCAAACTGCTTGAGGTCTAGTGTGAAGTTTCCACCAATCAGTGATGGTTTGGAGAGACATGTCATCTGCTGGTGTTGATCCACTGTGTTTTATTATCAAGTCCAAAGTCAGTGCAGTGTTTTCCTTTTATATAGATGCAGATTTCATTTTCCAGCAGTACTTGGCACATTTCCCACACTGCCAAAAGCACCAATTGGTCTTATATAATATTCTAATTTTGACTAACAATGATTTTCTTTTTATATTGTCTGTAAGCCATAATCATCAACAATAAAATAAATAAAGGCTTAAAATAGATCACTCTATATAATATTTGAGTTTCTCATTTTGAACTGAATTACTGAAATAAAGTAACTTTTCAATGATGAAAAAAATGTTAAATTGAATTCATTGTTTTAAATGGGGTTAATAATTTCAAATTTCCTCACATGACAGATAAACTGCAATCTCAATGTAAATAATCTAACAAAAAGGTAAAAATACACAAATGGGCTCAAATACAGTGAATTAAAAATGTTCCATATTTGCAGCTGTTTTTCTACAGGGACAGGGAGTGTACGGTACATTTTAAAACTTTACAAATGTCTGTACCCTACATCACAACCCTTATTATAAACAAGGCTGGAACACAAGCTTTTCCATGATGTCGGCCCTTAAAAGCAGAAACGTCCCATTTGCGCTGCTCTAATGAAGTTTGACTGAGAGAATGCAGACTGCAGCCGAGTGCCAGGCTCTAAAACAGTCACAAACAGCCATAAAAATAGCATCATTAAATAAGCATTATGTTTTCCACTCGTGTGAACAATATTCAGCTCAGCTAGGCTGCTGAAACAACACGGCCCGGCCCAGATTAGCAAGAAGAACTGAAACCAGGCTGGAGAGAAGTGGAGAGAGGTGGAGAGAGGTGGAGAGCAGCTCATAGGGTGTGGTCGGACTGAACAGAAGACTGAACAGGAGTTTTAGGGTTTGGGTGGAGCTGTGGGAGTGAACAATCTTATGGAACATGTCTTTAATTGAAGGCTCTTATATAGATTAGGGCTGCAACGATTATTCGATATAATCAACAATGTCGATTATTTAAATTTGTTGACTACACTTTACAGTTTAACTTAGTTTCTGTCTCCAAAAGTGCCTTTTAGATCTCACGTTCTGATGTGTTAATCGGAAAAAATAATAATCATATTAGTTGACTACCCAAATAATCATTAGTTTTAGCCCTAATATATATAAGGTTTTTATTGTGCTGTCCTGCGTTTACCACAGAACGTTCAAGAACACTTTTAAGTTTTGGTCCCTAAAAATCAGTGAAAATTACTTTTTAGAGCTTTGTTGCATTTAAATTAAAATTTTAAACCATTTTCAAAAAAATAATGATGGAAAAACTTAAATTGTTTAATTGCCGTTACCAGGTGTCATTATTATCACTACCATTTTTGTGTCAGTAATGATGTGTTACTTTTTTAGGACTTAAAAACTGTAGATCAACAGCTTGTATAAGAAGCTCTTTTAAATGCTTCCAAATAATGTAAAAAAAACATTTTGTTGGATTAGGGGTGTGCCATATTGTATTGTATGCAATAATATATCATATCTCCAACATTTCTGAATATTTATACCCTGAAATATCATACCATATCACACACCTCTAATTATTACATCAGGTTATTACTTTTTTGCTGTTTTTAGTAAAAGAAAAATTCACACTGTTCTCATTGCCTATTATATATCTACTAGAGACAGATTATATCTGTCCAGTATCATTTATTTTACTTTAATCCTGAATACATGGAGATATATGGAGTGCATTATTATTAGTATCATGATATTCTGGATCATTGACTTCTGTTACAAATCTGATTAAATTCTTATATTTTTTAATATCTCAGTTAGTTATTTTCTTGCAGTGGTGTTCTTGAAATCATTTTTTGATTAAGTGTTATGTCATATCGTCAAGAATATCATAAAATCACAAAAATAGCATGAAATAAAATTATACTTATATTATTTCATGATATGAACAAAACTAAATAATTCTATGCTTCATCTGATTATTTTATTAGAACACATTTTTGGAGAGAGTGTCAAAAAGGCAAACTATTAGTGTATTAATATATTTAATAACAAAGCTATCCAGTTTATAATAAAGTATTTCTGTGTGTGTGTGTGTGTGTGTGTGTGCAGCTGTGAAGGTGGTGGAGCAACAGGATGTAGAACTGCGTGCTGGAATGTGGAGCAGGAGCTCTGGTTTGTTTTGCAGTGTGTTTCCCTACCTTACCTGCAGCTAGCGCCCTGCTCCTGGATCTAATTAGAGAGAGAGAGAGAGAGAGAGAGAGAGAGAGAGAGAAAGAGAGGGAGAGAGGGAGAGAGAGAGAGGGAGAGAGAGAGAGAGAGAGAGAGAGAGAGGAATAGAGAGAGAGAGAGAGAGAGAGAGAGAGAGAGAGAGAGAGGGATAGGACTGGAGTGTGTCACATACAACTGAGCACAGCCAGAGACGAAAGAGATCGAGGGAGGAGAACAAGGAACGAAAGAGGTCCACAGGGGAAGCTGGAAGACGAGAAGAAAGCAAAACGAAAAGAGAGAAGATTGAAAAGAGAGAGAGAGAGAGAGAGAGAGATATAGGTAGAAAGTCAGTGGGATACAGAAGGAGTGTGTAGGTGAAGAAGAGTGGCAGCAGAGGACAGCTTAAGAATTCATAAAGTAAAGATGAAAAGAGAGTAAAGGAAACAGTAAAAGAGAGCGAGGGATGAGACGGGAGAGATAAAAACAGTAAGAGTGCTGGGAATACGGGACAGATTTAGACAGAGGGGTTTGTAGTGCTGTGTGGAACGGGTAAATTATTAGCTATTATTATTATTCTGTTAATCACTGTTACTCTACAGACTACAGACAGGTAAAGTGCACCTGTAATGTAATAATAAACCAGTAACATTCTGTAGCTCCTTAACTTTTAACTCCTTAAAGAGTGGCACACCTGTGTTTTCCGTTGCCAAGATAGCAATATGCCAGAAATGTACCTGAACACACTTCCTCACTTTCAGACCACCATACTTATCAGCGTAGATATATATATTTACAAGCACTGTTGTTATTTAAATGAAAAAGGGGGTAGGTGTGAAAACAGACTGTTGATGGGGTGGAAGATAGCTATGAGCATCTCGGTGCACCTTGTGTACGATATACATAGTATTTGTCTATTAAGATACATATAGTGTTTGGTCCTGATCTTCCAGTTAATCATTGTCATTATTCCGAACTCTGGGGCGGTTTACTTGTGGTGAGAATGTGATCTGGTCTCGATCCGACCTAGCTATTAAATATGCTCCTTTTATTTGAGTTAAACTGCTAATAAGGCACATTTTCTATTAGCCTGATAACGTTAATAACAACAGCTAGGAACAACCACCGTCTCTGCTGTCCATGCTAAGCAGTTTCACACTGCTCTCATCCGCACGACTCCATTTACTGCGTGTACATCAGTGGCGATTGCTCTAAGACTGCAAGGGAAGCTCAGCTTCCCCTAAAATGTAAAAAAATAAGTGATTAAATATATACTATTGTGTGTACATGTCACTGATTAAATATGCGCTACAACGCGCTGAACTTAGTTCAGAATCAGCTTCTTATCACTGGTAACGCCGCGGCTTTCCTCTCACTCATTCCCGCAGCTTCACAGCGCTGCTTTAAACGGTGCACAGACTTCAATAGCGGAGCAAAGCGCGCGGCGAAACGAGACGAGTCATTGGATAAATGCTGGGCTTTGTCCCGCCCATCGGACGCTCAGCGTCTCTGGGGATCTATGGAGCAGTGAGCTGGCCTCAGCCGGCCCGGACGCTCAGCTTCTGCATGATGATTGGATGATCTGTCTGAGGCGGAGTCTATTTTTGATTGACAGCGAAATGAGCGAATCAGCGATCTTTTAGTGTAAAACTCCGTGATGGGAGCATTTTCATTGGTTCTGAGTTGAACCTGAGACTTTCCTAATCCTTATAGCGGCATTTTCTTTATTAAAAACGACTAGCAACAAATCGAGCTTCTATTTCTGGTGCTTTTCTGTAGCTGCTTGTGTTTGGAGACTGACTTCTGTACTGTTGTCCATGCCTCTTGATGAAACCATCTCAGGACATATATTAACAGGGGCCAGTAGTAAGTATTGTGTTATCATTAAAAATAATTTCAATAATTTAAATTAATAAAGGGATTATTTAAGGAAATTAAAACTGTCCAAAAAGGAAATAAATGTACCTGCATTTTTTCCTTTACCAACTTTAAAGATTTTGCGTAATGTTTTTTTTTTACTGATCATTTTATGTTTATTCATGTCATAGCGTCTTTTTTATGTAATTGTTCAATGTAAAGAATGGGTACCTTTTTGTTGTGTAGTGAAAACTTGAAAATAATGCCTTTTGTTTACAAAAAAAAAATAAATCTCAGGGAGAGTAGAATTTTTGTATAAATAAAACTACATATGTTAAGATGTAGGCCGAAATTGAGCTTCCCCTCCATGAAAGACCAGCATCCGCCACTGGTGTACATCTATATTTACTTTCTTATATTTACTTAATATTTACTTTCTTGCTCCCGTGCCAGACAGCTCTGACCAATTAGAAGACACAGTGTGCTCAAGTGGTTTATTGTTGCGCATTTTGGTGAGTTTTGGTTTATGCCTGTCTGAAACCAAACCAAACAGAGGGAGAAACTCTCCAAATAAACAAATTCATCAACCATAGAAACCAACTACAGGTGTGAAAACGCCCTGTCTGTCTTCCCATCTGTCCACACTCTCACAAATCTATCAGATCCAATTCGTTTCCACAGAACATTCCACCAAACTCCGACACACCTAACGAGAACACTCAATACTTCCTCACCTCTGCAGCCCTGCACTGCCAAACACGCCTCACACTCCTTCCACTGAAAGGCTGGGGAATCAAAGGCCGATCAGATAATCTGCAGTATTTTGACACTACCTGCAGAGCTCGGCGTGAGCGCGGCTGCTCTCCGCAGAAACTCCACACGCTGGGAATTCCAGCAGATGGCCCAGATGACGGCAGAGACGGCAAAACATGTTAGGCAAATATTGAAATCTAATTTGACAATTAATGTAACTGAAACTAAAAACCAGCGGCAGACGGAGCACGTACACCAGCGCTGTCTCACTCCTTCACATCCACACAATTCCTGCCGGTAACACATGCATATACACACACACACTCAGTATGTAATGCCCTGAGAGAAATCAGCTAAAAACGAATTATCTGAGTCATGCTGGACAACACAATAACATGTCAGTATTGAATTACAGACACATCAAAAGCCATTAGCTGAGCTGTCATCACACTGGATACGAGGCCTGACTGCAGAGTCCTGATACTGCCGCACAAATCGCCTCACAAATCATATGCTTAAAGTAAAAACAGTAAAGCTCTCTGGAGACAACCCTTCTTAGTGATTCAACTCCATTTTCATACTTTTTTGGTCAGTTTAACTGCACTGCCCACTGTGGGTGGTAATGCCTGTGGATTAAGGGAAGATAAATGCCCCCAAAACATCAGAAAAGAAATGTCCTATCCGTCTGGCACCCAGTATCAGCCCTCGCTTCAAATCCTATAATTCATGATACCTTGCCATGAGCATGCTGCCCATTGTTCAATCAACCTCACACACAAGATATCACCTCATAATTTACACTGATGTGGACAGTCGCAAGCCATCCCCTAAGAAACAGATCCAATTAGAACTAGGCGGTTGCTGTGGTGTTTGTAGACGGTTGCTATGGTGTTGCTAGGTGGTTGTTGTGGTGTTGGTAGACGGTAGCTGTGGTGTTGGTAGACAGTAGCTATGGTGTTACTAGGTGGTTGCTGTGGTGTTGGTAGATGGTAGCTATGGTGTTGCTAGGTGGTTGCTGTGGTGTGGGTAGACGGTAGCAATGGTGTTGCTGGGTGGTTGTTGCGGCGTTGGTAGATGGTAGCTATGGTGTTACTAGGTGGTTGCTGTGGTGTTGGTAGACGGTTGCCATGGTGTTGCTAGGTGGTCGCTGTGGTGTTGGTAGACGGTAGCTATGGTGTTGCTGGGTGGTTGTTGTGGTGTTGGTAGACGGTAGCTATGGTGTTACTAGGTGGTTGCTGTGGTGTTGGTAGATAGTAGCTATGGTGTTGCTAGATGGTTGCTGTGGTGTTGGTAGACGGTAGCTATGGTGTTACTAGGTGGTTGCTGTGGTGTTGCTAGATGGTAGCTATGGTGTTGCTAGATGGTTGCTGTGGTGTTGCAAAGTAGTTGCTGTGGGGGACCCCCCCTCTCAAAAGTGGCCCTAAAAACAGTATACAGTACAGTTCCTATGACCCTGCAAATTTCCACATTTCCACGTCGAAAGCTTTTCCAAGCCAACTTAATAACTAAACATGCTATATAACAGTTATATGTGGCATATAAGTGCATAATACAGTTCCAATGGTCAAATGTTTGGACACATCTCTTTTTATGATTTTTTACATTATACATTTAATATTAAAGAATATATTAAAGCTATACAAGAACACATGCTGAATTATTCTCTAACAAAAAAGTGTTAAACAAAACAGAATATACAGTTTTATACTTTAGATTCTTCTAAGTATCACATTTAGCTTTGAGGACAGATCTGCAGACTCTTGGTGAGATTTTAATCTCAGTGTCTCTTCATGAGGGAGTCGCCTGGAATAGTTTTCTCAGCGTCTTGAAGGAAGGAGTTCCTGGAGGTGCTGAACAATAGCTGCTGCTTTTCCTTCAGGCTGTGAAGCTCCAGCTCATCCCAATTAAATCACCTTAAATCACCTCAATCTCAGTTCATCAGGTTTAGATCAGGGGATTAATGTGGAGGAATAACACAAATTGTTACTGTTTACTATGTAGTTCCATATGTGTCCCTTAACTGTTTTCATGTCTTTAATATTAATCTATAGTGTAAAAATTTAAACTAAATAAAGGCATAAAGAAAAACACTGAATAAAAAGAGATGTGTCCAAATGTTTGACCGGTACTGTATAATTCATATAAAGAATAATTCATGAGAGAGTGTGATTTGTTCGGGCAGATGAAATAGAAGTTCTTGGTATTGACAAAAACAGCTTATAAACACAGCTAACGCATTATGCATTATGACTAAAATTTATAATGCATAGTAACATGGCTATAAATTGTTATACATATTTAGAAATATGTATAGCCATGTTTATAATGTGTTTATAAATTAATTATAATGTGTTATGAGCATGTTTATAGAGTCAAAAAAAATCTTTAAAAAAAAGGTCAGCTAACCCAACTCTACACAACAGGAAGCCCACACAAGAAGATCCAGCATGTGATGACCTATTTGTACACGGAAATCACTGGAAACTTCTGGAACTCAGCGGTTCATTGTTGATTGCTGGTTCTGCTGTTGAGTGTAACCTGTAACCTGGGGTGATGTGTAAGTTAGACGGGCAGAGTACGAGCAAAACCTCCCTGCAGACAAAAGGAAAAAAACATGAGCGAATGAAGGAGCGAGAGAACGAGTGAATGAGTCTTTGAATTACATGCATAAGAACCGGTCTTTGAAGTTGAAGCGAATAGCTGACAGCTCACCCACATAACACCTGTACGAAAACTCAAACAGACACACACTGAGTAGGGGCCATGGAGGATTATGTCTATGAGCGTTTCTCTTTGGTTCTGGGGCCCCTAATAAACGTCTGGTAATTACTTTCATATGAATGTATCGACTCATGCTTTCCAGCTCCAAATCCCATGGATATATTTAGCAGCGACGGTCCACAGCAAAGCGGAACAACAATGTAGAAAAGGCGAATTTCGGCATGCCGATAAGAACACACGTGTCCTTTGAGCTCCCGCCGACATGGAAGAGCGTAGGAACAGTCGTTTTATTCCCCCTGCGTTTATAGAGGCAAGTTCATTTTAAACTTGGCCCGGCTCAGGCATTACATCAGCCGTTTCGAGCGTGAGAAAGCAGATTCCAAAGAGCCGAGGGAGGCTAGGGTTTTCTCTTTTTTCCGTGTTAGCGCCGTCCCTGCCGTCGCGGTGTCAGGAGAGGCGCTAATCTAAAGCCAGCAGCTCGGCACCTCACCGCCGCACAGCTCCAGCGCTAGTCACGCTAGGCCTCAAAAAACACACTTTAAATGTCAAACATTAAAAAAACTTTAACATCCATAAAACGGGCTCGGTCCACACCCAGCAATGCTTTATAGTAGTGGACCCAAAACCATGGAAAAAACTCAAGAAATGCATCCCCGAGACTCTGAGCTGGGAGAGTTAAGAGCTCTGAACATATCAAACTTCAGAAGCCGAGGGAGATCTTCCTCTGACCCCAAACATTCATCACGCTCCAGAGGGAAGGAAGTGAGGGAAGCTCAGATGGAATGTGCTGTCCCGTCTCTTTTGAAAGCCGGGCTGAATTCCTAGTTGTCTTTGTCATAAGAAATTATATATTATCCTATAAAAAAACACACATTTTTTAACGCTGGTTGACAACGCCAGCTGCACTTTACTCTACATACTGTGAACATTTTGTGGAAAACCTACTGAAACCCACCAGTAACATATTATCAGATAAAACTATAAAACATTCTGCTGTTAATAACTGAGGTTATACTGTATCTATCCATTCAGAGACATTACATTCATGGTATTTCAGGTTGTTCTTGCGAGGTTACAGGAACGAAACATTCCCAGTCTCAACCATTCAATGACTGTTTTTCATGGAAAGTTCTGAAAATATTAATCTGTTCATTTTTCTCAAAGGTCCCACAATGGTTTCATTATGTGTGTTAAACATTTAATTAATGTTATTGTGGGAACGTCTTTAACAAGGTAACATTTGTCACATTTTTAAAATGTTCCATTGATGTTTGTGTGGAAACTTGTTCATAAAACACTGAGGGAACTTTTAGATATAATATTATTTGTGGAAAACTCAAAATCAATCTGTCTAGTTTTTATTTTTATTTTCAGCATGTACGTTCACAGGAAATTTTAACAGAATGTTGCCTCAACGTTATTTAGAACAACAATTCAACATTCTCAGAACTTTGTTCAGGAACATACAGAAACAATTCATCAGTCCAGGTTAGCCTGGTCTTAATGGTTTCAGAATGTTTTTGTGAACGTTATGTGAATATTCTCAGCTATGCAGCCTTTAGCAAGTTCATGTAACATTTCTTAAACCTTCTGTTAACATTCCTGGTGAAACGTTTTCTCCTAACTTTGGTAGGAACTTTTAATGAGTTGTGTAAAGTTTTCAGTATGCTCTATTAACGTGACTGTTCAAAGATTTGATTTTAACATGCGAATAACTTTTCTTTGAATTTAGCTAAGCCAACTGTCCCACCCATTCTGCTGCTACTCAGCTGTATATCCCCCATCATTAGTGATGCCACGACACAAGAAGAGTGAAGACTAGCACACGCCTCCTCTGATGATCGACATCACCCTAGGAGTGATGAGAGGAAAGAGTGCTATCTACCCACCCAGAGAGAGCAAGACCAATTGTGCTCTCTTAGGGTTCTGGCAGCTGATGGCAAGCTGCATGACCGTGATTCGAATCAGAGATCTCTTGATCATAGTGGCAGTGCTTTAGACCGTTGGACCATTTCAATATTTTCCCCCTCTTTAATATTCTTTTAAAGGGGGTAAATATGGTCAATTAATAAGCCATAAGTATCTACTATATACCTACTATATGTCTCAATGTTTCAGCAGCTCAAAAATTCAAATTTTTTACTAATATTTCCAAGAAATGTTCTCATTTGCCAGGATTGTCCATCTCACAATAGTATCTAAATGCCTACATTTGCCAGTACAGGAATCCTGTTGCTCTGCCACAATGCCTGAGCCTCCCACTGCGGAGATTTAGCTTCTTTAAGAAAACAAAATCCAAATCAAGGCTCCAACCTCACTCTAATGATGGCAGGTCGTTAGGCTGTTGTGTAGGTATGCAGGGTTTGTGTGGTTGAGCGATGTTGGGACTTGTTTGGTTCTGTCTCATTTGGGGTGTTGTGTGAGGTTTGCGGTCGCTGCTCATTCAAACACACTGATTGCTGATTTGCTCTCTGGGGTTTGTTGATGTTTGTGGCAGAAGACCACAGAAAATACTCATACACCAATAACCCAACACTAACAACAGCCTAGCTTCTAACCTGCAGCTCTGCACCACACACACACACACACACACACAATGAGTCCCTCCTGGCTGTGTTGACTACGTGTGTGTGTGTGTTTATAGGGGTGGCGGATGTGTACGTCTGCTGCACACAGAGAACACACTCTTCTCCAGTCTTCTGTGACACACTCCACTAGCTAACGGATGTGTACAATACACACACACACACACACACACACACAAACACACACACACACTTACCCTGCCCTCACAACCTCCATACAGCTGAGCCATGATCATGTGATTCTGTAAATACATGAATGTGTTGTTTTGTTTAAAACAACATTTGTCCAATAGCTAAATTCCACTGTCAAGATCCATGACGCAAATCAGCCATTCTAGACCACACTTCTAGACCCCAATTAGGGTTTTTTTTAAGATATATATCGCAATATTAAACAATGCAGGACCCATGATGTCACCAGCCCCGCCCCTACCCATGCGCTGTCACAGTAATCAGCCCTTTAATCAGGCATTTAAATGGCTTTTTAAATGGTAAATTAGAGCATATTTTTCTGCGATTAAAAGCCTGAATTCAGCTGTAACTGGAAATATCTGCACTGCAAAACTGTGTTGGACTGAGGTGCACAGCTTTCCACACGTGCGTTTACAAGCACGTGCCCAACCATATGGATGGAGGCCATGCAGTGATCTCGTGTTTACTCCTACACCCATCCCCCCCCCACCCCCGCTCGCGCTCCCCCTCCCCTTCACGCTTCTAAGGCAGCAGCAGCATGCCACTCACACAGACCCAGAGACGGCACTGTGTATCTACTTCTTGTGTTAAAAATCAAAACAGTGCACCATGACGTGTTTGATTTACACTGCATGTCCTGCAATATGTCTATTGTGCACGCGCACATCGCGATGATGATGCTTAAACGATATATCGCGCAGCCCTAACCCCAATCTAGGCTTTGTGGATGTAAAGTCTAGTTGGTTGTAGCTTATTGGAACTGTGGACACTCACTACATCAGACTGCGTTCCAGATGCAGGACCTGGTAACCTTAATTTTTTTTTCATATTCTCTTTCATGGGGATGTTTTGGATGGTGCAGTAGAGAGCAAACTGTTCCTAAATTGTACCTTAGAGAGCGTCCACACCTGTATACTTTCTGTATAAGTTGTTAGGTGCTATCTTGTGAGTGAGGCTGAATACTGGTCAATGTGCCTAATGGCAAGGTGATGTGACAAAGGTTGCTAGGAACCTGGTTGATGACCAACTATCCTTATCCTAAGCTGTGGATGGCTATCTAGAAGCACAGCTCAACATTCTTCCAGATCTTCCAGTCTATACATCCACTCATGAAACCACTGCCACATCGAGCTGCTGCACCAGGTTCACCAGGTTAGAGGGGATCCTAAACAATACAATTAGTACAATACAACTAGTTCCTGTCACTTGACTTCAGGCATGTCAAAGTGGTTTTAGATTTCTGTTCACTCAGAAATACCAGGCTTTCATCACACAGTGCCAGTATGCCAGCGGCTGACCGAGCCTGGCAGCAGACCTGATGACTGACTGCAGATGAGAGAAGGTTCTCAGGCCAGGTTCAGCCCAGACCCTTCACACACAGGTCTGGGAACGAGAGCGAGAAAGAGGAAGCCAGCTCAAATGAGGTAATGCAGCGCAGTAATTGAGAAAATGATGGCTCGTCCCAAGCGAGAAGTGACCCCGCGGACCCCTGGACCTCCCCCACAGCCCGAGGCCCGGGCGGCCGAGGCTGCTCCTCTGATCTCCCTCTCCAGCCTGTTCAAACAAGAGCACCACGTTAATCCACTCAGACAAGCCTGAAGAGCAACAGGCCTGAGTGGGGACCGCTCTCTCTCTTACTCACTCACACACACACACACACACACACACTTACTTAAATATTTAAACACAGACACACACACATACAAGCCCAGTGATTCATCACACACACACATGCACATACATATATTTCGCAGAATGCTTAAACACAACATACTTAAACATATACAGCTAAAATTCCAAATTGTTCACGGTGGCGCTATATGAAATAAAACAGTCAAATAGTTTAAACACCTCTAAAATTCACATGACAAAAAGTTATGTCCAATCAGAAGAGTCTACTAATTGAGAACTTTTTAAAAACATCACAGGGAATAAGAACTAGTACAAGTAAGGTGCATTTAAAATACTTAGATTTTCTCAAAAATCAATAGTGCTCCTTATGTACAAATTCTACCAGTCAGGTATTAAGGAGCAGTAAAGCCACTCAGTTAAATACATTGTCATAAAGGAGTTTCAGTAAAGTTTTTCCAGCACTAAGGCTGGAGCAGCATTAGCATTAGCCATTAACCACAGCACTAGCTCTTTAGCCATTCAGAGGTGAGTATACTGGACTGTAGTCTGTGTGTTTACTGTGTTAAAACAAGCTATGTGGGGCGAACTGCTAGCTGATAGCTCCTTGGATTACCAAACCTGAGGGTTTCTCAGTGTTAATCAACGCTACAGCTAGCGCTGCTGCTAACCACGCTGTTAAAAAAATATTGTATCTAAGCTTACTCTAGGGAAACAGAAGTGCTTTACTCACCAAAATAAACAGTTTCCAGGTTTTTAGAAGAGAAATCTGCATGGATTACTGTGCGACACCCTTGTTCCTTACTATTGCCTCTTAAAATGCTCTTATAATCCAGTGTGCCTTATGTTTTAAAAAAAAAAAATAGACCCGAAAACGGATGTTTATTGATAGTGTGCCTTATAATACGGCCATAACTATTTGGTGTGTGTTTGGTTAAGCAAATTTTATATTGTGGCTCTATTTTAGGGTGTATGAAATAGATTTTACGTATAATAGCAGTGCGATAGATATGCGAGTGATGAACTGCATGAAGTGTGGGTTTACACACAGGATATAAAGAGTTAAGGGTTACATACAGTGCACTGTAAGGCAAAATAGTTTATAAATGTGTTTTTATATGTTTACCACAATTATTTTTTTATTTAGTATCACACAGAAAAACTCAGATCATACAGCATTAACTGTATCCATCCAATAATGCAGACATTTTGACAATGCAGAGAATGAAGTGGAATTTCCCTTTTGAATGCACACGCACACACACACACACACACACACAAATTCTTGCAATTTTCGTGAGTTAAACTCACACAGCCATGCACACAATAAACACTCAGAGCAGAAGCAGTAAAGAATGTTTCTATACCATAGGCCTCTCTTTCACTTTCATCACACACACACACACACACACACACACACATGGAAAAGCAATAGTTCACCAACACAAAAGGAAGCAGCTCTAATCCTGACCTATGGCTCTGCACACAGAGATTTTCATCAGCACATAACTCTAAACACGCTGCCCGACGCTCCGGCTGAGTCCGGCAGATTCCTCAGCGCTCCCTCGGGATGAGTCTCTAATCCGCACTCCAGCGGAATTCTGTGTTCTTTCAGAATTAGGAAGTGAACACATGCAGGCCTAACGGCTCAGGTATCAGTTCCACATTACAACAGAACACAGACACACCCAGACAGACAGAGGATACACTGTACCTGACTCATTCAATGAGGTTGCTATATGGTGCTCCAAGTGGTTGCTCAGGTGTTGCCTGAGCTCAAGTGGATGCTGTGGTACCCTATGCTGATGGTTTGGTATTAAAAGTGTATATGAATCATTGTTACATTTGAAGGGTGCTAAAAGGGTGCACCACATTCATTACTATTAAAAAAAAAACAGCTTAAAGGAGAACTCCGGTGTAAAATGGATTTTTGTTGTAGTAAAACATGATAAAAAGTTCTTATCTTTGATGAATAGCACACCTCCGTTCTCCCACAGCATTCCGAGATCCAGAAATTTTAACAGTTTGTCCAAAACACCCTTCAAACTGGGTGACACAGGGCATAATTTGCCCTGATAAATCGCTTTTTCCACTGTTATCCAGCTCAAAGTAGCTCCACACCTCCTTACTAGAATCCAGAGAACCCTGACATTTAAAACGAGGCATTAATAACTTAAAAAGTGCACAAGAAGCTTATTAAAAACCACTGTTTACATCCCATAACGCGCATACAGAGCGCCGCCATTACTGAACTGAAAATAACATAGACATACAGTGCCCTCCATAATTATTGGCACCCCTGGTTAAGATGTGTTCTTTAGCTTCTCATAAATTGAGTTTTGTTCAAAATAATATAGGACCACGATGGAAAAAAAGAGTAAAATACAACCTTTAACTCAAGTGAATTTATTCAGTAGGAAAAAAATCCCACATTAAGAAATAATTATTTAACATCAAATCATGTGTGCCACAATTATTAGCACCCCTGATGTTAATACTTTGTACAACCCCCTTTTGCCAACAAAACAGCACCTAATCTTCTCCTGTAATGTTTCACAAGATGGGAGAATACAGAAAGAGGGATCTTTGACCATTCCTCTTTGAACATTCTCTCTAAATCATCCAACGACCTGTGTCCTCTCCTCTGCACTCTCCTCTTCAGCTCACCCCACAGGTTTTCAATGGGGTTGAGGTCTGGGGACTGAGATGGCCATGGGAGGAGCTTGATTCTGTGTGCGGTGAACCATTTCTGTGTAGATTTGGCCACATGTTTAGGGTCATTATCTTGCTGAAAGACCCAGTGACGACCCATCTTCAGCTTTCGGGCAGAAGCCACCAGATTTTGTTTTAAAATGTCCTGGTATTTTAGAGCATTCATGATGCCATGCACCCTAACAAGGTTCCCAGGGCCTTTAGAAGAGAAACAGGCCCACAGCATCACTGATCCCCCGCCGTATTTCACAGTGGGCATGAGGTGCTTTTCTGCATACTCAGCTCTTGTGTTACGCCAGACCCACTTAGAGCATTTGTTGCCAAAAAGCTCTATCTTTGTTTCATCTGACCAAAGCACACGGTCCCAGTTGAAGTCCCAGTACCGCTTAGCAAACTCCAAACGTTTGCATTTATGATTGTGAGTGAGAAATGGTTTCTTCCGTGCATGCCTCCCAAACAGCTTGTTGGCATGTAGATAGCGCCTGATGGTTGTTTTGGAGACTTTCTGACCCCAAGAAGCTACCATTTGTTGCAATTCTGTAACAGTGAGCTTTGGAGAACTTTTTATTTCTCTTATCATCCTCCTCACTGTGCGTGGTGGCAAAATAAACTTGCGTCCTCGTCCAGGCTTGTTTACCACTGTTCCAGTTGTTTTAAACTTCTTAATAATTCCTCTGACAGTAGATATGGACAGGTGTAGGCGAGTAGCGATTTTCTTGTAGCCATTGCCTGACTTGTGAAGGTCAACACACATCTGCCTCACTTGAATGGTATGTTCCTTTGTCTTTCCCATGTTGAAGATAAATGGCCTCTGTGTCACGTCATATTTATACCCCAGGGAAACAGGAAGTTGTGAATTACTAATTAAATGTTCCTACATACTCTGATCAACTTCATAAACTACTGTAGAAGTGACAGAAATACTTTTATTAAATTTATTTCCTAAGAATTGTTAGGGGTGCCAATAATTGTGGAACAGGTGATTTTATGAAGAATAATTATTTCTTAGTCAGGGATTTTATTCCCCCTTAAAATTTACTTGAGTTAAAGGTTGTATTTTACTCTTTTTTTCCATCGTGGTCCTATATTATTTTGAACAAAACTCAATTTATGAGAAGCTAAAGAACACATCTTAACCAGGGGTGCCAATAATTATGGAGGGCACTGTATATATACATAGACTCTGCATAGCCTGCCTGCTTCGTGCCGACTGCTACACTATGCAGAATCTATGTATAATGTATATACATGTCTATGACATTATCAATACAAATATGTTGCCGCTCAAAGCTGAAGCTAGCGTTATGGGATGTAAGCAGTGGTTTTTAATAAGGTTCTTGTGCACTTGTTAAGTTATTAATGCCTCGTTTTAAATATCAGGGCTCTCCAGATTCTAGCAAAGAGGTGTGAATCTACTTTGAGCTGGATAACAGTGTAAAAAACGATTTATCATGGCAAATCATGCCCCGTGTCACCCAGTCTGAATGGTGTTTGGACAAACTGTTAAAATTTCTGAATCTCAGAACAGTGTGGGAGAGCGGAGGTGTGCTATTCATCAAAGTTATATACTTTTTATCATGTTTTACTACAACAAAAGTCAATTTTACACCAGAGTTCTCATTTAAATGATGTGTACAGTGGAAAATCTCAGTCAAGTCAAATCAAGTCAAGTCAAATTTACTTCTAGAGCACATTTAAAAAAAACACAATGGCCAATCAAAGAGCTGTACAATACAGAAGTACAAGTTCAATGTATAAGACTAAATAACAGATAAGATATAAGATAAATGAACAAGAAGAGTGTCAGCCAACAAGATTCAAGATTCATCCTGGACATACAGATGAGTCATTACAATTTATTAACACTTTGAAAGGCCTGAGAGAACAAGTACGTTTTTAGATTTAGACTTAAAAACCATAATGGTGGGAGATGCCCTAATAAAAACAGGCAGACTGTTCCACGGTTTGGGTGCTGTAATGGAAAAAGCTCTGTCACCCTTTGACTTTAGTTTAAAGTGCGGTGTCTCCTGGAGCAGCTGATTTGAAGATCTTAGGACTCTTTAAGTTTAATATGGACGCAGAAGGTCAGAGATGTATGGTGAAGACATGCCATTTAACCCTCCTGTTATGTTCCGGGTCAATTTAACCCGTTTTATAGTTTGAAGATCTAGGAAAAATAGTTAAAAGTATTTTTTCAGTAATAAACTTCTTTTGCTTGTCTTAATTAGACTAATAAACATATAATATGAAAATGGTTCATCTCACATATTTGCAACCACCCCCTGCAAAAACTAAACTAAAACAAAATTGCAATAATATGTTTTAATGTTATGTAAAACTATTGTTTTATATGTTGGTCTTTTAAAAGTAAGTAGTGAAACATTTTTTATGAAAAACAAGTGAATTATCCTAATTGAACCATTACCTGTTAGAGGTAGGGATCCCCATTGCACTAAATATTGATAGAATAATTAGCAATGGCACCCGATGCCGGCTGGGATAAGCTCCATTCCTTATAATAAACCTGAACAGTCTTCATTATGTTGACTTATAGCAAAGGGTTTTTGAAAACCTAGGCTTCCTCAAGTTTTCACCAGGTGGAACTTAACCATCACACACACACACACACACACACACACACACACACACTCACACAGAAGTAAAGGTCTTGTTTCAGGCGGCTGCTGTATTGTGAGGAGAGCTAATGCAGCGTGTTGCTTTGTCTAAAGCTCAGCTCTGTTTTGAAGGTACCTGCAGCCCCTATTGCCAAACTCTTCCTCATACAGCCTTTCTCTGCACAGCCTGACGTGTGCTCACGTACAGGTGTGTGTGTGTGTGGGTGTGTGTTAATTGTAAAGTAAGTGAAGGGCTGTAACAATAAATCAATTAAACACAATTACTGGGTTTAAAAATCTTTATATTTTCCTTTTAATTGTATCAGTAGGAATTAGCTGATGAGTCTTTATCAGGGATTCTTTGAATTTTAGAAAAAGAAATGCATTGCACTGAAAATCTGGCAACCGAAATTATTAACTGAAATAGTTTTGCTTGCCAATTATTTGGTGCATACCTACTCTGTGTGGTCTGTAATTTTTATTTTCCTTTTTTTAAAATCAGTTTGTTTGGCAATGCTGTAATAGAAGCAGATGTGTAAATTTTACACAATATTTATGTGAATATTATTTGTGTGTATTTTTAAGCACGTAATTACTAATACTTAATTAATCATATCCGTCTTATATCTATATGTAAGAACTGGATGGCCAATTTATTATTAAGCAAAAGTTCTGTGTAGAAAGGAAGGTCTGTTGTTTATGGTATATTAAAGGTTTTTGATCATGAGATTTTCCAGTGAACATTCAAAAAGTTCTTTGTAGTCTTTATTTGAACATAAACCATCAGCTTTTCTACAAAAACCTTACTGAGCTGGTTTAAAAAGAGTCTAAAGTCATAACTGACCTGATTGATGTGTTTGAGTTTGTCGATGATCTGGCTGACGACAGGCTCAGGGGGCTTCTGTTTGGTCTCTGAACCGTGAGGGTGGGGTCTCTTCAAACCTGGACCAGTTAACCTATTCAAAACAGACACATCAAAGACATCAGGATGTGTACACACTGCTATACATCCATACACTGAACCTTCAATACATTATACAACCTGATACATCATACACTCCGATACATCATACAACCTGATACATCATACAACCTGATACATCATACAACCCTGTACATCATACAACCTGATACATCATACAACCCTGTACATCATACAACCTGATACATCATACAACCCTCTACATCATACAACCTAATACATCATACAACCCTGTACATCATACAACCTGATACATCATACAACCCTGTACATCATACAACCTGATACATCATACAACCCTGTACATCATACAACCTGATACATCATACAACCCTGTACATCATACAACCCTGTACATCATACAACCTGATACATCATACAATCCTGTACATCATACAACCTGATATATCATACAACCCAATACATCATCCAACCTGATACATCATACAACCCTGTACATCATACAATCTGATATATCATACAACCCGATACATCATACAACCTGATACATCATCCAGCCTGATACATCATACAACCTGATACATCATACAACCCAATACATCATACAACCTGATACATCATACAACCCTGTACATCATACAACCCTGTACATCATACAACCTGATACATCATACAATCCTGTACATCATACAACCTGATATATCATACAACCCAATACATCATCCAACCTGATACATCATACAACCCTGTACATCATACAACCTGATATATCATACAACCCGATACATCATCCAACCCTGTACATCATACAACCTGATACATCATACAACCCTGTACATCATACAACCCTGTACATCATACAACCCTGTACATCATACAACCCAATACATCATCCAACCTGATACATCATACAACCTGATACATCATACAACCTGATACATCATACAACCCGATACATCATACAACCTGATACATCATTCAACCCTATACATCATACAACCTGATACATCATTCAACCCTATACATCATACAACCCTGTACATCATACAGCCTCATACATCATTCAGCCTAGGTCTAGACCAGAGCTGGAAAGTAATGACGTATAATTAGTAGTTTTTATTTCTGTCACTTTACTCGCTTCTAGGGCTTCAGTTGCTTAGCAATTGCTTGGCTGTTTCTAAGTAGTTGCTAGGCAGTTGCTATGGGATTCCAGATGGTTGCTGTGGTGTTTTAGGTGGTTATTCAGGTGTTGCCAAATGGCCAGTGTTGTGCTCTTTGCATCCTATTCATTTCCACAGAAAAAAATCCATGAATAATTTGGTGCTATGTGTCAAGCAAAAAAGCTGATCAGGCTGTGTTGTGTTGAGCTACTGCAACGATACAAAGTAGATACGAAATAATTCCAATATTGATATGAACAATGTAAAAGTCCCAGAAAAATAAATATCTCTAACTACCATATTCTGAAAAATGTATTAGTCAATTCATGTAAAGGGCATATTTACATTTACATTTATATTTAAGGCATTTAGCAAACGGCCTTATTCAGAGCAACTTACAACAGGGCTTTATTGTTTACTTTAAAATATCCATAGCTAGTTTGTAGAGGATCAAGAGATACACCAAGCTTGATAATGTTTACAACCCTAGGAGATTTTTTTATTATTATTATTATTATTATTATTATTATTATTATTATTATTATTATTATTATTATTAATTAAGATTAGTTCAAGAACTCTTTAAAGAGATGAGTCTTCAGTCAGCGTTGGAATTTTAGTCAATGAAAGATAAATAAGATATATAACATATATAAAAATAGTGGAAATGCTCATTTTAAAATGATATCCAACACTACAAGCTACATAGTTCTACTTTAACAGTGTTTAATAACACAGTTTCTAATCAGGCAGATCAAATCTTAGTGAATCTGAATCTATGAAAGCTTCAATTTGAGTAAAAAACAAACTGAGCTGAACATTGGCGAGACTTAAATCTGATTTAAATCAATTCCAAAATTATCTTATATCTAAGTATTTAACTATTAAATGTGATGAAACACAATGACAGATGTCCATCTAGGACTGATACACTCCTTATTTACTCGTTAGTTACTCTCAGTGTGATGGTTGTATACATCTGTAAACATGTTTTTATACTTTTATCTGAGTAAAAAATGTGAAATATCTTCTAATTTTAGTATTTTTACTTTTGAACAGTTTTTCAGATCTCTGTTAAGATGCTTTGCAACAATGTTGGTTTTAAAAGCTCTTTATACATAAAATGTATTTGATTACAGTATTGGGACTAATGTTCTTCTGCCACCCCTGTTCTGGACACATGAACAGAAACACAGGAACATATAAACTAATATCTGTATTAAGTCTGGCTGTAGGGTTTTATTGAGCTGAAGGAATTGTAAACGTGGACAATATCGCCATCTAGAGGTAGAGTAAAATCAGATTCAGGAATGTTAGGATTCAGATGAAGTGTTTGCTGGTAATTTAGAATTCAGTAAAAGTAAAAGAATAAAAGTATCATTTCTACAGAACATTCAAAACTTTACTTCATAAATATCCCAAATCACATGACAGCACATTTGCATGAATATCTAAATTAATAAAATTCATTAGAGAATAAATAAGACCCCCCTTTTTCAAGACATCCCCCAGTTTTCTTCAGTAATTTCTAGATCACACATCAAAACTGCATACAAATTACCAACATACAGCCGAGCACCAGGGAGAAGCACCGCAACGCCTCAGCACGTCTACACACACACACACACACACACACACACACATGAAAGCAGCTAAACTGGGTCAGATATGTACAGGAATATCTGAACGAATCTCAAATTGGTTACATACGATGCACAAGACGAGTGTGTGTGTGTGTTTGTGCGAGTGTGTGTTTAAGACAAGCACCAGGCTTCCCCCTCTCCCACAGGACCAATTGGGCTCATGTTCCAGTAGATTACTCCCTATTAAAATGTAATTAGTGTTGATGCACAGAGGCACGGTAGGACAAGCACTGAGGGAGGCACAGGAACTGAGAGTGGAGTGACACTGTCACACAAACTACACACACACCCTAAACACAAAAACACACACACACCCAACACATACGCATATACACCTAATAACTCAGACTAACATTATACTGTCAACCAGCAATCTTCACTACAGTCAATAACATGCTATTCCACATAATAACACATTACGAAGAACAGCAGTGCGCTAAAATATACACAAGCTGGAGTATAATATAATGCAGGGGTGCAGCAACTCCTCACATCATGATTCTGGACTTTCACACCAATCGTCCGCAGTACATGTGAGGATACATTAGGATACGTGACTGAATGTCATGTCTGGAGCACGTCTGCTTCTCCCACATTCAGCTCTGCCTGCATTCTCCTGGATTCTCCCGACTAGATTACCCAGAATGCACCTTACTGTAACATCACTCACTCACCCAATCACATGACACTGCACGCAGCACCACTGGGAAGTCAATCACCGGAGTACTGATTTCACCTGTTCACCTCTATTAATACTATAAATACAGCTTCATTACACTGCCCATGTTTGTCTTTTTTTTTTTACAACCTTTTCATTATGACCTTGGAGCCCCCCAAGGGACAGTTTTTGCCCTATTCCTCTTAACCTTTTACACTGCAGATTTCCATCACAGCTCTGCCACCTGTTACCTTCACAAGTTCTCTGATCACTGTCTCTGATGGATATCGTCAGCATCGTCACTGATGAGGACAATGGCGAATACTGAGAGATGTACAGGACTTTGTAGTTTGATGACAATGAAACTACAGTCTTAAGATCATTGCAGTTCAACCAAAGAGGTGGAGGTGGTCCTCCACACTTCCCACGATACTAGTGAACATTCAGGGAACGGACACTGAAATGGTGACTTCATAGAGTACCTGGTTGTTCACCTTACAAATGAACTGGACTGTTTTAACAACAAATTCTACCTCTTAAGGAGACTGAAATCTGGAGTAAAATGAAATCATTCCTCAAGACCCTTTTTAGCAGTGTGGCGCATCAGCCATGTTTTATATATTTATATTTAGATACTTGATAAACTGATAAAAAAGGCCAGTTTTGCCTTGGGGTGCCCCCTTGACATGGTAAAGGTAGATGGATGGATGGGTGGATTGGTGGATGGATGGACGGATGGACAGACGGACGGACAGACGGATGTGTTTTCATGTGGATTTGATGTTAATTTTGATGGAAATATTCTCCAGATTTTTAATGTCCTTATAAACAGACAGTAGCTTGCAACTGACCATGTGAATGGATGAACGAGGCCACAATGACCAGAAGTATGTCTGAAGGAGTAAACCCCCAAGAACAGTGTACCAAATGTTAAGCATGGTGGTGGTAGCATCACGCTCTGCAGCAGATGGAGCTGGAACATTGCAAAATGTGGATGAAATAAGCCAGCAGAATAAGACTTGGACACAACTGGGTGTTTTAATAGGACAAAGGTAGCACTGACACCTATTTTAAAAGTCCTAATTTCAGCCCTATTAATTAAACTAGTCAGGGTGTTAGCAAACATTTAACCAAATATTAAGTGTGTTGTGAATATATGTGGTTCTAACCCCTCCAAACCTAAATAACCAAAATAACGAGACATGCACATTTTTCTAATAAAGTTGTGTATACTGTACACTAATTCTGCCCCATATTACTGGTGTTAACATGTCCAATGAGCATCTTATTGGGTTTACATCCAGCTTTAAATCTTATATCAGTTTAATCTATTGGTAACACTTTACTTGGATGGTCCATTTGATGGCCTCTTTGATGATCAACAGACATTCAACTAACATTCAACTACATGTATATTAAATGCAAATGAACTAAAAGATAAAAGTAATTGATTCTCTACTGAAATTAACCCTACATTCAACTCTAACCCAAACTCTAATCTTAATATTTTAGGATAAGGTTTAGGGTTAGATTTTAAGCTTAGGTTAAGGTTAGGGTAAGGGTTAGGTGTAGGGTTAGATTTTAGGGTTGATTAAGGGTTAAGGTTGGGGTTAGGTGTAGGGTTAGATTTTAGGGTTTATTAAGGGTTAAGGTTGGGGTTAGGTGAAGGGTTAGATTTTAGGGTTGATTAAGGGTTAAGGTTAGGGTTAGGTGTAGGAATAGATTTTATGGTTGATTAAGGGTTAAGGTTAGGGTTAGGTGTAGGGTTAGATTTTATGGTTGATTAAGGGTTAAGGTTAGGGTTAAGTGAAGGGTAAGATTTTAGGGTTGATTAAAGGTTAAGGTTAGGGTTAGGTGTAGGGTTCGATTTTAGGGTTGATTAAGGGTTAAGGTTAGGGTTAGGTGTTGGGTTAGATTTTATGGTTAATTAAGGGTTAAGGTTAGGGTTAGGTGTGGGGTTAGATTTTATGGTTAATTAAGGGTTAAGGTTAGGGTTAGGTGAAGGGTTTGATTTTAGGGTTGGTTAAGGTTAGGGTTAGGTGTAGGAATAGATTTTATGGTTGATTAAGGGTTAAGGTGAGGGTTAAGTGAAGGGTTAGATTTTAGGGTTGATTAAGGGTTAAGGTTGGGGTTAGGTGTAGGGTTAGATTTTAGGGTTGATTAAGGGTTAAGGTTGGGGTAAGGTGTAGGGTTTGATTTTATGGTTGATTAAGGGTTAAGGTTAGGGTTAGGTGTAGGGTTAGATTTTATGGTTGATTAAGGGTTAAGGTAAGGGTTAGGTGTAGGGTTAGATTTTATGGTTGATTAAGGGTTAAGGTTAGGGTAAGGTGTAGGGTTAGATTTTATGGTTGATTAAGGGTTAAGGTTAGGGTAAGGGTTAGGTGTAGGGTTAGATTTTATGGTTGATTAAGGGTTAAGGTAAGGGTTAGGTGTAGGGTTAGATTTTATGGTTGATTAAGGGTTAAGGTTAGGGTAAGGTGTAGGGTTAGATTTTATGGTTGATTAAGGGTTAAGGTTAGGGTTAGGTGTAGGGTTAGATTTTATGGTTGATTAAGGGTTAAGGTAAGGGTTAGGTGTAGGGTTAGATTTTATGGTTGATTAAGGGTTAAGGTAAGGGTTAGGTGTAGGGTTAGATTTTATGGTTGATTAAGGGTTAAGGTTAGGGTTAGGTGTAGGGTTAGATTTTATGGTTGATTAAGGGTTAATGTAAGGGTTAGGTGTAGGGTTAGATTTTATGGTTGATTAAGGGTTAAGGTTAGGGTTAGGTGTTGGGTTAGATTTTATGGTTAATTAAGGGTTAAGGTTAGGGTTAGATTTTATGGTTAATTAAGGGTTAAGGTTAGGGTTAGGTGAAGGGTTAGATTTTAGGGTTAATTAAGGGTTAAGGTTAGGGTTAGGTGTAGGGTTAGATTTTATGGTTGATTAAGGGTTAAGGTTAGTGTTAGGTGTAGGGTTAGATTTTATGGTTGATTAAGGGTTAAGGTTAGGGTTAGGTGTAGGGTTAGATTTTATGGTTGATTAAGGGTTAAGGTTAGGGTTAGGTGTAGGGTTCGATTTTAGGGTTGATTAAGGGTTAAGGTTAGGGTTAGTTGTAGGGTTAGATTTTATGGTTGATTAAGGGTTAAGGTTAGGGTTAGTGTTAGGGTTAGGTGTAGGGTTTGATTTTAGGGTTGATTTAGGGTTAGTGTTAGGGTTAGGTGTAGGGTTGGATTTTATGGTTGATTAAGGGTTAAGGTTAGGGTTAGTGTTAGGGTTAGGTGTAGGGTTTGATTTTAGGGTTGATTTAGGGTTAGTGTTAGGGTTAGGTGTTGGGTTAGATTTAAGGTTTAAGATTTAAGGTTAGGGTTAGATTTTATGGTTAATTAAGGGTTAAGGTTAGGGTTAGGTGTAGGGTTAGATTTTATGGTTGATTAAGGGTTAAGGTTAGGGTTAGGTGTAGGGTTAGATTTTATGGTTGATTAAGGGTTAAGGTTAGGGTTAGGTGTACGGTTAGGTTCTATTTTGAATTATTTACATTCAACATAGGGTTAAGTTAAATTCAATGGACATTCAATTCAGTGTTAGTTGAATGTCAGTTGAGCATCAACAAGGCCATAAAATGGACCATCCAAGTAAAGTGTTACCAATCTATTATAGTAAAGCAGAATATGCTGTTTATACTGTATGACCACTTCAATAATCTATTACTCAAAATCTCTGGACATTGTTATATTAGATACCAGGTATAAACTCTCTTAATAACAAGCTCATCTATTGTAGAGCTCAATCCCTACAGTCACCATCCAGAGACAAGCAGCATTCATCAGCATCACACAAATTAATACAGATTAGATTAATAAGATCAAACACGATACATCACAGGTACAGAGATGAGCGTGATGAAAATAGAGCTGATCACAGAGCGCAGCAGAAATATGAGATCATACTCCATTCTTGGCAATGACATAACCCCCAACACTTCCCATCCAGCCATCTCTCACTGCCTCATCGCCTCCCTGCCCTGCCCTGCCTCTTCATTAAGCCAAATTACATTCCCATGCTTAGTTTTTCTACTTATTAGATCTGATGGCAGCCTACCTTCCGCTCTTAATTATCACATTAATAATACAGACACATGCTCTATTAGAGGAGGGGCTGATGTGAGAAGTTGGGAAGAAGTGATGAGATGAGGGAAAAAGCACACACACATTACATACAATACAATGGGAAACATCTATAAAAACACATTAGGGGTGAATGATATAGCCCCCTTTAATAATATCACAATATTTTATGGTACTTTTGCAATGAGAATATTCTTGTCGATTCTTGGAGAAAAATATCTTCTATACAGATATTTTTAAGTGAATTTTCAACAATATTCCACTGCAATAAAACAAATAATAAAGCTTTATTTACTATAAATGTCATTAAAAACGAAGCTATTTTGTGAACTTTAAGTTACCAAGACTCAATAATATTAAAGTAATGTAACAACAAATATCTACCACAAAACTAAAGAGAGTATATGCATATTATACATGCATATAAACAATTAATTAAAGGAGAAATCTGGTGTGAAATGGACTTGGCTCTAGTGAAACATGATAACAAGTACAAACTTTTGTCTAACAGCCCACCTCCGCTCACCCCCAGCATTCTGAAATACAGCACTTTTAGCCAGTGTTCCCAACAGGCTTACAATGCTAGTGATAGAGGCATAGAGTTGCCCATGCAAAGAAACGGCTATTTTTACACCATTAACAAACTCAAAGTAGCTCCACACTTCATTGGTAGAATTCTGAGGGCTCTGACATTTAAAATCAGGCACTAAGAACTTTGAAAGTGCACAGGAAGTTTATTAAAAACACTGTTTATACAAACAGTACCTTCAGATAAGACTCCAGGAGTCTCCATCTTGAAATTAAGTCACAATAATTAAATCGATGAGCATGAACGAATATGTAGGATATGGGAACAGATTGCTAAATGAATTCTGTGGAAATACACGAATAATGTAGAGATATCTTCAGCAACAGCTGGAATTCATGCATTTCCACAGACTTACACAAGCACTGAAGTCCACTGTAAAAGAGGAAATGATAGGGATGATATTCTCCTTATTATCTCCCTATTTCAAGTCTGTGTAGCATCTCAATAATTTTCATCTTGTTGATAGACAGTGACAATATAAAGTTGCAAGAAAAAGTATGTGAACCCTTTGGGATTACTTCTGTATTACTTTCTGCATAAATTGGTTATTAAATGTGTTCTAATCCTAATCTAAGTCACAACAATAGGCAAACACAGTCTGCTTTAACTAATACCACACAAATACATATATATATATGTTTGCATGGTTTTATTGAACACAACATGTTTATATTCTCAGCTTATGGTGGAAAAAGTATGTGAACCCCTAGGCTAACAACTTTTCTAAGAGCTAATTGGATCCAGGAGTCAGCCAACCTGCAGTCCAATCAATGTGATGAGATTGGATAAATGGAGAACAGAGGATAGATGGTGCAACAGGACAATGACCTAAGACATAGAAGTAGTATAAAATACTGACCTCAACCTAATTGTGATGCTGTGGCATGAAATCAAGAGAGCGATTCACACCAGATATCCCAAGAATATTATAGCTGAACTGAAAGAGTTTAGTGAAGAGGAATGATCCTAAATTCCTCCTGACTGCTGCGGAGGTCTCATCTCTGACTACAGGAAATGTTTGGTTGAGTTTTTTGCTGCCAAAGGAGGGTCAACCAGTTATTAAACCCAAAGGTTCACTTCCCCCCCCTCACTGTGAATGTTAACATGTTGTGTCCAATAAAAACATGCAAACATATAATTGTTTGTGTGGTATTAGTTTAAGCAGACTGTGTTTGTCTATTGTTGTGACTTAGATGAAGATCAGAACACATTTAATGACCAATTTATGCAGAAATTCAAGTAATCCCAAAGGATTCACATACTTTTCCTTGCAACTGTAAAGTATATTCCAAATAAACCACAATATGGTCATGATATGTCCTGCTGCCCTGTCCCACTGCTCTCTCTACCTGTCTCTGGTCCTAATTACCTCCAGACTTTCCCCTCAGGCTAACGGCTGCGGTGACTGTCGGCCTGCTGGACCGGCGTCCTCTCCTCACCTCCACACTGAGGATACGGAACACCCGAACGAGCAGCTCCAGAAAATAATGCTGACAAACACAAATAAACACTCACATACAATCAGAACATACAGGCTGAGCGCTGCGCTAACAGCTACTGCAGAACGAGGGAACGTTCAAGAAGCAAACGAGGATACAGACAAACTCACAGACAAAGGGCTCTGTCATACACCTTGCATGTCGTGATGCTCTTTGCTATCTTACACCCCATCAACAGCAGATTTTTGCGCCTTGCGTCCTCACTGTTAAAATAGCGCCAGAGTTTATGAATAAATACACACTGATGGTCGTGGTGGTCTGAAAGTGAGGTTCGCTTTAAAAATACAGTGCGCCACTGACTGATTAAAACCCTGACAATAGTCAGCCTCCCAGTCCACTCATGCCTGTGCAAATCCAGCTTTTTAATCAACAATAGAATAAAATAACATTGCTGTTCCCTTAAATGAGCTGCAGGTTTACCTTTACAGCATAACCAAGCAGGTCAGTATCCTCTGCTGAGACACGCGAAAGCACAGTGCTATTAAGATACAAACGCGCCAAAGTCAGAGCGCAGGGAATGACAAAGAGAATGACAACTGGCACACTGATTGGTTTATTTCACGCTATGCCCAAAACACACCCATGATTAATTAGAATAATTAGTTAATGCCTTTTGCTCATTTTGAGCCGAGCAAGGCGTACTCACAATACCAAAGACAAACCAACACGCTTTAAATCAAGCTGCACAACACTTTATTTAAAGGGTACACAGAGGCTTCATAATACATTCATAAGCAGTGAATACCGTATTAATGAAGAGTTTACACCACTTCACACAACATGGCATAAGACTTTTATAAATGAGCTTGTACTGATTTAACACGTCTTAGTCTAAAGCAGGGGTCAGCAATAGGCGCCAGATGTGGCTCTCAAGCATGAAACATCTGGCCTGTGAGACTGTTTGAACTATAATGAACTGGTGAGCTTTTGTTTACATTCCTCTCCTGTGTCTCTGTCATGCTCTGCATAACTTTAGTTTCCACCCATTCCGTTCTTGTGCTCCCTATCTCCTTATAAGGGTGTTTTTTCCAGCCGTTTCCCAATTCACTAGCCAGGGCAGTGGAAGTGTATTGGACCGCGACCCTGACGACAGGAGTTTGATCCCGCATGAACCCTCTGGGCTGGAGAGCTACTAGTCTCTATCACTACATCCCATTACACTTCATTTTCCAAAGCAGATTTTTTTTTTGTGGCCTGCCACGTAATAGTTTAGAAACTTTCTGACCCATGGCCAAACTTAATTACCAACCCCTGGTTTAAAGTATTACATTTAACTTCATCACAAATGTTTAAAATAGGACAAAACTGTTGTCATGTTGATGTCATGTTGCCAGAATAATTATTATGTAGTGCTTATATACAGGGGTTGGACAATGAAACTGCAACACCTGTCATTTTAGTGTGGGAGGTTTTATGGCTAAATTAGAGCAGCCTGGTGGCCAATCTTCATTAATTGCATGAAGGTATGAAGGTATGAGTATGAAGGTTTAATTAGCAGAGTAAGAGCACAGCTTTGCTCAAAATATTGCAATGCACACAACATTATGGGTGACATACCAGAGTTCAAAAGAGGACAAAAATATTTGGTGCACGTCTTGCTGGAGCATCTGTGACCAAGACAGCAAGTCTTTGTGATGTATCAAGAGCCACGGTATCCAGGGTAATGTCAGCATACCACCAAGAAGGATCAACCACATCCAACAGGATTAACTGTGGATGCTGTAAGAAGAAGCTGTTTGAAAGGGATGTTCGGGTGCTAACAAGCATTGTATCCAAAAAACATAAAACCACGGCTGATCAAATTACGGCAGAATTTAATGTGCACCTTAACTCTCCTGTTTTCACCAGAACTGTCCGTCACCACAATAAATTATTGTGCTCTAAAACCAGGTGTTTCAGTTTGTACAACCCCTGTATGGGTTATAAAGCCCCTAGGTGGGTAGACTTGAAATGTTAGCAAATGCTATAAGATACAGAACTTCTACTGTAAGATCTTTATATTAACGGCACCACTGCACGAATGGCCTGCATTAGCCCGCCTCAGATTGGAAGTGAGACAAAGTTATGATACAGTGAGACACGGGGACACGGGGACACAGGGCACGGTGAAATATAGCAAACTCCAAATTGGGTTCCACGGGGCGCGTGGAGAGCCAGGTACAGGCGGCGAACGCGATTGAAGGAGCAATTAAGCGAGAGGAGGGGGGAAGCAACAGCGCCAGTGACATTAATAACCCTTCACGCAGCCCGAGCTCAGATTTACACCCGACGGCTGTCAACCGCGGGCTGGAGTGTGCCGAGCTCATCACTTCTCCACAAACACAACCTTCAGTTCACCTAGCTCCTCTCTCTCTCTCTCTCTCTCTCTCTCTATTTCTCTTCCTCGCTCTCCCTCAGGCACCACAGCTTCACTCAACTGCTTCTAATACAAACAGAACTGGATTACAAACAGTAATATATCAGCTGTTCTTCAGGATGTTACAGCAATGCAAATATTCCTGGAGACAATGTGGCAGAACGAGTATACCATATAACATTCTGCCCTACTTAACAACAGCACCTCGGTCTGACACGATTATTACATTATCGGCTTATCGTACAATATATGTAGAATGTATTAAGCAGAATAAGAGCTGCCACTATGATTGGGAGATCGCTGATTCGAATCCTGTTCATGTTGTTTGCCATCAGCTACCGGAGCCCTGAGAGAGCACAATTGGTCTTGCTCTCTCTGGGTGGGTACAGTACAGTAGATGGCGCTCTTTTTTTTTTTTTACTCATCACTCCTAGGGTGATGTAGATCAGCACAAGGCTGCGTCTGTGAGCTGATGTATCAGAACCGAGTCACTGCGTTTTCCTCTGAGTAAGCTGTGATGCTACTCAGTAACGCTGCATCAGCAGCAGTTAAAAAAAAGACGTGGAGTCTGACTTCACATGTATTGAAGGAGGCATGTCTAGGCTAGTCTTTACCCTCCTGGTGTTTTGGGGCATCACTAGTGGCAGGGGGAGTCCTAATGAGTGGGTTGGGTAATTGGCCGTGTAAATTGGGAAGAAAATGCGAAAAAAAATAAAAGTAAGACATTAAAACACTGAATGAGAAGGTGTGTTTAATATTTTGACTGGTACTGTATATTCCAGTTTAAGTGTCTAAATATTATATATAACAATTAAGAATCATATTCTGACCACCTCCTTGTTTCTACACTTATTGTCCAATCCTTTTAGCCCTGATAAGCATATAATAGGAGCCCTTTGAAGTTCTATAATTACAGACTCCAGCTCTGTATCAGTTTCTCTATATACTTTATTATTATTTTCCATATGTCATCCTGTTCTTCAGTGATCAGGACTCCACAGGAGAAACCACCACAGAGCAGATACTGTATTATTTGGGTCATTACTAAAACATAAATAATGGGTTTAACAAAGGAGATGGGCATAATGCTATGCTTGATCAATGTATGCAAATGGTGTAAATGTTTTATGTTTATATTTCTTTATATAACTGGAATAAAATTGACTTAAAATGACAATACTATTGTTTATTACAATTATTCCTGTGACAACATACCCTCTAAAAATATAGTTATTGTGACAGGCCGCCTAACAGTGCTAAGTGGCGTATATATATATATATATATATATATATATATATATATATATACACCGTGCATGTATGTATTCACCAGGTTGGTATGCCCTGCTGAAGAAAGTGAGTGAAACGGTGTGTAGGTGTGCTGTTTCCTCACTTGTCTGTCATCTCCTGCCCATTCCAGCAGAGGGAGCTGTTGAGTGCTGCTGGCTCTCGGTTGCAAAGAGCCTCTCCAAGACCCCCATAGAACAGACTGAAGCCCCTCAGACTCTGGATGAACTCTCTGCATAAAAAACAACAGCAAACAATCAAGAGAGAAGTCATTAAAGAAGAAGCTTTGCTGTGATGGTCTAAAAAAAGTAAACTAGACAAATTTCCTGGTCAAGATTACAGGTAAAATCACTGGAGTACAATGAGTCCACATACAGCTCTGGAAAAAAAATAAGAGACCGCTTATAAATGATGAGTTTCTTAGATTTTTCCTAATTGAAAACCTCTGAAATAAAATCAAGTCTTGTTGTAACTTTGTGAGGGAGAGTAACGTAATTTGCAGTACATGTGCAGTATTGACAATAAAACTACTCGACTTGACTTGAAAACAAAACAATCAAAATAACGTGCATATCTCTGAGACGGTATCTTCACTGGAGAAAATAAATTCACGGTTCAGATCTGCTCTGTTCCGTTTGCTGGTGTTTGTGTATTCAGAGTGAGCTGATTTGTGTGTTTTTGATGGCTAATTGACATTGAGGCTCAGACTGCAGAGCCCGCTGTGCCGGCCAGCCCCACTCATCTGCTGATCAGCGTGAGAGAGGGAGGAAACACACAGGCTGGAGGAGCAGGAGGAAGCTCAATGTCACTCACACACCAGGAGACAAAGCCTGTGTTAATGAGGCCCTCTCTGTCACCATCGACCCACACACACACACACACACTACACACACACACTACACACACACTACACACACTACACACACACACTACACACACACACACTACACACACTACACACACACACACACTACACACTACAGACACACACTACACATACATACATACACACTACACACACACTATACACACTACACATACATACATACACACTACACACACACACTAACTAAACACACTACACACACACTACACACACAGTACACACACACTACACACACACACCACACACACTACACATACATACATACACACTACACACACACACTACACACACACACACACTACACACACACACATTACACACACACACATTACACACACACACTACACACACACACACACACAAACACACTACACACACACAAACACACTACACACACTACACACACACACACACTACACACACACACACAAACACACACACACAAACACACACTACACACACACACTAACTAAACACACTACACACACACACACTACACACACACACACACTACACACACACACACACTACACACACACACACACACAAACACACACTACACACACACACTAACTAAACACACTACACACACACACACTACACACACACACACACACACAAACACACACACACACACACTACACACACACACACCCTCACATGCACGCGCGCAAATACACACACTACACACAAACACTCACACAAACACTCACACAAATACACACACACACACACTACACACACACAAACCTCTTTATGTGTATAAGTTGTAAGGTTCTGTTCTGCACTGGGTGCACCTATAGGAATGGACTGTTGTCTAGGTTCTTTTCAGTCAGTGGAGGTCCTGTGTTTTCAGCCGCCAAATACAAAATAGCAACACGCCAGAAATTTAAAACACACCTCACTTCTAATTCCTAAACTCTGATGCAAGCTGTGAACATAGACTGCTGACGAGGTGTAAGATAGCAAAAAGCGGTAACATTTTATAAGAACATTCATTAATATATTAAACTAATGTTCAGATCAGATGATCAGATGTGAACAAAGCAGTACTTTATCAGAATTTGAATATTAACAAATGCTCACATGATGATTATTTATCAGCAGGGATATTTATATTTAGAAATGTTAGCAAGTCAATAGCTCATCAGAATTTGAAGTTTAATAAATTGCTAGTTAATACGAATTTTAAACTGGGTAAATGTGTATCAGTTGCAGTTCATGTTGCCAATGCGATTATTGGTATTTACCATAGACTGTATATAGCTGGACAGAGCATCGTCTCTCAAAAGTGAAGCCACCACAGGTCGGGCGCCCCCTGCTGTTCGGCTGCAGAAAGCTGTGTAACTCCACCCATCCCCATAGGTTTCAATGGCAAAACAGACAACTTTCAATCACGTTTTTTTCTAATATACTGTAATTCTACCTCCATTATTTAAATGCAGCAGCTAGTGTAACCTCTGCTCATATTGTCAAATTTTTATATCCCCACAGAATCCGTTTTTAAAATGTTATTCAGCTCTATTCAAAAAAAGGTGTGGTTATTGTAAAAGGGCTGGTTATGGGAGGGACCAATCACAGACCGTCAGCTCCGCTCCGCTCGGCTCTGCAGCCTGTGACCGCGAGGCAGCCCTCAGGGGGGCGGGGTCATTCAAATGAGTAGGTTGCTATCCACAGTCTTTCTCCCTCCTCTGGACTCTACTGCGCAGAATCGGGTGTCAGGATCGCCAACATGGCGGAAGATTTTGGCTTCATTTTCATTGAATGAATGGGAACGGAGACACGGCGTCCATCTTTTTTTACAGTCTCTGGTATTTACAAATGTTATAGCAACTTTATGGTTTCTTAAAATGTGAAAAATAACCGTTATTTATTATAAGTTAATAGTATATATATGAAAGTTATCATAAAATGTTACCCAAAAAGCATTGCATCGATAGGGTCATTAATGTTAAATAAGTAATTGACCTTAATGAAAATGTGGATTTGCCTGTCAATAATACACACCTACACCAAACACTCCACCCACACGGACTCCGGTGAGTTCAGTCCGGTCCGGGTGGGCAGCATCACTCCCCCTCATTAGAAGGAGGGCTGTTTGGCCGGTGGAAAGGTCAGTGAAGGTTAAGGGCAGCAGCAGAGGACGGCGCTGACGGTGAAGCCGGCGCGAGAGTGTTTCTGGAGAGTCATCTATTACAGCGTGACAGTCAGCTCTCAAGGCTGCCCTCCCAACAGACAGCAGCCGAGGGTTTGAGCTGTACAAATCACACAAATGTGCTACGAGTGCCTCCAATCATTATTCAGTCATTAGACCCCGTATTGATTTACTGTCATTTTTTTCTTCTAAAAGTGGAGCCGAATACGGCGGGGGAACAAAAAGCGTCTCTGCGGCGTAAAGAGCAGCGCCGTTATGTATACTGCAACATTTGTATCTCAAGTAGTCGAGCACTTTACATTGAGAGTGGCTGTATAATTATAAAATCATTCCAGCCACTTAATCTGATTTTTATATATATAAAGAGTTAAAGTACATCACGGCTGAAAGAAGACAAGATACTTCCTTCCAGAAATGACCTGATCTAAACCAGTGCATCGGAATTAAGCCCGATGCAGGCATTTTTTATGATTTTGGTATCAGCTACAGGTGCATCTCAAAAACATTTTGAATATCATTGAAAAGTTACTTTATTTCAGTAATTCTGTTCAAAGTGTGAAACTCATATATTATATAGATGTATTACATACAGAGTGATCTATTTTAAGTGTTTATTTCTTTTATTGTTGATGCTAAAAAAAAAATCTCAGAAAATGTTAATACTATATAAGACCAGTCGGTACTGGCAGTGTGCCAAGTCCTGCTGGAAAATGAAATCCACATCTCCATAAAAGTTGTCAGTAGCAGAGGGAAGCATGAGGTGCTGTAAGATTTGCGGGAAAAAAAATTGCACTGATTTTGGACTTGATAATAAAACACAGTGGATCAACAAACCATCACTGATCATCAGTAAATTTCACATTTCATTTGTAAATCAAGGGAGCAGAGTCTGGAGGAAGAGTGGAGACACAGTCCAAACTGCTTGAGGTCTAGTGTGAAGTTTCAACAATCAGTGATCTGAGATTGAGATTAGTGTTGATAGAGGCATACTTTATTAGATCAGGTATAGCTCATTTTAATCCCAATCCAGTTCTGAGTCTCTGTTTTAACTATAGTGTTTGGTACACTATTTTTTGCCCTTACTACACATTCACTACACTATTGCACAGCCAGCAACACTGAGGAGAGTTCTTAGAAAGTAAATGAAGGAGTTTAGTCACAGTCTGAGTTTGGAACTATTTTATAATAGAGCATGAAAATATATCATAATATCTGAAACTACACTATATTGCCAAATGTATTCGATATCTGAAACTCATTCCATGATCTAATCTGAAGCTACATGAAGTTTGGAAGTGTGTAGTGATTGGTGTAGTGACTCTGCAGAAAGTTGGTGAACTCTATGTTGGTGTGCACTATGCTCCTCAGCATCTGCTGACCCCGCTCTGTTATTTATTTTTTTTAGCTGTTGTTCTCAATCTCTGCCACTGTGTTATAATAATATCACTGACAGTTGGCTGTGGAATATTTAGTAGTGAGTAGTGAAATTTCACGACTGGACTTGTTGCACAGGTGCTGCATCCTATCACGGGACCACAGTGCTGGAGTTCACTAAGCTCCTGAGATCCTGAGACCCATTCTTTCACTAATGTTTGTAGAAAAGGTCTGACTAGCATGACTAGCTGCTGCTTTTATTTCACATAAAAAACATAAAAGTGATTGAAACTGGAGTTCAATGATTTGGAGGGGTGAGAGAATACTTTTGGCAAAGAGAACCATGTGTTTTTCTTTTGGTTTTTACACTTACATTAAAATCCAGTCACTTAATTCAATTCAGGAGTTGGTTTTAATCACATTTGCAACACTTCAATTAGTTTTTAAGCACTTTTATGTTAGTTCATTTCCTCTCACCCTGTTCTTGTATAAACTGCAATCACTGTTCCATAAACTATTTTATTATTTATTACATAGTTTAATTTCATATTTTCCAATTTATTCTCAGCTGAAAATAGTACATGCTGAAGTGTGTGTACTAAATCAATTAAAACATTAGTTAAAGCATTAGTTTTGATGTTAATAGACATATTTTAATTAAATATGCTATTTAATTTTGCATGTGTTTCCTTTATTTCATTTTGCTAAGTCTATGGTCAAACAAGCACAGCTGTTCTGAGGTCAGTGGAGAATCGGTCGTGTCACTGCTGACCAGGTATTCTTGTTGTTTCTGCAGAGTAGACTGCAGAATTATCAGCATACTGCTGTTTCCACACACGAGTGAAGATGCACAACCATGAAAATATAACAGAGACAGAACACAGAGATCTGGAGCTCACAGGAGAGAGTTAGAGGTAATGTTTGTACTAAACTGCAGGGATGTGAACAGTAATACAGCATGTATTACATGGCGTGTGATTTCTGTGCTTCCTGCTGACAGAAACAGCCTGTTTAGCTGACTGACCAGCAGGATGACAAGCTTGGTCATGTCGGTCATGCTGACAGACCAACGAACAGCATAGCTATTAAGCTCTATAAAAAATATACCAACCCCTACCCTTTTTACCATATTAAACATAATTTATACGCTATGATCAGTTAAACTGGTCTTTTAGCATAATGTGTGTTTTTGTCTGTAAGAGTACGGCCATAATAAAAATACAACAAAACATAAGGAATCATGTAGTTAGTGAACCTAAAAAAAGTGTTAAACAAACTAAAATACTCTTATCTGAGCTGCTGTTAACTTGCAGTTTCTGACGCTGCTAACTCTGATTAACTTATCCTGTACAACAGTGGTAACTCTTACTCTTCCTTTCCTGGGGTGGTCCTGATAAGAGCCAGTTCCATCATAACATTTTTGATGGTCTTTGCGACTGCACTTCAGGATACTTTAAAAAAAAAAGTTATTAAAATGTTTTAGATTGACTGACCTTTTTTTGGCTGAGCATTTGTTACTACTATTTAGTTGAGTAGTTCTAGCTTCTCATAATATGGATTAAAACATTACTCAAACACCACTCAAATAACCCTGGTTTTTAATCACAGTTTTCATGCATCTTGGCATCATGTTCTCCTCCACCAGTCTTACACACTGCTTTTGGATAACTTTATGCCACTCCTGATGCAAAATTTAAAGCAGTTCAATTTGGTTTGATGGCTTGTGATCAAATCAAAGAAACTCATCATTTGTAAGTGGTCTCTTATTTAGCAATAGAGGACATAGAAGTTTAAGACATTTTTTTAGACAGGGCCTAAAGGAGGCCAAGGGGAATAGTGGGAAAGAGGAGAAAAGGAGGTGAAGAAGGAAATGAGGTTAGAAGTAGTTAGTTTGTTAGTTAGAGGTGTTAGGAGAGTAAGCTCTGTCTTCAGGAGTTTAATAAATGTAGTGAATGATGCTGCTATATTTCTATCTGTTTTAAATGGGTCATGGGTAGGGGTGTGCTATATCATATTGTATGCAATAATATCGCCAACATTTTTGAAAATCGTGAACAATATTAAACCCTGAAATATGGTGCCATATCACCCACTCCTAATTATCACATCAGGGTACTACTTTTTTGCTATTTTTAGCAAAAGAAAAAAATTCACACTGTTCTCATTTCCCATTATATATCTACTACATTCAGATTATATCTACCCAGTATCATTTATTTTACTTTAATCCTGGATATATGAAGAAATTTGGAGTGCATTATTATTAGTATCTTGACATTTTGGATCATTGACGCTTGTTACAAATCTGATAAAATTCTTGTATTTTTTTTATATCTCAGTTAGGGGTGAGCCATATCATATCATATGCAATAATAAAATTTGAATTTTCATTTTGTTGCAGTAGTGTATTCTTTTTTTTTTTGACATATTGCCAAGAGTATCATTATCGCGAAAATACCATGAAATATTGTGATATTATTTTAGGGCCATATCGCCCACCCCTAGTCTTGGGTGCATTAACACTCTTTTATGTAGATTAAATACAGTATAATACTGATACTCCAGATGCACAACTATAAACAGGGTCTAATTTGCAATCATAAAAAATAGTGTTGACATGTAAGAACCATTTTTATAAAAATGATGCTTAAACACATCAATGACTTAAAAGAGAGGCCCAATCATTCATTACCTGCGCCGCCCAACCAGAGTCTGGTCAGGGTCCGGGTTGGCCGGCTGCGTGCTGCGGACCACCGTGGAGGGGACTGCGTGTTCCGCTGGAGACGCCGCACCGCGGGTCACGCGCTGGGGCGTGTGCGTGCACATGCTGCTCACCTGGGAGGAGAAGAGAGGAGGAAGTGTTTAAGTCTTTCACTGTGAGACACGAGACTGGCAGAATTCCAACAGGGAAAGCAATTAATGTGACAGAACGTCCCTGAAACTTTCCCCCTTATTCAGCTTAATCGCCGGCTATACGCCGCAGACGCATCCTCCCGGTTTGTTTATTTCAGGGACGGGGGGAGGGTGGGTGGGGGGGAGTGACAATAGGATTTACATAACAAAACGACTCAATTGTCGCGCCCGTCAGCCACTTGCACTGTGTTCTTTCAATAATCATAACCCTCCGCAGACCCGCCGCCATTAAAGCAGCCTCTTGTTCTCTCTGTTCTCCCTGATAAACGCCATTGTTTTTTTATAGGCCGCAACATCATAATAATAAACAAGAAGACCCGCTCTGTGGCAGGAAGATAATAGAAGGCTTTCATTGTTTCAGGTGCAATAAAAATGCAAATGCCTGTTAATGTTTGGCTTGTGGTTTAATGAATTGCCGCTGGTTTAATTTCCCAGGGGGACTGGGTCTCCGGCTTAATTCTGCCGTGTAATGTTAGCAGCTAATTGTGCCCGGCTGGCCGTAAGTGATTCTATGCGGCCGGGTACACAGGCTCCCGAATACTGATGGGACCAAAAATGAATGTGGACACGCTGATGAGAAAGAGGCAGGACTGGACATATGCTTACACACACACACACACACACACACACAAACCTTCAGCTGAATACAGGGTTTTGGAGAAGAACTTTTGTAAACTAGATCTAGATCAGCATGACTAAACCAGACAATGCTGAATAACCATGCAGCATGACCAGCACCACCAAAACCAAAAGTAACATCATTATAGACAACATTAGATAGTTTCATAAGATTGTTATAATACTGCAGAGGCACATCATTTAATATAAACAATACAAACACCACAAAACAAACAGAACACATGTTGATCCATGGGCATGTGAAGCAGTAATGCACTGTACTCTTCTATGGATCTTTAAATCGACAGTAACGGAAATCACTGGATGAAGAGTATGGAGAAGACACAGCCAGCAAAAGTACATTTCAGGCTTTGTGTGCTGCTACCAGTGTCACTGGCAGTATCATTGGCTGGAGGTATAATGGATTCCACAAAACAGGCCACCATCAAATTCAGACAGAAATGTTAAACCACTGCAGCTGAATGGAGCAGGATGGTTTCTACAAAATTTGGTCCCTCAAAACCAGCATGGACTACCTGAAGAGACCAACCATGAAATGGCCCTAACAGACCCCTGATCTAAACAACATAGAAAATGTGTGGAGAGCAAAATTTTTTTTTTGTAAAATAGTTTTTTGGTGGAGGAAAATTTGATGGGTTGCTTTTAATTTTTAACTTTTATGCATTGAGTTGTCTACCAATACATGGAAACAATACACTGTCTGAAAATCTGAAAGTTTGAAGCAGGTTAGTTGCAATGCTAATAGCCTAGCTCAGCTGGCTGAATACAAAGCTTGTGTTTGGTCTGAGATGCTGGTGCTGTAGTGCAACCTCTGATGGACCACTACTGGTGAATAAGAGCATAGTGCTCCCTTAAGCAAATAGTGCGTGCAAGGCAATACATGCACAACTGAGAAGCAGAGTTGTGAAAAATCTTCAAATACAAAAAATACAAGACTTTTTGATGTGAGCAGCCTAAATATAGATAGATAGATCGATCGATAGATAGATAGATAGATAGATAGATAGATAGATAGATAGATAGATGTCAGACAGTGCAAGTACGCAGTTATATAATAATTTAGCAGTGCAAATTTGTAGAGATGTAAACAGTGAACAGTAAATAAACTAGTAGTGCAGAATATGGCAAATTGTGTCCTTAGAGTGGCTGGAGTGGCCGGTACGAAAAAGTGTCACAGAGTCTTCAGTTTTCTGTGCTGAGAGGAGTTGAACAGTCTTTTGGCCTGAGGGACAAAAGACCTCCTCAGTCTGTCCGTGGAGCAGGACTGGGACACCATCAGTCTGCCACTGAAAGAGTTCCTCTGCCTGGCGATGGTGCTGTGTGCAGAGGATGGTGAACATTGTTCATGATGAAAAAGGTGAGTAATCACCTCAGACCTTCTGACGTGTGATGTTAAATGCCCTTCTGACTCGAAGCTCCAGCAGCCGTGTGCTCTGCACTTTTGATGTTTCTCTGTTCGTTTCAATGAGCTACACATGATAATAATTCAATTAGTTAACACATTAGTCACACATTTAAACACGCACACCTGCTGCAGTGCATTCACACAAACCGTCACATATACACACACACACACACACACAGAAACAATAAGACTAATAACACTGGTGTATCACTGAGCTCAGTGATATGATCATCATCAGCACAGATCAATACAAGCTCTTTCTAGCCGACAGACTCTGAACTAAAGCAGTGCTGAAGATCATGTAAAGACCAAGAGAGGAATAGAGAAATAGAGCACAGAAACACAGAGAGAGATAGAGAGAAAAAAAGAGAGAAAGAGAGAGAGAGAGTCTGGTGTTCAGACCATTTATTACACAAGTGCTGTCCTGATGCAACACACTGTATTTCAGCGCAAGGCCAGAGTCGCTCTGCAACACACACACACACACACACACACACACACACACACACACAAACACGGGCCCTCAAAAACACTCTTCTCACTTACTCACAACCTCTGAACACACACACTCTCTCTCTAATACTCTCTCTCTCTCTCTCTCCTTGCTCTGGGGAAATCATTAGTGGCCGGCCTCTCCCTGCGTAATTTCGCCGCGCGCCCCCGGCCCTGATTAATGCGGCTGGGGCGTGTTTCCCCTCTGTGTTTGTGGGCCGGGCTGCGAGGCTCTGGGGAGCTGTGGCGCAGGGGAGAGAGAGAGAGAGAGCGAGCGATTGTTTCTCTCATTAGCAGGACATCAGTAACAGGGAGAGGCGGCGGCCATGCTGCTGGATAACACGCGCCGGGAGATAAGAGCCATATCAGCGAGAGGGCCCTGAAATATCCACCGCCTTTTATCTGTACCTCACACACTCCGGGAAAGCAGAGAGACAGAAATAGGGAGAGAGAGAGAGAGAGAGGCCAGAAACACACACATCAATAAATATACTCTGCGAATGTTGACAAAAACACTTGAAGGGCTTCACAGTTTTTTACAGCGAGGCAAAACCTCTCAGTGTCGACGCGAAAAACAGATCAGAGAATGATTGTGATTTGTTTTAGTCTTCTGTCTCCATTAAAAGAAGTCTAACTTTATTTTCTTTAGTACAGTTGAATGACCAAAGTTCAGGACATGAAACTGACAGCCCATGAACCTCAGAACCTCAAACACTGTTTGTTGTTCTACCATTGAAACAAAATTCAGTATACCGTATTTTACAGACTATAAGGCGCACTATCAATGAATGTCTTTTTTCTGGTCTATTTTAAGTGACAATAGTAAGGAACAAGGGTGTCGCCATGTTTAACTTTTAGTTCAGCAGGTCTCACCGCTGGGGGGCATCTAAGTAAACAAAAATGTAATTCCTTAAAAAAAAAACTTTTTCTTTTAAAGTGAATTGAGAACTGGGTGTTACAGTCTACACAGATTTCTCTCTTGAAAACTGTTCATTTGTGTGAGTAAAGTGCTTCTGCTTATTTACAGTAAGTTTAGATTTCCAGTATTTTAGCACAGTTAGAAGCAGTGCTAGCCACATTTAGCAGCACTTAGCGCTAGACTGAGGCACCCTGAGTGTTCTGGTAACACAGGGTGCTATCAGCTAGCGGTTTGTCCAATGTAGCTTGTTATAAATATGGTTTACCATATTTATAACAAGCTACATTGGACAAACCGCTAGCTGATAGCTACGTAGATGTATGTAGGTCTATGTAGACTACGATCCAATATACTCAACTAGCGGCTAATGCTAATGCTGCTGCTCCCAGCCTTAGTGCTGGAGAAACTTCACTGAAAACTCCCCCTCATAACGCTGTACTTCAGCGGAGTGCCTTTACTGCTCCTTAATACCTGACTGGTAGAATTCATACATAAGGTGCGAAAAATACGATAACCAAAGCAGTGCTCCCGTCTAAAAAGGACCATTCCAATCCCCCAAAACTGTTACATCACAGTCTTGACTCGTTATCCACCTAATTCCACCACGTGCTGTGGTGAGCAGTGGGCTACAATGCCAGATCACCTTTGGTTTTCATTCCAGGCACTTTGACAGTCCAAAGGTATGTTAATGAGGTCCTACAACCAGTGGCCCTAGTTTTTCTGTACATAAACTCCACTGTGCTTTTCCAGCAGGACGATTCTATTCCTAATCAAACATAAACCATAACTATACTCCTACTGTAAAATCCATTAGGGCACCAATATGAACCTCTACAACATCTCTACACTCATTCTGTATGGGTCTAAATTTGTGATCATTTATTTGTCAGAATTTGACATTTTGAACATCCACAGGCAAAAATATAATCTGCCTTAAAAAACACACACACACACACACACACACACACACACAAAGACACAAACTTGGGCAACTTATCGCCTGCTAATATGAATACAGAATAAGAGTCCTTCTTACCACTTGAATGTCAATGCTCAAACTGCTGTAGACTGAACATGTACACATCATACAGTACAGAACATCAGAGGCTATTTTATCTCTAAAAGGCGAAAATGGAATATTCAGTTTACAGTAATGCGGCCTCGTTTCATGCGTACATAAAGAAGACATGAAAGAAATGACTTCATCTGAAAGTAATGGCCCTTAACCAGCCCTGAAGTTCCACAGCTAGATACTCAAGTCCAATCTCGCCTCTCTCTCATCTGACAAAGTGGGTTAAGTTCCTTTTCAGATTGTAAGAAAAACAGATTTCACGCGGTCTGTGGTTTTCCTAAAAGGACATCTCGAACACGATGTGCATATAAACCAATAGGTCTGCATTACTCAAATGCACTGTACTGTTGTCAGAGCCATTCAACTAATTTGTGTGAAGAAATGTGAGCTATTATGTGGAGATATCTGGCAAAACCAAGCAACCCCTCCAGCGTACACAGAAAACTTTCTGATATCGTTTGATGTGGGAGACATTCTTGGAGCCGGTCCGCTGAGGAGCGAGTAATAGCAGATTCGCAGAGAGCGCGGCTCACAGAGACGTCTGGCAGGGGGTTTGAAGCAGAAACGAGTGCCGAGAGCTCTTTGTGCTCCAGTGCATCGGCCCCACTGTTCTTCTGCAGGGCGCCAAGAGGACCAGCAGGAGAGCAGGCGTCATCCCTACAGCACTGCTGCAGCAGCCATCCGCATCCACCTCCTCACTCCGGGCAAAGGTTCACAAAGAGTGTGTGTGTGTGTGTGTAATGACAAATGTGTACAAGTCCTGGATACAATACGTACTCTCACCAAGCACATTATTAGAAACTGCATCCATGCAATTTACATCTAAATCAGCCAATCATTAAACAGCATTACGGTGTCCTAAATAATGCAGATTTGGGACAGCAGTATGTGGCAAAGGATTTTGAGGGGGGCTTGATGGGGGTTCAAGCATTTCTAGATTTCCAAAGATCTCTGATCCACTGACATTTAACATTTCACATTTATGGCATTTAGCTGATGCTCTTATCCAGAGCGAATTACATGGTTATTTCTATGCAGAGACGGGCCAATAGAGTGTTAGGAGTCTTGCCCATGGACTCTTACTGGTGTAGAGCAGTATAGTCACCTAGGGCAGGAACTAAACCCCAGTCTCCAACTTGATGTGGTAGCTCAGTTGCATGCAGTGGTGTAATCTACTGATAGATAGATAGATAGATAGATAGATAGATAGATAGATAGATAGATAGATAGATAGATAGATAGATAGATAGATAGATAGATAGATAGATAGATAGATAGATAGATAGATAGATAGATAGATAGATAGATAGATAGATAGAATACCTTTTTAAATACACATTTTAAATCAGCAATAAGTCAGGTGATGCAGCTGGCTAACGAATGTTATCTGTGTCTGAAAGGCAAGCTCTTGAAACGTCAGCAGTGTGTGAACAAGCATTGTGCTGTTGAAGCAGTGGGCTAGAGTGTGCACTGAGAAACATTATGCCAACTGGTTCGTAGACCTCATTAATGTAACTCTGGGCTGCTACAGTGACTGTAATGAAGACCAAACGCACCCCACACTAAGACACAAGATCTAACTAACTGATGACAACTAACTGATGACCTTGGCACTGACCACAGTGCATTTACACACAGTCTTGTTGGTCGTCTTCAAGACAAATAATTTTTTTAATCATCATTTTTTTTTAAATGTTGAGTGTATCTGACCTTTAAGATATGAAAGGGCAAAAGGTTTTGTTTGATTACTGACACAAGGCATATGTTTACCCTTGAAAAGAGAAAAGTGTATTAAGTATATTTTTTAAAAGTATACTTAACATGGAAAAGTACATTTCAGTTGTAATTAAGCTATATTTAAACACAACATAAAAGCATTACATTGTGCTTTTTAGTGCTTTTTTCATACAGTGTCTGTAAACTTCAGTAGATTTAAGTATTTGTTTTTAAACACCTTTTTTAATACACTTGAAGTATATCGTTACACCTTGTGTACACCTCAATGCCACTGAAAAAACTGCACTTTAAGCAGTACTTAATACCACTAAATATTTTCTATTAACATATCATATAATTTAAAGCATACTGCTTAAAAAAAAAACATTTAAACATACTTTTAATGCTCTTAGGTATACTTCCTTTTCACAAGGGTAGACTTTTAGAATTATTCGTATTATATACATATATACATATGTATATATATATATATATATATATATATATGAAATGACATAACACACTACACGTATGTGTATGTGTATGTGTGTGTGTATGTGTGTGTGTGTGTGTGTATGCAGCTCCCTTAGGCTTACACATTTCAAACCCCTCAACAGCTAGTTCTGCTCTCACGCTCATTTTCCACTAGACCTTAAAGCGCACTTCCTCCCTCTACATCTCTTTCTTTTTCTCTGGGCTGCTCTCTCTCTTTCTCTTTCCCTCTCTCTCCTCTCTTTCTCTCTTCTTTCAATCTCTTTCTTTCTTTCTTTCTTTCTTTCTTTCTCCTTCTCATCATCATTTCTTTTCCACTTCTGCTCAGTAACTGGTAAAAATAGTGCTTCATAAATCATGCATCTTCTCTTTCTCTCTCTCTCTCTCTCTCTCTCTCTCTCTCTTTATCACACACACACACACACACACACACTTACACACACAGATAGGATAGTGAAAAGACAAATGATAGAAAGAATAAGGCGGTACTGTGGGAGATGTGATGAGTGGGGTTGTCATGCTGGTGAAGGGGAACGTGGCTAAAGGGCTGAGATGATGGCGCTGGAGTCGGACGGGAACGAGTTCGGAGGAAATTCAGCTCAGGACTGATTTGGCCGGAAGCAGAACCAACATCTCTTCCTCCTACAGCCATTAAAACCAGTAGCTCGGGCCTCAGGCTGACGGAGTGTCAGTCCAGTGTTCAGACAGATTCACTTAGTGCTGCAGTGTGTTCAGATACAGCCCAGATCAATCTACCGCTTACACACTACAATCAATACACACCTGAACACCGGATCAGAACAAAACCTCCTTACAGCACTCACACTCATATGGGTAACACACACACAGGCATATATACATATGGGCACGCATATCAGTTTCTCTGATTTTGCTATTTATAGATATATGTTCGAGTAAAATGAACATTTCTCCCAAATTCCAAATAAACATAGTGTCATTTAGAGCATTTATTTGAAGAAAATGAGAAATGGCTGAAATAACAAAAAAAGATGCAGAGCTTTCAGACCTCAAATAATGCAAAGAAAACAAGTTCATATTCATAAAGTTTTAAGAGTTCAGAAATCAATATTTGGTGGAATAACCCTGGTTTTAATCACAGTTTTCATGCACCTTGACATGTTCTCCTCCACCAGTCTTACACACTGCTTTTGGATACATTTATGCCTTTACTCCTGGTGCAAACATTCAAGCAGTCCAGCTTGGTTTGATGGCTTGTGATCATCCATCTTCCTCTTAATTATATTCCAGAGCTTTTCAATTTGGTAAAATCAAAGAAAGAAAATCATAATTTTTAAGTGGTCTCATTTTAAGTATGTACAGAGCTGTACATACACATACAAATGCATGCATAAACACACACACATACATACTAACATACAAACACAAATATAGGCAAATCCACCCACACATATACACAGACACACAAGCATGCATACACACACATACTCACACACTGAGACATATTTACACAGGCAAGCGCATACTGATTCATTTCACTCTAATTGTCCTCTCATGACATTTCACTTATATCTATTTTGAAGGCTAATGAAGTGCAGCAGAACACAGTGTGTGTTTAAGATAGAGAGAGGGAGAGCTGACAGTGTGAGAGGAGGAGAAAAGAGAGAGAGCAATGAAGAAAAAGAGAGAGAGAATAAGAAAGTGAATAAAAAAAGGAAAAAGGAGTATACAGATCTGGAAAAAATAAGACACTACTTAAAAATGATGAGTTTCTTTGATTTTACCAAATTGAAAACCTCTGGAATATAATCAAGAGGAAGATGGATGATCACAAGCCATCAAACCAAACTGAACTGTTTGAATTTTTGCACCAGGAGTAAAGGCATAAAGTTATCCAAAAGCAGCGTGGAAGACTGGTGGAGGAGAACGTAATAAGATGCATACATAAACTGTGATTTAAAAACCAGGGTTATTCCAGTAAAGATTTATTTCTGAAATCTTAAAACTTTATGAATATGAATTTGTTTTCTTTGGATTATTTGAGGTCTGAAAGCTCTGCATCTTTTTTTGGTATTTTAGACATTTCTCATTTTCTGCAAATAAATGCTTTAAATAACAATATTTTTATTTGGAATTTGGGAAAAATGTTGTCTGTAGATTATAGAATAAAACAACAATGTTCATTTTACTCAAACATAAACCTATAAATAGTTAAATCACAGAAACTGATTCAGAAACTGAAGTAGTCTCTTAATTTTTTCCAGAGCTGTATATAAAGGATTACAATATCAGAGTAGAAAGATAAGTTTATTGGGGAAAACTGTAATGAAAGGCTGAATATGGTGGATGAGATGAGGTAAGGTTGGAAATGGAGGCACACAGGTCCTGTAATATTGCATTCTGCAGCACATAGATAGACAGACAGATAGATTGTGAAATGAGAAAAGAAGAAGCAATGGTGGATGCTTTCATTACTTTTAGACTAAACAATTAGTGCACTCGTGTTTCACATGTTCTGTGACTCTATCAAGTAAAGGTCATTTTTTGGCTCAGTTAATCCAGACACACATAGAACTGCGAACTATAGAGAAAGTGCTTACATCATGAAACGCCTCATACCAGCCTGATTCCATTTAATATCAATCAATCCAGCTTTTCACCAGCATTCACTACACTATACACTACACCTCCAGAGGAATCCAGACCGTACAGCTAACAGCTATTTCTAATCAGTGCATTCAGAAGCTTCAGTCTGTGTTCAATGCTGACACTGACATGTAATTAACTGTGCAGTATAACACATAGTTTACACTGTACAATGTAAAACGTGTTCTTTGGGAGACTTTTAGAGGTTTGTACGGTTTGAAACTGTGGAGGATGTACAGTATGCTTTGATAAATCTTTTTAAAAAGGCTTAATGTGCATCAAGAACATTTCCAAATTTAAAAACCCCTAAAAGTTGCTCAAGGGACTTTAAAGAGTTTTAAAGCTGATGCTCGTAAATTTAGGGATTAGTTCCCTCTCTGGTGAGAATGGGTAATTGCACCGAGCATGGAAGAATCATGTTAAACTGGGCGGGTGTGACGCAGTCTTCTTTTGGATTTGGATTTCTTTTTGGAATCCGATTACAGGTTATGTTCCTTCAGAAAGAGAGAGAGAGAGCTCAGTCAACTTCACTTTTTCATTTCTTTGGTTTTACCATGAGTTTTAATGAGTGAATGAGCTACTGAGCTCGGCGTTTCACCTTCTGAAGTCTCCATTGCTCCACCAGCCGCTCACGTTCAGTAAAACTGAGCTAGATCGTCTTTTAGAGGCTGTACGTGTGACATAAGAACGTAAAGACTTGGTGTGACATGGCCAAAAGAAAAACTCCAGCGAAAAGCTACCCGACACCCCAGTTTTTAGAATGACTATACTGTATTAGACTTAGCAGGGATGGTCGTTCCAGCACACTGGTACCATTAAACACAATAGTTTATCCCTTCTCCACTCAGAAATGCTTCTGCTTTCAGTTTAGAAACAAAATAATACGGACTGCCAGTTTAAGAGTGTAATATCATTAGATTAGCACTGTTTAGTGCACTGTTTCATTATGCTTAGTGCAGAAATTTGGCTGAAGAGCTAAAAAGCCCCCAGCACTGGGCTGTGGAGCAGCAGAACTGATTTCTCTGCAGTGATGGAGCTCTATCTGATCATTTTGGGATGAGTTAAATAAGGGTTAATGACCCAGAATTAATCATTCAGCATCAGTACCAGAGCTCACAGATGCTCTTATACTGTAGCTCCACCAATCAAATCCTTATAGCTTATAATGTTCCAACAAATAAACGTTTAAACGTCAATAAAAGAGGGAAAATCTGTGTATTAGTTTATTACCTTTTGTTTCCTGTGACTTTTGCCATGTCTGATGCATGGAAGCTAAATGATTCTGCACTAAACTGTGGGATCTGTGTATAGAGTCTCCTGTACTGAATGTGGATAGGATTTGATTTTTGCTTGATTTGCTTGATTCTCTGTTAGCATGGACAATTCGAGCCACACTGTCCACTGTGGGTGGTAATATCAGCTCTCTATGTGGTACATACTACAAAAAATAAGTACAGATTTGTATTTAAGAGAATACAAAGCTTATAGCTGGTACCTTTCAGTAACAGTCTTTTTTTGTACCCATGTTTTTGTACTATCATCAATTGAATATGTGTCAAGAACTTGGAGATCCAAAATTGTCTGGCTTTCAAATGGAAAACATATAATTAAAATATATATTGTTTAATAAATATATGTGATGCAGAATACCGAATGTACTCTTTGGCTGGTTAAATGGTACAAATCTGTACTTCCTGCTTTTGGAAAGACGTTGTACTTCAGAGGGAACGATTAACATCTGACCCCCTGTAAAGACCAATATTATACCTTTGAAGGTACAATTATCAAAAGTGTACATTCAAGTACAAGAAAGTACTTATATCATACCTTTTTAGGGTGTATTTCTGGTAAACAGCTGTAAAATTGTCTCTTATTATGCTGAATTTTGGGAATTGGTGAACGAAGTCCGTCTTTGTCCCGACCTCACAGCTCTCACACTGACCTCACACTCACGCCTCTCTGGGTGGACAGGAATATTTATACCTGCCCTTTTCTACCGCCAGCCTGTGGTCACTGATCCGTTACCAGGTCAGGATCTGTCTGTGCTGTGGATCTCAGACTGTCAGGAGATACAGTTCCTCTTTTTACAGCAGAAAAAGCATTTTTCCAATTTTAGAAAATGTTTATTTACCTACAGTTCAAACTCCAATAGCAATTAAAAATATTATTTTATTAATTGTTATCTGTGGAGGCAAAAGGACTGTACAAACTAATCCCATCATTTAATTTAGAATGATTTGAGACCAAATCCCCAATCCCCAATTGGGATCCAGAAAGTTTTGTACACAAGTTCTACATTAGCCCGACATATGGACGTTATAGGCGTCTGCAGTTATGGCACCCATCAGGGTCAGTAGTGGGAAACCTAGGGGTTAAACATATATACATGTATAACCATCTGGGTTATACAATGTATTTGAGATCTAGACTGGAGCCCATGCCAGATTAGGATGGGCTGTATTGATGGAGTCATTATGGAGCCATTTGTGAAGCCCAACTAAATACAACCCTACTCAGAGCTCATGCCCTCCTGGAACCCACCTAAAATCCACATTCCACCCATATGAGCTCCCACAAGAGCATGATGACAGGTTGGTTGACAGGAATGGCAGAGTAAGTTGCACAGTTAAAAGTATAAGTTTTAGGTGTTGAAACTGTGGAGGAAGACGTTAAGGTGCTGTTGGGAACCTTCAAGAATGCTTAAGGTGTTTCAACAAACATTTTCTTCAAAAAAAGTCATTGAAGTTTCCTTAAGTAGATTTTAATTTGAAAAAGCCCTAAAACTTCCTTAAGTTCCCACTATTAACACTGAACAGGGGTTGGTTAAACCTAGAGGAACTTATTCCAGCTTTAAAAGCTGATTAGACTGGAAAATGATGAAGGATATGAATTACATTTTTAAATTGTACAGTAGTAGTAGATTATTTTAACTATATTTGACTACATCACTGAGTAGTGAATCAGCAGGCCTGATGGTGGCACCAGTTTGCTTTTTATCTTGAGAATTTCACTGTTATTTATTCTAATTTACTGTTATAGATGTTGTCATTGACAAACTGGAAATCCTGCTGATTGGCTTCCTTATTAAGTTAACTGTTAAGGACACCCCAGTTATTTATTCTTCCATTAATCATTGTGGGCTTTTCCAATGGCGCAATTTTTTCAGTTTTTTTTTTAAATCAGTTTCCTCCAATGCATCAGAACAATCCCCGAGCTACGGATCTGACAGAAATCAATACTTTTTACCCTTTAGATTCTTCCTCTTCATTTTTTTCTACTCTTCTAGCACACATCTCTTTTTCCCCAAGTTCTTCCTGCTGCCTACACTCTTTCCCCCTTACTTTCCTTGTCTATCATAACCACCCTTCCACAAATTGATGTCTTATCTTCTCTTCTGTCTTGGAAACTGCTATGTTAACATTACTCTGTCATTGTGTTCCTCTTCAGTTAACCTTCACTGTCCTCTCTACTTCAAGACTTGCAAGATCCTCCCCACCTGCCACACGGCTGACGGATGTTCTGCACAGTAACCAGAGAACAAGGACTAACTGAGGAGAGAAAGACGAGGAAATCACAGCAAGACTCTTTCTTTTCTTTCTAGGTTCTCAATAGAAGTAACTGCCACTAAATTCTCCTTCTATAAAAAGAAGCTGGCAGCATCTAATCTACTCAAGCTTCTCGCAATGTTCTGCCCTCTACTGAACCCTCCTGCTCCCTCAAGCAAACCCTTCCCTTCTTTAAAGATAAGGTCAAACAGATCTTCCAACACTTATCTCCTGTCTCCAATCCTCCCATCAGACACTATATTATAGTTTCTTCTTGCATCCAACCATCCAACTATCCAACCACCTCTCTATGGTACCATATCCTGTTCAATCATCTGCTCAAGACTTTGCTCAAGACCTTCACCCTTTCATCATACTCATTCCAAACAGCTGCTTGTGTCAGTTTCAGCAGACCTGACCCAGTGTAGGATCTGACAGTATATTCTTCATACTCTTCCATCCTCAAGTTCTTCCATCCTTTGCTGCCAACTGCACAGATTCTACCACATGCTTTACTTATCCATCATAACCCCCCTTACACCAAAGCCTTCTCTTCTCCCATCTTGGGAAAAGCTATTTGACCATGCCCCTGTCATTCTGTTACTCTTCTTTTGTTAACCTTCATTGTCCTCTCCCTTCAAGATCCATCCTCCATCCTTTACACTGCTGAACTGCTGGATGATGGATGCTGCCCTGGCTAGGGAATTGGGATACAGCTGGGGAAAAAAAGGCCCAATATAGGGAGCCCAAGAACAGGCGAAAAAATGAGAACGGGTGTAAACTAAAGTCACGTCGAGTGTGACAGAGAGAGACAGGGGAGGCATGTAAACAAAAGCTCACCAGAGAGGATTTTTAGTTTTTTTTTTTTTTCATTATCAACCCCACAAGTCAGATGTTTTATGCTTGCGGGTCACATCTGGTCGTGAGCCGCCTATTGCCAATTTTTGCTCTTGGGCCCCACTATGGCCACAGTTTAAGAAATGCTGTTCTAATGGAAACAGAAGTGGACTTTGGACCAGAAGACCACCAGTTCAATCACCAGGCAAGAAGTGAAGAAACAGCACTTTCTCCTCCCAATCCCCCCAACATTAATGGCTGAGGTGACCTGAGCAAGGTCCAATTGCTCCCTGGACACCAAGGTGGCTGCCTACTGATCTCAGTACATGTGCTGGCCACTAGTGTGTGTTTGTACAGTATGTGATGCTTCATCACTTTTACCATGTTTTACTAGGAAAATATCTAGTAAGCCAGCAGTTGATAATCATATTTTTTTATATGGAATCTGGATGTAAGTTCCAGCCGGCATCACAATGGAAGTGATGAGCATCTTCATCTACTGAGACACTTTGAATCATACAATGACAGTGCATTTTCATTTTTTTTCATTTATATGAATTATAACTACAAAAACTAACATTTTTAAACATACTCTGCTCTGGACAGTTCTTGTATTGTTGTAAACTAATAGCCAGGAAAGATACATCAGTTGTTTCCTATAAATAACTCTGAATGTAGGCTGAATTTCTCTGCTATATACTACAGCTCCTTCACCTGTAAACAGCATTTTACAAAAAACAAAAAACACTCTACGATTCAGAATTTGAGTCAATGTTCGGATCTTCCATGCTTCCAACTCCTTCAAGATGCTGAGGAAACTATTCCACCTCATGAAGACACTGAGATTAAAATACCAAGAGTGTGCAGATCTGAACTCAAAGATAAATGTGCTACTTAGAGGAATCTAAAGTATAAAACTCTATATTCTGCTATGTTTAACTTTTTTTAAATAAAATATGTGTTTCGTATAGCTTTAATGTCTTCAATATTACAGATTTTCTCCATCGCTTTGGATCATTTCTCACATCAGAATTCAATTTCTCAAAACCAATTGTTTGATCTACACATCATCTAGTCACTTGTGCAGAAGCCATTTCTCATTTATTCTCAAACAGCTAATTATTTTGTACAATTGTCTGCTGTTTCCCAAATTATCAATTGCATCTGTAGATCACATTAAATTACACGTTATTCTGCTGAACTGGCTTACCCACTAGAACAACTCATTAGTTCACTGCACACGTCCTTACATTCAAATTAGTTTAACTGATTGTCAGAGTCTATAAAGCAGATTTTATACATTTCTATTTGATTGTTTGTAACTAAAGTGCTCATATATGGGGCATGGACAAAGGATCATCCATTTTATGGTGCTGCTCGGACAACCTGTTTTGAGATAGGCCTACTGCCAGACGAGACGCAGACATGCGCAGGTACTTAATGTCAAGTTAATTAGCAAAATTGTAAAACTTACAAGAGTTATGTGGGACAGGTATGGTAAATAGAGCAGCAATAAACAACGTACCAGAGAAAACAGGCTAGAGGTCATACACAGGAGGTACAAAACAGAGCAAGAGGTCAAGACAAAAAAAAAAACAGGTCAGCAACAAAAGAATACGAGTACAAATGAAACGCTGGGTAGAGGAGCTATGAAAATAGGTTCAATACTCAGCAACGGAGAACAGAAACTCCTGTAGACAGAGCTCTTCAAAGAGCACCTACTCTCCTAACACCTCTAACAACAAACTAACTACTCTAATCTTTATTTCCTTCTTCCCCTCTTTTCCTCCTCTATCCTAGGATTTCCCTTTGACCTCCTTTAGGTCCTGCCTTTAATGTTTTTTTTTCCCCATGAACATCTAATACTAAATGTATATCATTATTGTTAGTCGCTTTGGACAAAAGCATCTGCCAAACGTAATGTAATGTAAGAAACAGAGGGGTATTGATACAAGGGGGAACAGGAAATGGCATTAGGAACAGTGACATGATCCGGAGGGTAGAGTGCAGATATATACTGGGAAATGTAGTCTTTAAAGCATGAGCTAGAGTCCAAGACAGGCAGCGACAGGACTGGCACCTACACTGCGGTGCAAATATTAACTCTGATTTGAGAAATGCATCAAAGCGATTAAGAAAAAATGTAAAACATATACAAATATAAATTCATATAAATTCATAGTAGTTACTAAGCAAAACCTAAAAATATATTTTTAGTTTTATTGGTTGGTTTATTTGTTTTTGTAATTTCTGAATTTGTCAGCTTAAAAAACAAACTTCCACAATACAATGCAAGTCATGATCTGATGATCTGATGAGCATCTGTTATGGACAGGCTCCTCCGACAACCCTGAAGACACAGCTTTGCAGAAAAAAAAACACTTGTTCTTACATCACTTCCTGTGTGATCTCTCCCTAGAAACATTATAAAAGGTTATAAGAGATTTCTAATCATACTATAAGTTCTTAAAACTCAAACGCAAAGTGAGATAAGAGTTAATGCACAGCGTGGAGCTGAATTAAAGTTAAATGTTCTGGATGCTCTGGTTTGGTCTGGTGTTGTGTGAGTGTGAACATCCTGAGCCAAACATGATGAAGCTCACTGTGAAATTCTGCTCTGATCCAAATCCGCTCTTAGCTTGACAAATCAAACCACACACATATAAAACGGCAACAAACCTGCCTGTAAACAACCTCCCGGCTCACGCACCACACACACACACACACACACACACACACACTTACACACAACACACATAGTATCACGCACAGAAGAATCACAGCAGCAGTTCAGACCCAGCAGCAGATAAGTGGAGATTTGATGAATAATGCGTGTGCGTGAGTGTGTACGATTGTGAACATGTGTGTGCGAGTGTGCGGGAGTGTGTGTGGTGGTCTGTGTGTCGCTCACAGGAAACTGGGTGTGAAAGTGGAAAGGTCAGTGCAGTCCCTCCATGCAGAGACGGGATGCAGTAAGAGCTTCAGCGCCGGCACTTTTTTAAATATTTCATGAGCACTTGCCCTCACACGCGCACCAGCAACTGGAGTGCGTTACTGCTGTTTAAACTCCTCGCACCCCACTGACGGGGTCACCCATGAGAAGCTGGGAGAGGCTGCACTCCACACAACATCAGGAAGAGCTTCCTGGAAAGAGCTGGAAGCCTCTCTGGTGCTGTAGCTGAGTTTAGAGAGTGCTTATGAAAGCGATGGATGAAGAGAAGCACAGACAGCAGAGAGAAAAGAGAAGGAGGGGAGTAGAGATATATATATATAGATTTGGCCAAAGACTGACAGATATGTTTTTTTTACAGCAAACTAAAATGCAGTTTTGAGAGGAAAGGATTGGAAAGTGAGTCGAAAACCACTGTTGGAAAAAAAATCCTAACATTAGTGAAAACACTGCAATATGACTTTAAATAAATTCAGGCCATTTTTGGTTGCCAAATACTCAGTGCTGTCCACTGTGGGCACTATTACTTTTATAATCTAAATGTCCAACTGAGAAGCAGGAAGAGAAGCACTCTTCCTTTGTGAGGGAGGTTTAGAGTAAGATTATGAAAGCTATGGCTACAGAAAAGTGCAGACAGTGGAGAGAATGGAGGGAAGCAGAGATGCACTTATGCATTAAATTTGCTATTTTTCACCACTGAATCAATTACACAGCATTCCTGTATTTTTGGGAGGATGGGGTTGGAAGGTGAGCCTATCTCACTTCTTCTAGAAAATTCCTAACTGCAATATGACTTCAAATAAATTTGTAATAGTTTGCTATAACATTTTTGACCAATAAAATGCCATTTTTGGAAAAAAATTAATTGGGTTGACAAATATTCGGTGCATCTCAAAAGAGGAATGGAGGTTATCCAGCCCTTTAGCCAAACATCAAATGTTAACAATATATACTATTCCATACCAATGTCCCTGGGGGGGAAAGGAACAGGAAAGTGCCAAGGATCAGGAAAAAGCTTGTGTCCCATGACTTTTGCCATGTCCTAAGGAAGTTAAAGAACGCATGTGGGGCCTCCTGCATTAGGTTTAGATGAGTTGCTTGTCTGTTCTAATGGACAATTCTAGCCAGACACGATAATTACCACCTAATGCACTGTCCACTGTGGATGGTAATGCCTTCTATGATCTTCTATGATATATGGTGTTTGGACAGCAGTGATCACTGCACGGTAAACAGCTGTTTTATATTGTGTGTATGTGTGTGAGTTTATGTGTGTGTGTGTGTGAGACTAACCTGTGTGTTTAATCGAGTCTTAGCTCCTACAGCGTGTTTGAGGGCCAGTTTGATGATCACATGCAGTCTGAGCACCACCTCCTCCATGTCCTGCTCTCCCCTCATGGAGCTGTCCAGGGTCCCCAGCCCCTCCACGTAGCTCCTCCAGTGAGGCTGCACCTCGGCCGCCCCCCCGAGGCAGGACCCCATGGTGCTGAGGCACAGAGCCCGGCACGGCCGAGCCTCCAGCAGCCCCTGGCAGTGCGGGCAGTACCACAGCCTGAGCAGCGCCCGCCCGCAGTCCCGGCCCGCCTTCAGGTGCTGCGTGGTGTTCACCACCTCGATGCCCAGGTTCAGCGCCTGCAGGAAGACGCGCGTGGCCGGCAGCGAGTGAGACAGGCGCGTCATCATCAGTTTGGGATACGAGCCGAACGCAGAGGACTCGCGCCACGCCCCCCGCAGGCAGTCCTCCGAAGTGCCCGATGTCGCCCCGTTGCCGAGGACCCGGCGGTAGGCCAGGGGGAAGAGGCGGGAAAAGAAGGACGTCACCATGTCGTCCACGTTGGCCTCTGAGCCCAGGATGTAGAGAGACATCTCCAGGAAGAGCTGAGTGACAGCACCACTGGCTCCGCCCACTAAAGCAGGGAACTCCTCCCTCAGCATGGCGAGGGTGGAGTTACGACCTAAGCGCAAGACCATGTCAAAGGCCTCTGAGAGAGAGAGAGAAAAAAAAAAAGAGAGAGAGAGAGAGAGAGAGAGCAATTTAATATTCATCTATAACACAGGTTATCCTTTTTTACATCTAAAGAACATGCAGTCTATACATATAACCCATCTCAGAGAGGATATATCTCTTTATTACACATTTTTTGTTCCTCAACAGGGGCTTATTTAAAGCACATTACTAATTCATAAATAATAAAACAAGAGTACATTAACAGGTGACTTCTTAATGATTTTTCAAATCGGTGTAATTAACTAACAAGAATTAAATAAGTGCTTTGTGTTCATGTCAGTTATTTAATAAGATACCAGACTCATTTCTGAATATTGATACTAAGTTCAAGTTTGAATCAGATATAGACAGTGAGAAGGTTTTTTCTTACTATGGTCACATGACTGTAAATATTTTAAGTTCAAAATCTTGATATGACATAAATAATACAACAATTTTGTAACTTATATTTGAACATTTTGGTCTAGAAATCTGGTCAGAACTAGTTCTATGGAACATAAAACATTTCATGAAAGAGTTTAAATGGTTAAATAGTTAGAACAGAGCTGTAGAAGCTAAAATACACAATTTGATCTCCAGTACTAACCCATCTTCAACATGGGCTCTTATGGGTTAACACATAATTTACTTTAATTTATTTTAATCTATAATTTGGTTGAAAACACACTTTGAAATAGACTTGAAATCCACATAAATGACAGTATAATTGAAAAAAGGATTTATATATTCAGGAGATGCATATTTATGTTGGAACAAATGACTTGCAGAGCATTTTAAATATTTTACAGGGTAATAGTGCATATTTCATGACCTAAAATGTATTGATAAATAAGATTTTTAAGAATGGCATGATGAATAGATTAATGGGAAATTTCTGATTGAAGAATTTTCTGAAAAAGTCTGAATTAAGCTTTAGTCTTTATGAAAGAATAATCTTAATTAGCACAACAGTGTCGGCTAACACTTTGTTACCACCCTGTTGTGCATATTAGTGCGCTGTTACCTAATTTACATGTTAATAGTGTGTAATTAGCAGTGTTTAATGAATTAATGAAATATTAGTTTTGTGCTTTTTAGTCTATAATTAATGCTGTGTAGAACCTCATTTTACAATATATTACAATCCTTGGTGATTAGTGACTAATTAAACTAAATTATTATGAACTTGATTTTAAGCCCAATACAGCGATAACCCTGCTACTAAAAACTCTCATTAATCTGCTCGTTAAAAGTGCTGCCAATTACACACTAATCACAAGTAAAATGATGTAATACTTCCTGTTCAGTAATTTGCTCAACAGGGTGGTAATAACCTGTTTATTGTGCATTATAACAATGAATACAGCAAAATTAATGATTTTCACATAACAGAACCACAATTATGTATTAATAAAGATCACACTGAATAAAATTTAATCAGTAGTGAATAAATTACTTATAAAAATTCAAGCTTTACTGAGCAAAGAACAATAAGACACTTTTTCCGGACTTTTTACTGACAGAGAGTTCACTCCCGTGAACGTGTCCCACACTCCTACATATAAAGATGCTCCCAGAGATAGAAGAACAAGAGCTGTGAAGCTAAACACCCTCTAAATGTAAGACCCTTTATAGCATAAAAACATAGCATTTACTGCTAATCACAATGAGTGTGTTTACATGCACTTCATCATAATCTGATAACTGCAGAACATCAGATTTCCGTCAGTAATCCAATCAGTGTGTGTGCACGCCGTTGGGTGATCAGATAATGAGAAACTCTGGGTCCATGTGAGATAATACATGAGTAAATAATCGGGTTTCTGTTTTGAAACCAGCCGATAATCTCAAGACATGACGTACATATTACATAATGTCACAATATGAACTCGAACTATATGAACATCACACAGATCAGAGTTGCCCGGTCTTATCTACAAAAGGTGATGTTCAGGGGTTGGACAATAAAACTGAAACACCTGTCATCATTTTAGTGTGGGAGGTTTCATGGCTAAATTGGAGCAGCCTGGTGGCCAATCTTCATTAATTGCACATTGCACCAGTAAGAGCAGAGTGTAAAGGTTAAATTAGCAGGGTGAGAGCACAGTTCTGCTCAAAATATTGCAATGCACACAACATTATGGATGACATATCAGAGTTCAAAAGAGGACAAATTGTTGGTGCACGTCTTGCTGGAGCATCTGTGACCAAGACAGCAAGTCTTTGTGATGCATCAAGAGCCACGGTATCCAGGGTAATGTCAGCATACCACCAAGAAGGACCAACCACATCCAACAGGATTAACTGTGGACGCTGTAAGAGGAAGCTGTCTGAAAGGGATGTTCGGGTGCTAACCCGGATTGTATCCAAAAAACATAAAACCACGGCTGAACAAATCACGTCAGAATTCAATGTGCACCTCAGTTGTTTCAGTTTCAGGATTTCAAGGATTTCATTCATTCATATCCACAGTAATGTGTAAAGATTTTAGGCACCTAAGCAAATTAAACTAATCCATTTATCTCAGCAGTATGAGTGTTTTTACCTGAAAAAAGCACCACATATGATTTGAACAAATGCAAATAAACATACATACAGTAAAAAGTAACAAGGAATTCTCATTTATAACTAGGTATAAGTGTTATATCCTGTGAGCCAAGCTGAAGAACAAAGTGTAGAGATTCCAGATTTCTCCCGGATGCTCCTCAGCCAGCATGTGTATATTATGTTCAGTTCCGTCAGCAGCTCACCTGATTTAACAAATTTACCAATTTACCAAACCAGGTGTTTATTAATATGATGAGAACTAGAAATAACTCTATTAAACTCAGATGAGGAGCAGAGATTAGAAGATGTTTTAAAGAAAACTTTTGCTTTTTGTAAAATTGCTGTTTGTATTAATTGTAATGCTGGTGTTTTACTGAGCTAATAAACACTTACTGAACAGATAAGACGCTTTTTCTTTACTTAAAATTCCCACAGGTGCCTAAAGCTTTTGCACAATACTGTATATAATAATGCAAAACTTTTTTAAAATCTCTGTTTTTGCCATTTTCACTTTCTTTAAAAAAATATTAATCCATCATTTATTCTTTATACTGTCTCAAAAATATTATGATAAGTGGTCCAATAGAAATGCTCTAAAACTGGGGTCTTTCCATAGTCCTTTGGGGGTTGTGAGGGTGATATAGTAAAAGGTGTTTTTTTTAACGACCTGTACAGATTTAGGTGCGGATGGTGGGTCTGCCTGTCCAGATTCGCTTAAAAATTCAATGCTTTTTAGAAACTACATGTAGAAACCACCCAAAGCCTCTATATTAAGTAATTTAACATATCCAATTACTTTTGCTTTACTTTTAGAAATCCGTTTTTGTACAGGTGGATGAGTTAAAGGGGGGGGGTGGGGTCACAAAGTAGACCCTAAAAAGGGGTCAAACGGCAAAAAGGGTTAGAGCCCCAGCTCTAACATGACCCATTGACTTAAAACACTTAAACATTAAAAATGTTTTTTTTTTCCCGTAAAGTTTCCATTATGCCATTATGCATAAAAGCAACAACATGTTGCTGAAAAACATGTATATTCATGTATATGGACATACAGTATGTTTTTGACGGTGCCCTATACAATCCAGTGACTCCCAGCTGTAGACGTAATAGTAGACTATGCAAATGAAATTATTAAAAAAAAAAAAATCCATTTAAATATGCAATATTTTCCTGGTTTACTGATTTTTAAGTTACATTTTCCTGCTGTGCTGTAGACCCCATGGCTTGTTATTCCTTGTACCCTTACAATATGACACTATGTAAGATTTTGTCATTTATATTGTAGGGTAATGTTTTAAACTCATCTGTTTACCTGCCCCACCTCTTAGGTGCTACGCAGGATGATGTGTAGGTTTGAAGTGCAAACATGAGACTTGTTTTTGAAGTCTCATGAAGCAGTCAGGACGATGCTTTGTAACAGTGCATAACCTGAGCTATATTAACGTAAATACCATTAGCATTACTGACTCAGACCTATGCATATGCATTTTTTCCTTCAGCTTGTCCAGAAATGCAGGTGTAAAGAGTGTCCTTCAGGAGTGTCTCAAAATGCAAATACAATTATAAACTGTAGGAGGAGCCCATGATCAGGAAATGTCAATTCGCATATAATGTTGAAGGCTTTTAAGCCTTTTTGTTGATCCTTGTTCATCCTATAATGCTCAAGTACAGCATTATAATTGAGATTCGGTTTAGTTCTCCAGCACAGAGACTGGAGCTGTATTAGCATTAGCCGCTAACCGCACTAAGAGTCAGCTCTCTTGCCGTCCAGACGTATAATCGGCCTGTAGCCTGCTGCTAACCCCAGCTAGCACTGCTAGAGCAGCATTAGCATTAGCCACTAAGCGCACTAAGCGCTAGCTCTTTTGCCATCCAGAGGCGAGTATATGTACCTGTTTACTTGTAGGATGATATGTAGGTTTAAGGTGCAAACATGAGACTCATTTTTTAAATAAGATTATTTTTTACAGGTACAGGTACAGGAAGAACTACTTGTAAATTTAATTTTGTTGAAATTTGTGAGAATCTCAAGTTTCCAAATTCAGTGGATGAAGTAATAATGTCTCGAATGCTTCCTGTAGGTGACGTATGAGTATCTATTGTTAGAGTTTAATTGAATTCCTCTTGAGTTAACACAGCAACACATTTCACCTTGAAACATCTAATAACTTTTCCTGATATACAGCATATCTCTCTCTCGCACGCCATCAGCTACGCACATCTCTGTAATCCTGTGACTGATGACAGTCTGCAAAATAAAGCATGCAAAGCTTCCCGCATCAGATGGAAACGGAGCTTTTTGCAGGGTGACCTTTTACAACAACAAAAGGGCTGCTTTTCAAGAGTCTTAAAAGACTTAAAAGCGGCACATTCATCCAGACCGGAGGCTGTTTGAGCAGCGGAGCCTCAGAGATGCTGGGAGAAGAAAACTGCACAAAGCGTGAGCCGGAGCCGAGAAATAATCAGATGCATTTGAAAGCTCTCAGTGAAGTCTTATCAGCGCCGAGGCAAAGAGGGACTGCTCCCAAATCCACACAGACTACCGGGGAGCCCAGAGCAGCGGCCGAGGAGATTTAGAAACACGGAGAGAGGGAATAAGGACTGGAGAGGAGGAGTATATCACTCCCGGAGAGAGAGAGAGAGAGAGAGAGAGAGAGAGAGAGACGGAGTCAGACAGTTACTCTGTTATTGAGTGAGTGAGTGATCTGTGAGATCTAAAGCAGATACAGATCCAAGCTAAATACAGGCTTAGTGACATCAGTCCAGTTACAAACAAAGGCAAGACTAAAATCCTGAAATAAGCTACACAATCAGAGAGACTGTGATTTAAAAATATCAAAATCTACATGTTTTCCAAGTGCTGAAAGATAATAAAAACACAGTTTACAAAGAAAAAGAGACTCAGTGCAGTCAATGGTCCAAATGTTGTATAAAAAATATAAAATAGTATAGAATAGCTTAAAGGTGTCCTTCCGCTAAAATTCACTTTTTCTTGTTCTATGTGAAATACAGTAGGTCTCTCTGAGTTGTATATCATCGCTGTCCAACGAAAAACACTTATCTCCAAAACAGCAACTTTACAGGAGAGAGAACAAAACCTTGGAAACGTTCAATAGAAGTGAATGTAAAAAGAGTTTATTTCAGGTCATTTTAAAATGTTTCTATTGGTCCGTTCATCAAGAAATTTTGGCCCAGTGTAAGGGACAGTTTGTCTGTTCAAACTATGTAGTAAAATAATAATAATAAAAATAAACAAAAATGGAGATAAGTGTTATTCATAGGACAACGACGATATGATACTGCACATAAAACTCTTCCTCAACCTCCATTGTCTGCAGTAGCTAGTAAAAGAAAATACTCAGAAAAATGTGGCGATCAGGAAAAGCACCATGTCTACATCAACCTGTAAATTAGTATTCATGGCCCCGCCCACCTTGGCTCTGGACCACCCACAGGCAGAGCTGAAGCCGGATAGAAGATAGAAGCTAACAGCCCTAGGAACAGCATGGCTGTTCATTCCTGTGTTATTTGTGCGAATAACACATCAGTGTTATATACTTGTAATTTGCCAAGTAATTCAGAGCTAAGGAACAAATGGTTAGATTTTTTTTTATTTGAAACACCACAAGTGAACTACAATTGAGATAGGTAGGTGTATGTTTAGAAGTTCAGTTCTGTTTACACTAGACAACAGTAAAAAATCCCTCCCAGGGTTCCAACTGCCTGGGAAAACATGGTGACACCCCTGTTCCTTACTAGTGTTGCATAATGCGCCTAATAATCCAGTGCGCCTTATGTATGACAAAAGACCAGAAAAAAGACATGTATTGATACTGCACCTTATAATCCAGTGTGCTTTATAGTCTGAAAAATACGATAATATATTCTATAATGTATTTCCACTAACTCCAGTCTTCCTGCTACTCTGGCTCATCTAGCTCCTGTAGGTCTTGTGGTTCCCAGGAAGCCAACCATTATCATTTGTCATTTGTCTGCCAAAAGATAATGACCTTCTGGAGTGAGATCTATACAGGACTACAAATCATATTTGGGCCAGAACTTACTTTAAATTGGAAGGAACTTGTTTTTAGGATTTTACATTCAATCTCAGCAAGCATTCAAACAAAGCATTTATTTGGTATACTCAGTGTAGCTGTGAGTAAAACAATCACGAAGAAATGGCTTAAGTCTGAAACACCATCTATTGGGAAATAGTATATAAATAGCTTCAGAATGATCAATTTGAAGGAATTTAAAAGAAGTGGAAAAACTATATTTCCCATAAATGCTCATCATTTGTGTACTTTTTATCTGCACCCCATGTTCTGTTCAAGATTTGGTTGTCCTCATATTAGGGGTGAGCGATATGGCTCTAAAATAATATCACGATATTTCAGGGTATTTTTGCGATAACAATATACTTGGCGATATAGGAAAACTAAAATAATTCATTCATTTCAGGAATATAGTATAATAGTACAACAGAATAATCATAATGTGGGAAAATAAATATTATAGCATAAAATAATATAATGCAGCAAATAATATTGCAGAATATTTAGTGCACGCATATAAACTGCCAACTAAAACAATTATACAATAAAAACACCTAAAGCTTCACAGTAAATAATACACTACTTTTAAGACAGAACAGCCCTATTATCACGATATGGATTTTTAATATCATGATATTTCTGTGTCACGATATATTGTATACGATATAATATTGCCCACCCCTACCTCATATTTCTTTTTTTTTAAGTATTTATTTTCTTTCTTGGCTTTGATTCAAATGTAAAAGGTGAATAGCGTAGTAATGTAATATACATTGCTGTAACATGTAAAAAAAATGCTGTCATATTGATATGTGATTCAAAAAAAAAAAAAAAAAAAGAAATGGAACATCCCATCCATCTAATAATTCATATCGCCTTGCTATCTCGATGATGTACTCTTATTACTATCAAAGTCTACAATCTAAATATACACCTACATAATGGTAAATACACTAAAATATATTCTCAAATAAAAACGTGGCACCCGCTGAAACGCTGTCGGGTTCATTAGTGCTCTGGTCAGAGAGGCTGAAGGTGATCCAGAGGAGCGGAGACTTTAATTAGGCCATGCTGCCGGAGCGCCGCGGCATCAGCATGCTGCTAAGCAGACTGTCTACAGCCACAAGCATTAACTGCCCCATCCATCTCCCCCGCTGAGACCGGCTCTCAGGGGCCCGAGCTGCTGCTACATCAACACACGCTGCATAATATACAGCCCTCACTGACGCAGGCCAGAGAGAAATCACTTAGCTGTAGGCAATGTCGTACGGCAGGAATAAGGTTTATCATAGATACTGCAGATACCGGAGATACTGGAGATTACTGAGAGTAAAAAACTGCCTGCTGCTGTTTTATTAATACTGGTCCAAATTTAGGTTTTTAACCATATTCAGATCACATTAAGACACTCTCATCTTAATATTAAAAGCATGACCTATCAGAAAAAATAAATAATAAAATAAAAACTCTGACGTGCATGTCATGAATATAGCATAAGAGCAACAATAGTACATAATGTAGAAAAGGAATCAGCAATAGGTGTTGTTTAAAATATAATAAACAATATGGAAAAAATAAAATGCTTCTCTGGTGAGCTTATGTTTACATTCCTCTCCTCTCTCTGTTGCACTCGGCCTGACTTTAGTTTCCGCCCATTATTGTTTTTCCCCCCATTCTTGGGCTACGTATCTCCTTATATGGGAGTCCTTTTCAGTGCCGTGTCCCAATTCACTAGCCAGGGCACCTCCAGACACAGATTCGATCCAGTGTGAGGAGCGGTGTGTTTTTCGTATTTATTTTTTCCTTTCTTCTTGGGTTTACCTGCTTTGAAAACTGTTCTGCAATTGGGTTCAACAACCCTCTGGGCTGGAGAGCTACTAGTCTGTAGCACTCCATCCCATTACACTTTTTCATTTTACAAAACCCGCCACGTAATGGCTTGGAAAATATCTGGCCCATGCCCAAACTTAATTGCCAAACTTACCACCTCATAAAATAGCTTGAGGATGCACACACCTGTATTGTATAAGTTGTGAGTTGTTATCTTGTGAGTGAGGCTGAACACAGACCAGATGACGTGAATTATAATAATGGAGACAGATGGACGGGAAAGTCCATGTTTTAGCTAACAGATCATTTTAATGAATAAAATAAGGTTCTGACAAGACTAACAAATAGTCAATAATACATTCAGTATATTTATTTAAACAATTCAGTGTCCTGTGTTCATACAAGTTCAATCTCAAGTACAGCTGCTGTTATTAGTGTAAAATCCTGTAATATTCCTCCACCACTTCAGCTGACACCATACTTTCTGATGCCAATTCTGGCAAACTTCTCAACCTGCCAACAATATAGCATAAGAGCAACAATGATTCTTTAATTATAGACTATATTATGTATCTGTTTCTCAGCTGCGTAATTATTATTATCCTCCTCCAATGTTCACCACCCTCTGCACAGCACCATCACCAGGCAGAGGAGCTCATTCAGCGGCAGACTGTCCCAGTCCCAGTCCTGCTCCACAGACAGACTCCGAAAATCTTTTGTCCCTCAGGCCATAAGACTGTTCAACTCCTCTCAGCACAGCAAACTGAAGACTCTGTGACACTTTTTCACTCTGGCCACTCTGGTCACTACATGAACACACCCCTCATCTCAGCAGACACACTCTCAGAGATGCTCTTTTACATTACATTATTTTGCACTAGTAGTTTTTGCACAAGCTTGCACTGCAAATTTAATTTAAATTATTATATAACTGTAATGAGACAGCTACCCTAAAGGTAAGATCCAGATAGCTGTCTCAGATTGTATTTAACCTGGTGAAATATAGCACCAGGATGAACTCAAAAGCATATATGGGAGAATTGCATTGAGCTGGATTTGAACCCAGACCGTTTGTGTGAAGGGCCAATGAGTAGACCACAACACTATAGAGGGCTATGAGCGATTAGTGACTGTAGGTGCTTTAACACTGGGGGCAGGGTATAGAACACCGAATAATTAAACAAACTAAAGTGTAAGAGTAGAAAGCACTGTTTTACTGTGGCGAAATGAAAGAAATGAAGACACAAAGCGACAGTATAAGGTTTGAAAAAGTTAAAAATAAAAGTCGCGGAGAGCGGGGTTTGAACACCCGCGAGAATGGGCTCTGAGGCACAGAGACCCCGGCCTACACACTGCGCCACCGGGGACGAGCCGATGACGTCAGCGCTGGAAAGAACTAAATGACTCGCGGCAAGCGGAGCGCGAGCAAAGTAAACGAAGTGAAAGAAAATAATAATAATTATAGCAGGATTAATGATTTGTAAACTGTGAGAACCAACCAATAAAGGCTACATAAAAAAGGTAAGCGAAGTTAGAAGGGAAAAGGTTTCCCCCTCTGGTCGCTAGAAACGATAGAAAGTTTGTTTTTTTTTTTTGTTTTTTTTTTTTTTTGTGACGAAAGTGAGAGAGAGAAAAAAAAGAAAGACAGCCTCGTGGTGACACGACCAACGAGGTGGAGTGATTAAAGCGAAGCAGGTAGCTCCGAAAGAAATAAAGAGAACCTCTGTGAACTGAGCCCAGTATACACTGTTCTCATAGAGGTGAAGAGAAAAAGAGAGCCACTTGGCCACTCTAAGGAGATCGCTAGGAAAACCGGCGTGGTCTTGCTTTCTGACAGGAATACTCAAGACTCTGCGCCGAGGAACCGGAAGGAAGCCCTTATAAGGTAGTGACACCAGCTGTTGTTAATCACGCTGATTACCACTTGGCTTAGAGCGTGGCCTCCCTCTAGTGGTGGGAAGACCACGGCGCGGGCGGCCCCTTACAATAACTGTGTATTTTTTCATGTGCACTTTTTGTATGGCTGGCATCAGATACCCTCATTATATGCACATCAACTGGTGTTTATTGTGTTCAATTCATCTACATTACACACTACTGACTGAACTTCTTCATCCTGTTCATGAAGGCAGTAGGTCACTCAGTAAGGTACAGTACTGCCAGTGTGTTTTGTAGCAGTAGGGGTAGTGTGCAGTGCACAGATTGGGACAGAACAGCTTCAGTTTCATCCCTACATGAGTAGAGAACAGGGAGGAGACAGGAGGGTCCGCACACCCCCAGAGAATCTTAAACACATCCTCTCACACATAAACACATTTATTATCACTCACAAACACATTCGGTCTGAAAAGGACAGCATCAGTATTGCATGTCCATCTACAAACACTTCATATGTCAAACACAAGCGCAATAAAACAGACGCATTTATTATGCATTCAAATTTATGCACACCCAAACAAACATTAACAATCAAGAACATGCCGAGTATAAATCACTTCAAAACACAACAGCCCATAGAAAAGACAAGCACACACACACACACACACGCTTGTCCAGTCACAATGAGAAAACAATTGATGTACACACACACACACACACTCAATACGACTGAGACGTGGATTGTCACTTTCTTGTCACACACTTTAATTGCAGTGAAAAGCAATGCAGGAGCTCTTTATTACCATCTAAACTTTTGAAAACTAAAATTAGCAATCATTTTGCTTCAATTGTGTCAAGGCAATGTTTAAATGTGTAAAGTAAATAAATGTGACAGCCGAAATATTTATTTAATTCAAATAGTTTATATTTATTAAACAGCAAAAGTGCAAAAATCCAATTTATTCCTAAAGATTCTCTTTTTTTTCTGTATTTCTTACAGTTCTTTAATGATGTACATTGATATGCCAAATGTCATGGGACAGGAATTAATATAATGTCTCACATCACTAGTCAAGAGTGATTACCAGCAGCTAGTGTTACCTGAGAGAACAGCTTAAAGATGCACACACCTGTATTGTGTAAGTTGTGAGGTGTTATCTTGTGAGTGAGGCTAATCACAGACCAGATGATGTGAATTATGCAGATGGATGGAGCCAGATGGATGGGACAGTCCATGTCCCAACTAACAGAGACTGTTATAATAATAATTATCAACGTTTTAAAGAGGTTCCAAAAAGGTTGGCTTGTAACATTATGGAAATAATGTTCCAGGAAAACATGTAACATAACCCAATGTTTGCAGAATGTTTGCTCATGTAACACAATGAATACAAATGCTATGCAAATGATAAAAGTTACATTTCCAGCTTGCCATCGGCTGTGGGAGCCCTGAGAGAGCACAATTGTTCTTACTCTCTCTGGGTGGGTACAGTAGATGGTGCTCTTTCCCCTCATCACTTCTAGGGTGATGTCGATCAGCACGAGGCATCTGTGAGCTGATGTATCAGAACCGAGTCGCTGTGCTATCCTTCGAGAGCGCTGTAATGCTCCTCGGCAATGCTGCATCAGCAGCAGTTCAAAAAGAGTCCTAATCAGTGGGTTTAAAAACGTTCTAAGAACATTTATAGCACTTTTCCACCGACCTAATTTTGAAGTTTTCGGCACATTTCCACCAACAGACATAGGTTCCAGAACCAGGAACATTTGTTTACTGTGGGAACTGAAGAATAGTAGATTTTTTAGTGTAAACCAGAGACTGTAAAAAAAGATGGACGCCGTGTCGCCGTTCCCATTCATTCAATGAAAATGAAGCCAAAATCTTCCACCATGTTGGCGATCCTGATACCCGAGTCTGTGCAGTTGAGACCAGAGGAGGGAGAAAGACTGTGGAGAGCAGCCTACTCATTTAAATAACCCCGCCCCTGAGGGCTGCCTCGAGGTCACAGGCTGCAGAGCAGATTGGTCCCGCCCATAACCAGCCCTTTTACAATAACCACACCTTTTTGAATAGAGCTGAATAACGTTTTGAAAAATGAATTCTGTGGGGATATAAAAAATTAACAATATGAGCAGAGGTTACTCTAGCTGTTGCATTTAAATAATAGAGGTAGAATTACAGTATATTAGAAAAAAACGTGATTGAAAGTTGTTCTGTTTTGCCATTGAAACCTATGGGGATGGGTGGGGTTACACAGCTTTCTGCAGCCGAACAGCAGGGGGCGCCCGACCTGTGGTGGCTTCACTTTTGAGAGACGATGCTCTGTCCAGCATTACACACTCTATGGCAGGGGTGTCAAACTCATTTTGGCCGAGGGCCACATTGGCATATTGGCTGTCCTCTGAGGGCCAGATGTAACTTATAAATGTAAGAAAATGTAACCAGATGTAATACAAAATGAATGTAATTACTCCTTAATGTTAAATAACTCTCAATATATTATTTATTCAATCAAATATTACAGTTGCATGGGAAAAATGTTTGCTTGTTGCTCTATTAACATAAATCCTTTTAATTTGTCATGTTATGAAATCCAAAAACTCCATCAATCAAGGCTTAATAAATATAAAATCAAAAATTGTGAGCTGTTAAGAACGTGACAGATTTAGCATTTCCTCATCCAACCACTAGTCGGAGCTGCAGCAGCAGCACAAGCCCACGGTCTTTACTTAGTCAGAGCTACAGCCCAGCCACGGGCTACAGGGCTCAGCTGAGCCTGTCTGGAGCGTTTTTAAAATTTTTAAAGTTCTTCTGTGTATGAAATAAATATTTTTAACCCCACTAACCGGATAATACAGCTCTCTACAGTTCATCTTTCAGCCCAAGCAGCTAACAGCAGCAGTTTAGAGCAGAGTCACGGAGGCACTGCTGGGATTACATTATAAACAGGTCAGTTAGCGCGCTGCTAACCTCAGGATGTTTATAACTACGGAGTTTAGTGGACACACCACGGCTGCAAGGTTAGACTGTTGAAGGCTACTGAAGACTATTAAAGGCTATTGGAGGTTATTGAAAGGGTTATTGGGGGCAGAAATAAAGTAAAGGCTGGTTAGATAAGTGATTCACGTCCTCGTACTTTGCTGTGGTGAAACTGTGACTAGCACTGTCACAGTGATGTTTATTAACGTCATTAAAATTTTGTCAGGTACTGTCTTATAAATATTTACACAGAACTTATATCTCTTCTAAAAAGCGTTTATTTTGGTCAGTAACACTCTTCGTAACACAAAAGGCATACCGGTCTTTCACCTTGAAGCACAGCCGTCCGTCTGCATCAGCTTCTCTTTTTCTGGACATTATGGGATAAACATTTGTATGTCTCAAGTCCACCCGCGAAGTTACGCCTTCCCACCGGCAGGGTTTCCACATCAATGACTACACTGCCGTGTAGTGGCAGTAAGCCGTAACTTCGCAGGTAATACAATGGACAAGCATTGTGGGAAATGTAGTTTTTGGTCAAAGCACGCTTCTGACATATTTATTATAGACACTAAGATCTTACAAGCTCTCGCGGGCCACATAAAAGGACGTGGCGGGCCACATTTGGCCCGCGGGCCTTGTGTTTGACACATGTGCTCTATGGTGTAAACCGAGACATCTGTGGGCGTGTCTGTTCATTGCTGCTGTACAACACCCCTTTGTTGTGATGTTTTTACGGTTCTACTAAAACTGATGTAAAAGCAGGCTGGTTTGCTGAAAGGCCCCACAGTTAAGCCCAAATGGAACTTATTCAGGAACCAGAGTTCTTTTCGGGAAAACTGCCATTAGAGATCAAGAACACTTGACAAGTTGATCATTCTAAGAATGTTAACTGTAATATTCAGAAAACGTTCAACTAACCAAAAATTGTTGGCTGGGCTAAGACCTGCATTGCATTTATATCTGTTATTGTTAGAACCTGTCCAATGAATTTTACTACAGTATACTGTAACTGAGTTTTAGTAAACAGGATTTCTACAGTATTGTTTTCTGCACAATTCAATGGTAACTCCTGGTAATTAGAGTTCAGATACAGATGTGTCAGACAGAGTCTGTGCTGAAAAATGCTGGAGTATTCCTTTAATGCTTTCAGCTCAGAAAGATAAACCTAATAAAGAAGAATGAGAGCAGGAGAAGCTCTTCAGGTAGCTCTGGATTCATTTGATAGTGGGTTATTTTAGTAAAAGGGTCATACAGATCCCTGCAGCGTCCTGTCAGAGCGTTTCCTGAGCCCGGTCAGGGTTCCAGGTCTGTGGGCGAGTCCTGTATCAGGTGTCCTCTAATGGAGTGGTCAGAGATGCCTTACACAGCACAGACATGCACTGAACACAGCAGCCTCATGCTTTCTAATGGATTACATATTCTCTTTAATGAGGAACTGCAGACCAGTGACCTCATGGAGGAAGAAGAACCCCCCCTCCCTTTTGATAATGCATGTTTTTTTTATATGGGTGGGGGACGGGGGGTGGCTTAGCAATATAATATCAGTTTTATCCCAACATTATGTTTTTTTTTTATTATGGGATGCATTGAATCAGCGTGATGTATTTGTGCCTGCTGTTTTTAGGTTGATTCAACACTGATAGAACATTTTGATCTCATACACATTGTTTGCATAAGGTCAAAAGTCACAGGACACCCTTTTATTTCAGAAACAAAAGTAAAATGAAATAAAAGAAACTGAATCTGAAAACTCTGAGTAAAAATAAAGGGTGTCCTGCGACTTTTGACTCATCCTGTAATAAACTTTACTTACAACCCCAAGTCAGAAAAAAGTTGGGACAGCATGCAAAAAGCTAATAATATAAAAATGCTATATGCTATATATATCATTTCTAATGTTTACTTTGACTTGTATTTAACTGCAGACTGTATGTACTCAAGACGTTTTCAAGACATTTCAGAACTCAAGACGTTTTGTCGGCTAAACTTCATTTAATTATTAATTCACATCCAGTCCTGCATTTCAAGTCATATAAAAATAAAGCTTGAATTAGACATGAAAAGGCTGGAAAAGTAAGTGGTGCTAATAGAAACAGCTGCAACAAGAGCATTTTAGAGAGACAGAGCCTAAAGCAAAAAGCAATGATTTAAAAAGCTTCACCAATCTGCCAAAAACTGCATCTACAAATTTTGGAGCAATTTGAGAAAACATTCCCCAATGTAAAACTGGAAAGACTCTATATATACAGCACTGGGAAAAAAATGAGACAACTTAAAAATAATGAGTTTCTTTGATTTTACCAAATGGAAAACCTCTGGAATATAATCAAGAGGAAGATGGATGATCACAACCATGAAACCAAGCTGAACTGCTTGAATTTTTGCACCAGGAGTAAAGGCATAAAGATATCCAAAAGCAGTGTGTAAGACTGCTGGAGGAGAACATGATGCCAAGATGCATGAAAACTGTGATTAAAAACCAGAGTTATTCCACCAAATATTGATTTCTGAATATGAACTTGTTTTCTTTGCGTTATTTGTGGTCTGAAAGCTCTGCATCTTTTTTTGTTATTTCACAATTTCTCATTTTCTGCAAATAAATAAATTATCTAAATGACAATATTTTTATTTGGAATTTGGGAGAAATGTTGTCTGTAGTTTATAGAATAAAACAACAATGTTCATTTTACTCAAACATAAACCTATAAATAGCAAAATCAGATAAACTGATTCAGAAGCTGAAGCGGGTCTCTTAATGAAGAAACACCTGTGCAAAAATGGACAAGGCTGACGGTCAGTATTGGATGTTGGTGATCTTCAGGCCGTCTGAGGGCACTGCATTAAAACCAGGCTGCACTGATTCTGTACTGGAAATCACTGCATGAGCTTTCAGGAACACTTCCAGAAATCACTGTCTGTATACAGGGATCTGCTGGCACACTGCACGAGGTGGGTGCACCACTGTACACTGACCCCCACTGGATTCAATTGGTTTGCCGCTGCTGTGGAGCAGAGCAGGAAGTGCTGCGTTTCCTCGCCCAACGCTCAGGGAACTCACGCAACCAGGGGAAAATACAGACGAGCAATAGATATTAATGATTAGTGAATATCCTGAGCTGTACAACACTTCCTTTCACACATATAGAGAAAGGAGGAAGGAGGAAGACCAGAATCAGAGCTTTAATCTGATGTTGAGAGACAGATACAGGTCTACAGATGATACAGCCAACTCAAAACTCCAAAACACTGGTCGCAGACGTGATGAGTTTTAGAAAAGAAGCCATATGTCAACTCCACCTAGATACACCATCGTCTTCTATGGGCCAAAGCTGGTTTATAATGTAAAATTTTGATTTTTTTTTTTTTTAGTTTGCCACTGTCCATTCTCAGTAATAAATAGTATTATACCTGGAGCACCTTTTGCCTAAAAGAATTGTGAGCATTCAACTTATATAGCGCCTTTCTAGAAACCCAAGGACGCTTTACAATTTACACGTTTTTACACACAAGCACATTACACATCAACACTCATCCACACACCAGTGAGAAGCGGCAGCCAATAGCGCACAGCATACTCTCAACCGGAAACCACCGTCCACCTGGAGGACTGCATCGGGCACTACAGCATTTACCCAGGACAGAGTGCCAATCCATATCTGGGCACAGTCATGCATACATTTACACACATTTTACACACACACAAACTTACATACATACCACACACACAGCGGATCAATTTGGAGTATCCAATTTTCTGGGCAATTTACAGTATTCAATTTACCTGATCTCCATGTTTTTGGACTGTGGGAGGAAACCGGAGTCCCCGGAGGAAACCCACGCAGACCCGGGGAGAACATGGAAACTCCACCCAGATAGGGACTTGAACCCAAGACCCCAGTGCTGGGAGGCGAACGTGCTAACCACTAAGCCACCATGCCGCCCGAATACTGTGTAGAAGTAGAAGAACCTTAACAATTCAAAGCCTTAAAATGAATGTTGATTTAATGTCCAAATTTTCAGGTTTTTTTTTTACATCATTAACATTAAAATATGTAATCCATTATAGCTTAATATTGAATCTACTGTATGATCTTTGCTATCTGAGATGGGAATGGTTTTGGTTTACATTAGTAAGAAAGCACTTTTCACTTAAGAGCTGATGAGGATCACATAACACACTCCACACTGAAGAACACACACAACAGATATTACCCATTTAGCCGTATAGCATCAGCCGGAGGATCACAGGAGGAGTCAGCTGACGTATCCCTGTATCCATTAAAGGCTCAGTAATGAATACTGGCTCAATCACGCCGCTATCAGCTTAGAGACGTTTCACAGAGGGAGAATATCTGATTCCTGAGCCGCCAGGTGATTTATCACTAATGCCAATGGGTGTGTAACCAAGTAGCGCTGATCCACTGCTTTTAATGCAAAAATAAATAAATAAATGAAAAATAGATGAGAGCTGGCTGGGACCGTTCACTGACAATGCAGAGGCAATACATCAGTCTAAGACACAGGACGGCATGGAGCATTAAGAGCACGCCAAATTACGGCCTTAGACTACTTAAAGGCCTTATAAATATGGAAGACACTTCATTACAGGTGCTTAAGCATAATATTTCCATGTATTAGATGGTGACCCAATGTCTTACCTTTCAATTAATACTAATTCATGTTCTAAAACACTGAATTCAGTATGTCCTCCTCCTCATTTTATTCATATAGAGAATAAAAGACAGATGATTTAATGATGAGAAAGTCTATTAAGTATGTATAACTGCATTAAAACACATAACAAAACCCTAACAATCTACATCCAAACAGATTACATTGGAAAGTATTGCAGTTTTCTGTCAGTATTACAGAAAGCAGCATTAATTCAGCCTTTTAGGATATTTTTTTTACATCCTTTTCACACTAAAACAGCTTAAATCTGCTTTATTTAGACTTTTACTTGATTTACAATAGAGAAAAAAGAATTCTCCTGAAAAAGAAATGGTTGATATTCGATCATGCAGCTTGCCATCAGCTGCCAGAGCCCTGAGAGAGCACAATTGGTCTTGCTCTCTCTGGGTGGGTACAGTAGATGGTGCTCTTTTCCCTCATCACTTCAAAGGGTGATGTTGATCAGCACAAGGCGTCTGTGAGCTGATGTATCTGAACCGAGTCGCTGCGCTTTTCTCCGAGTGTTAGTGCTGTGATGCTACTCAGCAATGATGCATCAGCAGCAGTTGGAAAAGAGGCGGAGTCTGACTTCACATGTATTGGAGGAGGCATGTGCTAGTCTTCACCTTCCTTGTGTTGGGGCATTACTAGTGATGGGGCTATACATCTGACCAGCAGCAGAATGGGTGGGACAATTGGCCAGATAAATTAAAATGGTCCTTGAAAGAAGAACTCTGGTGTTAAATGGACTTTTGTTGTATTAAAACATGTTAAAAAGTACTTACCTTTAATGAATAGCACACCTCCGTTTTCCCACAGCGTTCAGAGATCCAGAAATTTTAACAGTTTGTCCAAACACCCTTCAGACTGGATGACACGGTGCATAATTTGCCCCTATAAATCACCTTTTCCACTGTTATCTAGCTTAAAATAGCTCCACACCTCCTTGCTAGAATCTGGAGAGCCCTGACATTTAAAACAAGGCATTAATAACTTAAAAAGTGCACAAGAAGCTTATTAAAAAACACTGTTTACATCCCATAAAGCTAGTTTCAGCTCCAAGCGCCGCTTTCACTGTACTGATAATGACAGACATATATACACATAGCCTTCCTCCTGGCGCCAGGTGCTATGCTATGCAGAATCTATGTATATATATGTCTATGTAATTATCAGTTCAGTAACTGCGGCGCTCGGAGCTGAAGCTAGCATTATAGGATGTAAACAGTGTTTTTTAATAAGGTTCTTGTGTACTTTTTAACTTATTAATGCCTCGTTTTAAATGTCAGGGCTTTTTAGGGATTCTAGCAAGAAGGTGTGGAGCTACTCAGTCTGAAGGGTGTTTGGACAAACTGTTAAAATGGATCTCTGGATCTCAGAAAGCTGTGGGAGAACAGAGGTGTGCTATTCATCAAAGGTAAGTATTTTTTATCATGTTTTACTACAACAAAAGTCCATTTTACATCAGAGTTCTCCTTTAAGGTCTTTAAAAAAAGAATAAAAAGTAAACTGTGGAAATTTTGTTATAGCAGATTATTAAGGAAAGCCATAGCACAGCTCTTCCTTCCTCAGTGTCTGCTCCCAATGGTTTAGCACGAGGTAGCTCATTAAATGCAGTGATGACTCTATCTGCTCCTATAATGGACAATGGAAATGAGGGCATTTTATAGGACAATTACACCCTATGGTCCACAGTCTGCTCCCTCATAATGTTCTTCTATAGTGAAATGATAAGCTCCTCCACACACTGCTAAACAGGCGCAGGAGTGCTTTCATGGAAACCGGGATGAATGAACTCGTGGCTTTTATGGTTCCCTCAGTCTGAAGATCTAAGCATGATTGAACCTTTTGTCTGAGGTTCTGGAGTGCAGGGTGCTTAAAGTCCCGACTTCATTCTTCAAACCACTAAAGGCTTCTCTTTGTGGAGAGAGGACCAGTGTCTCTACACACAGTTCTACAGGAAACTCATCAAAGCTTTTCTATGAAAACCTTATTAAAGCAAATTGTTAAGACAAACACTATGAATATGTAGAAGATTTTGGCAGAATATATTACACACTATTTTTCTTGCTACCTGCACCTGTCTATACTTATTAACTGGTTAACAAAGCAGTCAATTTTAGAAGGATAAAAATGTATTTCAATATAAAGTTAAGAGAAAAAATGTTTGGAATTTTTTTGCTGCTAGGCTTCTCTTACAGTTGTGGAGTGTCAGTATAAGCTGGCCTGACTTTATACTGTAGAAACAATAAAAACAAAAAAAAAGTATCTCCAAAACAGTAACTTTGACAGGAGAAGGCAAACATTCTCTAAACCTTGAATGAAAGTTAATGAGAAATAGGAGGTTTCCATTACATTTTAGAGTAATTCAATTATATATATATTTATACAAAGTTATTTACACAGTGTAATAACAGTGTTCAAATCATTAAGAAATCTCAAAAACAGACAAAACAGATATACAAGGTTTTTACTGAACAGCAGCGACATACTGTACACTCATAGTCTCCCGATCAAGATGATGTTAGTGATGCGTCGTTCCTGTAAACAAACATGGCGGAGTTGTGCCAAATTCAGCACCCCGCCAGGAAAAGCACCCCCTCTTGGAAGAGTGCGCTATGTTGTTATGTAAGTAACCGTGACTGAGATAACCATGACTTTTGGCACATATTTCTAAGTATGTTAAAGCGAATTATCTCCGAGAGAGGGCGCGTTTCATGGCAGGGATGCTTAATTTGGCACAACACCGGCAAGCCCACTGAGCAGTGAGTAATGGCATAAGCATGCTCGGGCACGGATTGTTTAAAAGCAGTGTGAGTGCAGGCCAGTGGGGGCGTCTGTATTCAACCAAACCATGCCTAGTGTGAGTACACCCTTAAACAGGGTAGTGGTCAGCGCCAAGATCTACAATTAGTTGTTACACATCACATGTCAGAAAGACGTACAATGCCAGATCCCCTTTGGTCTCATTACAGGCACTTTCATCGGCATGGCCAGACACATCACCTGGCCTATACCTAACTTAAAATGATCCACACCTACTGCAGAATCTGTGGCAACTGTGTAAAAATACGAGCTGCACTGGATGAATTATAACAGGATACCATAGGAACCTGTACAACTCCATGCTGAGACATCTGGCACGATGCGTTACACACTACTACTGTATATGTGTAGCTCAATAAATATGACCAAGTGTTTCACATACCTTTCTGATACTGCAATCTGAAGCTTCCTAGCGCACAGCGTACTCTCAACACTACAGCATTTACACAGGACAGAGTGCCAATCCACACCTGGGCACAGTTATGCATACATTTACACAGATAGGGACTTGAACCCAAGACCCCAATGCCACCGTAAATGTGTAATAAAGGTTTCAAAAATGTAGAATTTTCTGAAAGGAAGGTTGTGTTCTCTCTTCCCGACCTTATAAATCAAGCCCTGCTTATTTTACATTTACATTTGTACTTTTTTTATTACTCGCTATGTTATACTGTTTTATCTCTTCTGAACTCTTTCGCTGCCCTCACAACGCTCTGGCTTTGTTTCTCTATTGGCTATTCTGATGGCAAAGACAAACACTTGAACAGGAGGATTTATTCAGATTAGGCTTTAATCAATATTAGCATGCAGAATACACTCGCTATAAACCAGTTGCTTGTCTTGGCCAACGCAGCAGCAGCGCAGTAATCCCAGTAACACAGCAGCACAGCCTCCCGAGCATCAATCAGCAGCCTGTACACTCATTATCCCCTGTAGGCGGATCATCAATAAATTAGCCATGCAACGAGCCAATCAATTTCCCTGATGGAGAGTCACCCCTAACCGTCAAGGAGAGCAATGGGGAGAAGCGGCGCCACCTGGCCCTGCTGCCGGAACCGCGGCCAGCTCCGGCCCACTGCTGCTAATACAGTCACTACCTGCCTGACAGGAGCCCAGCTTTTATACATCACCTGTAAATTATGTGCATCCCGAATCACCCCATTGATTAGGAGCACAGGAGGTTGCCAGGTAATCTGAATAGATGTATATCCAAAGTCCTTTCTCTATGATTCTATTCATGTACCTAATCAGGGGAAGGGAAAAGGCCTGGACCGGGTTGCATCGGGGCGGCTCTGGCTTAAATCCAGACACGATAAAATGTGCTGCAAATGCAAACACCCCAGTTGCTGAGTGTACTATGGGAAATGGCCTGCTCCATTTTTCCTTTTGGTAAATTTCTGTTTTCTGAGTATAAACCACATCCAGTAGATGATGCCACACGTGTCGAGCTCGGGCCAATTCTTCATGCTACCTGAATTTGTATACAGTTTATTTAGGGAGGTTTAGTTGGGTTAGATTAACACTGTGTTAAAAAGAATATATATTACTGTGAGGTGAATGCTACAAATCCAGATAACCTGCCATTTGACACAAAGAAAAAAAAAAGCTAATTTGACCCAAAGAAACAACACATGTCTAAACCCAATCAGAGCAAATACCCTGATAAAAAAACTGCAGAAATCAAAACTAGAACTAGGGATTTGTTTAATAGTGAAAGTAAGAGCATTTCCACAGACACAATGTAAAAGGAACTCAAGTGATAGAGACTAATCAGCTGTGTAACTTAAGAAAAACACTTATTAGTTAGGATAAAACATAAACGGCTTCAGTTTGTTAAAGAGTGTAAAGATCAGACTCTGGATCAATGGAAGAAGGTAATTTAAAGGTCTAATGAGTCCAGATTTACCCTGTTCCAGAAGGAGCATCAGGGTAAGAAGAGAGGTGGCTGAAGTGATGCTGCCTCTATGGGGGCGGGGCTATGATATAAAGTTGCTGCTGTTTTTTCAGGTTTAGGTTCAGCAACAGTATGTGCTGAAAGAATGAGGTCAGCTGACTACCTGAATATACTGAATATAGACCAGGTTATTCCATCAATGGATTTTTTATTCCCTGATGATCACGGACATTTTCCAAGATAACAATGTCAGGATTCATAGGGCTGGAATTGTGAAAGAGTGATTCAGGGAGCATGAGATCATCATTTTTCCAACTCAACCAAGTGGTCACACACACTTTATCTTATTTATGTTAATACCTTTTTGATTTAACTATAATAACATATTAAATTAATAAACTGACTTTCTATATTATTTTATTACGTAAGTTAAAAAGTAATTGTCACTGCTGTTCGTTCTTTCTATGTGTTGTAAGTGATTATTAATGTGTTTAAAGTATTTAAAACTTAATTTATAACCATAACTAAACTCCTTTATAGATTATTTATAAACCGTTTAAAAAAGGAGCCTTAATTCAAAGTCTGCTTTAATTTTTATGTCTGCATTACAGCAGTACAACACATTTTTATCACAGCTTTAAGACAATCAAAACTACACAGTTAACGTTGTACACTATATATTCAATAAGCAAAATAAGATGGAACAGCTGAAGATTGTAAAGCTTTGTAAAGTTTTATTATGACAATTTCACCACAAAAAAGATCTACCATATGGTTATAATGTGTGTTAAAGGGTTAGGCCTTTGTTAAGCTGTGCACTGCTCTCTCTCTCTCTCTCTCTTAGCCGTTGATCTCCTGTAATATAAATAAAATAAATTAAAGTATCAGTGTAAAACAGCAGCTATTCAAGCTACAGTAATAATTCAACCCCCCCGCCCCTCAATTCGGACTAAGGGACTGGACTGGAAGCCAATTAAGGTCACTTAGAGCCAGTATGTAACCCTAGAGCCGTTCAGAGCCACCTGTGGAGAGGTCTGTCTGCGGGTTCAGAGTGGGCGGGGCTACAGGTCAGGACTCCAGGGTGTGGTAGAGAGGAGTGCGGGAAGCGGCTGGAGCTGTGGGTGAGGAGGTGGAAGGGGGCGGTGTTTCCAGTAAGGGTAGAGGCAGAGTTCTGGTAAGGACACGATAGCATCGTTCAGGCCGTAGACGGGCAGAGTGCTGGAGCATCAGACGGAGGCATTAGGTTACTCACTTACTCGAGCCATTGCTCATCTCCACCGGCCTTTATCACTGCCAGACAAATGGACTACTACAGGCAGACGGACACCTGATCTGAACACAGCAGATCCTCCAGGCTCTGATTTGACCACACGATATGGATGAAATAGTACAAAAAATGATATTATATTGCTGTACTTTGTTGGGTTAATGCAGTTTATGCACTTGTGGTGACAAAGAAAGAATAGCCTGCACTATTTAACCTGATCAAAATAATCTACCACAGGTTCACTTACTGTATACCATACTGAGATTAGTCACATTACTCAAAAAAACATTGTGGTTGGATATACAATACTGTGCAAAAGTTTTGACACCTAAGCACATTACACTAATTCATTTATCCTAGCAATACAAGAATATAATTTAAACAGATGCAAATAAACATAAATACAGCAAAAAGTAACAAGAATTCCTCATTTTGAGGCAAGTAAGTTGTATCCTGAGCCAAGCTGTAGAACAAAGTGTAGGTCCAGGTTTCTCCTGGATGCTCCTCAGCCAGCATGTGCATGTTCAGTTCGGTCAACAGCTCACCTGATTTACCAAATTTACCAATTTACCATGCAGTTTTTCATTTCTCCAGGATGCCCTTAGCCAGCATGTGTATATGTTCAGTTCCATCAGCAGCTCACCTGAATTAACATCAGTAAGATTTGATTTACCAAACCAGGTGTTGATTAATTTGATGAGAACTAGAAATAACTCTATTAAACTCAGATGAGGAGAGATTAGGTGATGTTTTAAGGAAGACAGGGCTGTAAAAGCTCTGCTTTTAGTAAAATTGCTGTTTGTATTTATTGTAATGCTGTAATGTGTTTTACTGAGCTAATAAACACTTACTTCTTTACTGAAATTCCCACAGGTTTCTAAATCATTTGCACAATACTGTATAACGTTTTTCATTGTGTTTCAGTGTTACAAATCAAGACCAGAGGCTTGTTGCACTATATCAAAACTACACTGTATCTGTAGCCAAGCCTCCTAACGAATGCTGCTGTCAAATCATGAGAGAAATATTATACTTACAAGATGATGCACAAGAATCACTAACTAGTACAAACACATTTACTTATAGGAAAATGGGGGTTTATCAGTAAGCCCTGATGGGTTGGGGTGTGTCAATATAAAAAAGCTGATTTAAGAGCAACTAGGGCTAGGCAATATGTCCTTAAATTAACATTGTGATATTTCAGGATATTTTTGTGATAAAAAATATTCTTGGCAATATGACAAAACATTAAATCAATTTCAAGAATATAATACTGCACTAAAATAAATATTATTATATATTTGTTTTGTATAAATATAAGTTTCATATATATATATAGTAAAAGCAAATAAATCAGTAAATGTTTGTCTACTACATAAACAGTAATTTACCAAGATCATGATCGTGTATAAAACAATAACAGTGTAACAAAAGAAAAACAAAAATAGTAAAAATAAATCATATAATCAACAAAAATCTACCACAAAACATGCAGTATATTTAGTGTATGTAAACTGCAAAAAAATAAACATTTAAAACATTAGTTTTAAAGTAAATACAAACTATACTGATTTTTTTTACATTTCTGTTTTAGTGTCAGAATGTTTGGCAGTATTAATGTGTAAGATACCCAATAAGATGGCACATCTTTAACTAAGCAACAGAATCCTATTTTTAATAGTTTACTCTCAACCAAACCTGAAATAAACAGATCAGTATACTCTACTGCAAAATTGCCCAACTAAAATTGCAACTGAAGTAATTGCTCTTATGTTGCTCTTTAGTTTGTCTTGATTGCAGAAACTGTGAATATATTTACAGAAGTGAACGATAACAATATTTTGTATATTTTTTTCCAGGTTTTTTTCAACATGATAACGACCACAAAACCCACCTCTAAGATGATAACTGCCTTGCTGAGGAGGCATAAGGTAACGGTGATGAACTGGACAAGAATGTCTCCAGAACTAAACCCAGTTGAGCACCTGTGGGGCATCCTCAAGTGGGAGGGGCTGATGCTGTGATGTCATCATGGAGGCTGCATATAGGCTGCATAGCTTGTTTTTGTTTTTTATTCAGATAAAACAATAATAAAAATAATGAAGTTCCTTTAGCTTTATTGTGTACATAAATAAGGTTGATTCACGCTGATTTACTATTTAATGTAATTTAATAGTTTTACCTGTTTGTTTTTTTAACTTGGTTACAGAGCTTTTAATAGATTTATGAAGGAAATAAATGAAGATTTAGACATGCAATCACTGAGATGAGCTGATAAGCACGAGTCCCAGTGTTTATTGCCAACATTATCTTAGCATCTCTCAGTTTGTCTGATTCTCTGTGTCTCTGACAAGAAATAAATCATGTTGACTTGTTTTGTGTCAAATCGCTCTTTGTACAACTTGAATGGATCAAATTGCACACTGCATTTGTCTAAGATTAGAGAGGCTTTTGAACCCTGTTCTCCAGCGCATATAAAACAAATAACTTAATGACTGTGGCACTTCTAATGCGCCCTTGCACACACACTTGTGACCATGCTTTGTCATTATTTACCAGCATGTAGAAAGCTGCGAATGTGATCACTGTTCTCGCTGTGTTAAATGTGTGAGACTGTAATGAATAGCTGTCATAACATTCGACCTGTGTTGTGATAAAGAGCAGCCTGGGGAATTCATTAAATAAATAAATAAATAAATATAATTATATTTATCTTTTTTTCAGGCTTGCATAGAAGCTTTTTTAAGGGAATGCTGGCAGCTTTTTAACAGCTTTTCAGACAGCTATAAAATAAAAGACGGCACTAGTGCTGATTGGGAGATTGTTGGTTCGAGTCCCAGTCATGCAGCTTGCCGTCAGCTGCAGGAGCCCTGAGAGAGCACAATTGGCGCCTTGTTCTTTCTGGGTGGGTACAGTAGATGGCGCTCTTTCCCTTCATCACTCTAAAGCTTGATGTCGATCAGCACAAGGCTGCATCTGTGAGCTGCTGTATTGGAACCGAGTCGCTGCTTTTTCCTCCGAGCGTGACGCTATGCTACTTGGCAAAACTGTATCAGCAGCAGTTGGAAAAGAGGCGGAGTCTGACTTCACATGTGTCGGAGAAGACCTAGAGCACATGCTACTCTTCTTCACCCTCCTTGTGTTGCGGAATCACCAGTGATGGGGGATAAACAGCTGAGTAGCAGCTGAATGGATGGGAAAAATAAATAAATGAATAAATAAAAGACCAAAAAAATTTACCTGCTGCACATCCAGTCAGAGACAGACAGTTTTAATAATAATTTATCTTTTCTCATATCGACATCACAATATCCTGCAGCTTTGTCACATTTCATGTCTACGCAGTGCAGCCCTAGCGAAAATATGTAATATATCCCCATAGATTTAATTGATTTCCATTTCTGGAGCCAATTAGGGCCAAGGTCAGGCCCCAAGCTATAGGACTGGAGCTCTGTGGGGATCAAGCAACCTATCCTGGAGATGGAGGAGGTAAAAACACACACTCCCGTAAAGATTAAGATCCCAGATCTTTTACACATTAATGTGGAGCCACAGTATCTCAGGATCAGTATTGATTTCAGGTTGTGCTGAATCTCTAGGTCAACCCATCCAGTCCATATAAAGACTCTCCAGCACAGAGACTCTGCGCGCTGTGGTACGACTGTGAGTGGGCGATAAAACACCATCCATGTTTTTCCTCCAGCACCGCAGGTCCAGATGCAGAGGTGAGAGGACACACGCCGGCAGGTGAGGCAGGGCAGTGGGAGCTGAAGAAGGGGCGGGGCTCAGACAGCACGACTGTTCAGAAAACGTGCCAGAACTCTCGGAGCGAGCCTCGCTCTCAAACGGGCCTTTGAACCCCAAATCAAAGGCAGCCAGAGTCAAGTGATGGCAGCGTACCAGCGGCATGAAACGCGCATTAAAACCCACCAGAGTTACCAACGCGCAGCCACGCAGCCTTCACAACACTCCACACAAACACAAGGAGACTGGGGTCATACACCGATCAGCCATAACATTAACACCAACACCATAACCTTCGTTTCTACAGCATCTGATAAGCTTCACTGTGAGCATATAGATCATTTTGTAGTTACATTATAATAATTACAGACTGCACTCCTGTATCTGTTTCTCTTTTTTATATAATATAAAGAATTATCTCTAATTCTTTCCCATTTTTTCCCCAATTTACACGGCCAATTACCCAACCCACTCACTAGGACTCCCCCTATCACTAGTAATGCCCCAACACACCAGGAGGGTGAAGACTAGCACATGCTTCCTCCGATACATGTGAAGTCAGCCACCGCTTCTTTTCGAGCTGCTGCTGATGCAGCATTGCTGTGCATCATCACAGTGCGCTTGGAGGACAGCACAGTGGCTCGGTTCAGATACATCAGCTCACAGACGCCCTGTGCTGCAGTCATCACCCTAGGAGTGATGTGGGGAGAGAGCGCCATCTACCCACCCGGAGGGAGCAGGACCAATTGTGCTCCCTCTGAGTGCCAGCAGCTTGATGGTAAACATCAGCACACATTTTCCATGGTCTGTGTAAAAGCAGCTTCACAATGCAAAAATGTACATGCTGGTCTGGAACACAGGACTTTCTTGTTGTATTTACTTTCTGGCCCTGACCAAAAAATCAAGAGCTCTTTGAAAAAAAGTGACTTGAGTAGAAGTTGATGAGTTCTTTAAGCTGCAGTATTCAACATTTTTGTACTTAAGTATTGCAAGTAGTTTATTGTAAAATGTAGTAGTGAAGTACTGAAAGTAAAAAATACAGTACTGTATTTTGTAGTTATTACAGAAAGCAGTGGAAAGTTCTTTACACTGAACTGTAACCCAAACTCTAATCCTAATATTTAGGGTTAGATTTAAGGTTTGAGTTTCGCGTCAGGTTTTAGGGTTAATTTTTGGCTCAGGGGTAAGTTCTATAGAGAATTATTCACGTTCAACTAAGAGTTAATGTCACATCTGGTGCTGAAAGCGCTCCTGTTCCTCTCACACTCAGCGCTAACGGAGGTTCTCAGCCTAACAACTACACTACCCAGAACGCACCACCCGCTGACATCACACCTACACACGATCATGTGACACATCACCTGCCTCCTCCAGGAAGTCCGGAATACTGATTACTTGCACTATAAAAGAGCACACCACGGACACACGCGTATTGTTAGTTCTACCTCTTTACAAAGCGTTCTATCTCTAGTCTCTGTTATTTCGTGTATGACCTTGATTTTTGTTTTCTCGACGCTGATTTCTGCCTGTTCCTCTGATATTGGATTTACCGTGTTTGACCTGGACTGTTTAATGTTTTTGCCTACTGGATTATCTCTGCTGCTGGATTCCCTGTGTATGATTCTCTGGACTGTCCCTGTTTATGGTATGCTTTTGTCTACGTGGTTCCTGTTTGCTGTGATTACCCTTTTTCCTGTCCTGTCCTAACTATGAGAGTTAAGTTGCATTTAAGTTGCATGAGTTTCAGTTGAATGTCAGCTGAGTATCTATGAGTATCTATAATGAACTATCCAAATAAAGTGATGCCAAAAACTTTTTCATACAAATTCAGAAAATGTTCATACTTAAAACACAAATACAAACACAACTAAACACATATCCTCGCGCATACCACAGATAATCACACTGCTCGACAGATACTCCACATAATCAAAAGGACGAGGAACATTTTTCACTCAACATCCGAGTCCCTCACATACAAAACATTCCCGTGAATGTGTCCCACATCTCACGCCGAATGCCAGCAATGAATACGTGACACCCCTGCAATTTATGGAATTCAGCTGCATGTGTGCGTTTCAATAAGGAGCATCACCGTGTCTCTGAAAGGAGCGTACTGTATATAGAACATTCCAAAAAAGAAAAAGAAATGCAGGAGCCGGAGCCACTGTGCATGACCAGGAAACAGAGCTATAGACGGAAATTAAACGAGAAAAGCGTAAGAAAGAAAAAAGCAGAAGACATTCAGACGCAGACGCCCACTCTCAATCTAGATCCCGCTCTCTCGGCCGTCTCTCTGAGGATGCAATGTGGCTTAAAATAAACAGAACCCACACCTCTCCCAGACCCGTTTCATCCGTGTGCCCGACTTTCCTAAAGATCACACCCCTCCGTCCAATTATCCCCTCTGCCTGCTCTCCATTCCAGCCCTGATCTGGGAACGTACGCGTGCATGTTCACGGCTGGATACACATTAATAGAAGGCTCTAACACGAGTGATGGAGTGATGGAGTGATGAAGTGATGAAGCGATAATGAATGAAAACTTCCTCTCTTTTGAAGTGGCTCTTTAAAGGCGGATAAAAGAGTGCGGCGCTGAATTTGAAAGTGGAGCGGCGAGGGGATACAGGCAGGTTTTGAAGTCCTCGTGCCAGATGTGAAGCTCACAGAGCGAGAGCTATAGCTTAAGAGCAAAAGAGAAAGAGGGAGGAAGCGAGAGAGATAGAGAGGAAAAAGATGAGAGAGGAAGGCAAACTGTGGGTGAGAGATGTGCTGGAGGCATCAAAAGTGAATGTGGACATGGAGAGCTGAGAGTCTTTGTCCACGTTCTTCATCTTCCCCATCCGAGCTTCTCCTGCTCCTCAGCAGCGCTGCTTTCATGATGGAGCTCTTCATCATGTTCCTGTTAGAATGAGCTCATTTACTATTCACTCTTACAGCCGTCCACTTTCACCCGCTGCATTTCTCAGCCTAATCTCTACCTGTCAGTCCTGTAGCATTACTCTGATTGGTTCTGACAGTAATTCTGAATGATCGTATATGTTAATTGGCTGTGTGCTGCAGATACAGCAGACACAGATTAGATGGGAAGCTGGAGTATGCCTTTAACCAGGCGTATGAAACCTACTAGTTTCTCATTTCTCTCTTTATAAGTGTGTTTAAGAAGGAAATCTATACATTAAACATTAAGGTTACAGTTAAAAATGTAGTTTTTTTTCTGAAAAGCTCAGTCTGATTCTACTAACACTGACCAGCCACATTTAATCTACAGGTGCAAAACACTGCGCTGACTTTAGACTGGATAATAAAACACAGTGGATCAACACCAGCAGATGACATGTCTCTCCAAACCATCACTGATCATCAGTAAATTTTACATTAATTTTTCATTTGTGAATCAAGGGAGCAGAGTCTGGAGGAAGAGTGGAGAGACACACAGTCCAAACTGCTCGAGGTCTAGTGTGAAGTTTCCACCAATCAGTGATGGTTTGGAGAGACATGTCATCTGCTGGTGTTGATCCACTGTGTTTTATTATGAAGTCTAAAGTCAGTGCAGTTTTGTTTTCCTGCAAATTCTTACAGCACTTCATGCTTCCCTCTGCTACTGTTTTCCAGCAGGACTTGGCACACTGCCAAAAGTGAGACGTTGATTCTTGGGTTTTCATTGGCTGTAAGCCATAATCATCAACAATAAAAGAAAATAAATAAATGTTTGAAATAGATTACTCTGTGTAGTGCTGGGCGATTATGTCCTAAAAAAATCAGTCTTCGATTTTGTTACTAAAAAAAATCTGATTTTCGATTATAATCAATCAATATCCCCCCCTTCTAAAAATCAAACTACAGATGACAAAGATGTTCAGATGGTTTGGGTTGAGTCTGTCACAGTTTAGCCCATGTCTGTCTCCCTCATTTGGTCTCTTGTGCTCCTGCCCCTCTGTTTACCTGTCATGTGTTCCCTGCCATGTGCTTGTGTTGTGTTTCTGTACCTGTTTCCGCCCTAGCCCCGCCCTAGTCCCGCCCTAACCATTAGTGTTCTCACCTGTGTCTTGTTTGTAACCCTGCCCCCTCGTTATCCAAGCCCAGGTGTTCCTCACTCTCCTCATGTATTTAAGCCCCTCTGTTTGAGCGTTCAGTGTTGAGTCTTTTGTATCCTTAGTATCTTTGTATCCTTAGTATCTTTGTATCCTTAGTATCTTTGTATCCGTTGTATCTTTGTATCCTTGTCCTCTGTATGTAAGTGTTCCAAGTTTGTTCAGGTTGTAATCTTTGTGTTCTCAGGTTATTTTATGTTTAGAGTTATATTTAGAGTTTCATGTTTCCTCAGTTTTTCTAGTCTTTGTCTTAGTTAGATTTATATCCTTATCTTGTTTTTTTGAGTTATTGCGTTACCCGTGTTTTGTTTTCTGTTTTTATAATCTAGTTTGTTTAAATAAAATATATTGTGCACTTACGTCCATCCCTCCATCCTCATTCGTGACATAAGACTCAACCTAAATATGGACGTAGCACAGTGGCATGCTACTCGGAAGGCGGACCTTGAATTTCTCCGGCTCCTCGCCGAGCAAATCCGAGGAGATATTCCGCTCCCAGCGCCTTTCCTCGGGTTGGAACCCTCCGAGCCTGCCCAAGCTGCACCCGCCGCTGCCCCAGCTCTGCAGCCAGCTCCAGCAGCACCCGCTGCCCGAGCTCTACAGCCGGCTCCAGCTCAAGCACCTGCAGCTTCCACTGCTCCAGCCTCAGCTCCAGCTCCAGCTCCAGCAGCTCCCGCTACTCCAGCCTCAGCTCCAGCTCCAGCAGCTCCCGCTGCTCCAGCCTCAGCTCCAGCTCCAGCAGCTTCCGCTGCTCCAGCCTCAGCTCCAGCTCAAGCACCAGCAGCTTCCGCTGCTCCAGCCTCAGCTCCAGCTCAAGCACCAGCAGCTTCCGCTGCTCCAGCCTCAGCTCCAGCTCCAGCACCAGCAGCTTCCGCTGCTCCAGCCTCAGCTCCAGCTCAAGCACCAGCAGCTTCCGCTGCACCAGCCTCAGCTCCAGCTCAAGCACCAGCAGCTTCCGCTGCTCCAGCCTCAGCTCCAGCTCAAGCACCAGCAGCTTCCGCTGCTCCAGCTCCAGCTCAAGCACCAGCAGCTTCCGCTGCTCCAGCCTCAGCTCCAGCTCAAGCACCAGCAGCTTCCGCTGCTCCAGCCTCAGCTCCAGCTCAAGCACCAGCAGCTTCCGCTGCTCCAGCCTCAGCTCCAGCTCAAGCACCAGCAGCTTCCGCTGCTCCAGCCTCAGCTCCAGCTCAAGCACCAGCAGCTTCCGCTGCTCCAGCCTCAGCTCCAGCTCAAGCACCAGCAGCTTCCGCTGCTCCAGCCTCAGCTCCAGCTCAAGCACCAGCAGCTTCCGCTGCTCCAGCCTCAGCTCCAGCTCAAGCACCAGCAGCTTCCGCTGCTCCAGCCTCAGCTCCAGCTCAAGCACCAGCAGCTTCTGCTGCTCCAGCCTCAGCTCCAGCACCTGCTGCCTCAGCTCCAGCTCCAGCACCTGCTGCCTCAGCTCCAGCTCCAGCACCTGCTGCCTCAGCTCCAGCTCCAGCACCTGCTGCCTCAGCTCCAGCTCCAGCACCTGCTGCCTCAGCTCCAGCTCCAGCACCTGCTGCCTCAGCTCCAGCTCCAGCACCTGCTGCCTCAGCTCCAGCACCTGCTGCCTCAGCTCCAGCACCTGCTGCCTCTGCTACAGAACTTGCTCCAGTGCAAGCAGTGCTTGCCACTCTTGTGGTACCCACTGACTCTGTGCCCGCGGCTCCGGCCGCCTCTGACTCTGTGCCCGCGGCTCCGGCCGCCTCTGACCCTGTGCCCGCGGCTCCGGCCGCCTCTGACCCTGTGCCCGCGGCTCCGGCCGCCTCTGACCCTGTGCCCGCGGCTCCGGCCGTCTCTGACCCTGTGCCCGCGGTTCCGGCCGCCTCTGACCCTGTGCCCACTCCCAGAACTTTGTATGCCCCCAGGCCTGCTCCCAGGTCACGGGCTCCTAGGCCCGCCCCAAGGCCCCCGGACCTCTGCCCAAGAACTGTGCCCAGGCTGGCCCCTCTAACTACCCCACAGAATTTAGCCAGTCCTGGGCATCCCCAAGTTTTGTTTGTTCCCATGTCTCTCCCTGTCCTGGTCCCAGTGTCTGTGTTTGTTCCCATTCCTGTCCCCGGTGGTTTTTCTGTTCCCATCCCTGTCACCGTATTTGTGTCAGTCCCAGTTAGTGTATTTGTCCCGGTTCCATCGCCCTGTCTTTTCCAGTCCCAGTTTGTCCAGCCCAAGTCCTCTGTCCAGTCTAAGCCCCTAGCCCAGTCTATGTTCTCCTCCACAGTCCAGTCTCTGTCCCAGTCTAACGTCCAGCCCCCTGTCCAGTCTCCGTCCCCTGTCCAGTCTTTCGTCCAGTCTCCGTCCCCTGTCCAGTCTTTGTTCATGTCCCCTGCCCTTTCTGCATCCCTGCCCAATGTACAGCCCTCTGTCCAGTCTCAGTTCTCGTCCCCTGTCCAGTCTCTGTTTTTTCCACCTCCCCAGTCTCCATTCCAGTCCCAGTATGTTTCTCCTGTCTAGTCTCCTGTCTCAGTTCCTGCCCCTGTGTTCTTTCTCTGGTCTTGTCTAGCCTTGTCTTGTTCTTCTGTTCCCTCTCTCTCGGCGCCTCTGGTAGTGGCGCCGTTGAGGGGGGGTAATGTCACAGTTTAGCCCATGTCTGTCTCCCTCATTTGGTCTCTTGTGCTCCTGCCCCTCTGTTTACCTGTCATGTGTTCCCTGCCATGTGCTTGTGTTGTGTTTCTGTACCTGTTTCCGCCCTAGCCCCGCCCTAGTCCCGCCCTAACCATTAGTGTTCTCACCTGTGTCTTGTTTGTAACCCTGCCCCCTCGTTATCCAAGCCCAGGTGTTCCTCACTCTCCTCATGTATTTAAGCCCCTCTGTTTGAGCGTTCAGTGTTGAGTCTTTTGTATCCTTAGTATCTTTGTATCCTTAGTATCTTTGTATCCTTAGTATCTTTGTATCCGTTGTATCTTTGTATCCTTGTCCTCTGTATGTAAGTGTTCCAAGTTTGTTCAGGTTGTAATCTTTGTGTTCTCAGGTTATTTTATGTTTAGAGTTATATTTAGAGTTTCATGTTTCCTCAGTTTTTCTAGTCTTTGTCTTAGTTAGATTTATATCCTTATCTTGTTTTTTTGAGTTATTGCGTTACCCGTGTTTTGTTTTCTGTTTTTATAATCTAGTTTGTTTAAATAAAATATATTGTGCACTTACGTCCATCCCTCCATCCTCATTCGTGACAGAGTCGACTCATAAAGTGAATCAATGATTCAATACAATGTGGATTTCCACAGTTATACATTAAATAAAAGAAAGAATATCATAAAGTGATGACTGCCTGCGTCAATACTGATCTTTTTACTTAATTTGCTTCAAAAACATCACAGACGTGCCTATCCACAGGGAGCTGAGAGATCTGACATGTCGCAGAGCATCAAGAAAAAGTGCCAGTGGACTTAGATCATCAGAGTTTCCTATAAAAATTTAATTACAACAAAAACAGAGAAAATATGTACAGAAAAAAACATACATACTGCAGCAAATAAGGGAAGTCTTCTCTATCAGTACAGAAGTAACTGTAAGATTTAAAGTATTGAAATGCAGCCAGGAAGATTCACCACCTACACGATCAGCACAACACCAGAATTAGAGGTTACATTCCCGCTGCCGTTATCACTCTAATTATATAACAGTCAGAGCTAAGGTGCTGCTGCTGCTGCATGCATGACTGGTGTGATATTGGATTGACACAATGTCTAGATCGGCTTTGAGCGCATCTTCATGCTGCCTCCTCGCCAATTACACGATTAGTTTCATCTTTGTCTTCCGCGTTCATGCAGCCGGTAACACCATCCAGCATCAGAAAGCGTACACACTAAGAAAAATAAGTACAGATTTGTACTTAAAAGAGTACAAAGCTTGTCGCTGGGGCTGTACCTTATAATGAGGTACAAAAAAGTACCTTTGAGTGAAAGTCCTTTTTTGTACCCATGTTTTTTATGCCAGTAAAGATTATAAAGATTATAAACATCATCATCAACTGAATATGTGTCAAGAACTTGATGATGCAAAATTGTCTGGCTTTCAAATAAAAAAATGTGCAAATAAAACATATATTATTTATTAGTACAGTGATACAGAACACTGAATGTACCTTTTGTCTGGTTTAATGGTACAAATTTGTACTTATTGCTGTTAGAAATTACTTTGTACTTCAGAGGGAACAAATCTGACCCTGTAAAGACCAGTATTGTACCTTTGAGGGTACAATTATGAAGAGTGTACCTTTGAGTACCTCTGTTTTTTAGAGTGTAGCACGACAAAGAGCCGCCGTTGATATCCAATCATTTCCCAACGACATGTTCATCACACCTCACACCTCAACCTGCAGACCAAATGCACCCGTTTTAAAGCAGTATCGGAGATACTGCTGCTCCTCCAGCAGCAGCAGCAGGGGCGGTAAACTCTCTATCTCGCCCTGTCGGAGCTGCTGGAGCGGGCAGCGGTTTTGAAAGCTCCTGTCCATTTGTACTTATCAGCTCTGATCCACGGCCCCTCCAGCTCCTCCACTCCAGAGGGAGCCAATCCCACAGCCAGGCCAGACATTAGTTCCGCAGTGTAGAGCACTGCTCAAGTACCAGAGCCCAGACAGACAGGATTCAAGCCTCACTGCCTCCTCGGCAGACCTGTCGTCTCTGTAAGCTGTGAGAGATGCGTGCCGCGTGGAGGCTGCTGCAGGTACACAGCTACAGCAGGACCTCCCAATTTTTTTAGTCCAACAAAAAGACATTTTAGCAACAAATATCAAGCAGAAGTTCCTTAAAGTGAAAACTCAGACAGGCAAACAACAAACGGGTTCCTTATCAGTCACATACTTCAAAGAAATAGGATTTACAGTGCTAATATATATATATAAACATATAATTGGGCAAAAGACTTGGACTGGGTATTGTATTAAAATGTTTAATAACAGTACTGATGCAATACTTGCATTATAAATTCGGTAACGATATCCAAAAGATACTTTTTTTCATACATTTTTCTAAATTGTTACCAAAAAATACAAAAAAAAACAATATTATGTATAATATAATTTCAACAGCTAAAATGAGTAACCTCATTCCCATACTGTCACCATAATAAAAATCCATTTTTTCTGGATCTTGTTGGAACAAACAGACAGTGAGCATGTTTCTGGTGCTTTGTTGAGAACAAAAATAATGTAATTAAACTACAAATATTTTTCCTACGCATATTGCTGTGTGCATTTCAGTTTTCAGATTTTTAAAAAAATATCAGCATTACATTGACCAAATTAAAATATATTAGTGCCGTGTTTATCCACATTTTATGCAAAGTATCGAAAACAGACACCAAATTTTTTACATTTTTTAACCATTCGGTACCCAGTAGAGCCGAGACATTTCGGTTTTTTTTTTTTTTTTTTTTTTTTTTCATTTTTGGTACAGAATTTTTACCCAGCCCTAGCAAAGACACATTTTTCCATAATATGTCATCTACTCCAAAGTTTAATACTCATATTCAAACAAATTAAATATGATTAAAATAGGGATACACTAAAATTAAACATTTGTCCAATAGCCTAATGTGTGATACAGGGTTTAAGGCAGGCTGTGTGTACCAGAGAGTATTTTTACCAAAGCCTTTAATAAAGGTCAGGAAGGTACATCACAGGCAAGCCATAATCCAGGCATACTTAATACTGTAGGTCATATACATAAGAATCAAACTGTAAAAAGTGGAAAACTCAGAAGAGCTGCAGCTGTGTCTAATTAATGGGCCTCAGGTGAGGTAAATCCTACTTGAGTCCAGCAGAGGGACATTTTTTTTTTGCAGAAATGAATAAGTTACATTGCCGAAATATATGTTTTCTTGCTTTTCAAACAAAAAGCAATTATAAAATGACGAAAAATACTTCATATTTTTTATCCTACCAACAAAGCAAACTACATTTACCTCAGCAATGCTACTCTACAGTGCTACGCATTTATTTCAGCAGTGCAGTTTTAGTCACACATTTAGCTAGCTAATTACACATTTAGCTGAGCAGTGCAATTTTAGTAAAAATAAAAATGGCTTAGTAGTGCTATTTTAATCATGAATTTACCTCAGTAGTGTTTCTTTGTGGAATTTCAACAGAGAAAGGCAGCCTTTTGGTAAGCAAAGAATTGCTATGGCTAAGGCTAATCATAACATAACAGGAAACAATGCAATATGATTTCAAGTTTTCAGTCTTTTCCTCAATGTTTTAACCTGTTAAAATACTAGGAGCTTCAGCTGCTGGCAAGACACAAAAAGTGAAGAGTGAAAAGCGAAAAGATTCAGAGAAAGTGAGGGATTGTAGGAGCTTTGCTGCGATAACAGCGTTTTTACACTAAGCACTATTGCTTTACTAATGCTAAAGCTGCCTCTCTGAAATGTTTATTTTCAGCATTACTTCGCCCACTTCCAGGCCTACTGTGCTTTCTTATCAAGCGCTGTACCAGAGGGTCTGCAGAAGCGGAGAATAATTTTCACCTAGCGGCTGGCGAGCTCTTCGCAGTCGTGAAATATTCCCCCTTCGAGTCACACTTATTTACAGGCACAACTGGAGAACTGTTTACAGTTATTTTGCCTGGATCTCGCCGGGCGGCTGCAGGGAGCTCCCATTTCCACCACGTCTGATTAAAAACGCTCAAGCTGAGCGGGCCTGTGGAACCGAGGCGAGTCTGCGGTGGGACCGAACAGCCCAAGAAACGATCATCAACTGCTGCTGCTGTGTTCACTGTGTATGTGCGTGTAAACCAGAGAGTGAGAGAGAAAGAGAGAGAGAGAGAGAGAGAGAGAGAGAAAACAGGGTAAGGATGGACCGCCCACACAGCTGTTGAATCATTAGAGTATCAGACCTCTCTGTACGCTGGTTTGTATTCCTCTCTTTAGCTTGTTAGCGCGGAGGTTAGAGTGGATGTGCCGCGTGCAGCAGTAGCACTGCGGAGCCTCTTCAGGTGTCACCTTAATCAAAGAGCAAGCCTCACGCCTCACGCCTTCCTCTCCTCCACCCTGCTCTTTCACTTCCCTCCATCAACCCTCTCTCTCTCTGTTCCTTCTCTGGTCACTAATGAAAGGCTGTGCAGCAGCTTTAACTGCAGCAGATCCTGCATTTTCCCATCCTGAATCCTCAACCTCACGTCAGTCATTCAGGAACTTTGGGAATCAAAGCATTTCAACTACACGTAACTTCTCTGCTCAAAATGTTTGCCAAGTTGTGAACACTTAACAAATGTCTGTAGTTTTCATAGCAGTACTGTTAAATAATGAACAAATTCCTACTGTAGAACACGCATAACAACAGCAGTGAGGGTCTTCCTAGATAGATAGATAGATAGATAGATAGATAGATAGATAGATAGATAGATAGATAGATAGATAGATAGATAGATAGATAGATAGATAGATAGATAGATAGATAGATAGATAGATAGATAGATAGATAGATAGATAGATAGATAGATAGATAGATAGATGGATAGATAGATAGACTTTATTGATCCCCGAGGGGAAATTCTAGACATCCAGCAGCAGGTATAATACACAAAGTTACAAAATAAAATATATAAAAAATTAAGATAAAAAAATACATATAAATATAATCAAATAGAACATAGAATGTACAATGTAAAAGTACAGTCTCTAGTGTGTGTGTTATGTAGAATGGAGGTAGAACAGTTGAACAATAGACAGTGAACAATAAACTTTATTTACAAATATAGATAGACAGACAGACAGACAGACAGACAGTCATTAATAAAAAAAAGAAACATGGAAAAGGAAAAGACAAAGTAAAAGTAAAGTAAAATTAACAAATAAGATAAGACATAACGGGAAATAAAATAACATAAAATAATAAAAATTGTAAAACTGTAAAAGAGCAAATAAAATATTAATTGGAGCTGAATCTAAACTTGGCTTAAGGTTAGAAGATTTTTTTATCATCGAGTTATCTTCACACCTTACGCCTCACTCTCCTCCGCCCTGCTCTTTCGCCTCTCTCTCTCTTTTCTCTACACTTTCTTTTTTGTTTCATCCTCTGGCCACTAATTAGGGCTTTGCTGCTTCCCCTATAGCAGACTGTGTGTTTTCCCGTCCTGCATCCTCAGCCTCTCTTCATGTATTATACATACATCACATTCCGTTTACTTGGAAAAAGCTTCCCTAGCGAAAAAAACTATACTATCCAATACAATAATGGTAACAGGAAAAGTGCAGTTGTGTTAGCAAGCAACAGTGGGCGCACTAACAGCATATATTAATCTCCCCCAGCCTCTCCAGCGCCTCCTATACGACTTAAACACCCAGCGCCCCTCATTACGCTCCCCATACGCCCCGGCCCCGAGTGCTCGCCTCAGCAGTATAGAGTGCGTGCGTTATTACGCGGACCCCTCTCAGCCAAACAAGAGCAGCACCCCTACGTTTAATCATAGCGGTGGGCAGTCAGGAGGGAAAAGGGCCTCCCTCACCTTTCCTCCTTCTCACTCCATCTTGCATTTTTTTTCCCTATCTTCATTTTCTCTCTCTCTCCCTCTCTCCCTCTTTTTCTCTCTCTTGTTCCCCAAAGTCGAGATGATGAATGGGCACAGGCTGGCATCTCCCTGCCCTCCGGCGAGAGGCTCGGGCCCTTTTCAACAGCTCTCCTGGATCAGGAGGGGAAAGCAGATTAATTAATCCAGCAGGCTGGGAGGCAGGACACAGTGGGCATAGAGCTCTCACTCTCTCTCTCTCTGTATGTGTGTGTGTGTGTGTGTGTGTGTGTGTATGAAGTGGGGGGGAACGAGGTTGATGAGCTCTTTAAATAAACGCCACAAGGGTACACACTAGAGTAGCCAGAGGCAAGGCGTACCAGACTGTCCTTGACCTCTAAGCACTCTACCTACACTCACACACACACACACACACACACACACACACTTTCTACACTCACACACACACATTAACACACCTACCTTAGACAAATCCTACCAACAGCCAGACTTGAGGGGGCGGGTGGGTAATGTGCACAGCTCTATTCTTAAACACACGGTGCGCCGCTACTCGCTGTCATCATCACTGCAGCATCCGATAGCATAGCAGCGAGGTAAACGATCCGTCTGCCCTGACCACTCTTCACTCTTCTGTCCTTCAGACCAGTGCAATATGCCCTTGCCTGCCAGATGCGCTGCAGATAACATGAGGAATTGGAAAATCGAACCAAATCCACTGTTCATAACTATCTGTAAAAATCCAGTCTAAACTTAGATTGACTCCCGTATTTCTCTTTTTATAATTCAAAGATGTAATTTTTACATCCAAAAGTTTTTACAACCAAAAGTTCAAAGCACAGTCTGAACCAATGTGTTTTCAGGTGTTTATTACATTTATTACATCACACTGCAAATTAGGTTGTTTTCACACCAACACACCAACTTGGTCCAGTTAAAACAGACTCTCAAGTTCTAACTGAGAGGCTTAAGCGCTGCCACTATGTAGCTTGCCATTGGCTACCAGAGCCCCAAAAGAGAGCACAACTGGTCTTGCTCTGTCTGGGTGGGTGGATGGCACTCTTTTCCAACATCACTCCAAAGGGTGATATCAGGAGCAGTTTAATAGGTGGTGATAGCCTATAAAAAACTATGGTTCACTTTGTCCTGAGACCACCCAAACTTTGGTCGCATGGTTTGCAGCACCTTTCACCCCTGCTATTCTGGTTTGTCCCAAACTGAAAAGTCTAGAACTTAATCCGGTAGGTGTCAAAGCGCCATTAAAGGAGAACTCCAGTGTAAAATGGATTCATGCTGAATACTTTATATTATGCTCTTTAACAAAGACAGACATATACACACATTTTTTTATCTCTGAAAGCTGTAGGAGAGTGGAGGTGGGCTATTCAACAAAGATAAGTACTTTTTATCATGTTTTAATACAACAAAAGTCCATTTTACACCGGAGTTCTCCTTTTAGTAATTTGACCAATGATCACAACTTCAGGGGACAAAAAAGAAAGAACCTTTGTCAGGATAAAAATAAAATAGAAAATACATTAAGAGACAAGCCTGGTTCTCCAGATAACTGAAGAGACAGACAGATAACTCTGTGAAGCATAAACTGTCTCAGTGCTATTTGATTATTACATAGACTCCCCTGTAGAACCCGTCCACTCAGCTTAACATAACACACCAGCACCACCACAAAGTGATACACCCCCCTCCTCCCCAACGAGGCTACAGTGTCAAACCCAAGGCGAGGCTGGAGAGTCTGCGAGTCTGAGTCGATACGGTGGAGGAGGGAACCCGCAGGAAAACGGACGGAGGGGTATTCCCATTTGTTTCCCACCCCAACAGTCGAGTCCGCTGACCCACATAGAGCAGACAGGAATAGCAACAGGGTGGAGGAAGAACAGACGGCAGAGAAGGAGTGAGTCAGAGAGAACGGGGCGGATGAGTGAAGTTTTCTTCGCCTGGAGTTTCTCCCCTGGGTATATTTCCCACATAGAGTGTCTATCATGTCTGTAGACGAGGTAAAGAGAGAGGATGCTTCAGGACACAGAAGCGAGAAGAACAGTCTGGACCAGCAGAGCTTAATAATAATAGCTGCACTACACAATAGCTGTGTGTCTGAACAGTTACTGTACAGTACTGTGGACAACCCTTCCTTTTTTTATTAATTTATTTATTTAAGTTTTCCCATTTTCTCCTAATTTAGCTAAGCCAATTGTCCCACCTATTGAGCTGCTAGTCAACAGTTTAACTCCTATCACTAGTGATGCCACAACACAAGGAGGGTGAAGACTAGCACATGCCTCCTCCGACACACGTAGCATCACAGTGCACTCGGAGGAAAGCGGTTCCGATACATCAGCTCACAGACGCCTCGTGCTGATTGACATCACCCTTTGGAGTAATGAGAGGAAAGAGCACCATCTACCCACCCAGAGAGAGCATGGGCAATTGTGCTCACTCAGGGCTTTGGCAGCTGTCTGCAAGCTGCATGACCGGGATTCGAAACAGCGATCTCACGGTCATAGTGGCTGTGTTTTAGACCCATGGACCGTGACTTATTTCTGGTATACATGTGTCTTTGTGGATCGAGAAACGTTAAATTCCTGCACAAACATCTGGCCTCTTTTCCACTCAAATTCTGAAAGTTGAGCCTTGCTATGAGCACGATGGCCAGTGTTTAACCTCATTTACAAGATAGTGCCTCACAACTTATACAGGTGTGAGTGTTCCCAAGATCAGTTTACAGTATATAGTGCTATCAAATGACTTTTTGCATGCAGTGTATGTGCTGTGTGAACTCTGAGTGCTTGTACATGCTCTGTTAGGAGTTCTAATCAGACATTTATCAGACGAGGTGTCTGGATACTTTTGACCAACATACGCAGTGTGGCCTCTGGGCGTCTGATAACTAAACACGACTGATCAGGCAGTAATTCCAATCATAATCAATCAGATGTTTACATCATCCAAATGATTTAATTACCCCAGTCACTTAACAGTTGACACACTAGCTGTCAAGCTTCAGATTTGAGCGTGCAAGCAGATTAAAGCCCAACATAGAAATGTTCTAACCCTGGTCTGGCTCAGACTCAACCTGGCACCTCAATCAGAAGACCCCCTCCAAAAAAAGAGACAACAAAACAAGCGGAATAGCTTGTAAAATGGATTTCTTTGGAGCGTGATCAGAGAAAGCCTTTCATGCCAAACGGTATGCAAAAAAAAAAATCTGTAGCCTTGATAAAAAAAAAATAATAATTCAGGAACGACACCTAACATTTAAACCTCAGACAGAAAAACACACTGCATTCATCGGCACACTGAATGATTGGATTTTCACTTTCTTTTCACAGCAGATTTTCTTTCTCTGCATTCATGTCTGTCCTAGTCTTTGGTGGGCTCGCATTGAGCCGCATCCTGAGCAGCATAAAAGCAGAGAATATTACGATGAGAGAGGAGAAAAGAAGAGATAGGTCAGTGTGTCCTTCTAAAGGAGAGACAGACCAATAATATTCCCTCTCTTTACGGTGTAACAAATGCACTTTCATAAAGCACCTTCCTGGCGCCATCAACTGTGAGAAGGAGAGAGAGACAGACAGAGAGAGACAGAGAGAGAAAGAGAGAGACAGAGAGAGGAATATATAGGTTTCAAAAGACTAGACTTACAAGCATCCAAAGCTTCTTCTCAAATAGAAGCTCCATCTTGTAGGGCAATCACATGAACACACATATATAAATATATATATATATATATATATACAGATATGGAAAAAATGTAGAGACCACTTCAGTTTCTAAATCAGTTTCTCTGATTTTGCTATTTATAGGTAAAATCAAAAGTTTTTGTATCCTGTACAAAGTTGGATAATACCATGAGATATTTATTGCAAGATTTTGCTAAATGTAAAAATGAAAGTAAAGAATCTTTTTTTTTCCTGAAATAATTCCACGTAACTGTTGGTATTAGACACTGGAAATGGAAAGAGTAGAGGAGTTTAGAGTTGAAAATTTTGATGGAAATCAGCTGCTTTGTGACTGAAACATATGCCATGGGCGGAGCTACATGTTATACTGCAACCAACCAGCAGAGGCGCTAGACCTGTGTTGGCTTTACTTTAACAGATGTGGATGGTTGTATTGGTCACTGAGGTGAAGCCTTATTAACCCCTCCTGTTGTGTTAACGTGTCAAATTGATCTGTTAAAGTTTGAAGATGTAGGTAAAGTAGTTAAAAGTATTTTTTTCAGTATGAACCTTTTTCTGCTTGTCTTGATTAGTGTAATCAACACATGAATATGAACATGAAAATGGTTCATCTCACATATTTGCAACAACCACCCCCTGCAAAAACTAAAACTAAAAGAAAGTTGTGATGTTATGTTTTAATGTTATGTAAAACGTTTGTATTTTGTATGTTGGTAAAAAAGTGAGAAATAAAAAAAAGTTTAAACATGTTTTTTTTCTAATGAAAAAAGAGTGAATTATCCTAATTGAAGCATTACCTATTAGAGGTTAGGAGCATTATTGTACTAAATATTGATATAATAATTATTAATGGAGTTAGTAATTAAATATTTACACTGCTTCAAAGCCTTTTTTTTTTGTTTCTGACAACTTTTTGATAATTAAACACTGACCAGTGTTACGAACCTGGGGGGGAGCAGGTTCATAATCCTGCTGTTTTTTTCTAGTTTTATTGTGTTGCAGGTGCGCTAAAAGACCACCAGGGGCGCTGCCTATAAAATGTATGTGTGCCAGAGGGAAGACGCAGTGTTGCCAACTTAGCGACTTTGTCGCTATATTTAGCGACTTTTCAGACCCTCCAGCGACTTTTTTTGTAAAAAAGCGACTAGCGACAAATCTAGCGAGTTTTGTCGCTCACCTCATTCATCACATAGCCTGTCACTCACCTCCTCCACAGTGTCTGCCTCTTTATAAAAAGCTAAATATCTATTGAACCATTGAACAATTTGTCTATGATAGGTTTAAAAATAAAGAAAATTTAAGAAAACGTAAAAAATAAAAATAAAATAAAATAAAACAAACAAACTAAAAAAAATAAAAAAACGTAGAATAACAGTTCCGGCTAACTGCTGCTCTTATAATATAATATAATATAATAACATTTAAGAACATGGCAAAAAATGAATTTATGTAATTCACGTAAAAATGAAGTTACTGTAAAAAAGTGACCTCCTATTTAAAAAGCAACAGAAGTTGTTCATTTGTAACATTTCTTACATATTTATGGTGTTTTTTACTCACTTTTTTCTCTCCCACAACCCTAATCCTTTACATCTTAAAAAACATGTATTATGCAAATTATGCGATGATGTCATTTAGCGACTTCTAGCGACTTTTAGGACAGCCAATAGCTACTTTCCTTACTGAGGAGTTGGCAACACTAGGAAGACAGTGAGTGCTCTTGCTTCTGACGCGTTTCTGTGTGTTCCAAGCTCCCTGACCAGACGCGTGCTTTATCTGAAGGAGCTAACTAGCTGCCTTTTATTTGTAATGATGTGATTGTGTCCAGCTCATTGGTAATACAGTGTTTATTGAGGTTATCATAATAAGGGCTATGTTTTGTATTGTTGAGTTCATTGTAGTTGATCCTGACAAATTAACATAACAGGAGGGTTTAACAGAAGCTGTAGGTCCAGATCCTGTAAGTCGATCACATAAAGCGTATAGAATATAGAATAAACTGACTTTTTATAAGCTCTATATAGAAATTCTGAAAGGGTTATCAGTAAAATAATCATGGAAAGGGTCAGGAGGCTATCACTCTGCCACAGTTCACTGCTGTCTCTTCAGCATTTCACTCTCTGCGTCCTCTCAGATATATTTACCGAACACACAGTCCCCAATTTCCTTTAAGCTGCACTACAGCGCCGGACCACACTGCCCTCAGTGATTTATCTCTCCTGACTGTGAGCGGATTTAGATCTGCGCTGCTGCTGCTGAGCTAACCTCTCCAAAAGTACAACAAATCCATCCGTCTAAAGAAAAAAAGAAGAAAAATAGAATAAAACAGCGAGGTGAGGTCTGCCAGTCTTCTGATCCGGAATAGAGACGAGCCCCGCAGCCCACATACCGCACACACACCATACACACCACACACACACACTGCAGCCTGACCCATTTCTACACAGAACTCCAGCAGAACCCGAGCAACCCATCCAGCAGAGTGTCAGAAACAGAACGCACAAAGCCATCCCACGGGTTCTCCAGGCTACTGCAGCCCAGGAAATACAATCATCTCCAGCGGCTAAATATAGAGCTAAACTACAGTGGGAACAGTCGCAATGAGCTCGCCCCAAGACCCTGCGGGTTACTCTACCGCTCTCTCTGTCTCTCTTTCTTTCTCTCTCTCCCTAACTTAATGCTCTATCCACTCGGTCACTTCTTCCTCACTATCAGCGGCCGCACACTTAACCCAGCATCCTCACCAGCAGCTCTGATGACTCCTTTCACTCCTCCCAACTTAAACAGCTTAAATATACAACAACTTCTTAAATATACAGCTCTGGAAAAAAGTTACGGATTATGTTTTCCGATGATTTTTCCAAATTGAAAACCTCTGGAATAAAATCAAGAGGAAGATGGATGATCACAAACCATCAACCAAACTGAACTGCTTGGTTTAGGAGATCATATCAGTTTTTGAATCAAAATGAGACCTTAAATAAGGTAAAGAAAACAAGTTCATATTTATAAAGTTTTAAGAGTTCAGAAATAAATATTTGGTGGAATAACCCTGGTTTTTAATCAGTTTTCCTGTTCTCCTCCACCAGTCTTACACACTGCTTTCAGATAACTTTATGCCTTTACTCCTGGTGCAAAAATCCATGGCTTGTGATTATCCATCTTCCTCTTGATTATATGTGGGCAGTGATGTGTACAATGTTAAAACAGAACAGAACAGAACAGAATAGATGTCTACATTTTTATATGTGAAGGGAATAGAAATTTGCCTTAAGACTAATATACTGTATTAAAATGATCTCCATCTCTGCTTTGATGGAAAAGTGGAAATAAAGTAGAGATAAAGGTGTAAAAAGGTATTTAATGGTGTATAAAGGTGCTGTTTTTTTAAGTTTGTGACATCAAAAAAGTGCATTAAAACAGACAGGATGTGCACGTTACTTTCTGTTAACTAAATAACTGTATAAACTGTGCTAAGAAGAATACAAACTGAACATTTCACCCTCTTTGTGTGCTTCAATTAATCAATCAATCAAACAAACACAGAAAAATAAATCTAGAACATTTTATCATTTCACGCCCCGCAGCCACCCTGCCGGTCAGCTCTGAAGTCCTTCAGTTAGGTCAGATGAGTGGATTGCAGATTACGCAGCCAACAAGGAGCACAAAGAGCCCGAGAAGTGTTTCTTCACTTCTTCTTTGTATTTATCCTTCGGAAAAGAGGGCTAATAAAATATTTATCACGCCTGGCAACTGCTGGTGTCAAGATGAATCCGTATCTGACATTAAAAGCTCAGGAAGAGGAGGAGGAAGGAGATGAAAAGAGAGAAAAGAGGAAGAGTGACGAGCATCATTGCAGTGATGATGTTAAGAAGGGCAGGGGGGGAATGGGAGGCTGAAGGAGAGAGAAGAGAGAAGCTGGAGGCGTGAAGCTGGAAGTTGAAAGATCTACAAACCATAAAATTCCAGCAGATAAAAAAGAGGAGAAGGGAAGAGTTTTAAAACAGATTAAATATGGCAGAGGTTGAAATATGAAAAATGGGAAGCATGCTGGAGACTGAGAGATAACAGCGGTCTTAAACCTTTTAAACTGCACAAAATGTTGCAAACACAACTTTGGCCAAATTCCAAAGGAGATTGTGAGATTAGGTCAGATTATCTGAGGTTCAGTAGTTGTAGGAGTAGATGAAATGTAATAAAACAGTATATATTTGTGAATGTAATGATAATATACAGATATGGAATATACCACCTCAGTTTGTGAATCAGTTTCTCTGATTTTGCTATTTATAGGTATATGTTTGAGTAAAATTAACATTGTTGTTTTATTCTATAAACTACAGACAACATTTCTTCAAAATTCCAATTATAAATATTGTCATTTAGAGCATTTATTTGCAAAAAATGAGAAATGGCTGAAATAAAAAAGAAGATGCAGAGCTTTCATCTTCAAATTCATATTTATAAAGTTTTAAAAGTTCAGAAATCAATATTTGGTGGAATAACCCTGGTTTTTAATCATGTTCTCCTCCACCAGTCTTACACACTGCTTTTGGATAACTTTATGCCTGCACTCCTGGTGCAAAAATTCAAGCAGTTCAGCTTGGTTTGATGGCTTGTGATCATCGATCTTCCTTTCGATTATATGTGTCACTACAAGAGGTGTCAGACTGTCGTATGTAATAGCTTCCTAGATCACCACACCAGCAACTGGGACAGTGTGTCGCTCCAAAGCAAGACTAAAGCCTAGCTGGTAGGCAATCAATTGAAATAACCATCTTGTTTCTGTTCATTTAATGAGACGCCCACTCTCAAATTTGGCTAACTAGCTATTTTTGAAAGCTAATGATCTCTCACCAAGAGGTACACTTCCAGAAAAAGCAGGTCTGAGAGCCTTTTAACATTATGGGCCCTATTTTAGAGATCTATAGTGGTGGGCCAAAAAAAAAGAGATCTATAGCGGACCAGTCACTGGTGTCGGCAGTGTGTCTTTGGCAATAGCGCAAAAAATACTTCATGTGTGGCGTGAAGCATGCAAAAGGCATTAACTAATTATCTTAAATAATCATGAGTGTGTTTTGGACGGAGGTGAAATAAACCAATCAGTGTGTCACTTGCCATTCTCTTTAAGAGGCAGGTGCGCTCTGACTTTGGCACGCTTGTATCTTAACAGTGCAGCGCTTTTGCGCATCTCAGCAGAGGAGACTGACCTGCTCGTTGTAAATACGGCAGCAGCTCATTTAAGAGAACAACAATGTTATTTTATTCTTTATTCTGTTCATTTTGAGTTGGGTTTTTTGCTCTGCAGCTGGGAGCACCTATAGGAATGGACTCTGATGATTGATTGTTGTTAGGGTTTAAATCATTCAGTGGAGCACTTGTGTTTTCCACCACTCAAATTGCAGACCACCAGCTATTTTAACAGTGTGGGTGCAAGGGTGCAAGACTGTTGACGGGGTGTAAGATAGGAATAAGCTTTGTGATGCATGAGACGGTGATAGAGTGTATGATAGGGCCCAATGTCTAATTAGACTTTATCTGCAATAATTTGAATATCTGCATATCGGAGACCTTTTGTTTTTAAATTCTTTTGATTGATGATGATTGCAACTGTACAGCAAACTGTTATCATAAAGCTATCAGACGCCATAATACCTGAGCAGCTGGAAGTGTCCAAGGTGCTGAAAACATCTGACAGCACTTGACTCCATCACCAGCACTTGGAGCAGAGGTCTCTCCGGGCTCGCTTTGCACGTGTGCGAGGGTCCGTGAATGTGCGTGAGGGGTGGCACTGACCTGACAATCAGAACACTCTCACTGTCTCCCCTGCCACTCACACACACGGCGGATAGCAGTGAAGTGAAACTGAAGACCCCAAGGACACCCTGGCACCTCATCTGAAGGTGTAGCCAGCGCCGCAGGCAGCAGAGCCCGTCATCCAGAGTGAGTGACAGGCCCCGGGTAAGGAGAGCCGCCGGCGTGCGAGGTGCCAAAGGTTCAGCACTCAGCAGGAGGTCAAGCAACAAAGCTGTCTGATGCTACACCTTCATGTGTGGATTGACTGCACCTTATTCTCCACAGTCGCCGTTCCAGACACAAGACACAAAGCTTGCGTCGACACGACATCGACACTTTGGAGCACATAGACTCGCCGTCACCCAGAAGCGCAGTCTGTCACAGCGAGCCATTAGTCTGCTGCTGAGGGAATCCCAGAGAGAGACTGGTTGTATATGTTCAGGCTAAGCTAACAGGCTTCCCCAGGAGGGAGGGAGGGAGGGAGGGAGGGGGGGTCTCTCGCTGTCGCTGCATGGGGTCATGTGGCCGGGAACAGATAACTCTCTCAAATGCACAGGAGGCTGATCCTGTGGGAGGTAAGCTTCCAGGGCTTTCAGCTCTGAACAGGTTGATAGGGCAGCACAGCTGGCAGGAAAGAGTTTTTAGGCTGAAAGTGGCGTTTCTGGATAAATGGGTATCACAGTTCAGAAGTTCAAATCTCAGCGGTGCTGGAGGCAGCTGTGGCCGGGAGTCCGAGTCCGAGAGTACACCACTCGTCACGCTCTCTGGGTGGGAAGGACGGCTTGTGAGCACTGTAGATTTTACAGTATGTGCTTATAGAAAAACTGGAGCTGTCTACATCATCATGCTATAGTGCAGAGCAGGGCTCAAAGTACACTGACATACCAAAAGTTTATGAACAACAGTATTTTATATACATTGATAATGAAATGTTACCTACAGAAATGGCTTGGGAATGCACTCATCTGTTTTAATTTGTGCAGTGTTACCTCGTGAGTAAGGCTAAACAATGTCACAAATATAATAGGAATGCATCATGGAATGCTTACTGTAGATTACTACCAGTCTTCCCAAGTCTTCCGGAAGACACGGGAGTCTACCGCATATCAATAACAGCTCCCTGAAGCCTGCAAGTCAGATAAAATCTCCCGTAATCTAAAACAGGCTATGCTTGCAACACAGACTTTTTTACCCAATCACCCAATGTGTGAACGAGAAGCAGAGGGAGAGAAAGGCGCTTCCCTCATGTGCATATTCATAAAGCGCATGCAAAACAGAGAGGGTTCTGATTGGCCTGTTCTCTGCAAAGAGTTTGTGAGTCAGCCAATCAGTTTTTAGGGTGGGTGGGCTGTTCTTTTTTCCCCTCCTGGACGGGATGCGTTCAGGAGCATCATGGCTCCCATTAAAACTGATTTTACCTCTGAATTCTCTAAAGTATATCCATGTCTGTTAATAGTAAAAAACATTGAAAGTCATTGAAACCCGATGTACAGTTTGTAATAATGATTTTAGCAGGCTACAGGAGCCTATAGCCTGAACACAAGTTGAGCATGGAGGCATATTTTTTTTGTTGCTGAAGCTGGCCTACCAGCTGGTCTTATAAATGCTCAGTTGATGATAAATCTGTTGACCATGCAGGCTAAGGAAATGTTGCAATCTGACAAAGACTTCCCTCGATAACACTTGCTGTGTGTGGGTGAGCATGATCCAGATGAAAAAGGCAGTTGGAAGTCCTGCCATGTTGTAAAGTAGTGAAGAGGTAGAGTTGGTATACAGTGAATAGCTCTATCTGAGTAACGTTCTAATTTATATGTTGGCAAGAACTACTCAACTAAGTAAAGAAAAAAGGTCAGTTAATCCAAAAAATTTCAGGGACTTTGAAAGTATCCTCAAGTGCAATTGCAAAGACCATCAAAAATGCTATGATGAAACTGGCTCTCATCAGGGCCACAGCCTCAGAAACTGCAAGTTAACAGCACCAGAGTATTTGGGTTTTTTTTAAACACTTTTAAGTTACTACATGATTCCTTATGTGTCCCTTCACTAAATGACTTCAGCATTCATTTAAAATACAGGAAAAAAATAGAAATAAAATAATAAAAAGATTAAATGAGAAGGTGTGCAATTTTTAAGGATTGTATCTGTATGTGTTTTTATCCAGATGACCAGCTTTCATTCCACTTCGGCCATCAAAAAGCAGCAAAAACTGAAACTAGTCTTAAGCTTAATGTTTCAGCAGGGAAGTTTAATGTTTCATGCTAAGGAAGTTTAATATATAGTACAACAACATCGGCCCATCCTGGACATCACCATTCACAAAACTGGGGAGTCAGCATTCCCCCCCCCATGACCATTAAGGTTGCGTAAGCAGCACTGCAGAAAAAGAGATGTACTGTCTGGATTCACACGTCTCAAAGAAAGCACATGCCTGCCTTCCCTCTCGGGGTTGGTTAGTTGGTAGAGGAGATTCAGACAGAAGGTTGTAGTTGGCAGCGGCTAACACTGGGAAGATAACGGGGCAGAAATCCAACAAACAAACAAAAAAAAGAGCGAAAGAAAAAGAGAGAAGTTGTTTTGGTTGCAGACTGATATACGGTACTGTGAATGGGTAGTAACAAAAGAGCTAAGACCAATTCATTCCTTGACTCTCAGCAGGCTATCAACCCCCCATCTTTAGGGAGCCCTTGTCCATGAACGGGAAGATTAAAATCGATATGAGGCTGATGCTGACAGATGGCAGGGAGCAGGTCTACTGCAGTAGGTCTCGATCAGAGCTGCCCAAGGAGAAGCAGGGCTGGGAGGAGAGCAGTGCTAAAAGAGCTGAGTGTCGAGAACGCCGGAGAACTCATTTCTGGGTAATGGATGAATTGTGAAATGCTGATGGCAACCTCCAGCAGAGCCTGGCAGGACATTTGTCTCCAATTCCAAACAGAAAATCCAGACAGGCTCTCTCTTTCTCTTTTATTTCTCTTTCTTTGTTCCCTGACAGGGCAGTTTATACTGCAATGCTAAGGTGCAGGTATAAATACAACAGTCTGACTGTACAGCTTCTGTATAGAACATTTATGAACATATGAAATTAGGCATATCTATAGTCTATATAATGATTAAAGGTGTGGTCCTATTAGACACTGAAGTGCTTCCCAAATGTTCTAGAACAGGAGATATAAATAATAGCTCTACAAGGCTACTTTATGGGTAGTGTACCTCTTGGTGAGAGATCACTGACTGCTAGATATGCATTTACAACACTCCAGTAGAAACCGGGACTGCTAAAGACCATAACTGTATCATTTTATGTGCAACATGTGCAAGACATCCATGTGTGTTGTATCTCTATCATGGCAGGGCTTCCAAATGGTACTTTTCATCAGGATAATGCTCGTCCACACACAGCAAGGGATTCTCAGGATGTCTACACCAGATTGCATATATGTTTTTGTAAATCAGCTCTGGAAAAAAATAAGAGATCACACCAGGAGTGGCATCAGGAGTGGCATAACGTTTTTCAAAAGCAGTGTGTAAGACTGGTGGAGGGGAACATGCAAAGATGCATGAAAACTGTGATTAAAAACCAGGGTGATTCCACCAAATATTGATTTCTGAAACTTTACGAATATGTACTTGTTTTCTTATTATTTGAGGTCTGAAAGCTCTGCATCATTTTAGATATTTCAGCCACTTCTGCACATAAATTCTCTAAATGACTATTTTTTTATTTGCAATTTGGGTGAAATGTCTATAGTGTATAGAATAAAACATAAAACAATGTTTATTTTACTCAAATATATACCTATAAATAGCAAAATCAGAGAAATGGATTTAGAAACTGAAGTTCTCTGTTATTTTTTTTTAGAGATGAATATCATCATTACATTCACACATTTAAATTTTCATTCCTTTCCAAAAATGAACTTATTGGTGCTTTAGTGTATAAATACAGTACGTTGCTGAAGCTGAAGATAAGAGGAAAGCAGCAGACTGCAGGTCTCTGGATGCAGTGTCCTCTGTGAAAGCAGATCGTCCCATCTGTGTGTCACTACATGATGTACAGTCATGCTAAAATTAACAGCCGTATTGACCACTGCGGTGTTGTGTTTCTGCCTGTTCAAACAAAGCCCCCCCTGAGGACAGAGTCAACACAGAGTCCGTCGCAGACCGACCTCTATCAGGTATCAAAAGACTCCAGCTCCCACGTGACCCGCTGACGTTCCTGCACAGACAGCTCTCCGCTGTAGGGATTCAGTTTATTTGTTCCACCTTCAAAAGCCGCGCCTCCTGCCCAGCTGAGCCCTAATGAGGGCAGTGAAATGTTAAACCCAGCGAGCAGCTCAGAGCCCAGACACGACGTGATCCAGCTCCTCCAGCTCCCGCCTGATGGACACTTCACTCACTTTCTCACTCTTTCACTTTGAATCTTTTTCTCTCTCTTTCACTCATGAACCTTCCATTCACATACCAATTACTGAAGCTAATTAACTAATTAGCTAATTATGAGTCAGCACCACAGTGATAATAGTAACAGTGTCAGGAAAAACTTCCTTATACTAAGAGGAAAAAGGTTTATAACAGAATTTTAACCTTAACTCTAACTTCAGTAACCAAAAGAGAATTGTCCCCATAAAACACAGTGGATCAACACCAGCAGATGACATGTCTCTCCAAACCATCACTGATCATCAGTAAATTTTACATTTTATTTGTAAATCAAGGGAGCAGAGTCTGGAGGAAGAGTGGAGAGACACACAGTCCAAGCTGCTTGAGGTCTATTAATGATATTGGAACACCTGCTTCTTCATTGTTTCTTATTTAATCAGTCTTAACTGTCTATGAAAGGTTTCTATCTGATTCTGGAGCATTCTCCTGAGGATCTCCTGCATTGAATGTGGATCTGGCTGCTGCCAGAGTTGCTTTGAAGAGTCAGTTTGAGCTGACAATGTTTTTTTTTATATATATAATTTTTTTTTTTTTTTCCCATTTTCTCCCCAATTTACACTGCCAATTACCCAACGCACTCATTAGGAATCCCCCTATCACTAGTGATGCCTCAACACCAGGAGGGTGAAGTCTAGCACACGCCACCTCCGATACATGTGAAGTCAGACTCAGCCTCTTTTTGAACTGCTGCTGATGTATCAATGCAGAGTAGCTTCACAGCGCTCTAAGAGAAAAACGCAGAGACTCAGTTCTGATACATCAGCTCACAGATGCCTTGTGCTGATTGACATCATCCTTTGGAGTGATGTGGAGAGAGAGCGCCACCTACCCACCCAGAGAGAGCAAGGCCAATTGTGCTCTCTCAGGGCTCCAGTAGCCGATGGCAAGTTACATGAACAGGATTCGAACCGGCGATCTCCTGATCATAGTGGCAGCATTCGGAGCCCCTGAACTGACAATTTTAGCCAGACCTTTCCTGTAACGATCACTACCATGCACTCACTCACTTTGACTCTTGCTATCTCGCTCTATGCTTTTGAAAGGTAAAAAACCCAGATTGAAAATGTGCGGGATGCTAGTGAATTCACTATCAACATTCCCTATACTCCTACCGCAAAATCTTCAGGAACTGCAAGGATATTCAAGCTGCATGGGGCAAACTTTATCTGGACACCATTAGGAACCTCTACAAACCAGAAAGTATCTTTAATCATTTATTGTTCTTTCTGAAGAATAACACAAAAGCCCCACACTTCCTTCTGGCTGCAACTATTTCTTTAAGGATGAGTGTAATTATGTTCTACAGAAGAGCGGAGTGGATTTATTAGAGTTGCTGTTGTGTGAAGGCTCCCGACCGCACGAGCCAGCAGGTTGTTTGTGGTGCGAGCAGAGCCAGGAAATGGATGGTTATGTAAGGCAAAGGCAGAAGAGTGGCTGGTGTAATTAGACTGGCTGGCTGGCTGTGATCCAGTCAGTCAGGCCCCCCTGATCCGACCACCTGTTGGCACACTGCGCTGTCTGAGGCAGGTTAATTAGACAGGCTAGAGCAGCCGCAGCTGAGGAGGGCAGATAGAAAGCACACCAACAAACACACACAAACAGCTACAGTCGCGCCGTGACACTCGCAAACAAGCCGCACTCGCTCAATAGCACTCACCGGCACATTCATGCCCATCCATCCACAAAAACACGCTCTACAGCACACACACACCCACCAGCTGAGGTTCAGCAGGTCCAACACACTGCTCTGAAACTGTAAGAGTAAACAATAATACAGAAAAATATAAGCTATTTGCTTATGAACTGGTTATGATCTGGACCACTTCCATGCTCAAATACAGCTCAAAAACACTGAAAAAATGCTGAAAACTAGATATTGGATATTAAAGTGCTTTGTTTTCCTATTTATATTAAGAGAAGACAAGCCATATTTTAACCTGGGCATGTTCACAACATTATAAGATTATTATTTCACATAAGTAGTCCATAAAAATATATCATACCAGAGTGTAGAGCACTATCCACATATCATAAATGAAGCCGTTTTACTGCAGCCTTTTAAAGTAATTGGGAGCCGAGTGGTTATTTTATGGCCAAAAACTGCAGCGGATCATTCTTATTTCAAGGTGAAATTTCACAAACTGCACTTCCCAAGATGCATTTTTAAATGATGATGATTTCTAAACGGTCAAGTGAGCATCACACTGAACTCTCACCCTCTCTCTCACTGTAAGTACAGGTATATTTTTATTCATCAAGGTACAAACAGTGAAAATGTACCATTAAAAGTACAGCATGATCCTTCAGGTCTGACAGTGTCCCTTATAAACCTTATAAAAAGAAAATCAAAGAAATACAGTACACATATGTCCCTTAACTAGGGCAGGTATAAACTAACTAAATAAAACCTCAATTTTTTAAGTGATAGTCTGTATTGTTTTGTTTCTAAACTGAAAGCAGAAGCATTTCAAAATATTGTGTTTAATGGTGCCAGTGTGCTGCAACGACCATCCCTGCTAAGCCTCATACAGTATATTCATGCTAAAAACTGGGGTGTCGGGTCGCTTTTCGCGGGAGTACTTCTTCTGGTTCTTACATCACATGTACATAGCCTTTAAAAGAGGATCAGGCTCAGTTTTTACTGAACGCATGCGGCTGGTGGAGCAATGGAGACTTCAGAAGGGGGAATCTCAGAGCTCAGTAGCTCTAACTATTCACCCAGAGTAAAAACAAAGAAACGAAAAGTGAAGTTTCTGACTGAGCTCTCTCTCTCTCTGACTGAACATAACCTGGAATCAGATTCATCCGCTCTGAAAGGAGACCGCATCACACCCGCCCAGTTTAAAATGATTCTTCCGCATGCTCGGTGCAATTACCCATTCTCTCCAGAGAGGGCCCTAAATCCCAAAACTTACAGACATCAGCTTTAAACAAAATTAACCGGCTCATTTAGGCTAATGGTTCTCCTCATTCGGATAAAGAAACAAACTTCACAATAAGAAGCGTTTACAAAATTCATTTTGATGATACAATATTTTATTATGACAGTAATGGCTCGATTTCTCTAATGGTCAGCAGTGGTCTTACTGAAAGCCCCTCCCTCACAGCAGCTCACAGGGGAGCTGACTCATCTGCCTAAAAACTTAAAATCTGCTGAAGTTCTGACTGCGCTGACCCTGTCCGTACTGTCACTGTCACACGCGTCTACTGAGGGCTCCGATCTGGCATTCAGCAGGACTTCAATCACTCTTATGAAGAGGAGGGCTCTCTCTCTTTCTCACACACACACACACAGTCAAACACACACACGCACACACACACAGTCAAACACACACACGCCCTTTTATTATACAGATCCTTTCGAGGTAACGCACTAAAAGCAAAATTTACTGAAGAAAAAAGGAACCTTTATCTCTTAAACAGTCAAACGGTCTACCCAGGCAATAAAACACACACACATTTACAGGCCACACACACACACACACGCTAACACATCAAAAGGGTCCTTGACGGAGAGAAGCGTTTTAGCTTGCTATGCTGAGGGCACATAAGAGAGAGATTTACAGCAGCAGAGTGCTTCCTCTATCACTGACTTAACCAGCAATCTGGCAACCACGAGCCCACTCCAGCCTTAAAGCCATAACAGCACTCACACACTCACCTATACACACACTTATACACACTTAAACACACACACACACACCGGCAGATGTGAGAGAGCAAAAAAGGTGAGTGAGAAAGAAGACAGGGAAAAAAGATTGAGAGAGACTACACAGAGACTGAAAAGAGAGGAAAAAGTCAAAATCAAAGGGAAAGAGAGAGATAGAGAAGATGAAAGTTTAAGTTGAGAGAGAGAGAAATGAACTCTCTCAAATGAGCCTGTCCCAAATTTAGAAAAAAAAAATGTCTGACTCACTGTAAGAGAGGGATACATGCCACAGTTAAAAAACTAACCTGTAACTGTCCAGATGTTTATCTGGCAACATTATCTGATATTCCAGTGGAAATTTAACAACCGCTGTTAACTCAACTGACATAAAATATAATGTGTATTTGGTTATCCCTCCTGTCAATTTGACCCATTTTAAAGTTTGAACATCTAGGAAAAATAGTTAAAAGTATTTTTTCAGTATGAAACTTCTTCTGCTTGCCTTAATTAGTGTAATCAACATATAATATGAAAATGATTCATCTCACATATTTGCAACGACCACCCCGTGCAAAAACTAAAACTAAAACAAAATTGCAATGCTATGTTCCAATGTTATGTAAAACTACTGTTTTACTGTATATGTTGGTCTTTTAAAAGTAATAAAGTAGGGAAACATTAAAAACGTAAGGTAAAAATTTGTATTTTTTTATGAAACACAAGTGAATTATCCTAATTAAACTATTTCCTGTTAGAGGTAAGGAACACCAGTGCTCTAAATATTGATAGAAACATTAGCAAAGGAGTAAGTAAAAACTATTGACACTGCTTGTAAGGATTTTTTAGGGTTTTAGATATCTTTTGGATAATTAAACATACACCAGGTCAAATTAACACCATTGGTGTTATGAAACCATCATTAGTGATGAAACCAGTTACTCAGCCATTGAAATTTGTTGGTGGAAAATAGTAAAAAAAATACTTTCAGTGTTCGGTTGACTAAGCAAACAGAGTCATTTTTAAAGAACAATGCCATTTTGTTTGAAAAGCAAGACTATTTTTTCTATGGAATTGTGAAAAAGTGTTCAGCCAAATGCTTCATTATGTTCCATTTTGGTTTCTGCCCAAAACTTTATTTATAGTTATAACAAATGTTATTATTATTATATATAATAAGTTTCATTGTCAGTACTATTATTTGCTACTCTTATTGTTGCTGTCCAGATTCTTGTTATCTGTGTTCTGCCAAATGCAGCCAATCCAGCCAGGCTATTTTCTTTTATTAACTAAAAGAGAGAAAGAAAGAAAAAGAGAAAGAGAGAGAGAGAGAGAGAGAGAGAGAGTAAAAGAGAGCTGTGTAGAGAGATGGAGGTTCATTAGGAGGTTCAGCAGCAGCAGCAGGCTGGGGGAGATGGGAGCTGCTGGACGGGGAGATAAGTGTGGGCTGAATGTGTCTGACAGCGGAGAGAAAGCGTCAGAACACAACAGAACAGAACAGAACAGAACTCAGCCCGCAGCTACGCAGCTACGCAGCCAGCCCAGCGCAGGAAACAGCCCACGGACGCGCAGCCGGCCAGCAGCTGCACTGATGAAGAGGCAGCAGCAGCAGCCCTGCAGCCACGCTCTCCCGTTTTCATCTCTCCATCCACTCTCTCTCCGCACGCCCGCGCTGTTAACAGCCGCTGCACAGCCGCAACAGAGGCGCATCAGTAGCAGCTCTGATGTAAAAGGCGTTTGATGGAATGCTCACAGACACAGATTTAGCCTGTGCAACATTTCATCTCCACAGCCTCGACTCGGTTAACTGTGCTGCGTTCCAACATTCAGTCCTGAAGATTCCACACTTCTGACGTCTTTCACTGGATGCAGTGGGAGTTCAGGAGAACTCGCACTATATGAACTAAAACACACTTTCTCAATTACCACAGTCATTATGACATCACAATGTAGTGTTGTCACAATAACCATCATACCATCACAAAGGGGTGTCATCACAACAGCCATTATGATGTCAGAGTTGACTTGCCTTCACAATGTATTTTATGACATCAAAATGGGGTGTCATCACAATGGTCTTTATATCATCATAATAATTCTTATGACATTACAATGGTCATTAAGACATCATAATAGCCATTATAATATCACAGTTGACTTGCCGTCACAATATTCAATATAACATCAATATGGCCATTGTGACATCACAATGGGGTGACACTGAAATGGCCTTTAAGGCATCACAATTGGGTGTCATCACAATGTTCTTTATGATATCCCAATGGAGTGTAATTGCAATGGTCATTATGACATCACAATGGTCCTTATGACATTACATTTGTCATTATGACATCGCAATGGTCCTTATGACATTACATTTGTCATTATGACATTACAATGTCCATTATAACATTAATATGGCCATTGTGACATCACAATGGGGTGAGACTAAAATGGCCTTTAACACATCACAATGGGGTGTCATCACAATGGTCCTTATGGCATTACATGGGTAATTATAATGTCAGAGTTGACTTATCCTCATTATATGATGTCATTGTGACATCACAATTGCATGCCAATGAAATGGCAATTATGACAACACAATGTGTATTTTATTACATCACAGTGGCCACTTTGACATCACAACGAATATGTTTACAATAGCCATGGGGTGTCATCATAATGGCCATGTGATGTCACAGCTCACTTGTATTTTTAATGTCCATTATAACATCAAAATGGCCATTGTGACATCACAATGGGGTGTCATCATAATGGTCTGTATTATGTCTCAATGGAGTATCATTTCAATTGTCATTATGACATCACAATGGTCCTTATGACATTACATTGTTCATTATGATATTACAATGGTTACTGTGGCATCACATTTGGGTGCCAATAAAATGCCCATTATGACATCACAATGACTATATTATGACATAAGTGTGACATAACTATGACATTACGATGAAGTATTGTCACAATAATCATTATGACATCACAAAGGGATGTAATCACAATGGTCATTATGACATCACAATGGAGTGTCATGACAATGACCATTTTGACTGTCACAATGGGGTGTCATCACAATGGCCACAATAACATCACAATGTTTATATTATGACATCACAGTGGTCACTGTGACATCACAATGAAATATTATCACAATAACCATTATGACATCAAAATAGAGAGTCAGCACAGTAGTGTGCCTTTACAATAGCCATTATTAACATTATTAGTCCTATAGCTTTGTAGCTCTGTCCTCTATTTAAAGAACCCACACGACATTAAACTTCATTTAAAATCCTGTCTGGACTTTTTTCAGAAGTAAAGCTCAGCAGACGTCACACATGCTGATACATTTTCACAAACTGAAGCTCCTCCTGAAGCTCAGTCGGTGGCTGGGAGAGATAACAAAAGTCCCGGGAGGCATTTTTGTTTTCATTAACAATGCACTCCACCGAGCCTGACACACTGTCCTCCTCACCACAAACACTTCATACACACTCCCTGAGACCTCCCACAGCAAGTGTGTGTGTTCACACTAACACAGCTCAGCTAATAAATGAACCTCTGAGGCTCACGGTCAGCTCCAGATCCTGAAAGGTGCTGCCTGGAATGCATTAGGAGTTCACTATTAGATTAAGTGGGTGGGCAATTTGACCATGTTTGTCATATTGTATAATGATTCATTTTGTGATTGTGACACACAGTATATACAATGTTAAGCATATTGTGAATAAAGTCAGTGCTTAAAGTATATTGACCGGCTACACAGTTCAATATAGAGAGTGAGAGGAAGAACGGATGAAAATGACAAACAGTTGAGCTGAGTGTGGGTCACTATAGTCACTATTAGATCTTAAGCTTTAAGTCGTACAAAGACTTGGTGGTTCTTAGGCAAATGTAAATCTAGGCATTTGGGTATGGATGAAAATGAATGGGAGTGAATGGGTTGTTATGTTGTTGCTAAGTGTCGCTAAGTGGTCACTATGGTGTTGAAATGGTTTCCAAGATGGTGACTAATGTAATGATAAGTGTTCACTAGATTGCAATTGGTTGCAGTACGGTTGCTAAGAAGTTGCTGTGGTATCCCAGATGGTTGCTGAGATACTGCTATGTGGACACTATGGTTTTGCAGTCTCGTTGCTGTGGTATCAAAGATGGTTGCTGAGATACTGCTATGTGGACACTATGGTTTTGCAATCGTGTTGCTGTGGTATCCCAGATGGTTGCTGAGATATTGCTATGTGGACACTATGGTGTTGCAATGGTGTTGCTATAAGGTTGCTGTGGTATCCTAGATGGTTGCCAAAATCCTGCAAAGTGGACACTATGATGTTGCAATAGTTTTGCTGTGAAGTTGCTGTGGTATCCCAGATGGTTGCTGAGATACTGCTATGTGGACACTATGGATTTGCAATCGTGTTGCTGTGGTATCCCAGATGGCTGCTGAGATCCTGCTAAGTGGACACTTTGGTGTTGCAATGGTGTTGCTTTGAGGTTGCTGTGGTATCCCAGATGGTTGCTGAGATACTGCAATGTGGACAGTACCTGTTGCAATGGTGTTGCTGTGAGTTTGCTGTGGTATACCAGATGTTCGCTGACATCTTGCTAAGTAGACAATATGATGTTGCAATGGTATTGCTATAAGGTTGCTGTGGTATCCCAGATGGTTGCCGAGATCCTGCAAAGTGGACAGTATGTTGTTGCAATGGTGTTGCTGAGAGGTTGCTGTGGTATCCCAGATAGTTGCTGAGATACTGCTAAGTGGACAGTATGGTGATGCAATGGTGTTGCTCGGGTTCCCCAGATGGTCACTGAGATCCTGCTAAGCGGACACTATGACGTTGCAATGGTGTTGCTATAAGGTTGTTGTGGTATCCCAGATGATTACTGAGGTATTGCTAAGTGGACACTATGGTGTTGCTAGATGGTTAGTACGACGTTGCTGTGGTTCCTATGGTGTTGCAATGGTGTTGCTATGAGGTTGCTGTGGTATACCAGATGGTTGACAAGGATTTTTACTTTTATACTCCCAGTTACGGAGGTCTGTAGCACCATTGATGATGTACCAATGACAGCAGCAGTGCTTACATGGCTCTAAACACTTCCTTCAGCTAAGCCTATCGACATTATGCAGATTATTAGAGCTTCTTCTTCTGTCCCCTGCTGTCTCCTGTTTTCACACAAACAAAGCAGCATCATTCACTCCGTCCTCAGGACGCTCCAGAGGAGAAGCAGGCTCTCGCTCTCACTTCACCCTGCTGCCGTTTTGTTTTACAAACAATGGGCAATTAGGCAAAGGCAGGAGCTTTAAGCCTAGAATAAGGAGAGAAACAATGAAACAATGAAAAAGAAGGAGAAAAGGGGGTGGGGGTACGCCTGGGAGGAGATCCGCAGAGGGAAGGTGGTGCAGCGTTATGCTGGAGCTCTTATTGGAGACGATATAACATAAAGCAGAGCTGCTCACATGCACACTCTCATACAGAGCAGAGAGTGTGTGAAGTGTGTAAAGCAAAAAGTTCAGATAACAAACAAAAACCTCTTCCACAAGGAAGTCGGACCTAAATACTGATCAGAAGTCTGACCTAATTGGACATACAGTATGAAGGACGATTTGTGAACGCATTACATTACATTACATTTGGCAGACGCTTTTGTCCAATAGTGAAGTACAAAAGCAATAGAAGTTAAAGGTAAAAACATCTTTAGATAGGGCCTAAAGGAGGTCAAAGAGAAATAAGGGGATAGAGGAGTGAAGGAGGGGAAGAAGGAAATGAGGTTAGAAATAGTTCGTTAGAGGGTTTAGGAGAATAAGTGCTCTTTGAAGAGCTCTGTCTTCAGGAGTTTATTAAAGATAGTGAGAGATTCTCCTGATCCGGTAGTGGAAGGTAGTTAGTTAGAGGTGTTAGGAGAATAAGTGCTCTTTGAAGAGCTCTGTCTTCAGGAGTTTATTAAAGATAGTGAGAGATTCTCCTGACCTGGTAGTAGAAGGTAGTTAGTTAGAGGTGTTAGGAGAGTAAGTGCTCTTTGAAGAGCTCAGTCTTCAGGAGTTTCTTAAAGATAGTGAGAGATTCTCCTGATCTGGTAGTAGAAGGTAGTTAGTTAGAGGTGTTAGGAGAGTTAGTGCTCTTTGAAGAGCTCTGTCTTCAGGAGTTTATTAAAGATAGTGAGAGATTCTCCTGATCTGGTAGTAGAAGGTAGTTAGTTAGAGGTGTTAGGAGAGTAAGTGCTCTTTGAAGAGCTCTGTCTTCAGTTTATTAAAGATAGTGAGAGATTCTCCTTATCTGGTAGTAGAAGGTAGTTAGTTAGAGGTGTTAGGAAAGTAGGTGCTCTTTGAAGAGCTCTGTCTTCAGGAGTTTATTAAAGATAGTGAGAGATTCTCCTGATCTGGTAGTGGAAGGAAGTTTGTTCCACCATTGGGGAACTCTGTATGAGAACAGTCTGGAGTGATTGGTATGGATGTTTGGTAAAGCAAGGCGACGTTCATTGGAGGAGCGCAGCGGCCGGGAGGTAGCGTAAGCCTTAGGAGTGAATGCAGGTAGGAAGGAGCCTGTTCTGTCATCACCTGTGCCCACACCTGTATAAGTTGTGAGGTGTTATCTTGTGAGATCTTGTCTGATTAGTCAACTATAGCACCAGGAAAACAAGTGTAATGTGGTGGGAGATTGACCACAGTGTTGAGGGTTTGCTACCATGACTGTTAAGCTGCCATTTAAAAGTTCTTGATTAAGCTACTTAGCTCTCTATGTTCCAGTGATGCTGTATATATGCTGAGTATATGGCTGACCATATACTGTCACCCTAGCTTTTACAGGAGGTTTGAAAATCAGGCAAGCGATACAGTAAAATCAGACACCGGTTTAATGAACTGGACTGAAGGAACTCCTCCAACTGGTCCCTTAAGCTCTGTGGCACACACAATACCTACAGCGCAACTACGCTGCATAATCAGTTAGCTGGAAATAAAGCAACTAGTGCTTGGAGGTTAGAGCCCTGAGTCAATTCATCACAAGGTTATTAGTTTTATATTTGCAGTGGGTACACTGCCACTGATAGGCCCTTGAGCAAGGAGCACAGTCCTTAACCCTTTAGTCCTTTGCTGAGCTTTAACCAGCTAGGCAAAAATACATAAGAAAACAACCCTCAATTAGTGTGTGGAGCTGTGCAGCACTAACCAACCATGCTGTCTAACTTGCCAACTACAATGCCTTGCAAAAGTGTTCATACCCCTTGAATTTTTTCACATTTTGTCACCGTACCACCACAACCTTAAATGCATTTTATTAAGATTTTAAGTGACCTAAACACAAAGAAAGACATAATTGTGAAGTGGAACAAAAATCATCATCATTTCTCTAAAACCCCTAAATCAAATCACTGAATTAGTTAATAGTGTCCAGCTGTGTGTAATTTAGTCTCAGTATAAATGCATCTGTTCTGTGACGACCTCAATGGTTTGTTAGAGATCACTAGTGAACAAACAACATTATGAAAACCAAGATGATAAAGTTGTGAAGAAGTTTAAAGCAGGGTCAGGTTATAAAAACATATCAAAAGCTTTTAGCACCCCGATCAATTCATCTGTTCAATCAATTCATCTTTTATTAATTAATTCATTTAGCTACTTCTGAAGGCAGTTGATTGAACTGGATTTTATTTAGGGGTTTCAAAGTAAAGGGGGCTATATAATTTTGCACGTCACACTTTTCAGATTTTTTTTATTTGATTAAAATTATTTCATTCCACATCAAAATTATGTGCTACGGTGTGTTGGTCTATTATTTAAAAACTCTATAAAATACATTTAAGTGTGTGGTTGTTAGGTGACAAAATGTAAAAAAAAAAAAGTTTAAGGAGTATGAATACTTTTGCAAGCCACAGTTGTAACAGTGTTTAGTGGTTAGAGCACTGGGTTACTGACCACAGGGTTGTGGGTTCGATACCCACATCCATTATTTTCTGCCGCTCCTCCACCTTTATAACGCCCAGGTGAGAGAACTGAGTGTGTGAAGTGTGTTTGGATGTGTGTGTTTGGGATGTGCGGAGGCAACAGATGGCGAGGTGTGGAGTGAAAGACAGCAGAGCTGTGTGAGGGAGAGCAGGGCTGCCGGAATGGAGCAGAAGCTGCTCTGCAGGACACGGAGCTTCTCCTCTGTACCACCACGGCAACCACGGCCACTCTCAGCCAATCACAGAGCCAGAAAGAGAGGGGGGCTGCAAGGGTGGAGTGAAGGGGTAGATGGAACAGCTTTATAACAGGCCTGCTCTCTACAGGAGACGGGTATAAAGGGGACAGGAGCAGAAAATTAAGAAGAAAGAGGGGGGAACAGGAAAAAAGGGGGAAGTAGGACAGAGTGGGAGGTTATGAATATGTTATAGAGTTGATGGGACACAAATCAGACCTTTATAGATCTTTTCTGAGCTTATTTATTTACAATGGAAATCTCAATCCTTATTCATCGCCTAAATAACTTGAATATGAGTCACATATAATCTCACTATAACATGCATTCAAAAGAGAAGATTGTATAGATTCATTATATCTATTGCAATGTATTTCGAATATATTATTCTTTACACTTTTTTCATTTATTCTTTATACTATATAAAATATGGGTTAAATATGTATATTCATCTTTCAGGGTCAAACTGGTGGGTGAAGATCTTAAGAGTCTTATAGAAGAAGTATTGGTATTGGTATGGCAGTGAATGGTAATTCATACAGGCCTAGCAGTGGCATTTTTTTAATTTTTGCCTGAACAGAGAATCAATCCTGGTTCATCCATGTATAGGGTGCTGGTGTTATCCACTATGCTATTCATTTCCGTAAAATAAAAAGAGAAATAAATAGTGTAAAACAATACAACAGTTATCCCCAAAAAATTGTAATCATTGGACAATAACGAGTAAAAAGCCACACTGACATGTGGAATATGTCTTGAATGTGAATAAGATTTCTTCTAATGAGAGTCTTCTAACCATGCACTGACCATTACCACCCACAGCCCTGTCTACTGAGGGTGGTAATGCCTTCTATAATGTATTTCTGGTCTAAATATGAACACTGTGGATTGAGAATTGTTAAATACCCGCACGACTTCGGAAATTAAATTAATCTGACGCCCACTCACTATCAGGCCTCACTCCAACTCAATAATTCACATCTTCACATTGCCATGAGCACATTGGCCACAACTTATGCACCAAGGTAACACTTTATGATCGATTTACACACTGCCTCTCCAATGACCCCTAGAGACACTTATATTCACTGTGTATATCCACTTCAGTTTCTGAATCAGTTTTTCTGATTTTGCTTTTTTTTAGGTTTATGTTTGAGTAAAATGAACATTGTTGTTTTATTCTATAAACCAAAGACAACATTTCTCCCAAATTACAAATAAAAATAGTGTCATTTAGAGCATTTATTTGCAGAAAATTAAAAATGGCTAAAAAAAACGATGCAGAGCTTTAAGACCTCAAATAATGCAAAAAATAAAAAAACAAGTTCATGTTCATAAAGTTTTAAGAGTTCAGAAATCAATATTTGGTGGAATATCCCTGTTTTTTAATTAAATTTTTTAATGTATCTTGGCATGTTCTCCTCCACCAGTCTTACACACTGCTTTTGGATAACTTTATGCCACTTTATCGTGGTGCAAAAATTCAAGCAGTTCAGCTTGGTGGTTTGATGGCTTGTGATCATCCATCTTCCTCTTGATTATATTCCAGAGGTTTTCAATTTGGTATATATATATATATTTATAAAGCGTTTAAATGTGGCTGCTTTCGGTGTAAAGGTCGAGGCAGACAGATTGAAGCTGAGCAAAAATTTTGTAACAAAATAATACAGTCTGTAATGTGAAAGGAGGCAGAGAGAGGGATAGATAGAGAAAACAGACAGAAAATAAGAGTAGTAGGTCACTGCAGGGTTAAACGCATAGAGGCCTTTTCATTCCCCCAACATAGTTCTGAATAATTCAGCCAGCAGTTTAACAGAGCAAGCATCTGTAGTACAGCTCTCTCTCTCTCTCTCTCTATCCCTCTCTCCCTCTCTCTGTCTCTCCGCCTACATGCTGACATTCAGTCTCTATAGCGTGTCGTGCCATGGAGACACAAAATCTTTGGCAAATTGACCTCCTGGCATTAAAACTTGATGAACCCGTGAACTCCGTATGACTCTTCAGGGTGTAACAGTACGCTGGCATGAGCAGGGCTGTGTGAACATCGTGGGGCACGGCTGGGAAATTGGGTTGACCTAGCAAACTCTCACACACACCCCCACACACTCCCACACACACACCTAACAAATACTAAACTCCAGAGTGACCTTACTAAACCCCGCAGCCATTCTGATTGTTCTGCTAAGGCAAGCCAAGGTTAAAGAAGAAGCAATTCCTCAAAAATGCTAACGTTGCTGATATCTAAAAAAAACATGCTGGGGGTTACATTTAACTTTCTGCAAAGGAACCAAGTCATCTGATCCCCAGAGACTTTCAGGACCTTATCTTACACCTTATGCAAGGCACGACATGATGCTCATTGCTATCTTACACCCCACAAACTGTGTATTTTCACGCTTTGTGCCTGTGTCATTTAAATAGCAACAAAGCTTATGAATACGTCTATGCCATTGGGTGTGGTGTCACGAAACTTCTGTGTTGTACTCTGTATTTTTTACCTTGCAGCAGAAAACACAGGTGCGCCACTGACTGAATACAACCTACACAGACATCAACAGTCAGACGTCCACTGATATCTTGGTAGTGAATTTCTCAGTACAGGCACAACCCCAACGTGCATACATCCCAGCTTGTTGTGCACAAATGGACAGTGCGCCATTGAAATAGCAATCTGCCGAAGTCAGAATGCACCTGGCTCTTAAAGCAAATGGCCTATGAAATGCTGACTGGTTCATTGCATGTTGTGCCCTTAAAACACACCCATGATTAATTAAGAGAATTAGTACATGTCTTTTGCGATTTTCGAGGGGAGTACTTTTCCTGCCGTTACAAAAGCAAAGGCTACAAAGTGACACACACTGAATCAAGCTGTGTGGTGCATGGTTGATGGTGTGCATGAAGAACGCTACAATAGGGTCCATAGTTTTCTAGTGACGCTGCATTGGTAGCAGTTTGAAAAGATGCACTGTTTGACTTCACAAGCATATATGTATAGCTCAATAAATATATCAACCAATGTCCTCAAAACTTTTAGTTTTAGTTATGTTTGTCTAATATTTACGTCTATTTTCAAACATGCAGTAGAAAGTAGAGAGCCCTAAAATTTTCAGAATGTAAATAAGTTATTTTACTGCAGGAAAAAAGGTTTTGTATCACCTATACCTGTAGCCTTTACACAGGACAAGGTGTTTTAAAGGGGTTAAACTAGGATAAATCATTTATTGTTCCATTTCAATTCCTTTCAGGTGCAACTATTTCTTTGACTTTTGGTTCTGAGAGGTCTGAAAACAGAAAAATGCTAAAATGACCTACAGCTTGGTGTAAAAACAGAGGAGAATGGTTAAGAAAGCGCTACAAGTCTTGCCTCTTTTTCTATTCTGAACACATAGCGCACAGCTCCCGCTGACCTGCAGCTCCAGACGGACACAGTTCCCTCGCTCTCGCGGGCGAGAGAGTGTTAGTGTGTGAGAGTGACAGGGTGATCCTCTCAGCGCCGGCGTTCTCAGCTCTTCAGGGGAGCATGTTCAGCTTCAGTAAACAGCCGAAGTGGCCAGAGCTCCTCAATTATTAATGGAGGACAATTCCCTCAGCCTGTACCTCAACACCTCGCTCAGCCTGGCCGTACTGCAATCAACCTTCAGTGACCGCTGACCAACAACAACAACAGGAACTGCAGCTCTGCTAATGGACTGATCCTTTTGTTTTCTACTGCACTACTGGAAAACTGGCTGCATTAGTTCCAAAGAATCTTTATAAAATATTTTTAATTCTATTATGCAAGCAATAAAGCTGATGTCCGTAAGTGTGGGGATTTAGGGTACTCTCTGGTGAGAATGGGTAATTGCACAGAGCATGCAGAAGAATCATTTTAAACTAGGTGGTAGGGGTGTGACGAGACACTAATATCACGAGATGAGACAAGACACGACACTGGGTTCACGAGAATGAGACGAGACGAGATTTAAAAGTAAAATTTGTAAGAATTTTTTCTCCTAAATGTCCTAAAATACCGTTTATTGTTTCCACTGGAGCCAAAATGCAGCCAAACATACAACTTAAAAAGGGGGTATGCAGCCTATGCTCCTCCACCCCTTGCACCCCCCCCCCCCCTCCCCCCCCGGGGGCGCTGATTCTACGTTTGCGTACACCACTAACAGTTTGTAGTTGCACTCCTGCTGTGTTGCCAGATCCTGGTTAAAAAGTCCATACTAACCTATTTTTTTCCCGCCAGACAGGTTAAAGCTTGACGAGAAATATCGTCAAATTTTAATCTCGCGCCACGAGATCTCGTCACACCCCTACTAGGTGGGTGTGATGGGGTCTCCTTTCAGAGCGGATGAATCTGATTCCAGGTTATGTTCAGTCAGAGAGAGTGAGAGCTCAGTCAGAAACTTCACTCTTTCGCTTCATTGTTTTAACTGTTTTAACATTGTTTTAATTGTTATTTGTTTTTCCCTGTACAGTCACAAGATACAGTAAATGCCACCACAAGCTCATATTAATGTGAAAGAAACAAAGTAGTGTCAATAAAAAAAGCTGACAACTGTATTTAAACTGGTTTCATGTTAGTTGTTTAGCAACACATAAACACACATGAAGAAATATCCAAGATATGCAATACATTCTACTGATAATTCTTACTGGATAAAAATATTCGTCACTTTGATTGTTTGAGGCAATTGTTAATATATATTCGCTTTCTGTTGGAAACAGAAAAACACATCTTAAAATAATCAGATTTAAAAGGAAAGAAGCATTTGAAGAGTTAATTTGCAAAAACAGATATGTGCTATTCTTTTACCATATATTTATCTGCATTTGCAAATGAACCTGATGACTAAAAGCAACTGATTATGTTTATTAATTTTCTTTATCAATATTTCCCATTTCCATAAGCAATCTTAGCATTTTAGGGTGTTCTGTTATGCCTGGTGTGAAAATCAGGCCAATTTCGAGGCCAAATCGCCCCTAATCGTCCTAACAATAGTGGAAGGTGCCCTGATTTCTGGCTGGATTTAAAAAATGATGTTCTCAGATTATCCTGTGGAGCAGGGTGTAAAAAACCTAATCTTTACCCCTCTGATCTATTCCCTCCAGTTAATGCCACCCCAATCTCATATCAGAATCATGTAGTGAAATATCACACACTTCTAAGACGATGCGTTAAGTTGATTTTATTCCAAATAATTTTAAAGCGTTTCTATTAGTTCATTTATCATGAACAAGTAATGGAATAGCTTTAATCATTAAGCAACTTGATCTTAAAGTGATTTCCCAGTGAAGGGCTTGGAAATGCTCACACCTGTATAAGTTGAGAGGTGTTATCTTGTCAGTGAGGATGAACACTGGACAGCATGCTCATGTCAAAGCAAAGTGAATTGGAGAGAGGCCTATAAGTGGGTGCCAGATGGACGGGACCATCATTCCATCAATCCAACACAGTGTCACATTTGGATCGAGCACATGTTACTGCACATGGCACCCCCAGGAAGTCAATCACCTGAATATTGATTTCACCTCTGTACACCCATATATATAGCACATATTTTGCTGAGCATTCTTGGTTTAACACTCTACAACACATTTATCCCTTGCCTGTATTTATTCTCACATTTACTACCCTGCATTTCCTTTAATATATCCTTGCCTTTGTATGACCATCAGACTGTCTCTGGTTCATGATATGTTTGCCCCCTCTTGCTGCTGTTTACTAGTGTTGTCTCTGTTTATTCTGACTACTTGCTATCCTGTACTATCATGTCAGTTTTTTCATTATTTTAAATATTATCTACATAAATGTAAATTAATATTAAATACATTCAAACTATAAAGGAATACATATACAACTATGAAGTAAACAGTGTTACACAAACCAAAATATTTTTTATACTTTAGAATGTTCAAAGTTGCACTATTGTCTGATTCTTATAGTTGGCTTCATGAGGTAAAACCTGGAATTGTTTTCCAGCAGTCTTAAAGTAGTTCTAGAGGTGCTGAGCTCTTATTAACTGCTCTTTCTTCACTCTAACACTATTTCTGTCTATTACCTAATTGCATATATGTTCTTACATAGTTTTTAAGTCTATAATATTAATCTACAAAGTAGTAAATAATGCAAATAAAGGACAAATATTAATGAGAATGTGTCCAAACTATTGACTGGTACTGTAATTACTACACACACACACACACACACACAGTGAACAGTGAGTGCAGTGGGTGGTGATAATCATGGCTGCTGACATCTGTCTAGAACTGTCCGTGCAAATAGAGAAGCAACTCGAAGGGTGAGGTCATGACAATGATCAATTAAATATAATCAAAATTTCTGTTCCATGACTTTTGCCATGTCAGTGTACTACACGGACGAATGCGATTCTATTGGTGGTGCCCTACTTTTTACAAACTAAATAGGGTAGTAACATGCAGTTTGGGACACTGCAGCCAATGAGTTGCTGCCATCTGTCACATTAGTTGTGGTGTAATGTAGCACTTGCTCACCACAAACTCTGACAGACAGAATGATCAGCTTAGAATAACCTGAAAATACAATATGTTGTGTTTTATTCTGGCCACATCATTTTTTTTATTGTTTTTTTAGCTGTTATGACAACTAGAGACAAAAAAAAAATCCACTGAAATGTGTCATCATGTCCTGGGTCTCATCTTTTTAATATCAGAGAGGATCTCACAGATCCTGCAGGCTGGACCAGGCAGAGCTGGATGTTGCAACTCAGGAAACACACTGGCAGGGAACTTTTTTATTATGTTTTACAGAAGCGAGCACGACTCGGATGGCAGCGCTTCATCTGTTTATTAATACAGGTCACCAACGCTGCATACACTGCTGACAAGAGAAAAATAATGAATTAAACAACATCTGTGAGCATCAAAAGTCCTGCATGAAAAGAGGAGGAAACAGTGAAACATGAGTAATGTGATGTGTCAGATATAAGCGCCATCCACACTCTGTTCCATCCCTTTTCCTGTCTTTTCTCTTCTTATTCTTTTCTTTTCTCCCCTCCCGCTTCAGAAACTACTGCAAAGCAGGCAGCCGAGCCAAGTGTATGTACTATATATACATCGCACACATATTTTATGAACATTTCCCATACCTCCCTTCATCCTCCGCTTCAAATCCCTCTCCCACTCCATCTGGCTTAGCCGAGAGGGGGGGATGCATTATGAATGAAAGGGTGCTCAATCTGGGGAAAATCAATACTAACAAGTTCCAAGTTAACTGTGCCGGCACACTGCGCTGCTCTCCGTGTCTGCTGTCTCGCTTAACAACACACACACACACTCACACACACACACTTACACACGCTCATCTGCGACTTAGACCACTTCACTCCCTCAGCATGCAAAAGCAGGCCCTTCAGCACTTACACCAATCATCAAAAAGATAGTCAAACCCAGAAGAAATCAACCAACAGAATTAAAACTTGGTGGATAGTCATTCCAGACAGTCATGGAGAGACTCATAATGACAGCAGGTCATCTTCAATGATGAGTCCCACTTTTTTGTCTTGGTCCTGTTGGTCGACCAGTGACCATGTGTAAAGGCACTGTGCACCAGTGCCAAGGTCAATGCTTTGTTGGTGTAATGGTGTGGGGTGCCCAACAATCAGAGTTGCCAGGTTTGCGGTTTCTCGCCAAATTGGGCTTGTTTAAACAAATCCAGTCGTGTGTGAAAATTCAGAGGCGGTCGAGTGCATTTTTCTTTTTTTTTTGGGCTACTTTTAAAAATTATCTATAGCTAATTATGTTACTAGTAAACGTTCTTGACTGGGATATAAAACGGTTATAAATTAACTAATGAAACTTTAATGTTACAATATTATTAATGACTTTAAGATAAATAGCAATACTGATAATAAATCCCTTCTAAACAAAATACTAAGTCGTACACTCATAGTTGTTTTGCCATTTGCTTCAAACTTGTGGCAGACTTTTTACATTTTGGGCTAGTTTAAGTTTCTGAAGGGCGGGTTTTAGACTAACTTTGAGCTGGATATTTCTGTTGGACCTGGCAACCCTGCCAACAATACGTTTATACGTTAACCTTTTTTGAATGCACATTTCTGTCCACACTTCCAACAGGACAATGGTCATCCACATACCACTGGGTTACTAAGCTGAGCTAAACTGAAGTAGAAATTTGGTAAAAAAATTAATAAATAAATACACTCTTTGTCAAATAAGGCATAGTTGCACTCAGAAGTGATCAACTGACATGAATGAAAGTTGGTGGGTAGTCGTGCCAGATTGTCATGAAATTAATCATCTTCAGTGATGAGTAAAGCTACCAAGTGCCGGTGCACATTATAATCCTGTGTGCCTTATGTACGAATGTATTTTTTATGTATTTTACCAGTCAGGTTGTAAGGAGCAGTAAAACCCCTTGGCTGAAGTGTAGCGTTATACAGGAGTTTCAGTTTTTAGTTCTCCAACAGCATTAGCATTAGCCACTAATCACGCTAAGTGCTAGCTCTTTTAACGTTCAAAGGTGCGTATTATAGGCCTGTAGCCTACTGCTAACCCCAGCCACACTGCTGGAGCACCATTAGCATTAACCACTAATCGTTCTAAGTGCTTTCGCCGTTCAGAGGTGAGTATTATCAACCTGTAGCCTGCTGCTAACTCCAGCTAGCACGGCTGGAGCAGTAGATGTAGCATGAGCCACTAACAATGCTAAGCACTAGCTCTTTCATCGTTTTAGAGGCGTGTATTTTTCACCTGTAGCCTACTGCTAACTAACGCTAGCACTGTTGAATCAGTATTAGCATTAACCGCTAATTACGCTAAGCACTAGCTCTTTCATTGTTCAGAGGTAAGTATTATTGGACTGTAGCTTGCATGTTTACTGTGTTAAAACAAGATACACGGGACGAAATACTAGATAATAGCACCCTGGCTTACCTGAATGCTCAGGGTTCCTCAATATCTACACCCCTGTACTGTACAATCTGCAGGATCTTAACTTGTACTTCATGTATTGTTCCTAGTGACCTTTATCTCCCTTCCAAATAACACCGTAATCCGAATCCAGACACTTCCTTCTGGGTGTAGCTATTTTTGCAACTATTACTTTGACGATAAGTGTATAATGAGGGCCACCTTTCAGCGGGGATTCATTCCTGCCCCAGAGCACAGGCATCTGTTCACAAATCAGGACAGAAAGAGCATCAAAGCTGCCCCTCCCCTTCCAATCTAGCCATCCATCCATCAGTATGGGTGGCTGATGCTGTCAGGAGGCCGGCAGCGTGAGGGCTGGGGGGTGATTGAGCGTGGCAGAGCGCTGCCTTCATCACGCCACTTAGCTCCAGGTTGGTGCTCTGAGCTGGTGCTCCGAGCTCGCGCTCTGGGATGGGCGGGGGGCGGCGGGGAGCGTCTATTAAAAGGCCAGGCTCTCCGTCCGGCCCACCCAAACATTTCTCCTCACATCAGCCCAGCCAAGCAGAATGCTCCCATCCTGCCCTCCTGCTCCGGGGCATCTCTCCGCCTGCTGCCGTATCCCTCCGAGGCGTTCCATTCGGCTCTACCAGCATCCCTGCTGAGCTAAACACCAGCCCACCACATGCTCCCCGCCGTGAATTATTCACAGGGTCATCCGAAACAGGAGGAATTCACATATACAGACATATAGAGGGGCTACTGCTATTGTTTCACACAGCTGGAGGTCTGAAAAGGCCATCTGCACACAGTATCAGCACCCGTGTGGTCACTGCCGGCCCTTTGGCCTCTGTATTTACTCAACTTTATTTATGGCAGTTCCTGAAGCAACACGTATCAAAATCTGAATTCTGAAAATCTGAACACGTGCTGCTGCATAAGATGTGGATCGTGCTGGGATTTGTGCACAAAAGGCAATTAGTCATGAATAATGTTAATTATAGAAAAAAATGGCAGCACATCTTAGGCTTTAGATCCATCTGCTCTGGCTAAGTCAGATGGGATAACATTTACACAGGGTCCTGGGCTAATTTCACCTTGGTCAGATGCTACCCAGTGTTATTTTATTCCGGTCCAGATTGGCCATGCCAGTGTTTTTCGCCGTCCTCCCTTGAGAACACTGCATTCCAAATTACCTGCTGTTTTGCACCGGTGGTCTGATCATTATAGTCGCATTTGGACACACACCTGTGATTTCCCAGACAGATTTTCTGGTCACCTCATCATACAATGCTAAAAAAAAAGATTTCACTCTGCTGTATTCAACTTCACATTGCAGATGCTCACTGTGTGCTAGTGCTGGGAGATATGGATCAAAACTAATACCTCAACATTTATAGCTCAATGGCGATAAACAGAATATATCTCTATATTTTTCCATCCCATAAGGTAATACAACAAAAAAAGATCCATCCAAGACAAAACTACATGTTAAGAAATGTACAGTCACTTTGGTTAAAATTTAGCTGTAGATGAACATGATGTTTGTTTTAGGGATTAAAGGATCAATCTGCATCAGTGTATCAATATTGGAAGAAAAAAGTAAACTGTTTGAGCTAATTGGAATGAAACAAAGTCTACATCAATATAAACAATATTGTCTCATCGTATAACTTGTAGGAACACAGGTGTGCCGTTATTACCAACTCTGACATCCAACTTAATCCGACTGAGATGATAAACGGAACAAAGCATCAAATACAGCACATACTGCTCATCTGTGAATCAATAGTAAATCGTAAAGTAAGAAATTAAACTGATCTCTCAAAAGTGAGTGTGGTTCAAAACGCTAATTCAAAATGATTTATTTGGTTAGCATAGATAGCTATACTAATATGCCAAATATCATGGGACAAGAACGAGTATTATCCCTTTCAGACCTGTATTATCTCTTGTGATCGAAAAAAAAATAACAATGCTGTTTTCTCTAATGCTGTAGACTCTAATGTTCTACTTTAAAATCTTTATAGAAAATAAATACAATTAACTATATTATTTAATAGCTTATTTTATTTCTATTTCATTGGAATCCTATGCGTAATATTTTATATTTTATATTGACCTTTTTAATTCCTAAACCTTCAGTAAAACAGTGAAAAATAAAACATGACTAAAAAGTGTTCTAAATCACATTACATTGAGACAAAGCTACTGTTTCATTAGTTTATAAACTTGTTCATTGGCTGGGTTATGATCTATTCTATGGACAAAAGGTCTCAAATAGTGTTATATGCAACAAAAGACTTAAAAATAAAATACATAAATACATAATGTCTGTTGTAATGGATGCAGGGTCTGAAAGGGTTAAGTCTCATGATTTTTGCCACCACTGATGGAAGCTAAACTGCACTGAACTGTGGGATATGTGTGTGTGTGTGTGTGTGTGTGTGTGTGTGTGTGGAACCTCCTGCATTGAATGTGGATGTGATTGCTTTACTCTGTTTACACTGACAATTCTAGCCAGATACTAGGGGTGGGCGATATGGCTCTAAAATAATATCACGATATTTCAGGATATTTTTTGCGATAATGATATACTTGGCGATATAGGAAAACTAAAATAATTCATTCATTTCGGAAATAAAGTATAATAGTATAACAGAATAATCATAATGTGGCAAAATAAATAATATAGAATAAAATAATATAATGCAGCAAACAATATTGCAGAGTATTTAGTGCATGCATATAAACTTTAAACTAAAACAATTATACAATAAATACACCTAAAGCTTCACAGTAAATAATAGACTACTTTTAAGACAGAACAGCCCTATTATCACGATATGGATTGTTAATATCATGATATTTCTGTGTCATGATATATTGTATACGATATAATACTGCCCACCCCTACCAGATACCACCGGTCACTATCATTACCGGGAATAAGTCAGAGGAGGCACTATCTTATTGGACAGCACAGTAAGTGGCACACATGTGACTCTGCAGATCGAGGAATGTAAAAAATGCACAACTTCAGAAATGTATTTTCCCTTCCATCTGGCATCCACCGTCAGGCCTCGCTCGAATTCTGATAATTCACATGGTTTGCCATGAGCACACTGGGGGATAGAGAGAGAGAGATGGGAGGAGACACTCTTCTGCAGTGTCCTCAGGCCTTTGGCTTGGCTTCACTCGGGTGGCTGACTTCATGTGTTGCATAAGCTATTTAATAATGTAAGGTGGCGTATGAAAAATACATCCACTGGACTTTAAATACACGGGGCGCCGCAGGGCTGGTTCAGGGCTCACAGGACCGGGGGTTAGGACGTCCAACACAAACACTCACCGCGGTCAGGGCCAAGAGGTGAACAAGGTGAACGACAATGCTCTCAATGCCAGAGAGTAAACAGCTACAGGAAACAAACTCCCCCACTATTAAAAGTGGTAAAAATATGTAGTACAGCCTAAACCCACACACACGTATAACGTATCAGCCTGGCTGTTCTGTTCTGTTAGCTAATGCTGCACCTACACTGCTAACCATCAACAGACATGAACGTATTCTCCTCACCAACTGGCTGCATGTGGGCGCTAACAGCGGTATAGTCTAATAAATCATGTGTGTGTGTGTGTGTGTGTGTGTTTAAATGGGAAATAGATTTTTAAAATCTATTTTTCTAGTATCCAGTGAGCATCATATAGGCTAACAAAAGCTAACTTTTCTAATTAAATGATATATTAAAATTTTTAAAGCCACCCACCAGAGACCCTAACGATTTAGAGGTTAGCTTAGGGTCCAAAATGTCCAGCCCAACCCGGCCCAAGCCCGTGCACGTTCTCCCCGAGCCGATTTTGTTGAGTAAGTAGAGCATTAAAACTAAGCTGTTTGAATGAGTGAAATCTGTTCAGAATGATGTTAATTATCTCTGCAACACTGAAGAAGACCTATTATTTAATAAAAATGTTTATTAAGAGCAGATCTCCAAAAGATTTAAACACCAACAATGTGATCCACATGCCTAAACATCAGTAAATTCGGCTAAAAGAATAATATCTGAATGACTTTACACTAATCTAATAAAATTAAACATAGTTTAAGAATAGAAAATAATTGCAATTAAATAATAGAAAATAATAGACGCATCGTGTTTTTTATTTTTTCCTACATTGTAAATGAATACTGAAGTCATCCAGACTACGAAGGAACACATAAGAAATCATGTAGTAAATTAAAAGTTTTAAACAAACCAAAATACTGCAGTCTGTTTCATCATAAGGTTTTAAAGGTCTTTGTGACGACTGCACTTGAGGAAACTTTCAAAGTTATTGAAATTCTTCAGATTCTTCAGACTGACCTTCACTTCTTAAAGTATTGTTTTCTTTACTTAGTTGAGAAGTTCTTGCATCATAATCTGGATTAGATCATTACTCAAATATTCACTATTCACTGTATACCTGTAACTCTACCTCCTCACTACTTTACAACTGATGCTCTCACATTAAGAGAGAAGAAATTCAAGTCATTAACTCTTGACAAATTCAGCACAGCTGTTAACTGAAAGAGGTGACTCTACTTCATAAAGCTGACTGAGAAAATCCAGCCAAGATGTGCAAAGCTTTGAAGAATCTAAAATATAAAACATATTCTGGTTTGTTTAAAACTTCAACACAGGAGACTCCAAACACTTATACCCCAGAAGTGCAGCCTTCTTTAGCTTCCATGGGGCTTGCCAAAAGGCATGTCAGTGTAATATATGGTCTCTTGTTTTGATTTTTGGGATATATCAGATTGAATATATCTGAAAAAATGTGTTCAGGTGTTGTTCTAACTTTTCTGTTTTTATTGTCTCAGTCTTTCTATGAAAATAATGCTTTAAAATATAAAGTGTATAAAGTGTCTGGTGAGTGTAAACATCCACAAACACACATGAACACAAAGGAAGAAAAGAGCGTAATCACACACTGCTGTAATGCTGCTGAAATCAGGAGGGGTGTAGATTTGTTCAGAGTTATAGTAGCTATAGTATCTGTAGTGCGGGGCAGTGTATGGTAAGTGGAGCAGGATGGAGGAGGCGGGGTGACAGGAGCTCTGGGGGCTCGGGTTTGATGATAGCTTTTCAAAAGGCTCTTTGATCAGAACGCAGACGCTCCGTTTGCCTGTTTGTTTTCTGCGGTGAGGTTCAGAAAGCGTTCTGCCGAGAGCCTTCATCATTACCCAGCGCTCAGACGTGGGACAGCACACGGATACCAACCTTCTCCCAACAACAGACTCCTCACATTCACTAAACTACACTCTGATACCATCACCCAGCTTCCTCCCAGCCGCCGTCACCCAGCCTAATTACTGCAGCCCTGACGCCCGAGAGCACCTCAAAACTAAACCTCACACTGATCTGACTGACAGGACACTGCAGCACCTCCCCATCCCACTAAACACTATTTATCCATCTGATTCATCTGAACAAAAACACTCAATTACTGCATTTAATATCTCTGTATTTATCAATTAATATTCAACAGACCTTCAACAGTCATTCTACTCTACAACACTAAACACACACGATTTACAGAGAGAGAGAGAAAACAAAGGAGAGAAAAACAAAGAAAGAAAGAAAGAAAGAAAGACTAGAAGCCAAAGGGAGTGAAAAAAGAAAGAGAAAAAAGGAAAGACAAAAAGACAAAGAAATACACAAAGGAAAAATGTTAAAAAAAAAAAAAAGAAAGAAATATTGAAACAGATCTTCAGTCATTCCACTCTACTGCAGTAAACACACATGGTTATAGATAAAGACAGCAAAACAATGGAGAGGAAAAGATAAGGAGACAAAAATTAAGAAAGAAAGAAAGAAAAAAGGACTATAAGCCAAAAAAGAGTAAAAAGAAAGAGAAAGAAAGAGACAAATAGACTAAGAAAGAAAAAAGAGAGTTGCGAAAAACAAAACGAAAGACAGAGATACAAAAAAAACAAAAGAATGATAAAGAGAGGAAGAAAAACAAAACATATGAAGAGAAAATGAAAGGCAAGAAGAAAGAAAAGACAGAAAGAGAGAAAAGCAAAAAAAGGGCAGAGAGACAAAGAAAAACAACAAAGAAAGACACAAAAGAGGAACAAAAAATGATAAGTAAAGACGCTATAAAGAAAAACAACGAAACAAAAATTAATTAAAAGAAAAATGGAAAACAAAAGGAAAGCAGATGAAAAGAATAAAAGAACAGAGCGAAAGAAGAAGGAATAAAGAGGAAACAGGCAGAGCGAGTGTAAAAACAGCAGTTGATTCAGTGCGCTGTTTATCACTTTTTTAAAAGGTTCTCTACAATAGTCTCCTCCAGCTCCAGCATCAGTACCGACTCCAGCTCCAGCTCCGGATCCAACATCACAATAAAGCCCTTCATTATCAGAGAGCCCGAATCAGCCTCCGCCCGCAGAACCCGGCCGGCCCACACAGCCAGGAGCCGAGCGCAGCAGCAAATTAAACTCTCAGAGACTTCTCTCTTTTCTTCTGCGCTGATAATGCAGACGCTATTGAAGCTCCCGGAGCCGCCACTGAAACAAAAATGCAAATGCGCCCCATGCAGCGCCGACTGCGACTGCCACACTATCAACAGAGAGGCAGGCGCTGAATTTTGGGGAGAATGGGCCATATCAAACAGCGGCCGGACGATTAGACGTTCGAAAGCCCGGAGCGTAAAAAAATCACCCTCAAAGCAAATGGCAAAATTAAACTGGAGGAAGTAAAAGTGAGCAATAAGCCAGCGGAGGGAGGAGCGGCGGTGTAAACGAGGGATTTACAAGTGTTGCAGGAGCATTTGAGACACAGCCGCTTCTGCTACTCAAACAAAATCATGGGTTTGCATGCTTGGGAATTCAAAAACACCTGTGTAAGTTTTGAGGTGTTATCTTGTGAGTGAATATGGCAAACTGGCCTGATAGTGGGTGCCAGGTGGATGAGACATTTCATGCCCCAGTTGTGTCTGCGTTTAATATTGCATTATCCATAGTGTCATGTATTTAACAGGATTTTTAATAGAATTGGGATAAGAAATTACAGCATAAACAAGTGAGATGGGAGTGGCTACTTGATTTATGCCCTGCTGTCATCTCAAACACATGATAATAAACAATAGAAATAACTTACTTAAAATAAAAATAAAATTTCAGTTTGAAAACTAGCAGCTACATGTTCTTAACATGTACAATATGTAGGATATGAGCTACGCTAATCCAATAACCCATCTTTCCTATTTGAGTAGTGTAGTCGTACAATACCAGATGTTTGCTACAGAATTGACAACCTGAGATGTCTGTGCCATGAAAAACAAAACTAAATGGCCTCTCGAGTGCCTCAATACTTCAGAAAATCTGCTTTCTTATAGTATGTGATGAATTAGATTTACTGTATATAACCTGAGGCTCCGGTATTTTAACTGATGCAAGAACATGTAGTCCTGGAAAACTCGCTGATATGTCACATTTGTAGAGATCTAAAATTACTGTTAATGTTCAGTAATAGGGTTGGGCGGTATTATATTGTGTGTTGTGGTGCTTAGCCTGTTAGCTAACTTGCTAGCTAACTATGTAGCTAACCAAGTTGACCATCTCAGACAAACCAAGTCTCCCTGAAGCTGCGGGAGTCTCCCGCATTTGAGTAGTGGCTCCCTGATACCCGCGAGTCACATATAATCTCCCGGAATTCAGAAGGAGTGCCCCAAGCAGTGGCGCAAAAAGGGTTATGAAAAAGCGCTGCACTAGAGGGGGCGCCAAATCCAAGCCCCAAATAAAATTGCGGAGTAATGACAGGACGCTGACCCCAACCCAACCCAAGAACCCCCACCCCCCCGCTGATGATGATTTTAAAACGCACCCCACCCCCCCCGACGATTTTAAAATGCACCCCCCTCCCCTGACTATTTTAAAACGCATCCCCCCCGCTGACGATTTTAAAACACATCCCTCCACCACCCCCCCGCTGACGATTTTACAACACATCTCCAAACCCCCCCACCCCCCCCTCCCCCGCTGACAATTTTAAAACACACCTCAAGTCACCACTACCCCCCTCCCCCCCCCGACGATTTAAAAAAGCATCTCCCACCCCCCTCATCACAACACACCCGCCCCCCCCCCACGGTTTTAAAACGCATCTCCCAACCCCAATATGCTGATTCATGGCTGGTTGCAATGGTGTCTTTGCTGGGTGCTAAAATCTTGCTAAGTGGTTGCTAGGTGGTGGCTATGGTGTTGCTATGGTATCCATGTTGGTTGCTAGGTGGTTGATATGGTGTTGCTATGGTATCCATGATAATTGCTAAGGTGCTGCTAGTTGGTAAGCTAGGTTTTTGGTGGGTGGTAATGACCATTGCCTGCGTGAACAGCCAAGCAAAAACCTAGGTTGAGGCAAAACTTATATCCCATGTCTTTTCAACAATATCAACAAGTATTTCGGGGGGTCTTAAAGAAATGTGTGTGAGGAATTGAAACTGGAGAAAGTGAGGGTTGTGAAAGTGCAGGATGACTGAGAGCAATAAGCCAGAGGAGGGAGGAGAGTCGGTGTAAATGGGGGATTTACAAGTGTTGCTGAAGGATTTGTAACACGGCCACCGCCTCTACAAGCTCAGCTGACAGAACTGGGACGTAACGTGAAGATGGCAGGGCTCTCCTGATGCGTCCTGATGAGATTTGGGCTGCAGACGTACGAGCGTGGGCGGGTATTAGAGCCGATCTGCATAAATAAAGAGTTGATGAGTGCTTGTCCTCCAGTCTCCAGTAGCATGTGATATCTGCCCTCAGACTCAAGGGGTGCTCTGGGCTTTGCCTGTGGGGCTCTATGGCTTTTGGTCTTTCGCTCTCTCTCACTCCTTTTTTTTTCTCTCTCTGTTTTCCTCTCTTTTTTCACCATCTGCTTCCTCAGGGCCAGAGCTCCAATCCTTCTGCACCACTTCCTCCGTCACATTCACAAACCACCACCATCCAGAGCAACCGCTACCTCACAGAATAATTGCTGCACCACAATTAATGAAGCGTTTCTCGTGGGCTTCCTAATAGGCTGAGGAGCACCTGGCCTGCGAGAAGATGAACGCCAGCCAGTGCAGTCATTTCAGGATAACGCTCAGGACCTTCATACACTCAGTCTTCATCTGTGCAAAGCCTTAAACATACAGAGCTTCCACTAACTAACTACTTGATCTACTGTCTGCTCATCCCGGCAGCAGCAGTGTCACTCCATCTGCTCCAGGGAAATCCGCGGCTGTACTCCCGGCGGGTCTCCACTGCTGTTTATAACAGTGTGGTGCTGGGCCTGAAATAAGGCTCTGCTACATCATACAGTATGCTCTGTTCAAATCAGGCAGCTCAGAAGCTCTAACACGAACTGCATGATTAGACCTCAGATGTCTACAATTGTTAAACACTTGAAATGAGGTGTGTTCAGGTACATTTCTGGTGTACTGCTATCTTGGCAATGGAAAACACAGGTGTACCATTGACTGAAAACAACCTAGGCAGAGGTCAGCAGTCAAAAGTTCATTGCTATCTTGGCAATGCAGTCGTGCCATGCATGCTTAGGGCACACACACCTCCACTCGAGAAACACACAAAGACACACAGCTGTGCACAAAACCAACTTTTACATCAACCATAAACAGAACACAAAATAAAATAGCATTGCTATTAAAAGCATTGCACTGTTAAAATAGCAATCCAACAAAGTCAGAGCACATATAATAGATATTCAGTATACTGTAACAGAAAATTTACAATAGATTCATTAAGATCTGGCAACCATTCATAATATGTTTTCCCAAAACGTGCTTTTTTCAGCTTGGTTTAAGATTTAGTATAAACGCAAGCCGCTGGTGGAGCTTAGATATGAAGAGTATTTTTTTGTCTTTGTCTAAATGTATTTGTGCATTAAGATTAAATAACCAATAAAACAATTTCAATATAATAGAGATGCTTGCGATCTGGCTGAAGGCCAAAGAACTGAAGGTCAGCAAAGCAGGACTAATTACTCACAGTATAGCCTGACCTTGAGTGGGTCACTGCAATTACACTCCAGCTCTAGTCCTGGTATGTGTTACACTCTTTAGGCTTCTTTAGGGAAGATAACATCTGGATTTTTGTTTAAATGTTTTACGATAGTTAACCGCAATCACCAACCATATGGGAGCACAAATGCACCAGACAGTTCAGAGAAATAATCAGCAAATAATCTCTCTTAGGCAATCAATCTAAAGTTATTGAATTTGAGCTATTTATAGGTGTGTTATTGGGCCATAGTGAGCTTTACACAGTTGATAGGACTACTGCCAACCAATTACGGCTCCTCGAGATACATCAGATACCCTGTGCTCCTCTAACCAATACAGATTTCTCCAGAAAATCATCAGCACAACAAGATTACACCTTACTTACAGAATAGAAAACGAGACGAAATAAGATTTACAGCTGAACTCCAGCTTCATTCTCCAGAAAGAGACTTCAACCATTCAGCTGTTCAGTCCTCTGAGACTGAGCTGAGATGTAGCGATTTGTGCTGATCTTTGCGGGAAACCCATGCTTAGCTTTTGGTTTCAATATAATGGCGCTGGGTCCGGTGAGGGCAAGACAAAAAAAGCTACTTCCCAAGCCGGAAGGGTGGAGATAATCAGAATCACTGAATATTTCTCAGTGTTAAATCCACACAATTAGAGTTAAATTAACATTGTGAGTTACATTTTAACACTATCGATGTTAATTTAACAATAAAAGAGTTAACTCTGAAAAAGTTGCTATGTATAAGGTGATACAATTTGGTAAAATCAATGAATCTTATTATTTTAGGTGGTCCCTTATTTGTTTCCAGAGCTATGTAATGTGTCACGCTTGTAATATAAAATGGGCCATGTTGAATTCCATGTTTCCATCCCACAGAAAATTGGCAGGAATTATATCAGTATTTATTGCTCTAAATACTTAAGTCCACACCCAGTACTGATTCTGGGTTCATACAGAAGAATTTAATTAAAATCGTGAATTAACTGCACAATTTTTAATCGTTAGTCATTTTCACTGTCATACAGACTGCTGACATAGTGGACCTTAGGGGTGTAAGGAAATATTAATATATAAATATATATATATATATATATATATATATATATATATATCAATATTTCTCCTTTAGTTACGCATGTTTTTATGTATTATTTTCTAAAAATGGTATTTAAAAAAATGCCCAAGTCACCTGTCAGTCCTGATGTTGTCAGACTGCCTATGAACTCTGATACACACATTAAAGACTCCAACTCCCATCATGCACCAACACCGGACCTTCCAGACGTTGCTGATCATGAGACACTACGTTGTTCAAACTCGCCGAGCTTGTGATTGCCTTCACCTGGTCCTGTTATTATATATACCCCTCCTTTTCATTAGCTATTTGCCGGGTATTGCTCCTACCAAGCATTTCTTTTGTTTATTGCTCTTTGTTACCAGCTCATTTCTGTATTTTTAATTACTCCTTTGCCTTGCCCTTATTACTGTTTGTTTCTTGTATTTAGACTTCTCGTTTTGCTTAGCCTTTCACTTTTTTGATTTCCTGTGTATGACCCTTGTTTATGCCTGTTTACTCTGGTATGTCGTTTATCCTTGCTGCCATTCTGATTCTGACCCTGCCTGTCTCTAACTACTCCTGTAAGTCTAACCCTGTTATTAATAAACTGCGTGTTTGGTATCCACGTGTGTCTGGCCAGCATGACACAACCTCGGTTCTTAGCATTGTCTTTATAATCAGACGACTCAGAATGTATGTTAATGTCAGTCGTGAACAGGGAGGATATACTGTACATATGCATGAACATTTGGAAGCCTGTAAAGCTGTAAAGACTCTGAGCAGCTGGATCAGTCGAGTTAGATTAGGGTTAGACCTCAGCTCTGCAGGGGGGCCGATGTTCAGGAACAGAGAGGGTTTGGCATCCCCCCGCCGCTCCGCTAAACGCACAGCCTCTTTCTTTCAGCACTATAAGCCTTTCTCCCTCTTTACCACGGTACACAACCTGGAAAGAGATCGCTCTGAGGCACAGAGACTCATCTCCACCGAGGCGTTACACACTCGACGCTGCGCAGAAGAGCCTGCAGTGGCAATAAGCCAAACACACCGCAGCTACAAAAATAACCATCAAGTGATTGAGTTAGAAAACTAATTATGAGTTGATTGAAAAAGATGCCATAATGGCCGGTTTATTCTCGCTCATCAGGCAAAAGATGCACAAAGGGCTTGTTTGCGAGATGACGCAGGCGCCTCTACCATCATTAGGTTATTAAATCTGCCCCCGGCGGGGAGTAAACAACTTTAGATGCTTTTCACTTTCGGCTGCTTCGACTTTGTGCCATTGAGACACCACATTATTGAGTTACGGCAAAACTTCGACTGAAAACAAAATAACTCCATTGAGAGCATGAAGAAGACGCTGTTAAACAGGAGTAGATGCGGGCGATATGGCCCTAAAATAAGATCATGGAATCTCTGGGTACTTTTTGATTTTTATGATAACAATATTTTTGGCAATAAGTTTAAAACGCTGAAAAATATTTTATTAATTTCAGGAATAAACTACTCCAATATTGATGTTGGTTTTATTAGTTTGAAACATTCAGTAGAAAAAAAAACTTAACAACTATGTAGTTTAACTACATAATCAAAAATCTTGATAATAGTAAAATAGAGAATATTTAGTGCATGCATATAAACTGCAAACATAACGTGTCTTCAACCCTGCACCGTGCAGCTTGATTTAGGGTGTGTCAGTGTGTTTGTTATCACACTGCAAAGCTCAAAACGTGCAAAAAGATTGTACTAATTCTCTTAATTAATTATGCGTTTCGAGGAGAACGTAAAAAAAAATCAGCTAGTTGATTGCCTTTAATTCCCTTCGAGAGCCAGGTGGCGAATTGGTATTTTAACAGTGCAGCGCTTCTGTGCTTCTCAGCAGATGAAACTGACCTGCACATTCACGCTGTAAAGGTGCACGAGTAAACAATTTACGAAAACAGCAATGACATTTTATTTTCTATTCTGTCTGACTGTTGAATGTAGTCTAGGTTGTATTCAGTCAGTGGAGCTCCTGTGTTTTCCACTGCCAAGATAGCAATATGCCAAAAATGTACCTGGACACACCTCACTTCCAGACCACCAAACCCGCACATTGGTGTAGGTATATTCACATGCACAGTTGCTATTTAAACAGCACAGGTGGAAGGTGTGAAATAGACAGTTTGTGGGGTGCAAGATAGCAATGAGCATTGCTACCCACCTAGCGCAGGCTGTAAGATAGGACCCAAAGACCCATAAAGCTTCACAGTAAATAGCAAACAAAAAATAGATTTGAGTTAAAACAGAATACAACTACTATCACAATATGTACTTTTCTATCCTTTTAAAATTATAATGATATTTGCATAAAATGTGGATATGATGTTTGCCACAGTTGCTGGTCTGTTTGCATTTACCACTCTAACCAGATGCTGCAGGTCAGCTTGACCAATAGCATCTTAACTTATACTGGTGTTGATGGGAAATTTATTGTCTTGATTTTTATGATTTTTTTATTAGGCCGTTTTTTTAATCGATTGACACAAATGTTTATTCATCCTTTATTTAGAACCTGCTTAGTGTTACTTAAACAAGGTAAAAACTTTTAAACCCATTTAAATAAACAATCAAAGTAAAAAATTCAACATGAAGGACTCTTATTTTTAAATAAAATTCAAGGCTAAAACTAAACCCTCCAGGTCAGTAGGTGGTGACAGTGCATCTCCAGATGGTCCTCCAGCAGCAGTAAATTGATTACATTTAGTAGTTAGGGTTGTCGTGCAAATCTGGTTTAATGCTGAATTTCTGCTTTAAAATAAAAAATGACTTGATGTGGTGTTTTTTTCCCTCCTTGTATTTTTGTTTTTATTATTTTGTTATTCAACGTATAATAAAATAAGGGACTTTTATTTGTGTTTTTTAAGTGTGATTGAGCTGGACTGAGTGTGAGTGTAGTGAGTGAGTGTGAGCTGCTGGTTATTCATGGTGAAATGCTATAGGAGTAATAACTAAAAGCAAATTAACTTCACTGATAGAGTGAGGGATGCAGAATTAAACAGGACTGTATAAAAACTACCTGAAAAGTAAAGGAGAAAAAAAAAACTGAAACTGAAACAGGAGTGACGACCTGCTGAAAAAAAGTGGAGCTGAGTCACGCACTAATGAGAATGAGAATAGAGGCCGGCGTACAGTGGTTAAGGTTTAGTGTAAGGGTTCAAGTCATTAAATCTTACACAGCGAGAGAACATCTCTAATTGCTAGAGTCTAATTGCTAAAGGTGAACAGAAGCATGTCTGACTGGTGAAGTTCAAAAACTCAGTGAACTAAACAAAGCAGTCAACCTTCAAATTTCACCTCCACCTCTGTATGGATTTAAAAGCTGTTTTAATTCACTCGGCTCTGTACACTCACTGACCGTTATCTTTCACTTATTTCATTTTCGATCTGAAAGTTCATTAATTTCACTAATTTCAAACTGTCTGTTGCTAAGGAAAATTAAATAGAAAGATAATTGTATAAATATATAGATAATTAGACAACAGTGCAAGACCTTGTAGACTAAAAAACTAATCCCAATCGCTTCACATCTCAAAAAAAAAAAAAAAAAACACAGATCTGTGGCTGTTCCTCAATACGGAGTGCACAATTTTGGACTCCTGTACTCAGGCAGTGAGGTACCCCCGGACCTGGACTTGGAGACCCCCCAGCCTTCGTTCAAAAAAATACAAATTAATTAATTAATCAATTAATTAAAACGATGCTCAACGAAAACCATCATGTCCAGGAGGGAAAAAAACACTGCCAGCCCATACCAAAAACTGATTGGCTGACTCACAGACTCTTTGTAGAAAAGAGACCAATCAGAGCGCCTTTTTCTCCCTGTTCTTCTATTTCCCAAACAAGATAAAAAAAAGTTCACTCTTGGTATTCCTCACTCACCGTATTCCTGTAACTCTACATCTTCACAACTTTACCACTGATGCTCTCAAACACATTAAGAGACAAGAAATTCAAGTAATTAACTCTTAACAAGTTCAGCACAGCTGTTAACTAAAAGCTTGAAATCCAGGTGACTCTACCTCATAAAGCTGACTGAGAAAATCTGTGCAAAATCTAAGTGCAAAACTGTCATTTAAGCAAGAGGTGCTACTTTAAAGAATCTAAATTATAAAACAAAAAATTAATTTACAATGCAAAAAAATAACTGGTGTGTCCAAACTTGAAACTGATGCTGTACATTGAATAAATATTGTGTTATACATAACAGCCCACATGTCGTCAAACTGACCAATAATGAGTGTTTTACGGGTGCCTTCAGAGAACATACTGCACTAAAGAGATATGAAGTGAAAGACAGGATACACAAGCATTAGTGAATCAGTGTGACATAAAAGAAAAGAAAAAAGGAAGGATGAAAAGAAAGACCAAGGAATAGAAAAATGGACAAAAACTGGACTGACAGGCTGCAGCATGCTTAAATCACGTCTGTTTAATCCATTTATATTTTTCTTCCTGTCCCACTGCTGTGTGTCAGACTCTTCTCCTCAGCCTCAGTATTCTCCACCGGCCTGAACGTCAGTATAAAGCACTTCATTATCACAGTGAAGAAATCAGGGTCAGGGTTCAGCGGCATTTCGGTGGTCAGACAGCGACCGGTGATGAATGGGGTAGAGGCTGGCTGACAAATTGTGCATGACAACAGATGGCCTCTACAGCCGTGGTCATCAACTCTCCTCCTGGAGAGGTACCTTCCTGCAGAGACCGGCTTCAGCCCAGAACCCGGCCGTCTGCTCAAGGTCTTCTGAAGACCTGAAGTGCTTGGTAGGAAGAGGTGCAGCAGATTATGGTTTAAAATAAACTCTGTGTGAAGGAAGAGCTTGAGCTCGGAGGTCGATGGGCTGTAGACTGGAACTGGATCTATATCTATATCTTAGCAATGAGTGGCAAGGGTACAGTACAAGGCACACAGTCCTACAAGGCACAGTAGAGGTTTCCAATGAAGAGAAAGGACTTGAAAGGAAGGACTGGTCATGTTGTATTTAGAGATTTTGGTCCAAAAATAGCAAGAAAGTAATAAAACTGAATTATTTTTAGGTAAGATGTTTTTAGCAGCTGTGGCAGGGAGTGTGAGAGAGAGCTAACAGAGAGCTTAAACTCAAATGCCAGGTTTAAGTTTATTTTTACACTCTACTGAAAAAAACGAAAAGGAATAAAGCATTCCGAATCCCTTATAACGCTCAGCATCAATTTACTCAGTTAAATACCTCTTCATAAACTGGCTGTTTTGCAGCTGAAAGTCACATGCTGTACAGGACTAGAACAGTAACATGCGTTTTTTGTTGAAAATCAGGGAACAAATATATTAAAGTTATGTAATTCATTTAAACATGAAAAAGTTAATCTACACTGATGGGCGTGGTGGTCTGGAAGTGAGGTGTGTTCAGGTAAATTTCTTGTGTGCTTTTATCTTGGTGGCCGGAAATACAGGTGCGCCACTGACTGATTAAAACCCTGACAATGGTCAACAGACAATGGTCAACAGCCCAATCATATCTTGCCATGCCATGCAGTAGTGCCGTGCGCACTGTGTGCCATCAGCACATGGACATCCCTGCTTGTTAAACACTGTGTAAAATATGCTTTAAAGTATTTTACTATAATCAATAATAATCAGCTTAATGAAATGTACTCTATGCATTGTGGAAAGGTGTTATGAAGCTTTATATACTGTGCCTTAAAGCTTCTTACTATAACCCAATATTAATCAAGCGAATAAAGTATAATCAGCCACATTACTATGATTTCAATATAAATCAAGCTAAGGAAGTATAATCAAATGCATTATGAATAAAGGTGTGATACTATGGCGAATATGACTAAAGCTTGCACAACTGAGCTGGGGGTCGGCTCAAGGCAATGTGTGAGTGTGAGAGGAAGGCAGCTGAGATAGTGGCCACAAACTCGCTGAGTTCTCTAAGATACTTCTCTGTTTTAACTGTCAGTTACCTATTAGGATCTGCCAGTTAGCACCTAGGCCTGTTGTTAGGCAACAGACACACACACACGGACACGCTGTACCGTGTAAACGCTACTTTTTCATTAACAATAAACAGAATAAAAAATTAAATAACATTGCTGTTTCCTTAAATAAGCTGCTGGTGTACCTTCACAGTGTGAATGAGCAGCTCAGTTCCCTCTGTTGAGACGTGCAAAAGCACCGCACTGTTAAGATACGAACACGCCAAAGTCAGAGCTCACCTGACTCCTAATAAAGGGAATGGCAACTGACACACTGATTGGTTTATTTCACGTTACGCCCAAAACACACCCATGATTAATAAGAGAGAATTAGTACATGCTTTTTGCGAGTTTCCAGCTGCACAAGGTGTACTTTTGTGCCCTCACGACTAGGGCTGCAACGATTAGTCGATATAATCGACAAAGTCGATTATTTAAATTTGTTGACTACAAATTGAATTGTCGACTAATCGTTATTTTTGGAACATGCTCAGATGTTTCAATTGTTTTAAAGATGAAGGACATGGCAGAAATAATCGTTGACTAATCGAAAAAATAATAATCAGATTAGTCGACTATCAAAATAATCATTAGTTGCAGCCCTACTCTAGATACCAAAGACACACGACATGCCCTAAATTTAGCTGCATGATACATAATTGAGTGATACGCTATAGATGGCCAAAATAGGGCCCTCAGTATTCAAAAGTTTCATTTCAATGCATCCTTAACACAATCTGCATATAATGATAATACAGTATAAACTGTACCACACTGATTAAAGATTCAGTGCTGGCCAATGCCATTCAACACGTAAAGTGAAGCTGAAGCACACAAGGGCACGGATGTCATCAGCAAATTAAACAGAGAGGCTGAGAACAGTAAACATGTCTATTTAAATGTTCTCACACTGTTGTTGTCGTTCTTCATTGAAACACTTAAGAGGACATAAAGACAACAGTAATAACTATTTACAGCTCAGGTACTTTTAACATAAAGAACACCAGCTCGCCAAGTCCTCTAAATCTCAGCTTTCCTCCTCCTCTGATGCCTACTGATGCCTTCCCTTATAAAAGCCTGAGTGTGAAACAGGACGTGACCGAGCAGCTCCCAGCCACACGTCTGCTGACCACGGCCTGGTGGGGCTGCTGTGTGTGTGTGTGTGTGTGTGTGTGTGTGTGTGGTGTTTTCACAGCTCCGGTATATTCTCACAGTTGTTTGGAGGGTTTCAGAAGTGCCCGATTTCTTTTTTAAGGGGCTGAGGTGTTTGCTGTCAGCAGCAGCAGTTAGGTGTTGGAAGTAGTGCTGACCTGATGTGCTTGCTGTTTTTCTTTATTCGTTCTGTGTTTCTTTTCCTGTTCTTTGTGGTACTTTACATCGAAGCTTATGATATTTTTTTTATATATAAATATCAGTACAAACAGTGTACTGCCATGTTTACTGATTAGGTTTAAGGGCAGAGGCCAAATTCCATGTTTGTTCGACACAAAAGGATAATATGAATGTCTTGTGTTCTCCTAAACAATAAAAGGTATATAAATATGTTGATTAATATCAATATTGTATATTAATACTAAAGTCATCCAAACATCTATACAAACCAGAATATGTTTTATATTTCCGATTCTCCAAAGTACAGGGGTTGGCCAAAGAAACTGAAACACCTGGTTTTAGAGCACAATAATTTATTGTGGTGACGGACAGTTCTGGTGGAAACAGGAGAGTTGAGGTGCACATTGAATTCTGCCGTGATTTGGGCAGCCGGGGTTTATGTTTTTTGGATAGAATTGGGATAGCACCCGAACATCCCTTTCAGACAGCGTCCTCCTGCATACACAGTTAATCCTGTTGGATGTGGTTGGTCCTTCTTGGTGGTATGCTGACATTACCCTGGATACCGTGGCTCTTGATGCATCACAAAGACTTGCTGTCTTGGTCACAGATGCTCCAGCAAGACGTGCACCAACAATTTGTCCTCTTTTAGACTTTGGTATGTTACCCATAATGTTGTGTGCATTGCAATATTAATATTTTGAGCAGAACTGTGCTCTTACTCTGCTAATTGAACCTTCACACTCTGCTCTTACTGCTGCAATGTGCAATTAATGAAGATTGACCACCAGGCTGCTCCAATTTAGCCATGAAACCTCCCACACTAAAATGACAGGTGTTTCAGATTCATTGTTCAACCCCTGTAGCACCTCTTGCTTAGATAGAGACAGTTTTGCACATCTTAACTGTATTTTCTCAGTCGGTTTTATGAGGTAGAGTCACCCGGAATTCAGGCTTTCAGTTAACAGCTGTGCTGAACTCGTCAAGAGTTAATTCAAAAACTTGAATTTCTTGTCTCTTAATGTGTTTGGGAGCATCAGTTGTAAAGTAGTGAAGAGGTAGAGTTACAGGTATACAGTGAATAGTGAATATTTGAGTAATGCTCTAATACATATTACTACTTCTCTAATATGCTCTAATACTATTACTACTTCTCTAAATACAGATAAAAATACTTTAAAAAATGAAGGTCAGTCAAATCGAAACATTTCAAGAACATAGACAGTCAAAAATGTTATGATGAAACTGGCTCTCATCAGGACCACCCCAGGAAAGTAAGAGCAAGGGTTTTCTCTGTTGTACAGGTTAAGATCATCAGAGTTACCAGCCTCAGAAACCGCAAGTTAGCAGCTCCCCAGATAAGAGCATCTAAATGCTTCACAGAGTATTTTTTGGTTTGTTTATGTCACGGATGACCCAGGCAGGGAGACGAGGAGGCGGACACAAGTGCAGGTAGGGTGAAATCAATAAATAATAATTTAATAAATAAATAACAAGTAACAAAGAAACAAGTAAACACTAAAACACGGAACAGGGAGATATATACAATGAACTAGGGAAAAAAAACTAAATGTCTGAAAATAACCAGAAAACAAACGAGAGGAACCAGAGAACTAAAACAAACTAGAGAATATAATAAAAATAAACAAACCAAACAGGGCAGGGAAATAAATACAAGGGAATAAACTAATAAACACAAAGCAGGGTTAAATACAAGGAGTTAACGGAAATAAACAAGGGACTGGAAACATAAACTGGAGATAAACAGAGAAATAAGGAGCACAGGAAACAAACTAGGAATAAACACGGAGCTAGGGTTATAGAAACGCGGAGAAACACAGAGAGACAAAACAACAGAGGTTAGTGCAAAGACCGACGGAGGACAAGGTGGCAGAGGAGGGCTATTCATAGTAACATAAAACACACTATAATTAGAAACACCTGGGGAAGGGGCGGAGCTACAAATGAGACACAGGTGGAAAAGTACTGAGACAGGAGACACAGGGGAGCACAGGTCACGTGAGGAAAACACACAGAGACATGAGACAGGGCTAAGACATGACAGTTTAACACTTTTAAGTTACTACATTATTTATTATGTGTTCCTTTATATCCTGAATCACTTCAGTATTTATTTACAATGCTCTCATTAAAAGTAAAGAGTAATAATTCACTGTTTAGTAAGGTTTAATATGGTTTAATTTGAACAAAAAAAATGGAAATGCTATAAAAACAGTTTAATGTGATACAGACTAAATAAATATTTTACTTATGTTAAAGTACCCAACAATGCCCATTTTTTGTTTGGAAGAAGCCCCCTGCCCCCTGCAGACACACACCCACACACCCCACACTCAAACACACACACACACACCTGCCACAGACTCTTTCGGGAGTGGATTAAGAGACGAGTAAATGGAAAAAATCCGATATGACTCTCCTTTTATATTACAGTCTTTGATATGGGGATTACATGTTAATTTGTTTTTTTAATGAAAAAGACAGGGTGTGAATTAGCCGAGGAACGCCGTCTCTAAGCAGGCTAACACAGCCCAGAGCGCCCCCCCAAATCCCCCCCGGTCCCCCCTAAATCCCCCCCGGTCCCCGCCACAGGAATTAAACTGTCTGTCAACCTGAACGACGGCCAGAGTCCCAAAAAACACCCTCACTGTACAGGATTACTGACTTTACTGCTGGACTCCTGCAGCATCTCACAGTTCAGCTATTAATGCCAGTGAGTGACAGATAACAAATATACGTATTAATATGCACAGTATATCTGTTTAGTGATGTGATTTACATAAACATTCACTCCCAATCAATCACCGGCTCGTTTTTTCAGAGAGACTTTTCTCTGAGTGTTAATATTTCAGTATAAATTATTCATATACCTCACAGTAGTACGTTTTTTAAATATGTCATAATTTATTCAATCTTTTATTTACCATTTGTCAGGAAAAAAAACTGTGAAACTCAGAGATACCCTGCACTGCAGGGATGGTCAAAAATACACATTAGGCGTAGGCTGATAATTGTTAATAATTATGGGCTAATGCTGATACCTGATGCATACTAGGAGTATATATAATAATATCACGATATTTCAGGGTATTTTTGCGATAATGATATACTTGGTGATATAGGAAAACTAAAATAATTTGTTAATTTCAGGAATATAGTATAATAGTATAACAGAATAATCATACTGTGGCAAAATAAATAATATAGCATAAAATAATATAATGCAGCAAATAATATTGCAGAATATTTAGTGCATGAATACAAACTGCAAACTAAAACAATTATACAATAAATACACCTAAAGCTTCACAGTAAATAATAGACTACTTTTAAGACAGAACAGCCCTATTATCACGATATGGATTTTTAATATCATGATATTTCTGTGTCACGATATTTTGTATACGATATAATATTGCCCACCCCTAATGCATACATATACATATACAGTATCAGTCAAAAGTTTAGACACATTATCTTATTCATTGTTTTACTTATTTTTTTATAAATAAACACATAAGGAATCATGTAGTAACTCAAAAACAAAATACTCTGTGAAGCATTTAAGTGCTCTTATCTGAGGTGCTGTTAACTTGCGGTTTCTGAGGCTGGAAACTCTGATGAATTTATCCTGTGCTTTTTCTTTCCTGGGGCTTATGAAAGCCAGTTTCATCATAATGTTTTTGATGTTCACTTGAGGATACTTTCAACTTCCTTGAAATTAGTCAGACAGACTAAATCTAAACACATTAAGAGGCAAGAAATTCAAGTAATTAACTCTTGACGAGGCACAGCTGTTAACTGAAAGCCTGAATTCCAGCTGTGTGAAAAAAATCCAATGACTGCAATGATCTACAATGCAGAACATTTTAAAATAATAATAATAAAAAAAGAATTTAAGGTGTGTCTGTCATGAATGCCAGACACGGCTGAGATACACGCGGATTAAAATCAGAGAATTTATTAAAGATAGTAGCAGTACCACAAGGAAAACCAAGTAAAAGTGTAGCTAATAACAGTAAGGCAGCATAAACAAACAACATACAGGAGTAACTGAAGCCGAAAGCCATAAACAAAAGATTAACAACACTAACCATGGGCAAAGGCAGAGAGCAAGGTCCAAAAACACGCAAGGGTCAAACCAGAAAACAATCTTAAACAGAAGGGCTAAGCTAAAGCAGAAGTCGGTAAATAAACAGGCAGAGAAAATGGGGAGAACGCAAGGTAGAAGAGCTAGAAACTAGATTCAATACCGGTCACAGAGAACAGGAAATGAGGGGTATTTATACAGGGCAGCACAGGTGAGAACAATAAGATTAATTAGTATGATGAGGAAAGAGAGCACAGGGTAATCCTGGGAAGTGTAGTTCTGAGTCACTGAATTAGAGTCCATGGCAAGCAGACAGGAAGTTGCTGACCTGACAGTGTCCAAACTTTTGACTGATACTGTACATACATTTTACATGTATTATTATTGGCTGATTTTCAAATTTACAACATATAAGTAGTAGCTGATGCCAAGTGTCAATCAGATCACATCCGTAAGTTAAGGATTACAGCAGCTCTGTGTGAAGCTCCTCAGGCACAGGATGCTGCAGTTCCTTGTTCAGTCTTTACTCCGGTTCTTCCGGGAGGTACAGTGGTTCCTACTCTATAAATATGTAGGCTTAAGTCAGTAAAACAGTAAAAAATGCAGACTGATGGATGATTATAATATAGTCATAGTATTATAATAATACCATTGGTAACACTTTACTTGGATGGTCCATTTTATGGCCTTGTTGATGCTCAACTGACATTCAACTAACACTGAATTGAATGTCCATTAAATTTAACTTAACCCTATGTTGAATGTAAATGATTAAAAATAGAATCTAACCCTACACCTAACCCTAACCCTAACCTTAAGCTAAGCTTAAAATCTAACCCTAAACCCAATCCTAAAATATTAAGATAAGCGTTTGGGTTAGAGTTGAATGTAGGGTTCATTTCAGTAGAGAATCATTTACTTTCATCTTTTAGTCCATTTGCATTTAATAGACATGTAGTTGAATGTTAGTTGAATGTCAGTTGAGCATCAAAGAGGCCATCAAATGGACCATCCAAGTTAAGTGTTACCACACCATTTATCACATTTATTTCTGGGACGATATACAGTATCTTCTATTAAAAATGATCATCATGATAGACCTAACTAACAGATGTTCATTTCCATTAGACAGCTCTTTAAAATTGACTGAATTGACTGTGTCAAACAGTATCTCTAAAAGTGCCAAGCGAGTGTTCCTTTTAAAGAAAAGGAGCCTGTAAACCTGAGAACGGTTATTTACATTCACACAGGGAACAAAACAGCACACTTCTGTGACAGGTCGCACCCTTTCTCCACACTTAACTCATCCACGGTGACGCTCTCGTTCTAAAAATGCCAAAGAAAAAATAAGGTGCAGAAAACTGGGGTACAAATCCTGTAAAAGCATGTCCTCTCCGAGCTTCCGCCAGCGCTGAGCACCACCGCTCTGACTGCCAGGTGCTCTTAATTAACTAGGTCAATTGCCAGCCTAAACATTGCCTGAGGCCACGGTGGCCGTGTGGGCCATCAAAGACTGTTAGCTGCACTTCTGTCTGATTACCAAGATCTACAAGCAGGAGATGAGTGAAGGAAAAAATAAATACACAGATCAAGCATAACATTATGACCACAATCTTAATTATACAGCCATTTACTATTTACAATTATCTGTTTCTCTACATACTTTAATATTATCCTTCTCTCCATTCCTCAATGGTCGGGACCCCACAGGAGAGAAAAGTACCACAGAGCAGCTACTGTATTATTTGGGTCATCATTATTCTCAGCATTGCAGTGATTAGCTGATGGTGGCATGATGGTGGTGTATTAAGGTGTTAGAGTGTGTTGTGCTGGCTGGCAAGAGAGCATCATATACAGCAGTACTGCTGGAGTTTTTAAACACATTAAGCCCTATCTGGATGAGATTCGTTTCTCAGGGGGTCCTGGGGTAATTTTCTCTTTTATGAAGGGTCCTCTGTGATTTTATTCCCTTCCAGAACAACCATGTACGTGTTTTTCCTCAGGAGAAAATTACAGGCTGAATTACCTACTGTTTATTACCTACTGTTTGAATTAACTCTGTGGTCCTCCGGTAATTTTAGTCCTGTCCGGACGCACATCTCTGAGTTTTATTACCTTGCGTTTAATAAAATAGCTACTGTCCACTGCTACGCACCGTAATTACACTTTAGGTACACTTTTCCATGGAGAGCCGTGTAAATACAACAGCGAGTGGAAATGAAGGAGCTACTGAATGCGACGTCATGTGACCAAGAAAGCCAAAAAAAATCACTGGTCCTCCTGTTTTTATAATTGCAGTCCGGATGCAAGAGTTTTAGCACTGAGTAGAAGTGTGAAATATTTTTGTCCCCCTGAGAAACTAATCCCGTCACTTTTGGACTTAAATAATAAAAGACTAGGGGATGACATACACAAACTGTGCAGCAACAGATTCAGAGCTTCTGTCTTTGACTTTACTTTATCTACAAGGTGGAGAAACTATAGGTAGGAGTGTCTAATCTGAGAGTGGAGGACAGTGAGTGATAAAACACAGTGTTTAAAAACTCCAGCAGAACTGCTGTGTCTTATCCACTCACTGTACTATCACAACACAAAAATAATAACCTGAGAATGCTGAGAATGACCCACCACCCGAATAATACAATAGCTGCTCTGTGGTGGTCCTGTTGAGGCCTAATTGTTGTTTAAAGGAAGATCTTAAGAGGAAATTAGCAGAGAAACTGATACAGAACTACAGTCTAGTCTGTAATTATACAACTACAAAGTGCTCCTACTATATGATCTGTGGAGCTGAAACAATGGACAATGGGTGTAGAATAAAGAAAGAGTAATAGTGGTAATAGTTTAGTTATGCTTGATCTGTGTATATTATGTACTGTGAATAAAGCAGATTTAACTATTCTGCAGCAGATTATGAGGAGAAAGATATGGTTCCTTTGGCTGGGGGACGATTTTTAGAGAGAGTGTGAGGCTTATAAATGCGTGAGTCGGCGGTAAAAACAAAGCAGGACATGGTGTTGCTAAACTGAACAGGAGAGGGAAAGTGGAGCGTGCTCAAGAGAGAGAGAGAGAGAGAGAGGGCTATAGAGAGAAAGAGAGAGAGCGCCATGATGCAAGCGACTTGTCACCGGAATCCGCCGGAAAGTCCCAGTGACACGGCCTCTTAACTTTTATGATAGTTTGACAAAGTTGACTTCAAAGGGAGCGAGCGTTCGGCGGCGTTCGCAGGCGGCGTGAGAAAGCCAGGTCTGCTCGGGGAGGGGCAGCACCAGAGCTGACGAGAGAGCGAGAGAGGAATGAGAGAGGGAGCGAGAGAGAGAGAGAGAGAGAAAGCGAGAGAGAGCAGGGAACTGCTGGAGTGTTAAAGGGGGAGCCCTTTGATCTGTGGCACTAGTGAAAAGTACAAAAGAATAAAAAGCATTGGGGAAAGAGGAGTGCGGGTGGAGCGCAAGAGAAGAGCGAGAGATTGCAAACAGGGCTCATACTCTATTCCCTACAGGACGGTGCCTGGAACAGAAAAAAAGAAACAAGACGAGACAAGAGCAGGATGGTTTAGCGGTTCTGGTGGGGCAGCGTGTTCGGGGAGATTTCGCAGGCCCGCACGCTGAAGCAATTAGCATTGAACCACCTTCCCGCGAAGACCTGGAGGGGGGGTGGGGGGTGAAGGGGGGGACTTGGTGCAGTGTTTCGAGACACTGCCGCCGCTGCTTCTAACGCTGTTAGCATAAAGCAATTAGCAAAAGCAAAACCACTAAGGACAAATAACACGATTTATTTAAGTGACAGCACCAGATTACTAGTGATAAGCAGTCATAGACCAGGTCTAATATCAAGGCATCATATCTCACGATACGATATTATCGCAATATGTTGACAATACGATACTTTACAGCATCTGTGTTACTGAAGAGGATAAAATACTCCTTAATAAGCAAATACCAAGAATTATGGATGTATTGTTTTACATAATTTAACAATCAACATTCTTCACTGCAGATTTAAACAATATATTTATTTAAAGCACCACCACATGGAAAAATGAAGCAGTAACTTTAGTAAGTCAAATTGTGAGATGAAAGCGCCTATGCTTTTAGTAAAATATTGATATTTGACATCACGTATCAATAATATATCACAAACAAAAATGATATGATATAATTTTTCAAAATTTCTATTGGAATTTGGAATATGCATTTCAATTGGATTCATTATATAGTGTTTGACATTGACATCAGGACATCCAACAGCGTTATTACACGTTGCATTTTTTTGTCCATATCGTTTACCCCTAATTTGCTTGAATCTGCAGAGAAGTGCAGTGCAGATTTGATATTTAATTTTACTGTAGTAAGATTTGTACGTGTAGTTGTCATGTTCCTCTATAGTTTCTTAAAAATGCTTTTAAATTCACTTTGCATGCATATGTGTGTATGTTTATACGTGTTTTTTAAACTATTTTTTGAAGAAATATATAAAAGTGGGTTGGGACTTAATGACCATGAGACCATGATACCATGAGAATCCCTGCTTTAGAGGTTCTGGTGGGGCGGCCTGCTCAGGGACATTTTGCAGACCTGCGAGCTGAAGCAATTAGCATTGAACCACCTTCCCCACAGAGACCTGGGGGTGCGCGGTGCTCCGAGTCCCCGGCGCTGCCTCTAACGCTGTTAGTGTAAAGCAATTAGCAGACGCAAAACCACTCAGACCAAATAACACGATCAGTTTAAGTGACAGCACCAGGCAGATCCATTTATCAGTCCTCCTCCTTTTCTGCCTGTTGGTGAGCTGCTGTTTTAGCTTTAGCTGCTTAATGCAGTTTGGACCTGAACTCAGCTGGACAGTAGATAAGGTGCAGGGTGGTCCCTGGACTACTGGCGCCTGTACTGACCTTGAAAGAGCGCGGCGTTCTGGATGATGAGGAGCTTCAGCTGGCCGCTGCTGGCCTGCAGGCCGGACTCCATGTTCTGTTTGGCGGTGAGCAGGTAGCGCTCCTCCATTTTGCGCGAGCAGCAGGTGAGGCCCTTGGGTTGGCAAACCTGCAGGTCTGAGCCTGTAATATAGAGAAATAGAGAGAAACAGAAAGAGAGAGAGAGAGAAATAGAGATTTAAATCTACTCAGAAACAGACAACACAGTAAATAGACACCCCTGCTCCGCCGCTGTAGTACTGAGCTGAATCCTCCAGAGACTGTGTTTGCCTAATGAGCTGGGAAAGCAGAAGAGCAGCAGCAAATAGCTTGTGCTTTTTTTCCAGAGCTGATTCGTGATCTAACCTAACAGGACCTGACATCAAATCACACACAATCCCGTGCTTTACAGCAAAAACAAATACCTGTGACTTAATTACAATGAGGGGTTTCGTTCAGGAAGAGCACATTGCTATAGGAACTCTCTTAAAGGTCTCTCTAGAATGAATGAATGCTCTGTGAGCTTTCTTTTTGCGAGGAAAAAAAGTGCTCCAGTGATCCAGTATAACGCTGCTTTAGTCCCATAGAGGAGTGGAGGGGAGAAACGTTAGGATTCAGCTCTTGCTCATAAATATTATTCACACATGCAAACATATTATCTCTGGCTAACAGCACTGACATCAGCACTGAGACGGACAACAATGAGAAACATTGCAAAATAAAGATATTTTTACACTAATAACAGTCTTTTCAACGTCATATATTACTTTACAACATTTGTAATGCCCTGCTAAGTGCAGTTCAGCCACTGACCTAGTCTTAGAGTCTCTGTAAAACGCAAAATCCACTGGAGATCCTATGTAAAAACACTGAGGTGGGTAGTCCAAGTCCAGAAAGTAGAGCCACAGCAGAGCCGCACAGATTTTTTTAAATTATAATGTAACTAAAATATGTGAAATTGATATGTATTATACCAATTCAAGGACTTTTCTAGGACCATACACCCAAGACAAGAACCATTTAATAAACCTTTATATTTTTGAATGTAGAATTTAGTTTTTAAATAACAGCTTCTTAAGAATCCCAAATTGTCAATTCCACACATCTGTAGACATCCACATTCCAGCTTTATGTGGAACATATTATGCCAAGAGAAACTTGAAAGAGTGCAGAATATAATGTCCTCCAATCATTAAGTAGAAGCACGAGGACCCGGGAGAATTTCAGCATCAAAAAAGTCTTTAGGATTTTTTATTTCCAGCTCAAGAGTTGCAGAGAGATACAGGAATAAATCACTGTGTCATCAGTCTAAAAATGCATTCAACTTTTTCAATTAATTCATCAGCCTCATTAATACACAAAAAGCCCAAGCTCAGATTCTTGCTGAACCCTATTTGTGACTTCAAAAAACTGAGACTGAGCAGTATTTGCATCAGCTCACCAGGGTCTAATTGTGAACCAAAAACATGCACAGTTGGCAGGGAGTCTCACCAAGTTCCAGAAATCATAAGGTCTGTAATGATGTCTGCACTTAGCACTAATTTACTTAGGAACAGAGGAGACAAACACTACAGAGCAGAACAGCCAATGTGTGGAAAATTTGTAAAAAAGCATCAAATTTGTTTCATTTGATTAAAATAAATTTGATATGTGTATATAATACATATGTTTAGTGATGGCATAGTTACTTTGAAAAAGTAAACTGATAACTGATTACTCCTTTAAAAAGTACAGTGTACACCCCTCACATTTCTGCAGATATTTAAGTATATCTTTTCATGGGACAACAATGACAAAATGACACTTTGACACAATGAAATGTAGTCTGTGTGCAGCTTATATAACAGTGTACATTTATTTTTCCCTCAAAATGTCCAAATTGAGCACTGCTTGTCATTTTCCATCCAAAATGTCATGTGACTTGTTAGTGTAACTAGGTCTTAGGTGTGCATATGGAGCAGATGTGTTCAATTTTGTAGTACAATACTGGTCATTGAATGGCACCTCATGGCAAAGAACTCTCTGAAAATCTTAAAAGACGAATTGTTGTGCTACATGAAGCTAGCCAAGGCTACAAGAAGATAGCCAACACCCTAAAATTGAGCTGCAGCACAGTGGCCAAGATCATGCAGCATTTTAAATTTTTGTGTTGTCAATGTCTAAAAAGTGCTATTTTTATTTGCTCTTTTTGTCAATGAGTGTAATTTAAGTCTGTCTTAGTAATTTAAGTCTTTCTTAGAACTGGCTGGGATCCTGGTAACATACAAGCCTTTCAGTTTAAATAAAATACACACATTAAATCGAGACTATAATTCAAACAGTTATTCTTTCAACAAAATCAGAATACCTGTCAGTTCAACCCTGGGATCAGGACAGAAGCTTTCATCAAATGTTCTGGTCAGGCTGTTAAAACTGTGATTGTGTCTGAGTCAACTCACTCAAGTCTCCAATTTCATTTATAAGGAAATTCCTTTCTGAGGTGCACACACAGACTACAAGATTAGTCAGTCTGTACCTGATAACTGCTCCTTGTGAGAGTCACAGACCATTACCTCAAATTTGCGCTGGTGTCTAATTTGACCACATTTGACCTGAAGAGCTGTCTGCCGCAGAATGTTTGTACTAGAATTAATTTACTGAACTGATATTAGAATGAAATATAATTTTAATGGGGAATATTATTGCATGCCATTGTGTAGGGTGTTCTGTATATTCATTTCAGGGTACTTGTTTGTTGAATGTGTGTGTCACATCTTAGCCTGTCTGTGTCTGTCATATGTTTTTTTTTTTTACTCTTTTGGTTCCATTTGCTTTTGTCCTCTGTTTGACTCGTGTTTCCTGCCACGTACTCTTTAAGCACATGTCCTTGTTTTGTTATTGTTCTGTCTCTAACCCCACCCCCCCAGCCATTAGTGTTGTCACTTTGTGTCTTGTTTGTAACCACGCCCCCTTGTTACCAGCCCCAGGTGTTCCTCACCCTCCCAGTGTATATAAGCCCCTTTGTTTCAGTGTTTCTTGTGTGTGTCAGGTTTTTTGATCCCAGTGTATTTCTAACTACTTGTTTGCTTGGTTTTGCTTAGTCTTTGTTCTTTTCTTTGTTAGTTTATTATCCCAGTATTGCATATTTGTTTCGTTTTTTTGAGTTTCCCTTGTTTGTTTTGTTGTTTTGCTTTATTTATCCATTTTCATTGTAACAAAATATACCTGCAATTACATCCATCCTCTCCCCTCATCTGTGACAGTCTTATGCTGATATTTCTTAAAAAAAAACTCACACACTGAAATGCATCCAGTAATATGCTTAGGGAAAAATATTAGTTTACTAGTTTAATCAGTTAAAGTAAAGCTGTTGTTTTTTTTTTCTTTAAAAAGCACCACAATCAGGATCATTGTTTGTTTGTTCTCAAACATGGAGCCTCTTATGATGACAGTAGGAGAGAATCCTGGTTTTAAGCATTTAATAAAAGAGCTTGAGCCCCGTTACAACATTTCATCTCAAAAACTAAACATAGTTATAATGAAATTCTATTGTTATTATGAAATTAATAAAGGGTGAGGCTATACAGAATGCCCAGCCTCTTTATTTTTTCCACCAACCACCCCAAAAACATACCAAATATGTACCGAAAATGTACCTAACCGTGAATTGTCTGTACTGTTACACCCCTAATAACAGTAGATTAACCCTTATTTATAAACAGGAATGAAAGTAATCTGAGTTAAATCTTTTGCACTTATTCAGCTGCGGAGTGAGAGTGTGTTCACGAAGCGGAACACCTGGAAGCAAAGCAACTCACCAAACTCTAACATAACTAACATTCTACAAACCATACGTTTAATATAAAGTACACTGTAAACCCGGATAAGATGAATTTACTTTAAAAAATTCAGGAAACCAGTTGCCTTAAAAAAGTAAGTAATGTGTATGAAAGTAATGGGTAATGAAAACTTAAGTTAGCATAACTTAGAACATCACGTTATTACAACTAAAGGAAAAGTTGATTTAACTTTTTTGTTTTTGTTATACTGTAAGACCGGATAAGTTGAGTTATCTTAAAAAAATGTAAGAAACTGGTTGCCTTTAATTTAAATTTAAGCAATAGGGAATGAAAACTTGAGTAAGCAAAAATTAAAATCAAGTTACTACAATTAAAGAGGAACATAATTTATTTCTAAGGTAGTCCAGAGGGAATCACTACACACTGATGGTGTTAGTCAGAAACTGTTGGACACGCCCAGTATGCAAATAGATTGTGACAGAAGCCAATGGAAAAGAAGCTGCCAATGACAACAGACTAAACTCAGTTATTATAAGTTGGCTCAACTCAAAGATCTCAGTTTGAATGCTTATGTGCCCACAAATGTTCAACTAACTCAAAATAGTTGAGTATTGTTTAGAAATATCCAATTTTATGTAAAACAGACTTAAATCATTTGACTTCAACCAATTTCTGAGTTTACAGTGTAATAGAGAGACTCCGCCCACATGTAGTAAAGTTGTTTAGTCTTTTAGCTCACTAAACTGCAGTTTAAAATTAAATCTAAACAGACCTAATATACAATACAATATACAATATAACTGCAGTATACAATATACAATAAACAGGTCTACACTTTCAGGTGTGAAATCGCCCCAAATCATTTCTGAGGTTCACACAAAGACTACAAGATTAGCCTGTACCTGATAACTGCTCCAGGTGGAAGTCACAGACCATTAACTCGAATTTACGCTGGTGTCTAATTTGACCACCCGACCTGAAGGAAGAAGAACCGTCTGCCCCAGAGCACTTCTCAGTTATTAACTTCAATTATGTAGCTCATATGTCACACCTTTATCCAGAAATTGTAGGGCCTTGTCCCCACTTTGAAAAGTAAACAGATGACATGATGTGATTTTTTCCTGACACCACACAGCGAACAGTGGACCGGGGTGTCAGATTGCAGCCCTAGAGGAGCAGGTTCCTGCTCAGCTTTCTGCTTTCTCTGTTTTTACAACCTCTGCACTAATTATCAAACTCTTCCTGTGCTGAATCAGTCGCACTACACCAGAGAGAGAGAGAGAGAGAGAGAGGGAGTCACTGCTGCTCGTCTCAGATCTGAAACTCTACGCCCGGGCGGTAAACGGCAGTGTGGAGAAGTCTGCAGGATCTCAGTGTACACTACAATTACACCTGAGAGAGCTGAGAAACTATCAGGTTCTCACAGATTCTCTAACAGAAACTTTTAGATTCTAATCACCATCAGAAAGCCTGTAACTGTTTTAACTTACTTTATCCTTTCGCTTTACTCTTTGTGTTAATTTTTATATAGTCATTTTATTTAAAAAATCCAATCTATTATATACAGCTCTGGAAAAAAAATTAAGAGACCACTTCAGTTTCTGAATCAGTTTCTCTGATTTTGCTATTTATAGGTATATGTTTGAGTAAAATGAACATGTTGTTTTATTCTATAAACTACAGACAACATTTCTCCCAAATTCCAAATAAAAAAATTGTCATTTAGAGCATTTATTTGCAGAAAATGAGAAATGGCTGAAATAACAAAAAAGGATGCAGAGCTTTCAGACCTCAAATAATACAAAGAAAACAAGTTTTAAGAGTTCAGAAATCAATGTATGCTATCAATAACTCTGGTTTTAATCACAGTTTTCGTGCATCTTGGCATTCTCCTCCACCAGTCTTACACACTGCTTTTCCAAAGAGTTCAGCTTGGTTTAAGGTTCCAGATGTTTTCAATTTGGTAAAATAAAAGAAACTCAACTTATCATAAAGTAACTCTTTACTTTGGAAAAAGACTTGAAAAAGACAGGGCCTTGTTTTGACACTTGCAGAAAATATGATAAAGAAAACAAGAACGGAACTGCAGAATTGAAGCAGAAAAATATATCAGATATAAAGAAGACAGAAATGCACAAAAACAGAATAAACAAAAGCATCCAAAAACACAATGTTGACTGCAAAACTGAGAACACAAAAGAACCCCTAAGCTTTTTATAAACCAAGGCAACATATTTTCTGCCAGTTTTCCCAACATACAAAAGACAAAACATAAAAAGAAATTAACAATGACAATTACAAGATATTCTGATTAAATACTGTATATATTTTACAAGGAATTGCGTAGGGTAATTTTATACATACATTTTTTTTATGGCTGCACTCATTAGTCACAGGTGTATTTCACTCATGTTCAAATGGCATGCACCAAAGCTATAAGTGCTCCTTTTGCCCATCTGCTAAACTGTACTGTAATCAAACTATTGATGTACTGAATAAATGCACAGACGCATGTTGTGCATTTTACATTTCAACAATCATTACAAATTCATTTCAATACTTACAATCAAACTGTTAAACTTTGCTACCATTTTTTGTACCATTTTTCCATCATTGTAGTTGATCACACACATTTCCTTGGAGAAAAAAATGAAGAAAACTAAACAGAAAGAAATAAATTTGGAAAAAATGAGATTAAAAAACTGATGGTGGGAGATTTATTGGCGGCGCTCACAGAGGCCATGGCTTTTGAAGGTTATCTGACAAAAAAACAGCACTGAATTTGCGAGGTTCTATTAAACGAGACAAAAGAAGCGACGGCACTGAAAGTTCTGAAGGACGAGATTCTGTTCATATTCATAGCGTTTGGGACACAATCAAACTCTGACCCTGTCAGAAGGATTTTAATCTTTCAATCTAAAAAAGTGAACAGAGAGGCCCTGAGAGAAGAATACCATCTAACTTCTGTGAGAACGTCAAGAACACAAAATACAGAAATCAAACTCATCTAATGGAAAGTAATTTTATCGTAATTTTATTGTACGATAAGTCAATAATGTAATTATCATGACAGGCCTAGTAATAACCTTTGACAACAATGCACTATACACAGAGATGGGAATAATGGCGTTGAAATAAACGGTGTTACTGAAGCCGTTACTTTCTCCAGTAACGAGTAATCTAACTAATTATTCTGACTGTCACTATAACGGCGTTACCATTTTCAACGGCCCGTTACTGCACGTTACTTTAACTCAGTAACTCAGTTACTTTTTTGGAAAAGTAACTAGTAACTATAACTAATTACTTTTTCAAAGTAACAAGCCTAACACTGATTATATAGCATTTTGCTCATCCAAACACAATGAAAACAAGTTTACTGATAGAAGTTGGACAGTACGTGCGTACGACGGATTTAATCATATACGTATAGATAGAAAAGAAAATTAACTGTGCAATTCTGCATCTTTTATTCTAAACTCAGGGTTTGCGAGACTCTTCCGAATTCCCCGACTAGTAGGAGCATTTCAGTTAAACTTTTCTACGGTCTAAAGCGCTGCCACTATGATCAGAAGATCATTGGTTCGAATCCTGGTCATGCAGCTTGCCATCAGCTGCAGGAGCCCCGAAAGAGCACAATAGGCCTTGCTCTCTCTGGGTGGGTAGATGGTGCTCTCTCTGTCCACATCACTTCTAGGGTGATGTCGATCAGCACATCGCATTTGTGAGCTAATGTAACAGAACCGAGTCACCGCATTTTCCTCCAAACACGCTGTGATGCTACTCAGTAGCAACTGGAAAAGAGGCGGAGTCTGACTTCGTGTTAAAGGAGGTATGTGCTAGTCTTCACTCTCCTGGTGTTGTGGCATAATTAGTAATGAGAGCTATACAGCTGAGTAGCATCTGAATGGTTGGCCTAGCTAAATTGGGAAAAAATAAGAAAAAATTCAAAATAAAATTATTTAAGAAAAATAATTCTATTCGGAACTTGGAAAATCTGACTTGGAACACAGCATTACACTAGAAATAAACAGCTGTAAAGCTATTAAAATCGAAAGATAGCTTATTTTCTGTGGCCTAAATTTAAACCACAGGCCTAAATCAAAAAGGGTGTTTTAATAAATTCATACAATATTATATTTTTTTGAAATGGGAGAAAATCATAAAAATTAGTATAAAATGTTCTTTACTTTTGTTATTGTTATCTGTTACTGTTACTGGATATAGTATTACTGTTGCAGTGCAGTAAATGTGGGGCCAAGTTAGTTGATGAAGGCCTGAGTACCGAAAAGAGTTGGTTATTTTTGGTGTCTCTAATAAATCGGAAATTCTCAAGTCAACAAGAGCTGCTGGTTTTTACTATGTTTTTCTATTCTGATGTACACCAGCTCTCAAATAGTGATAGGTGCAAAAAAAACATTTAAAATAAAGAGAAATACATGGTGTCTACTGTAATGGATGCAGGGTCTGAAATGGCTAATGAGACACGGTAAGAAATACGAGCTGTTGGAGTGATCCAGTTAAAATTTCATACCCTGAACTAGGAAATTTTTACTTTCTAGTTCAAATGGAACTCTGAAATAAAGTATTTCAAATAAAATAAATGTCTGTGAAGCTATTAAAATTGAAGAGAGGCTTCTTTTCTGTGGCCTAAATTTGAATCAAAAAGGGTTTTAATTAATTCATACAATATCTCATTTTGTGAAATGGGAGAAAATCGTGAAGTTGTTAAAAATGAACAGGCTCACATGGTTTGCTCTTTTTACTGCTAAAAACATGAAGAGACCCTGCAAGAAAAAGAAAATATATAACTGACACACACAATACACAAATCGAACTACTCTAATGGAAACCTGAGGACTCCAGACTTGTGTTGTATACCATTTATCACAGATGTCAGTTGACTGCGTTCCAGTTAAACATTCAGAATTCCACTACCATTGTAAATATTACCCTGGCACAGAACTGTTAGTAATACCCATTTACAACAATGTATTATATATACATATTTTGCTAATTTGAACAAAGTGGAGACATGCCCACTGAAAGACAATCTACAGTACTGTGTGTATGACTGATTTAATGAGATACTTACAGACAGAAGGCACTTTGACTGTCTCAGTAAGAACATTTAACCTGTAAGAGCATGCCAGTTGAAATTTCCTTCTCGGAACTAGGAAATTTTAACTTTCTAGTTCAAATGAAATAAAGGATTGCACATAAAATAAATGTCTGTGAAGCTATTAAAACTGAAGAGGGGCATCTTTTATGTGGCCTAAATTTTAACCAAAGGCCTAAATCAAAAAGAGTGTTTTAATTAATTCATACAATATCTCATTTTGTGAAATGGGAGAAAATTATAAAGTGGTTCAATAATGAACAGGCTCATAAAATAGGCACGGTCTGGTCTTTTTACTGCATGGAGCGACTTTATCTCTACACCAAGTGTTTTTTCCTAATTTGGTTCGCAACAGAAAGAGCGATAAAACTCTAATGTGCCGTGACAAACTCCTCCATCTCTATCTCAACAATCTGTTACGTGTTCTAAGAGCATCTCCTTTCAGAGCAGAGCTGCTAAACTGGAGGCAGGTGAGGTGGTGCTGAATTAGAGGGATTAGAAGGTGGGGGTGTGTACGGGCCGCCGGAGGGGGAGGAACAGGCTTGATTGATAGCGCTGTAAACAACCATCAGATGTGTCTTGCTTCTCCAGAAGAGCACAAACACAGAGGAGGAACAGAACAGCCAGAGAGGAGCAGGAGGTGAGGGGGGTGAGGGGGCGGGGCACGACACCATTTGAGAAGAGTCAGAAAAGGTGCGAGCGCCGGGTATTCAGCAGGCTGTTTGCAGCACTTTGGAGAAAACATCACAGGCGACTATAGTTAGGTACGGGATCACAGAAGCCACGGGGGGGCTCCGCTGACACTAGATTATCAGCACAAGTGCCTGATGCTGACAGACGGCAGCCGTACGCGTCAACAGCAGGCAAAGGAAAACGACGTGCGACTGATGAAAATAAAAAAATAGGTTATTCAATAGGTCGTTACAAAATGCATGACTGACTGAATGAATGACAGCTTTGCTTGGAAGTGTGATGCGTCTTCTAGAAACTAGAAGCTACCGCTGTTCTGTGTAAATGATACACACCTCACTCCTGTGCACCCCAGAGTGTGTAAAGTGTGTAAACATAAACAAACAATACGCTAAAATGCTAAAAACATGTTATCATAAAAGACAAAACAGATGAAATGATTCTATATGGGTGATATGGCCCTAAAATAATATCTCGATACTCCATGGTATTTTTGCGGTAACGATATTCTTGGCAATATGCCAAAACACTATATTAAGAAATATATTTCAAGAATACGCTACTGCAACAAAATGAAAATGAAATTTTATTACTGCGTACGATATGATATGGCACACCCCTAATTGAGATATTAAAAAATACAAGAATTTTATCAGATTTGTAACAGAAGTAAATGATCCAGAATGTTATGCTACTAATAATGCACTCCAAATATCTCCATATATCCAGGATTAAAGTCAAATAAATTATACTGAACAGATATAATCTGTCTCTAGTAGATATACAGTATAATGGGAAATCAGAACAGTCTGAATTTTTCTTTTACTAAAAACAGCAAAAAAAATGTTGACGATATTATTGCCTACGATACAATATGGCTCACCCCTATATATACATTATTGCTTTTTTATTTAGTAACTTGTATTACACATTATTTTCATTGTATCACAATATATATTAAAGCTTCTGGAAGCCCAAATCTCAAGAGACCTTTAGGGGTTCTTCTATTTAAAACTGCTGAGGAATCTTAATCTGATATAAAAAGGAAATGTGTCCTGAAGGTTCCCTTAAACTTAAAGCACCTTAAAGTTTCTTGAACGTTTCTCAAAGCTCCTTAAGCAGTTCCTCCACAGTTTTAAATGGAAGAACCTCTAAAAGTTGAAGTAAAAAAGGTTCCAACTCACTCCTGTGCAGCTCAGCGATTCACCTGAAGTATGGAGGTGTAAACCAACAGCGTAACAAACGCTAAAAACATCTAAACATAAAATAATTGAGCTGATATTATTACATACATTGTTGCTCTTTTCTTTTGTACCTTGTATTATAAATTCATTTTCATTGTGATGTATTATCTTAAAGCCCCTAGGAGCCTAAATCTGAGTTTTCGTTTTAATTAAGATAATCTGGCTCCTCTGGACCCCAGCGTAAAAGTATGTATTATAAATATCTTCCAAAAGTTCATAATTATTCTCTAATAAATATCTCTTCTTTTAGAGAGTGCAGTGGAGAGCTGGGGTCTAGCCATGCTGCTTATCTATTGTGCTTTATTAGAAAATATTAAAAAAAGATATTTAAACCATATTGTAAAAGAAGGCCCGGTTTACCGAAAGATACGGCAGATATGACAATGAGGTTTTTTTTAGCAGAACTCTCCTTTAGACTCAACTGATTTAGGGAGCGTCAGTGTTTCTTTGCTATCGTAACGACAGGACAAGTACACCTTGTGCAGCTTGCAACGCACAAAAGGCATTTACTAATTATTTTAATGAATCATGGGAGTGTTTTGGGCGTAAAATGGAATAAGCTAATCAGAAAGAGCCTGGTGCACTCTGACTTGGCGAATTGGTATTTTAACTACGCAGTGTTTCTGCACTTCTCAGCAGAGAATATAGACACTGTGAAGGTGTGCAAGCAGATCATTTGCGGGAACAGCAATTTTATTTCATTTAGTATTCTGTTTATTATTTATGTAAAAGTTGGGTTTGTGCACTGCTCCATGATCTGCGTGACGCTGCTGTGTAACGGGTGGACGCATGGCGCACTTGCGTAGCTAGGATAGCAATGAATGTCTGATGGTTGACTGTTGTCAGGGTTTTAATCAGTCAGTGATGCACTTGTGTTTTCTGCTGCCAAAATAGCAATACGCCAGAAATATACCTAAACACACGTCCATCAGCGTAGGTATATTCTTAAGCATCCTTGGTATTTTACCAGTGTGGGCGCAAGGCATGAAAATACACTGTTGGTGGGGTGTAAGATAGCAATGAGCATTACAGTGCACCTTGCACAGGGTGTAACACAGTGCTCATAATGGTTTATGCTGTCTTTTGAGCACAATGTAATACACCTCTAATAACCTTCTGGTTGATTGATTAGATTTCATCTCATTTCTCACTTCTGCAAGGCTGTAAGATTAATACTAGATGCCTTCAGACTGAATTTCAATCCCAGCTAAACGAAACAGACAAGATAGTGAACTAAAAATACCAGTCTATCAAGCAAGTGTAGTTAACTTTGCAGGGCTAATTTCAGTATTGATCGGAAGGAGAGCGATTGTAGCTCGAGGCTTCAGACAAGTACTGAGAAAATTCTGAATTCTAAATTTCAGCAGGGAATACATAACTGCTAGTGGGCATGAATTTGTGCAGGCAAAATAAATCATTCCCAGGCCAGTTCCATCCTACCATCAGGCACATGACCTTGAGTGAGCCACGGAAATGAAAGCGGTCCAGATATGCTGGAAGATGACTGGCTGCGGCTGTAACTATGATGTAGTAGTGGTTAATAAGACAATTATTTTTATTGGAATAAAAGAAATAACTTATGTATTTCTTATGTTCTGCAGATTTTTAAATTTTAAAGTCACTTTCTAAATGGCCATCCATCCAACCCACACAGAAAGAGCAGGGTCAACTGTGCTCTTTGGATGAGTGTGGGACTCTGGGCTTAACCAGAGTATGAAATGGAACTTTTGCGATAACTGGTCCAGAGCATAGACAGGTGTGCCACTCAAGAGCTCCCAACTGCAAAATTATAACATTACATTATATTATTAACTTTTTACAAAGTACCATATGTGAGTTTTACATAGCCATGCCCTACAGCTTATGTTCTCCCTGATCAATGAACATAACAACAGCTTCCAACACAGTTTCTTGCCACAGGCCATTAGGCAGCTTAACAGCCAGTAGCAGTGTATCAGCTCACTCCAAAGCAACTTATCTTACCTGTATTACTACACAAGATATCACAAAAGATCTCTTTACCCCATACAAAATTACCCTGCACCCTGCAAGATTTGCCCCTCTCAACTTACATTTATTTGGAATTACACAGTAATCGATACCCTTCAATTTGAAAATGTCGAATTCTCTTTTACTCTTTTAATAATTAACTACATACACATGATGGTGTCGTATCTGACAGTTTTCACACAAATTTATTTATTGAAATGTATTAAAATGTATTAAAATTTGGTTTCTAATCCGTTCCTAATTTCTCCCCAATTTGGAAGGCCAATTACCCGACACTATTTATATAAACTCTCTTGATCACTATTAATGCCCCTAAAAAACTGGGAGGCACTTGCCAAAAAATGCCAGCCATCCTGTTTGGTTCATAGTGACTATTTGGAGTCTAAAACTATAGATAAACTGATGTTACCAAAATCACAATATATGACCATATATTAAACAAAGTTGTGGTTTAGGATAAGTATCACCAGGTTTTTTAGCTGATATGGAGCCTCTAATGAGTAAATTATTTAAAAATAATTTGCCACTGATCACACAGCAGAGAGAGATAATAAGGGGCACTGTCAATCAAACTTTTTGACAGGTGACCTTTTGACCTTTGCACTATCAATCAAACTTTTTGACAGGTGACCTTTTGACCTTTGCTAGTTGCCCTTTGACCTCTCCCCCACAGCACATGCCTCCTTTTCTGGAATGTGACCTTTGACCCCTCAGATCACCCTATGATGCTGTCAGTTATTAATTATGTTTTCAATCATCTGTAATTACTTTTGACCTTTGCCATGTGCCCTTTGACCCCTCCCCACACCCCGTGCCTCCTTTTCTGGAATGTGACATTTGACCCCTCAGATCACCCTATGATGCTGTCAGTTATTAATTATGTTTTCAATCATCTGTAATTACCATTGACCCCTCAGATCCCCTGACCCTTGAACTCTCTTAATTATTTTCTGATATCAATGACTACGAGTCTCCGGTAATTATGTTTTCAATCATCTGTAATTACCCCTGCCATTCGTCATTCATGTTTTGGATATGAGGTAATTTAAACCATGGTGACACACCGCCCCGCCCATCCCTCCGCCCTTCCTGCCCCATCCCCACCTCTTCCCGTCCCGCCCAGCCCCGCCCCCATCATTATTCAGATTGTCCTGATTGGTCAAACAAAAATTCCCGCCAAAAGTATTGACCAATAAGGTTGTTATTCCTATGGAGCAATCACAGCAAGCCTGCGAGTGAAATGTGTATTTAAGAGTTAGCGAGATGTGTGAAGGACCGAGAGAACGGAGCAATGGCTTGTGTTTCTGAGGTTGCTGAAAACCAAAGCTTCCCATACCGGGATTCGAACCCGGACCGTCTGGATGAAAGCCAGAAATCCTACGCGTTAGACCATATGGGAGGATCTGTAGAAGAAGAGCACGATGACGAGAATCTAAAAAGGTACCGAACAATGGAGAGCATTCCTGAACCAATCGCTCAAGGAGCGCTCAAGACTCAAGTCTGGCGTTTGTCAGATGGAACTTACTTTGGATATGTTTTTCTTAAGGATATATATAGCGTTGCTATGTACGTCGGAAAAACGGATAGATACGATGATGCCTCAGCTCGTTTTACTTTGAACCATATAGAATGGTTTAGCTTCAGAAGACACTGCTCTGTTTTTAATGCCTACGTCAATTACAGAAATACAGAATGCAGCCCATTTTTTCAGGAGAACATGAATTTAATTTGGAAACCTCTGAATACAGGAAAGTCTAGGCGTTTTAATCTCGCGCCGGTTATGACAAGCCTCGGATGTAATGTAAGCCTCAGTGTCATTCAAGATTTAAAATGCTATGCAATTGAAAATGACCTGCACTCGTGCGATTTCCAGGTTGTTTTTAATTCAGAAGACTTTAAAAGAATGAATCGTGTCTACTTCGCAATAATTGACAGTCTGTTCTATATGAACAAATAGATTTTCTGATTATTGTCAAACATACAAAACCAACATTAATTATATTCTTAAACATTAAACTTTTATATTACATTTTAATACTTTTTTAGCCTATACTTTTCTATACTTTAGCTAAATTACCTCTCTTTCATGTGAGTTGAGATAGTTAGAGAGGTAAGTGGTTGCTGGTGGAGTTAAGGGGTGGGGGGGGTGGCGGTTTCCTGAGAGTAAGATATGAATTAGTTAGATCAATCAGTGTATTGATGGGTAAAGGAACTAGTGAACTAGCCCATTGTTTGATTCTCACATGTTGCTTCATGCGCAACTGGCTAAAAGGGATTCCAGACTCCCAACAGAGTATAGACTATTGATGATTCAACAGCCGGGGGTAAATGCAGTAAACCATTTACCCAGGATTGGTTTACAATCCTCAGTCTATTGTTTTTTAATGAATGTTCTGATCAGATCAGCAAAATTTAAAACAGAGCAGTGTCTTTTGATGTTTTGAATCCTTTGTTAAAAAAAAAAAAAAAAAAATGAAACACACACACACACACACAAACTTACACACACCACACACCTCCCACTCTTTTCTGTGATGTCATAACCTGAGGTCATCAATCAAAATCACTGTATAAAAAACCCCTTGGTAATCCACAATATACATTCTGGAGACAGCCCCGACGCTTGAAGACCTCAAACACTTTGACGCTCCTTGATTTCAACCGCAATATGGACTTTGGTGAGAGAAAAAACTTTTAATATGAAATTATCACAATATATTACTTTTATTAAAATTACCTTTAAGTAGTTAAATGACTGTTTCTTATGGTTTAATAGGAATTTAATAGGAATCACTCATCTTTCAGCTTAATTAATGTGAGTAGTTAACATTGTTCTATGTATCCTATGCAAAATCGAATGTAAGTGATATTTAAGACTACTTTTCTACGTAATATATGAAATATGTAGTATATACATTCATCTTTTATTTTATTTTAGGATCAGAATGTTTCATTGTTGAAACTGTGACAGACTGTGATGCTGTGACAGACGAAAGTGTGCTATATCATCCATTTCAAAGTAAGTTTTTATTAATTTTGATTAAAAATAATTATTTAATTTCAAACGTGATGATTTGATTCCTTCAATATGAAACTCAAATTTTATATATTTATATTTACTGATGTAGTAATTTAATTTACTTTCTAAAAAGTTACATGATACATTTAAGTAAACTACTGTAACAGTTGTTTTTAACAAACTTTGCTAAAAATGTACAAAAGTATATTTGGAAATAAGTATTTTAGAAGTATACTGAATTACATTAAACTGAAAGTCTATTTAAAATACACTATATTGTACTTTTTAAAAAGTATGATCGAATTTCACTTTCAAACATTTGATGAAAGCATAATATTAATGTACTTTTAATATATTTTAAGTAATTGCATAAATCTATTAGCATATTTACAGCATACTTAGAAACTTCTCAATATGTTTTAAGTATAGTATATATTTTATATATTAAGTAAGTATATATTTTTTTCACCAGGGTTAGTAGCCTCATTTCATGACATTTCATGTGGTTCATTCACACCTTGACTATTTTTGTCAAAAATATTAGAAAATATATTTTTTTGATTTATCATTTCTCAGTTTTTTTTGTTACGACACATAGAATGTACAGTATACAGGTGTAAAATGTTTCATTTTGTTTCTTTTTTGCTCTTTTTCTCTATGTGTGTGTATAAGTGTGAGTGAACACTCACTAAAAGATGTGTGCACATTATTGCTGCAAGATTGTTAAGCATCCAGCTCTGCAGATGTAAAGAAAAGCATGAACATAACCAGTTAACAAAGATATGGAGCAACAAATACACCAGAGTATGTTAAAGACGCTCTCTAGAATAGCACTGTAAATAAACCCTGCTACAAGTACAGGACAGTATTGAATAACAGTGGTCACTGTGATTATCAGAATTATGCTAACTGCTTTTCTCTTTGCCTGATTAGCCTCGTCTCTCTCCTTCCCTTTCTGACCTGGACCTGGATGCTTCAGTGCCCTGACTACAGCTAAACAGCAGAATAGTTTAATAATGAGGAAAACTGACCAAAGTGGCAGGACAGTATAAATAAAGATGTTATTGACATTTAAGGGAATGAACATACAGATTATACAATAGCCAAGAACTCCCATCCATGCAGCAGCAGAACATGCCAGCCTGTATCTCAGGGGCTTGTACTTCAGGAAAGTGACAGGATGGACCACCGCCATGTAACGCTCCACACAGATCAAACAGAGAAACAGAGGACGGGCGCAGATAAATACTCCCCCCCATAAAAACTACTAATGGTGTAAATTCTAAACAGACAAAACTAAGAACATAGAATAAACAGCGTATGCAGATGAACATCTCGTTAACAGTCAGATTGAGGCCGAAAAACTCAGACACAACCGCACTTCCTTTTCTCATCAAAATAAGCCACAAGACGTAGGAATTGATAGGTAAACCCACAATTAAATTGATTGCATAACCTGGAATGTACATAGGGTCTGTATATCCTGCCCAAGGATTCCTGCTTGTAGCATTTCTAAACAGGTTTGAGATGGGTGTGCTGGAAAGCCCATCAGAGACGTTCATCTTCAGAGTGCACACCCCTTCTCACGATAAAATATGAAATCTGAAATAAATTACACAAAGAAAATTATATAAGGGCCAAATATAATGAAACAAACAGTCTGTTTTCTTTATCAGAACAAATTCATTGTATAGTGTTTTTTTGTGCATAGATCTAGATCAACATAGATCTAACGTGTTCAGTTGATATAGTCATGATAAATATCATAACTACCATAGTAAACCATAGTAATGAGTTAAAAACAGTTAAAAAGTGATCTCACCTTTCAGTCATAAACAGAATGCAGGATACCACAAGAAGAATACATTAGTATATTAATTTAATGGACTGACTAATTATCAATTCACATTAGTTTAAACATTATTAATCATTATATTTTAACTTAATTAAATTCTAAATTCATTATAATTTACAGCATTCTTAAGCCTAAAATTGTACAAATTAGTGTTGTGTAAAATGTCTTAACTAGTATTATTTAACAATGTTCATTACTGTCATAAGTACTGTGATGCATCCTTCCTGTAAATTGTTTCTGAGTTCAGCATTGTTGAGAACTGCACCCTTAAAATGATCAGTGTATTGTTCTGAGAACAGCAACATCTTTATCTGATACACAGATGCTCTTCTTTGTCATCAGTTTCAACTTAAAGTGATGTTTATTTGATGGGGTAGGATTTGGTGGTCTACTAGGTTTTGTATAGTTATTAGGGTTTCTCTATAATATTAAATAAATAAAATCTAATTAAATCCAAGCTCAAATGTTACACAATAAATGGTAAATAAATTGATTCTTATGAGTTTTTCTACTACTGTAAATATGCCATTTTAAATACAACAGCATTAATATACAATAACCTTTTTTCAAATCATTATGTATATATTTTACTTTAAAGTAAGTAAACGTCAGAAGATATTCCATAATAAAAATATATATATTTCTTAATGCATACGTACTGTATAGGCAGAAAAACTTTAGATCCATAAGTAGTCAAGAAAAGCAGACATCTGGCTAATTTACCATAAAAGGCATCTGTTTGAGTGTGTGTGTGTGTGTGTGTGTGACTTTATTTAATTTATGACATGTGATTTTTCATGCATTTAAATGTATGCTAAGCTAATGTCAGTAAGGTAAATGCCAGTAATGTTTGACATGAAGGGTAGCAGTTTTATGTAGCATACATCAATGTAAATTCAATAAATATTGACTAAATGCAATAAAAAAATTCAAACAAAAAAACTTTTCATGTGATGTAAACTACATCCAACATCAACAAAAATAAAATCTAAAGCCAGAGTTATGTGGTTATGTGACAGTCCTTTCAGTTATAGGCAGTTCAGTTATAAGCATTAATATACTGTATGACGTGTACTATTTTAATGGTAGCAGTATAACATGGTAGAGTTATATGTTAATCCCTGGTTTAACACTAGAATGACAAAGACAGTAATTTTGATTAATTATTTACACAAGAAACCACCTGTATAAGTGGATGGGTTACTTTTATTGTATTAGATTTTTGCATTGTTATGGAATTTTTACTACAGAACACAATAAGTGCACATGAACAGCTTCTCTTTTTAATGCTATTTCAGTGTCTGACCGCTGCTATTGTTCACCTCAGAAACAGCTCAGAATCATGCTTTCATTTACTAAACACAGTAAATGTAAAACTGTATATAAACAGTACATAATCACTTTTTTTTTACACAAATACCAATGTTTAAACTCTCTCTCACATTATTTATGTTTCACTTAGAAATGACATAATCAAGGTGTAATACGTTTCTTCAATGTATTAGAATTAGTCTACTCTTTAAGTAAATGTAAGTAATAAAGAAAATAAAAAAATAAGAAAAAATAAGAAAAAAAAAACACTCAAATATAATTCACCTCAATTAAGTGGGTACATAATTAGCAATAACAATAAGTAAATGATCAATATTTTGAAATACTAAGTCATTATTTTGAGATACTATCTCAATATAATGACTTACTATCTCAAAATAATGACTTAGTATTTCAAAATATTTAGATAGCGGTTTACTTAATAATAATACAAGATTGTGTTGGATTATTTTTCATTTTTTAGGTGGCGGGAATGGGCTTTCATAATATTCTATGTGTTACAACAAAAAATCTGAGAAATGTTAAATCAGAAAAAATATTTTCTAATATTTTAAGCAGTTTGAATGTAGCTAGAGATTTGCTGTAGCTCTAGTTTTCGCAATTCTGCTTCAAGTTTGCAGTTCTTAAAAGATTACTATTGTAGTATTTTGTATCCTGCTAATATTCATTTGTAACCATATATTGTACTCAAGCAATTTTTTTTAGTAAAGGTTAATGTTAAATAATAACAAGTGTCTTTCTTTCATTTATTTATACATTAACAAAGTTGAATATCTTACTCCCCTAATCTCCTTTACAACATTAATTTAAACTCATGCATTGTCTCTGACAGGTGACCTTTTTCACACATTTGTATTTGGTTTGTAATTTATTTACATGTTTCTTTTGTTTTGCATTTGTACTGAACACAACATAAGATTAAAGATCAGGCTGTTGAACTGGCCTCATTTTAAAATCTTGTACAAATAAAAATCATACTACTTATACTAATAATATTTTTTATTTCTTTATAATATAATATTTATATATTTATACTAATTACTTATTTATACATGTGAAAGTTACTAATATAACTCTACAGATTGAAAACAATATTGATCATTTACTTATTGTTATTGCTAATTATGTACCCACTTAATTGAGGTGAATTATATTTGAGTGTTTTTTTTTCTTATTTTTTCTTATTTTTTTATTTTCTTTATTACTTACATTTACTTAAAGAGTAGACTAATTCTAATACATTGAAGAAACGTATTACACCTTGATTATGTCATTTCTAAGTGAAACATAAATAATGTGAGAGAGAGTTTAAACATTGGTATTTGTGTAAAAAAAAAGTGATTATGTACTGTTTATATACAGTTTTACATTTACTGTGTTTAGTAAATGAAAGCATGATTCTGAGCTGTTTCTGAGGTGAACAATAGCAGCGGTCAGACACTGAAATAGCATTAAAAAGAGAAGCTGTTCATGTGCACTTATTGTGTTCTGTAGTAAAAATTCCATAACAATGCAAAAATCTAATACAATAAAAGTAACCCATCCACTTATACAGGTGGTTTCTTGTGTAAATAATTAATCAAAATTACTGTCTTTGTCATTCTAGTGTTAAACCAGGGATTAACATATAACTCTACCATGTTATACTGCTACCATTAAAATAGTACACGTCATACAGTATATTAATGCTTATAACTGAACTGCCTATAACTGAAAGGACTGTCACATAACCACATAACTCTGGCTTTAGATTTTATTTTTGTTGATGTTGGATGTAGTTTACATCACATGAAAAGTTTTTTTGTTTGAATTTTTTTATTGCATTTAGTCAATATTTATTGAATTTACATTGATGTATGCTACATAAAACTGCTACCCTTCATGTCAAACATTACTGGCATTTACCTTACTGACATTAGCTTAGCATACATTTAAATGCATGAAAAATCACATGTCATAAATTAAATAAAGTCACACACACACACACACACACACTCAAACAGATGCCTTTTATGGTAAATTAGCCAGATGTCTGCTTTTCTTGACTACTTATGGATCTAAAGTTTTTCTGCCTATACAGTACGTATGCATTAAGAAATATATATATTTTTATTATGGAATATCTTCTGACGTTTACTTACTTTAAAGTAAAATATATACATAATGATTTGAAAAAAGGTTATTGTATATTAATGCTGTTGTATTTAAAATGGCATATTTACAGTAGTAGAAAAACTCATAAGAATCAATTTATTTACCATTTATTGTGTAACATTTGAGCTTGGATTTAATTAGATTTTATTTATTTAATATTATAGAGAAACCCTAATAACTATACAAAACCTAGTAGACCACCAAATCCTACCCCATCAAATAAACATCACTTTAAGTTGAAACTGATGACAAAGAAGAGCATCTGTGTATCAGATAAAGATGTTGCTGTTCTCAGAACAATACACTGATCATTTTAAGGGTGCAGTTCTCAACAATGCTGAACTCAGAAACAATTTACAGGAAGGATGCATCACAGTACTTATGACAGTAATGAACATTGTTAAATAATACTAGTTAAGACATTTTACACAACACTAATTTGTACAATTTAGGCTTAAGAATGCTGTAAATTATAATGAATTTAGAATTTAATTAAGTTAAAATATAATGATTAATAATGTTTAAACTAATGTGAATTGATAATTAGTCAGTCCATTAAATTAATATACTAATGTATTCTTCTTGTGGTATCCTGCATTCTGTTTATGACTGAAAGGTGAGATCACTTTTTAACTGTACTATCATTACTATGGTTTACTATGGTAGTTATGATATTTATCATGACTATATCAACTGAACACGTTAGATCTATGTTGATCTAGATCTATGCACAAAAAAAAAAACACTATACAATGAATTTGTTCTGATAAAGAAAACAGACTGTTTGTTTCATTATATTTGGCCCTTATATAATTTTCTTTGTGTAATTTATTTCAGATTTCATATTTTATCGTGAGAAGGGGTGTGCACTCTGAAGATGAACGTCTCTGATGGGCTTTCCAGCACACCCATCTCAAACCTGTTTAGAAATGCTACAAGCAGGAATCCTTGGGCAGGATATACAGACCCTATGTACATTCCAGGTTATGCAATCAATTTAATTGTGGGTTTACCTATCAATTCCTACGTCTTGTGGCTTATTTTGATGAGAAAAGGAAGTGCGGTTGTGTCTGAGTTTTCGGCCTCAATCTGACTGTTAACGAGATGTTCATCTGCATACGCTGTTTATTCTACGTTCTTAGTTTTGTCTGTTTAGAATTTACACCATTAGTAGTTTTTATGGGGGAGTATTTATCTGCGCCCGTCCTCTGTTTCTCTGTTTGATCTGTGTGGAGCGTTACATGGCGGTGGTCCATCCTGTCACTTTCCTGAAGTACAAGCCCCTGAGATACAGGCTGGCATGTTCTGCTGCTGCATGGATGGGAGTTCTTGGCTATTGTATAATCTGTATGTTCATTCCCTTAAATGTCAATAACATCTTTATTTATACTGTCCTGCCACTTTGGTCAGTTTTCCTCATTATTAAACTATTCTGCTGTTTAGCTGTAGTCAGGGCACTGAAGCATCCAGGTCCAGGTCAGAAAGGGAAGGAGAGAGACGAGGCTAATCAGGCAAAGAGAAAAGCAGTTAGCATAATTCTGATCATCACAGTGACCACTGTTATTCAATACTGTCCTGTACTTGTAGCAGGGTTTATTTACAGTGCTATTCTAGAGAGCGTCTTTAACATACTCTGGTGTATTTGTTGCTCCATATCTTTGTTAACTGGTTATGTTCATGCTTTTCTTTACATCTGCAGAGCTGGATGCTTAACAATCTTGCAGCAATAATGTGCACACATCTTTTAGGGAGTGTTCACTCACACTTATACACACACATAGAGAAAAAGAGCAAAAAAGAAACAAAATGAAACATTTTACACCTGTATACTGTACATTCTATGTGTCGTAACAAAAAAAACTGAGAAATGATAAATCAAAAAAATATATTTTCTAATATTTTTGACAAAAATAGTCAAGGTGTGAATGAACCACATGAAATGTCATGAAATGAGGCTACTAACCCTGGTGAAAAAAATATATACTTACTTAATATATAAAATATATACTATACTTAAAACATATTGAGAAGTTTCTAAGTATGCTGTAAATATGCTAATAGATTTATGCAATTACTTAAAATATATTAAAAGTACATTAATATTATGCTTTCATCAAATGTTTGAAAGTGAAATTCGATCATACTTTTTAAAAAGTACAATATAGTGTATTTTAAATAGACTTTCAGTTTAATGTAATTCAGTATACTTCTAAAATACTTATTTCCAAATATACTTTTGTACATTTTTAGCAAAGTTTGTTAAAAACAACTGTTACAGTAGTTTACTTAAATGTATCATGTAACTTTTTAGAAAGTAAATTAAATTACTACATCAGTAAATATAAATATATAACATTTGAGTTTCATATTGAAGGAATCAAATCATCACGTTTGAAATTAAATAATTATTTTTAATCAAAAATTAATAAAAACTTACTTTGAAATGGATGATATAGCACACTTTCGTCTGTCACAGCATCACAGTCTGTCACAGTTTCAACAATGAAACATTCTGATCCTAAAATAAAATAAAAGATGAATGTATATACTACATATTTCATATATTACGTAGAAAAGTAGTCTTAAATATCACTTACATTTGTAACTCATTAATAAATAGTGAAGTGTTTTACACTTTACAATAAGGCTCCTATTTAGTGGTTATAAGTGTTTGTAACTCATTAATAAATAGTGAAGTGTTTTACACTTTACAATAAGGCTCCTATTTAGTGGTTATAAGTGTTTGTAACTCATTAATAAATAGTGAAGTGTTTTACACTTTAAAATAAGGCTCCTGTTTAGTGGTTATAAGTGTTTGTAACTCATTAATAAATAGTGAAGTGTTTTACACTTTACAATAAGGCTCCTATTTAGTGGTTATAAGTGTTTGTAACTCATTAATAAATAGTGAAGTGTTTTACACTTTACAATAAGGCTCCTGTTTAGTGGTTATAAGTGTTTGTAACTCATTAATAAATAGTGAAGTGTTTTACACTTTACAATAAGGCTCCTATTTAGTGGTTATAAGTGTTTGTAACTCATTAACAAATACTCATCTACAATTTGAAAATCTTGATCGGCAAAAGCAAAATGGAAAACTACATGCTGGGAGCTGCAGTAATTACTTGCAGTGAAATTGCCTGCAGCAAACCAGTAAAGGAAGTTACATCTGGAATGCTGTCCTAAAGAAGATGCCACTCAACCTTAAGGATCACAACAGCACTTTCATGTTCTTTGAACATTAGCGCCTGGCAACATTATATCAATATCTGTGACAACCCTAAGGATGATTTCAGATAGTATGCTGAAAATGTCAAGGTAAGGGGTAATTATTGCTTAGCCCTTAGATGTCAATTTTATTATTTCATATGATAATATACACCACATTATTATAAATGACTAAAAGAGTTAGTGGTGGAATGATTAAACTTGGGAGTTAAATGGTTAAACTGATGTTGACTGATGGAGGATATGGAGATGGAGAAGCAAGTTGAGTTAGATGGAGAAGACAAAGTAAGTGAGTATCTGAAAAGATCTGAAATTTAACAATATAGAGGGCTGTGGGTTCACTATTTGGCAAACAACAGGTCATTGTTGCCCTTTCTACATATGTGTTATAACTGATTATTAATGGTTTTTAAGGCATTTACAACCTAATTAGTATCCATTAATAAACTAATTGTAAACCATTTATAAACCCTTTATAAAGGTAGTCTTATTTTAAAGTGGTACCTAAAAGTTTAATGTTTAAGAATATAATTAATGTTGGTTTTGTATGTTTGACAATAATCAGAAAATCTATTTGTTCATATAGAACAGACTGTCAATTATTGCGAAGTAGACACGATTCATTCTTTTAAAGTCTTCTGAATTAAAAACAACCTGGAAATCGCACGAGTGCAGGTCATTTTCAATTGCATAGCATTTTAAATCTTGAATGACACTGAGGCTTACATTACATCCGAGGCTTGTCATAACCGGCGCGAGATTAAAACGCCTAGACTTTCCTGTATTCAGAGGTTTCCAAATTAAATTCATGTTCTCCTGAAAAAATGGGCTGCATTCTGTATTTCTGTAATTGACGTAGGCATTAAAAACAGAGCAGTGTCTTCTGAAGCTAAACCATTCTATATGGTTCAAAGTAAAACGAGCTGAGGCATCATCGTATCTATCCGTTTTTCCGACGTACATAGCAACGCTATATATATCCTTAAGAAAAACATATCCAAAGTAAGTTCCATCTGACAAACGCCAGACTTGAGTCTTGAGCGCTCCTTGAGCGATTGGTTCAGGAATGCTCTCCCTTGTTCGGTACCTTTTTAGATTCTCGTCATCGTGCTCTTCTTCTACAGATCCTCCCATATGGTCTAACGCGTAGGATTTCTGGCTTTCATCCAGACGGTCCGGGTTCAAATCCCGGTATGGGAAGCTTTGGTTTTCAGCAACCTCAGAAACACAAGCCATTGCTCCGTTCTCTCGGTCCTTCACACATCTCGCTAACTCTTAAATACACATTTCACTCGCAGGCTTGCTGTGATTGCTCCATAGGAATAACAACCTTATTGGTCAATACTTTTGGCGGGAATTTTTGTTTGACCAATCAGGACAATCTGAATAATGATGGGGGCGGGGCTGGGCGGGACGGGAAGAGGTGGGGATGGGGCAGGAAGGGCAGAGGGATGGGCGGGGCGGTGTGTCACCATGGTTTAAATTACCTCATATCCAAAACATGAATGACGAATGGCAGGGGTAATTACAGATGATTGAAAACATAATTACCGGAGACTCGTAGTCATTGATATCAGAAAATAATTAAGAGAGTTCAAGGGTCAGGGGATCTGAGGGGTCAATGGTAATTACAGATGATTGAAAACATAATTAATAACTGACAGCATCATAGGGTGATCTGAGGGGTCAAATGTCACATTCCAGAAAAGGAGGCATGGGGTGTGGGGAGGGGTCAAAGGGCACATGGCAAAGGTCAAAAGTAATTACAGATGATTGAAAACATAATTAATAACTGACAGCATCATAGGGTGATCTGAGGGGTCAAAGGTCACATTCCAGAAAAGGAGGCATGTGCTGTGGGGGAGAGGTCAAAGGGCAACTAGCAAAGGTCAAAAGGTCACCTGTCAAAAAGTTTGATTGATAGTGCAAAGGTCAAAAGGTCACCTGTCAAAAAGTTTGATTGACAGTGCCCCTTATTATCTCTCTCACAGCCTCACAGTACCTGGCTGACTCTAAACCCCTCCTAACCCCAAACCTGCAAATTAACTGTGATGTTTTCTTCCCAGCACACCCACACACAGAGAGTGCCACCGAATGAAATGAAAAATAACAAGGACGGCACTGCCACATCGCTCAGCCGGCAACTTCTGTATGCACACTGACAGGCTTAATATCCTAAATCAATACTCGCAAAGGACCGGCGGCAGATACGATCAAGCTAATTTCAGATTGCCGGGCAAATTTATTAAGCAGTCAATGGCGCGCCAGGCGGAGGGCAAGCACAGGTATGAAAGGAGAGAGAAAGCAGGCGGATTTGGTAATTATCTGCAGCGAAACAGACAATTTCATCTGCCCGCCTGTCGTTTGCAGATGATAAATGTATTTCATTAGAAAAGTTGGGAGCCGAGAGGAAAAGTGAAGGCCTGCGGGATAACGCTTCTCCCCGGAGACACAGGAACAAAGACTATATCATACTGTCTAAATAAAGACAGAATGCTCGCGGGGACTGACGTGAAGGGGTGAAGCGAGTTCTACAGAGACCGGATGGAGAAAGCCGCTGTATAAACTCTTATAGATCCATCATCCCAACTCATTGTTTACAGTGTCCAATGTTACACAAGCACTTATGATTTCTTTATACAGCAGCACACCTCTCCCACCCCCGCCGCCTTTCCATCAGCGGACACCAACACTCTCCTACAGAGTTCCACATGCAACCAGAACAGCCTGCCTTTATTCTCAACCTCCACCATAAAATCCACCTTCTGTTTCTTCACAGCGAGCGTTCCTGTCCCCGTGAGCCCTCACCGTCTCCTCACTGCATAAAAACAGCTTGATGCGCATCTGGATGCAATCCTGAAAAAAGGCAACTTGGCAAAGCAGCGACAAACCAGCCAGAGTTTGTTTCATACTCTCCTCATTCCTCCCTCTAAATGCAGCCCAGTCTTGGTACTGGAGAGTCAAGGACTGGCCAATTTAGCTGTTTTTTTTTATTTTATTTTAATACACAAAATAAACATTGATAGTAGGGCTGCATGATATATCCTTTTAAGCATTGTATGCATACGCATGTGCAACAGTCACATCGCAGGACATGCAATGTCACTTAAGGCAATCAAATCAAACTCGTCATGTTGCAATGTTTTGATTCTTGACACAAGAAGTAGATGCACAGCGCTGTCTCTGTGTCTGTGTGAGTGACAGGCTACTGCTGCCTGAGAAGCACAAGGGGGAGGGGGAGAAGTAAACACGAGGTAACCGTTTGGCCTCCATAATTCACATGGTTGGGCACGTGCTTGCAAATGCACATGATGAAAGCTGTGCACCTTAGTCCAGCACAGTTTTGCACAGTTTTGCACAGATATTTTCAGTTACAGCTGAATTCACGCTTTTAATCCCAGAAAAAATTATTTACTCTTATTTACCTTTTAAAAAACAATTTAAATGCCTGATTAAAGAGCCGACTACTGTTGTAGTTTCTGTTTTCAATTTTAATGCAATAAATAATCTGATCCATTATAATCTTTATTTATATAGAGTTTTTATATTAAGGTTACGAGACAACGAAAACTCAGAGTGGAGGTTCAACACTGGCACTGAGATGTAGCCCAAAAATACAATCTTTTTTTGTGGACACTTATAAATAAAATACAACACCTGTCTGTCCATGACCTTCCTTCCAGAGTTCAGCACTATCTCCTGCAGAACGATACGAGACCTCAGGCCAGAAAAATGTGTCCAGCATAGCTCGACTGAGCATGCATCATACGAGAGAGACACTCACACACACACACACACACACGTACATCTCATCCACCTACTCGTCCTCAGTAAGCCTGAAGACATACAGCACAACCGAACCGCATGCATAACCAAGTTCCTCAGTACCAATTACCCAGCTATCAGCATGCAAGTTTAAAGCTGTGAGGGCAAAAAACAGGCAGTGTTAAAATATAGAATGTGCTAAAAGGACATCATTAGAGGCATAAATAATGAATTAACACCATTAGGAACCAGGGGAGCTCTTGACAGCTTCTCCAGAGCCTCACACAATCTCAGATCTGTGCAGCAGGATCGCACATTAAAGAAAAATGAACATGATTAAATCATATTAGCGTCAGAGGCCAACTGACAGAACAATGTGATCGTGACTCAGGGTGTAAAAGTGGTAAAAAAAACATGTTTTTAGAGTCTTTCCACTTCTGCCTTCTATAATTCCTCCCTCCGGTAAAACCATCCTCCTCAGACCTTCCCGCTCGTTTCACTCAGGTTAAACACAGCGGGCACTTAAACGAGCTGTAAGTAAAATTCAGGACACGGCGGTTAGGTAAATGAAGGTAAAATAACAGAGTCTGAAATATCTGCTCCCATTACGTTCCTCCCAGTGTTGGCATTACCTCGTGAATCTAAGAGGAATAGTGTAATTGAAAGTCTGGCCTCAATCATTACGAGAAAATTCCATAGCTGGGGGGATCGCGATCTATCACCTTCACACCAACGACTTCAAAATGACTTCACCGGGAGCTTGACCCAAATCATTAGTGCGTAATTACAGAAGCTACGGGGACACTCACCGAGATCCAAGGGTGCTGCACCTCCTCAGGGCGTTTTTGATGCTCCTGATACAAGAATGACAAGTCCCTCTTAGACCTGTCATGATAATGATAATATTTTTTCTGGAGGATGTATAGCCCCGGCATAATTGCAATAAGCGATATTGTTACACTGTGTTGCACTGTAAAAGTGCGTAAGAGCTCACGGGAAGCTCCCAGCATGCTCAGCAATCTCCCTTTATATTGGTTGGGGTGATTTAGGCAGGTTTATGTTAATTTGTAGGGGGTTATGTTATGTGTTCAGCTGTGTTCATTATGTTTAATTTTAGTTTTTTGTTTTTTTGTGCCGGCTCTACTGGTCCTATTTATGTATATCATCATCTCTGTTCAAATAGAGTTCAAATAAATAGGATATTTAATATACAATAGGTCATATAACATAATTATTGTGATGCATGATGCTTCTGATTTCTGCACTTTTTGCTTAATATCGATATTGCTCAATTATTAATACTTGGCATCAAATATTGATATTTGTACACTGTATTTAAACACTGAGGCTCTAAACTCCTAGAGACTTGCCCCCCATTTTGACTAAACATACTGCTTCATTGCTGCCACATTTTGGCGATATTCAAATGAATAGGGTATCACAGCATTGTGATATCATCATTATTGTGGAATGTGATTTCTGCCAGAGACTTAGCGTTGCCACTATAATAGGGGGAGATAGCTGGTTTGAAACCCGTTCATGCAGCTTGCCATCAGCTGCCGGAGCCCCGAGAGAGCACAATGGGTCTAGCTCTCTCTGGGTGAGTAGATGGTGCTCTTTCCCCTCATCACTCCAAAGGGTGATGCTGATCAGCACAAGGCTGCGTCTGTGAGCTGATGTATCAGAACCGAGTCGCTGCACTTTTCTCTGAGCGCACTGTGATGCTACTCTGCAATGCTGCATCAGCAGCAGTTTGAAAAGAGGCGGTGGCTGACTTCACATGTATCAGAGGAGGCATGTCTTGTCTTTACCCTCCTTTTGTTGTGGCATCACTAGTGATGGGGGATATACAGCAGCTAAAGTAACAGCTGAATGTGTTGGACCATCGACCTAGCTAAATTGGGGAGAAAAAATGGGAGAAAATGAGAAATAAATCTTATTTATAATTCACATCACCTTGCTATTTGTGATCAAAACGATCTGCTCCCCTAATGTAAAAAAATAATAATAAATTTATGTACTAATTGTCCAACACACTCCAGTATCATGTCTCTGCTGTTATTGTGTATTTATAATAACACACTGCTGCAGTTCAGCGTGGTGAGGCTGCATTGTTTCAGGGCCAGAGAGCTCCAGTAACGCTGTCTACAATTAAAGCCATTAAAACAAAACAAGCGTCCCACGAGCGCTTAACAGCGTATAAAGCCTGCTCTTCAGGGAGGTCGGCCTCGTTCTATCAGTCCTGCGCTGTCTGCGCTGCGCAGGCGGACAGTAACGCAGCTCTTCTCCGTCTCATTTACATGAGTCGGGCTGCTGAGAGAGGGACCCTGCTCATCTCCGCTCCTCTCTGCAGGAATCCCAGGACAGCCTGTCTCCAGCCGGAGCTGACCTCCTCTCCTCCTCTACTAATTACTCCAGCTTCTGAGGCCTGGGAGAGGCCCTGTACAGTCACTTCAAATACACAGAGCTGCGGCTGCATGCAGTCCCGTGTGAAGCAGCGGTGGCATTTCACAAAGGCAAAAACTGATGTCACATCAGATTATTAGCACAGAGCACATGCTTTAAGAGAAGATCTTCTGAAATGGGAAATTTAGCTAGCTACGACTGAGTACTGAATTAATATAAACAGAATTTGAGAATAAATAAAATAGATTCAGTAGTCATTATTTTATAGGCTGGTCACCAGATACAGAACTACATGATTATTTTACAATACAATGCAATACCGCATGACATGGTTATAGCCAAGAAGACAATTTTACTGGTCTGGAATAAAGAAACTGCACCCAAATATGAACCTTGGCTCTCTGAACTATTTAGAACTATTTAGTGCATATATGGAGAAGATCAGATATGAACGTGAAGGGAAATTTGCTAAATATAGGAAAATTTTGAACCAACAAGACTAAGATAGCAATGCCTAAAGGATGAATGCCTAAGAAGAGTGCTGTGTTCTTTTTTCTTTTTTTAACTTTAAAATAATAAAAAATATATTAATAAAATAGGGCCCTTTCATAGGACCCCAGTTTTACATTTTTTGAAATATGTATATATAAAAAATAATTTGGATTAGTTACTACAACCTAACTAAAGATATTTATACTCTTGGAGAAGAAGAAGTAGAAGATACAGTCATAGCGTTTTTGCACCATAATCTCTGCAATCTCTGGATCATCTTTATACTAGGCTACATACGTCTGCTATGTTCTTGCTGGAGTTGGGGGGGCGATGGATCCCAGAATAAAACCAATAGGGAGTCGGAATGGTATATGTTTCTACTTCTTTACATCCAACCACAATCAGATTCACTCTATCTGGATGGAGGGATGTGTCTAGATAGGGGTTTTATTGAACGATGAGAAACCAGAAGAAAAATAAAAGAGTAGAAAGTTCAGGTAACTGTGTGAAAATGTAAAGAGTAGAAGTTAAAAGTTGTCTGAAAAATAATTACTCCAGTAAACTATAGATAACCAACATTTCTACTTAAGTAAGGTAAAGACATATTTGTACTTCGTTTTTTGACACCTCTGGTCTAGAACAATCAATGTAGACATGAAAGGCCCATTAGACAGCTTTGATGAACGCAGCACTAAAGTAACTGTTCTATGCAAACCACAGCCTTGATCTTCCTCTACAAGCCCACAACACTCACGCAGCACTGGCTTCCTGACTGCTTAATTCAAAAGATGAGTTTGGCACGGTGTGAGTGGTGCTGGTTTGGCAGTGCCGCTGATTGTTTCTAGGAGAATGGCTGCGTATCAAGGACAGACAGCAAGCTGGGACGAAAAGGTAGCTATTGTCCAAGTTTCCTGAGAGTGCAATATCAAGGTCTGAGGGCTGAAAGGACGGCAAGTTGTCCTTCATGCTCTGACATCCAACTCTCATTAATGTGCTCAACCTTTTCCTCTTGGGGAGGGAGACTGGGACGAGCGGGGCTTCAGCTGTGGAGACAAGCGAGAAAGAGAGCGAGAAAGAAAGTGGTGGGGGGGGGTAGACCACACCGGCATTTTGGTTTCATGCCCCTTGGCACCACATGCAGGGTGATTAGCATTCAGCTCAATCTTGCAGGGCCATTGAATCTGCAATAGATCTTTCCTGCTTTAAAGGAAAGAGTGAGCACTAATGTGCTAATGTTCATTTCTGTATTTAGCATGTAGCATGATGATGATAAATGTGCTTGTGCTTTTTTGTGATTTGAAGGAAAAACAGCATAAAAATGATAGGTTTAATACCCATACTTGTGAACCACTTTCTTTTTTCCATCCCACTCGCAAAGCACCACTGGAGATAGCAGCTGGCAAAGGATCAGATAGAGTAATGACTCAATATCCGTGACTAACCAACCCACATACCACCATAGGTGTTCCACGGGAAGCTGTGAGAGGAGAGACGGCTAGGCTAAAGTTACGCCACTGAAGTCGATGAACAAACAACGCAGCTAGTTGGACTACACTTCAGACAGTCGCGCTACAGCAAACAAGCATGATCAAACCGCTCCCACTCAGCATTTCAAACAACGAACCGTGAACCTGACGAAGTTAACAAAGTCAAACCTGAATACTCATCAACGCCAACGCACGCCAACGTTGGGAAATGGCCACGGGGCGTGCCATAAGCTTGGAAACAGGCACAAAAGTGAGACACTGTGAAATGGAAAAGTTGCCAAGGCATTAAATCCTTGCAAATGTTTAGCAATATGTGCTAAACTCTCAGAGGACCGAGTGCAATCACAAGAAGGTGACAGCTGCACTATAGGGCCTGCAGTCGTTCCCATTTCCAATTAACATTAAGGTTGTCTGCATTCATTTACCACTCCAAGGCCAGATACGTGTGCAGGGTTCAGATCGAGCGGACTCTTAAATCAGCCGCTTCTCTCTGACCCGAGCTGCTCGGTTGCGAGTGGGAGGCAGCGAACGTTTCACGAAATCATCAGAGACTACACTGTCATTATTGATTTACAAAACCTGTTAGCGCGAGTAATGATCGGCCTCGCCTCAGCAAGATGTACAACATCTCATACCCGCAGATACAAATAAAATAAGCAACTTTCTTCAGTTTCTGTGGCTCAGCTCTGTAGCGTTACAATTCATCATTTCATACGCTTAATAACGCATCTCTTTTTTTCCTTTACTGCACCCTCACTACTGCAGCGGACGCATAAATTGAAGTGGGTGGTGCAATTAGCTCTAAACCCTTTAGTGACCTGACACGATACAACTACGCTCCATTAACATTTCATCCAGCGCTCCGACCGCCTCGCTCGGTTTACGTAACGACTCAAAGGGCAGGTAAACGCTGGGCAACAATTACAGCTCCGCACATAAAACCCGCGACTCTGTAAAGGATTATCTCGACTCTACACTGCCTGTGGCGTGCTCCACAGCTCTCTCTCTCTCTCTAAAGAACAATAAAGGCTTTTTGTGGCTAGCGCTAGAAGATACTATAATGTGCAAATTGCAGGATTGTGCCCAGAAGGATATTAGCTTTAATGCTTTAATTGGGAAGGTGTTCAAATAACGCTTCTTTTAAGGGACTTTTCCTTTTATCAGCGCAAACACTGACAAATAAAGCATGCAAAGAACTGTTCGTGAAGACATACACGGCTTTTATGAGCAAAAAATGAATAAGTCTGTTACAAATAGGGCTGCACTATTAGAACTGTGAATAATAGCAAACTCAAACCGAATTACTCACTCGCAGCAACAGAGGAAGCTCTTCAAGCTGCAGAGTAAGATCACATGACATAACTTGCCTGGAGGTAGAGCGAGGCAGAGCAAGATAACGAGAGGTAGAGTGAGGCAGAGCAAGTTACAGGGAGGCAAAGTGAATCACAATGTGGCAGAGTTAGCTAGAGCAAGGTAGAGTGAGGTAGAGCGAAAAAAAAGCAAGATAAAGTGAGGCAGAGCAAGAGAATGAGAGGCAGAGCGAAAAAAATGCGAGATAAAGTGAGGCAGAGCAAGAGAAAGAGAGGCAGAGCGGGAAAAAAAGCAAGAGAAAGTGAGGCAGAGCAAGAGAAAGAGAGGCAGAGCGGAAAAAAAGCAAGATAAAGTGAGGCAGAGCAAGAGAAAGAGAGGCAGAGCGAAAAAAAGCAAGATAAACTGAGGCAGAGCAAGAGAAAGAGAGGCAGAGAGAAAAAAGCAAGATAAAGTGAGGCAGAGCAAGAGAAAAAGAGGCAGAGTGAATCACAGTGAGTCAGAGTGAGCTACAGCTACATAAAGTGAGGCAAAGATATATAGATAGATAGATAGATAGATAGATAGATACGGACAGAAAGGTTACCGCCACTTATGATCATTACCACCCACGGTGCTGTCCACTGTGGGTGGTAATGCCTTCTGATGTATGACATTGAGGAATATGCCCACAAAACCTTAGGTCTCTCTCCAAATCTGATGATTAACATTCAATTCAATCTCACTCACAAGATAACACCTCACAATTTATACAGGTGTGAGCATTCCCAAGCACAATCCACTCCCCCCCGACCCGTATTAACAATCCATTATCTATTTACACATGCTATTCCATGACTTTTGGCATATCTGTTTATGTTTCTGCTATATCACCCATCCCTAACTGCATTACATTCTGAATACCCTTCCATAATGTAATAAATGTGCCATTACATATCAGATCGACATTACAGCCAAAATGGCATCATCTGTCAGACACTGATAAAATGTTAAAACAATTATCCGCCAATAATGACATCATACCATCCTGCACATCCCTGCGCACGGGAGCCCATTCTGAAAATTACAATCAGGAGGAAATGAAAGAAACCCATATAAATCTCATTTATCATAATTGTGCCATAACCCCTCTCACTCTGAAGCACTAACTGGGGAAGGTAGCCGCACATTAGTCTACACTGCAGGTGCGCAGGGACATGTGGTTTTATATTTGATGGATTCGGTCCAACAAGTTGATGCATAATACATGGCGAGCCTTTTAAGATAAGCATGTCGGACTACTTTGATACTCGTTTCCTGTTCCTGTAAGTTATCCCATTTCGTTCCACTCTAACCCCAGTGAGGGTTATATGTTAATACCGCTGCCTCCGAGGACGCGTAATGGACTATGCTGGGCTGTGCAACTTCTTTTGTCCCAATTTAAATTGCAAATACAAAGAATTGAAAAGAGGAACATTACGTCTGATTAAATGTCACTCTGGGAAGGCCGTTAGCCGGTCTGAAGATGAGCTCCTGCGCTGGTTTACCAGCAAGTACAATTGCATTTGTGTTTTTCGCTCGACTCTGAGACAGCACCAGCATCCAAACCCATACATAATGCTGCAGCTTAAACACAATCCAGGGAAACAAGTGTTTAAACTCAGAGGAAACACAGTGTAAAATATTAAACTGCTTGTGTGATACTAAAAGATGAGCGTATACTACATAATACACCCTGCTATATATAAATAAAAAGCACACAGTAAGGCAAGAAATAGGAAAAGGCTTATTAAACCATTATAATCATTTTTAAAAATCCAGTTCAAGACTAGTTTTTGCTGATAGCTGGTTTTGGATGATTGAGTTGATTTAAGCTGGTCTTAAATGGCAAAGGAAGGTGGATAAGGTTTTTTTTAAAGGAGTTTAAAAGCTTTACTATTTGTCTGTGGTACTGAAGCTTTAGATTTTTGGAATTCTGTACTTAGTTAAATTATTTTTAAATGAACTTTGAGTGTTAGTTAGTTAATTTTAAATGTGAACAGATACAACAATGGTAATAAAGACTACAGATATCAATGTACAACTGCCTGCCTGCTACCCAACATTTTTAAACAGCATGATAGAAAAAAAATCTTTAGAAGATGTAAATCTTTAGAGGTGTATCTCAGTAAATTAGAATATCATTGAAAAGTGACTTTATTTCAGTAATTTAGTTCAAAATGTGAAACTCATATATGATATAGATGAATTAAACACAGAGTAGTTTGCTAGCTTTTGGTTGCATAAGTTTAGCTTTAGTTTGCTACTACTTCCATCCAGCTAGCTATGACAACTCTTTACTACATGACTATTAAAGTTGTGAGATTGATGTATTGCTCACACTCAACAACTTTATGTCTTGTAATCAGGATCGAACACAGCTCTGCTTCTGCTCTGGGCTTTTTGTCAGCAATCTCCAAAAACTGTCAGTAAGCAGAACATCAAGGCTAAAAATCTGTAGTGTAAACTTAGCATGAGACTCCCCCATCACATGACGCAACCAGCGCTGTAGGATGGAGGAAGAATGCTTGCACATGTTTTAGCCATATTTTTTTTAAACTACTGTAATATCACTGGACAGCTCAACACACTCGGAGGAGGATGCTAATTGAGAATTCTGTTGCATCATCTAACAGATAACTTTTCAGTGTAGGGATTTTTACAGCTTTAAACAAGTTAACTTATCTTTAAGAGGACAGAAAGAGAAAGAGAGAGAGAGAGAGAGAGAGAGAGAGAGAGAGAGAGAGAGCGCAAAAGATGATGATTCACTACAGCTTAAAAATGCTTAAAAATTTATAATTCACTAACCACAAAAACCCAAAATGGCAACTTGACAGCATAAGAAAAAAACCTTTTGAACTTTTAAGCTGGAAGTCAATGTTTTTATTGGTTTATTGATCGTGAAATTGTAACCATAATAAAAAATACACCTGCCAGACCTAAATATGATCAAAAGGTAATATAAAACAGCTAATGCAACTATTTAAAAAACTATTCAAAAAATGCCACCCACACAAAGTTAGATATACATAATACAGTTTTACTGCTGTTGTAGTCTTTCACACAATTGAATCTAGGGATACACAAGCATCTGTAACTTCTGTTTCAATGCTTCAAATTGCTGTTCCATTGCTTTTGACTTTTTACACATGTGCTACGTGGCACAGTGTTTTAGAATAAACACACACACACTAATCAAAATGACCAAAAATGGTTTATAACCATATAAATAATTCCTTGCTTCACAAGAGACATGTGAAAGAAACCACAGGGTGCATCATAAAAATTTACTTTCTGAAGTTAAAATACAGTTTTAACAGTAACTGAAGCGATAAGGGAGACGTCAAACAGAGCATCAGGAAACCACAGCGTCCATCAATTCATCTAAACCATCTCCTCAGCCTTCTCTACTGGGAAATGTGGCCATCAATTCACTAACACAGTTTCCACCAGCGCAGCACGTTTCTCCAATATGTAGGCTAACTCCCACTGCCTAAGCTTTCCCCCGATGACTCTGCCAATCCGTGCGCTCCTCCAGATGACAGGTGTGTTGAGTTGATGTGTCGGGGGAGGAGTACAGGTAGAGTTATTACAGCTGTGAAAGATTCTGACAGCACTCTATTAGCCTGTGTAAATCTGAGCTCCATAACTGTTAAACAAGCTGAAAATTACTGCTCATTTTACTCTGCTGTAGCAGTTGGCACGGACTTAACGCTCTGCACCTGATGGAAACACAGCAGATTCATCTCAGCTAACTGAGAACTAACGCTTATGAAAAGAGCTACTGGAGCATTGGAGGACTTTCAACAGGAATCCAGCACAAATCCTATACACACTAAGAAAAGTAAGTACAGATTTGTACATAAAAGAGTACAAAGCTTGTCGCTGGGGCTGTACCTTATATTAAGGTACAAAAAGTACCTTTCAGTGAAAGTCCTTTTTTGTACCCATGTTTTTGTGCCAGTAAAGATTATAAACATTATAAACATCATCATCAACTAAATATGACTCAAAAACTTGATGATTCAAAATTGTCTGGCTTTCAAATAAAAAATGTGCAATTAAAATACATATTGTTTATTAGTACAGTGATACAGAATACTGAATGTACCCTTTGGCTGGTTAAATGGTACAAATCTGTACTTATTGCTGTTAGAAATGACTTTAGAGGGAACAAATCTGACCCTGTAAAGACCAATATTGTACCTTTGAGGATACAATTATGAAGTGTGTACCTTTGAGTCCAAAAAATTACTTATATCGTACCTCTGAGTGTAGGAACCAGCTTTTAGTAGTATAAGACACTTTAGCGACAATCAATTATTTGAACAGAAATCATTCTTCACCTGGTTTATCCTAGAACACTAACTTTCATTTTACAACATCACATAAAATAAAAAGATAGCAGAAAGAATATTGGAAAACAAAGCAATCCTTAACAGGTAATGTCCTAACAAAACAAAAATAATGCTGCTGGGAACTTGGTCTTTGGTTCACCCATTCCTGAGACATGTGAGCGCCTGATTTAAACACACAAACATTAATATACATCAGGTAAATTACACCCATAAAATATCATACTCTCTATCACTAACGTCGGACGAAAATCACCTGAACACATGCCTCTTGAAAAAACATATAGATGGAAGGAGAGAATCAACCAACCAACATTAATGACTTCAATGATCATCGCCCTGAAGCTCCCCAAAGTCCCATCCAACTCAGACAGCAGCAACCCAATGAAAATCACATGATGTTCTCAATTCTCAAAATTAACTTGCAATGGCTCTACATAGACCTATGACAATTTAGCAAGCCATGTAAATGGTTAATTAGTTCTCCTTCATAAAAAAACTCTTTAACTTTTAAAACATTGTACTTTAGAGAACCAGCACTACTTTTTGAAGTGTCCTTTAGTGAAAGTATTGAATCTACAAAGACCTATGCCAACATAACAAGCCATTTGCCTGGTTTATTAGTTGTTCTTTATAAGGAAAACACTGTATTGATCAAATGATGCAAGTATAAGTATAATAACCATTTTCAGTACTAATGTATGTAACATAATGTTCTACAAAGAATCCTTACATTAATGTAGGCTATATTATGCACTGTTTCTTCATATTTAGGGTTTTTTAGGAAACAAATAGTGCTTTCTGAAGGGATCCTTTTTGAAAGCAATGTTTTTCTGTTCCTTGCCATGTTATCGGATTGTTCTCCATATGGAAAACTTATTGTAGATGGTTTTACGTAGCACTTTAGATGTTTTTTCTATTGTTACAAGTCAAAAAACACATTTCAGCACCTAAATAGAACCAATTATCTTAAAAGTGTACATTTAATGGAAATGCCCAAGAAATGATTACTAAACTGGTAAAGTTTACATATGTTACACACAGTACCAGTCAAAAGTTTGGACACACCCTAAATTCATTTTTTTTAATTGTCTGCATTTTGTATTAATACTAAAGTCATCCAAACTATGAAGAAAAACATAGAACTATTTAGTGAACAAAAAAAGTGTTAAACAAACCCAAATATGTTTTATATTTTAGATTCTTCAGAGTAGCACATCTTGTTTAGATGACAGCTTTGGACATCTCTGCTGGATGAGGTAGAGTCACCTGGAATTCAGGTTTTTAGTTAACAGCTATGCTTGAATTTACTTGAGTTTCTTGCCTCTTAATGTGTTTGAGAGCATCAGTTGTAAAGTAGTGAAGAGGTAGAGTTGGTATACAGTGAATAGCTCTATTTGAGTAATGCTCTAATCCATATTATAGGAAGAACTACTCAACTAAGTAAAGAAAAAATACTTGAAAGTTAGTCAATACTAAACATTTTAAGAAGCAAAAAGACCACCAAAAATGATGAAACTGGCTCTCATCAGGACCGCCCCAGGAAATGAAGAGTGAGGGTTACCTCTGTCACACAGGATACATGTATCAGAGTTCCAGCCTCAGAGACACAAGTTAACAGCACCAAAGATTATTTTGAGAGTATTTTGGTTTGTTTAAAACTTTTAAGTTACAACATGATTCCTTATGTGTTCCTTCATAGTCTGGATAAGTTTAATGTTGATTAACAAAGTAGGAAAAAAACATTGAATTAGAAGTCCATGTAAATCAGTGGTAACATGACTAGTCCTGGTAATATGGCATGTTAGAGTGGCTTTGTGGATATGCATATCTGATTTTTTTTACTGCTAAAGTTAAATTTATGAGTTATTAGAAGTATAAAGTGAGTTAGAATTGAGTTAGAATGATATAGCTGGTGTGGTTTTAGAATAAAACATTCTGCTATACTTTCTTGACATGAGGAACCTGAAGCCACTCTGGAGGATGTTTACCTGAGACTGGAGTTTCTGGTGCCCACTTCGTGCCCGGGTAGAGGGACTGGAAGGAGGAGCGCACCTGGTGGCAGCGCAGTCCCGGAGCGCTGGGCACAGAGGCTGGCACGAGCAGAGCGCACCACAGCAGCGCGAGCGCCAACTTTCCTCCACTCATACTGACTGATGCTGAAGCCGAGGCGCGCGCACAGGTAGACAACACACTTCTAAAGGGAAAGTATCTGATGAGCCAGTCAGCAGCGCGAGCTCCGTCCTGATTCCGCCTCCGTTAACTCCTCTCCAGTGCCTCTGCTGCTCCTCCGCTGCTCCTCCTCCGCTGGCGGGACCCCGCAGCCCTGTAGCCGCATGCCCCTGCTCCTGCCCCGGCTCTCCACAGCTCCTCCAGCCGCTCTCTAACTCCTCTCTACCGGCGGCAGCAGCAGCAGCTCCACGCGCCTCCGCTTCGCTCCTCTCCAAACTCCCCTCTCATCCACATTAGCCGCTCATCAGGGTTGCCAGATATTGGAGGAGACGCACGTTAAACTGCCTGCTGTTGTCTCCCCCTAGCGTCCACATAATAACGTGTTACAATGTTTACCAGTACTTTCAATACTATAGACATTTTTTCTGAACTCTAAACACAGCAGCACATCTTCCTCATTCAATTAAATTCATTAAATTAACCAAATAGTTCATTCCCAGCATTAAAGCTGATTTTGTGATCACAGCACAAAAACCTGGATCAACATCAACAAATTCTTTCAAAACACTAACTCATGTTCTCTGTTCCAGAGCTATAGGTGAGAAAAGGGACGGTTCTAACACTGGAATAGCAAATATTATATATTTGCTATTTGCTATATTATAAACATCAGTGTGTCTTCTGAACTACTGAAACAATGTGTTTAAGAGGCATTATGAAATATGTACAGGTAAGAAAAAATATATTTAAATACAGTCACTCCACTGTTACAACAGTCTAGAATATAAATAATTAATTGATAATATTTTTGGGGGGATAGGACTGAGTATTTCACTTGTTCACTAGTCCACTATTACACTAGTCCACTGGGTAATCTACTAGTTCACTAGTGCACTATTTCACAAGTCCACTCGGTAATCTACTAGTTCACTAGTCCTATCGGTAATCTACTAGTTCACTAGTCCACTCAATAGTTCACTAGTGCACTAGTCAACTCGGTAGTACACTATTCCGCTAATCCACTCTGTACCAACTATACCACTAGTCCACTCTGTAGTTCACTAGTCCACTCTGTAGTCCACTATACCCCTGGTCCACTCAGTAGTTCACTATACCACTGGTCCACTCAGTAGTTCACTATACCACTGGTCCACTCAGTAGTTCACTATACCACTAGTCCACTCGGTAGTTCACTAGACCACTCTGTAGTCCACTATACCACTAGTCCACTCGGTAGTTCACTAGACCACTCTGTAGTCCACTATACCACTGATCCACTCAGTAGTTCACTATACCACTAGTCCACTCGGTAGTTCACTATACCACTTGTCCACTCGGTAGTTCACTAGACCACTCTGTAGTCCACTATACCACTGATCCACTCAGTAGTTCACTATACCACTAGTCCACTCGGTAGTTCACTATACCACTTGTCCACTCTGTAGCCCACTACTAGTGCACTTGGTAGTCCCTAGTGCACTCAGTAGTTCACTAGTACTCTTAGTAGTCCACTATTTCTCTAGTACACTCAATAGTTCACTATTCCACTAGTCCACTCGGTAGTCCACAAGTTCTCTTTGTAGTTCATTATTCCACTATTCCACTCGGTAGTTCACTATTACACTAGGTAGTTCACTTGTACACTCGATAGTTCACTACTTTACTAGTCCACTCAGTTGTTCACTAGTTAACTGGAGGCCACTCGGTAGTCCACTAGTTAATACAGGTTTTTGTAGACCTAATACATGAGCTTATTGTACATGTTTTTATGTTACAACTGTCCCAGTATCACCAGCCCTGATTTCACCTCATGAGACCGCTGGTTTGACAAGTATTTTTAGCTTATAAAACAGTAATTCTAATAATACTTACCAATACGGATTCCTAGACATTTTTCTCATCTCAGGATAGTATCCAAAAAATACACGTGATAGAAAGTAACATTTTTACCTCAGATAAAAACTTTTGGTGGTAACTTTCTCTGGGAGATTTAAATGTGGCGCCTGTCTGAGATTTAAATGTAACTGAGCACGTGCACAGAGAGTGTAATCACTCCAGCTTGTTTCTAATTAGAGGAATTCAAGTTGTTACAACAGTCTCTGGTCTCCATATTAAAGTGTGTCCACGGTCAAAATAATAACCAATAATATTACAAACAGCATTACTGTAGTTTTTTACAAGTTTTTATAAAATGATTTTACTTGAGTGTCAGATATGTGCCTTTTGGCAACATACTATCTGCAAGTGACATTATACAGAACTATAGGGTAGATATAAAGTAATAGTCATTCGGTAAAACAAAAGTGTTGGGGCATGAAATGCTGAACGCTAAATTCTACAAAAATGTAACAAACTTTATTAGCTTTAGTCCCATATGTACAACATTTAAATACACAAATACAATAATTTATTAATTCACCTTTTACAAACATGTAAACTTGTATAATTGTATGTTTGATTTGTTTCTCATTATCAATTTCCAGGACTTGTGTATAAAAATATAATCAAGTTGTAGGTGAAATTAATTCAGAAAATGCATTCTCTACACTCTACTCTTTATAACTAGGACTAAGCGCTTACAGCATACTCAATATTTGATTAGATATTTTATTTAATATAAGTTTGTTAACAAGCTGAACTGAGGCTAAATTTTAAAACCATATTCTAAAATGCTGAAGTTATTTCATATTGAACACTAAATCCAGTAAAGCAGGACTAATTATGCTCTTTTTTATTAAAAAGTTTCAGAGACTGCATTGCTATATACAGTTAGTATTTTATACTAATATTGATTAAACCACATTCGAAACTTTTTTTCCTACTACAATAATGTGATTGATGTTTTAACATCAAACATTATTTAAAAATAAAAATGTATGCTTGATCATTTATGTAGCTACACTTGAAAATCACAACCAGTGTCAATTTTTGACTATGAAAAGCGTTTTCTAGACAGAGCCAATGTAGCACCATCAGAGCCAAATAAAGCTTTATTTAGCTAATCATTTTCAGAGGATAGCATTAATCCTAACTGTGCATATTAAATGTACATATTAAAAATGAATTGGATGTACTGGACCATTTATTATAGCACATATTGTACCTAGGGCATTAGTAATTTTTTTCAACTCTAAACATTCCTAATTCAATATATGGAACCAATGTATGTTGACATGAATCTAGACTGCCATCTGGTGCCCTCAATGATACGCACCATTAAAAGGCTATTGTGCACCAGGGCATTCTGCATCAGTGATCAATAAGCTGATAAATACAGGGTTATTAAGTTACTTAGAACTTTATTCAATACAAGCAAACAGAGCATTTACATTTTCCAAACAAACCACAACACCACTCTGTAGGTAATAGAATCTGGCGGATTACAGATGGATACCGTGCAATTTTTCATTTAAGATTCATGGTATTGTTAAAATTGCAAAGTCATCCACCCGAAAACAGCGAGATAAGTGTGCAACTTTCTACTAAACACAAGACTGCAGACTAAAAACAGAGCAGCTAGAACTGTTTGTGCTCAACAGCTTTTACAACTAAGTGTGCACACATGTGGCCTGTTTAGTCCACTTATCTGAAAGGTGAAGATGTAAACAAGTGCACTGCACTGGAATTTAATCCCAACCTCAAAAACAGCTTTAACCCTTTCAGTCTCATCAACGAAGTTTGCACCCTGTAACGGCCAGTTTTGCATGGATTTGCACAGCGTAATATATTAAAGCTGGATGCAAACCTGCAAAACTCGCCATCGCTGCACAACAGGGTCATCCAGCAGCATCCGATCCAGCTGTCCTGAAGTAGATGACCGGCAATACGTGAAGTGCACTCAATGCAGTAGATCCAACAGCACTACCTGCACTGTGAGCACTTTGGGACTGCCAGGACCAACAACACAATCAATACAATGTACAAACGCATATTAATATTTACACTATAAAGTGTGTTAACATGTCACACAGAACAAGCCATGAAGTAATCATTTATTCCTTCAGGTTCCAGGTGTTGAATGTACAGCTTCTCCTGCCAGAAGGAGCACCTAGCGCAGTAGATACTAGACTAATTCACTGACTACACAAGATGCACCTTAGCAGGAGAAACGTAATGATAAAGACATTGCTGCAGGTATTACCTCCAATCAAATCCAACAATGAGTAGAATCCATAGCAATCTTCATAAAGCCTACAGGAAAAAAGAAAAAACAAAAAAGTAAGCTATCAAAGGTGTTCCTAAATAAATAATTTAGAAAAAGTTTACTATTTTTGGACAATATATTGCACTAGACATAAGTGCACTAATCATACTAAATTACTGTCTTTTTAGAAACATTTATTTACTGATATAAAGATAATGTAACACCGCACTAACGCAATTACACTCCTTGTGCAATTAACGTTTAATGTTTAAGAATATTCAAACCCTGGAATTGGAATGTGAAAAAAAAAAAAAAATAATAAAATATAAAATAATACTATTGTCACTTAAAACACACAACAGGCACTCCTAAGACAGAAAAAAAAAGTCATGACCAAATATTGTATCAAATATTAAGTCAAAAGAGTCACAAGATGCATGCATGATTATAAAACATCAAAATTATATATGTTCTAAGTTAAAAAAAAAAAAAATAATAATAATAATAATAAAAAAAATATATATATATATATATATATATATATATATATATTCTATCTTTAATAAATGCAATATAAATAGTTTCACGAAAATGTCTTGTGTGCACCAAGCCTGCTCTCAAGACCTTATTACACTAAATAAACTGGTTTATGGATTTTAAGGCGTTTTGAGCTCTAAAAGAAAAAAACTCAACCCTTTAAAATAAATACAAAATTATTATACTTCATCACAGAATTAATTAATTAGTACAGATACGTATTAGATGAGGTTACAAAAGGTATAAACAGCATTAAAAACACCTTTTTACTCAGAATTATATATGTTTTAATGTTGCCTGATTTGAAATATAAGTTAGAAAACTACTTAATGTTTAATTAAAGCTCTGCTCGTTTTCTCGGAGCTATTTAACGCCCCATTAACACTTTCACAAATTAGCAGACGGGCGCATTATCCGTATAAGTGGGTTTTCAATAAAGTAAAAACGCCGGAACGTTTCAGCTCCTTTGTTTTAAAGTGTGAGAAAAACAAATGTCCACTAATTGAATGTAAAAATCCAGCTGGGGGCCTCGTACCATCTCTTTTGGCGCTCAAAATGGAGGATCTCCACTGAGCGATGGGTGGGACCAAACCCACAACCAACGTCCAGTAGTGCTTTCTGCACATGGCCCAAACATCTTAACCCAGCCTTAAACCAACGTTAAACCAATGTTAAATGTTAAAGGTCTTTAAATGCTACCAACTAAAAATCACCAACTGCACGTTATCCCCTCGATACATGTGCAGATAGTGTTGAGGGTGACCTCAGAAAGAGCTGAGCTGAGAAGAGAAGGCCTTTCCTCCTTCTAGCCTGGAGGATCATGGAGGAACAATAACCACCAGAGAATGAGTGAAGAAAGCACGCCCTGTGAGAAGCTTCAGAAACCAGCATAGCCATGGAGTTGGAAGTTCTCATAAGCTGGTGTGATTCTATGAATCAAAATGAGATTAAAAAATAACTTAAATCCAGGAAAACAGGCAGCACCATTTAGCTGGGGCTGAGCCCTCAGTCTGGGCCTTCAGTAAAACGGAAGAGAGATAGGGGGAGTTTGGGAGTGACCTCGTGTGAATCTGAAAACCTAAAAACCTGAAGATCTAAAATATCTTTCATATTAAAATGCACGAGAAGCTAAAAGTTAAAACAGTTTCATCTGCTGAATCCGAACGTGTTGAATATATATATTTAAATATATCCCTCAATCACAACATAGTTTACAGCACTTCCAATTTTTGTTTTGTTTAGTTTTTTTTTTCTTCTTGTTTCAAAGCGCAATATAGTGGGAATCAGATTAATCTTCTCGAAACTGCTCCAATTATGCTGTTTAGATGTGTTGACCACTACTTTACGCTATTAGCTTAACTAAAGAAACGAGGAATTAAAGAACTAAAAGATAGACTAATCTGGTTTTGGTCGAAATTAGAGACCATATCCTACATGGTGTCTCATGTATATATATATGAGGGGTCACCATGTGAGACCGTAAGTTTTGGGTTTGAGTTGAAACAAACTAACATTAGTTAGAAAATGGAAACAAACCAAATAAACAGCTCTAAGTTACACGTGTCGGACGTTTAAGTTTGTTAGTTGACCTACTTTGTAACCAACATGAGCGATTTGGAGACTTAAATCTGTATAATAAAAATTACTTAATTTAAGAGGGGAAATTAGGGAAAATGATTGTGCCTTTTTTTGTGTGAGCCAGAACAAAAAAATTAAACATACAACTTAGTTAAGCATACTGAGAAAAATAAGTCACTTGGTGCATTTAATAGTTAGTTAACGTTAGTACGTGATTAGCTTTCTATTTTCTATCCATTTACATGTGGTGAAGATATTAATCTGACTATTATAAAAGTCTTTATTAATAAGTTATTTATACGCCCAGGTTAATTTGTCTTTACTGTATTCATATATTGTCCTTGTATGGTTAAATATAATAAGCCAACAAAATCAAACAGGTGGTGGTTAGCTGTAAACTTTAACGTTATATAGCTGGAGGATCCACCAGTCTAGTAACTAGTATCAGGCTAGTATTAGGCTAGCAAGCCTAAAAAATCGAGCTATTATGGTTAAAAGCATAAAGATAAGCCGTAAAAACACATTATTCCTATTTAAACAAAACGCTCGACACTTTAACACTTTCGTATTGCTCGCTTAGAGCGCGGAGAAAGGAAACTAAGCCAAAAAAGAAGCAGAAATAAGGTTAAGCGGCCGCGTTATGTAGCTTCCCACCTCTATTACACAAAAGCCTTTCCAACGAAAACACAGGCACGCAGACGCGCGCACGCACGCACGTTAAAGTTTATCGGTGGGAGCGCGCAGATTAAAGAGTCGCTCCGAAACCCGATTTAACCGCATTTAAACCGACGCGCCACTTAGATTATATTCGTAGAGAAATAAATAAAATCCGAGCTTTACCGTGGAAGTGTTGTGAGGTCTGAGGGCTGCAGGAGGTTTCCGAAAGAGGCGCGAACGTGTGGGTCATGTGATGGTGTGTGTCCACCAACCCCCCTCAGATCACAACTACATCCGCTACTGACACATTAGCATAATCTATACAAACCCATTTATCTATTTCTCTCATTCACAAAAAACTCGAAACTCTCCAAACTCAGATCAACACGTGGCGACAGCTTTTTTTAAAACAAAGTATACTATAGTAAAGTTTAACCTACAATTGAGTAATGAGATTATTTTTAAATAAACTTAAATAAAAATAATAGAATAGGTTAGCATATATAGAATAATAAAAAAAAGAGTTCATGCTTGGGGAACTGGTTTGAAACAACATGAAAAGTATTAAAAATGTACAAATATATTTCAGACTGCATGTATAGGTAGCTTAGCTTATAGACAATCAGCTATCACGAGATTTCAAGTATCAAATATGAATTAAAATAAATAATTTTAAAAACAGAAAAGAATAAGGATTAAGAATGATCCAACACCTAACCTAACCGCATTTTTTGTGCTAGGCTACTTGCAATTTTTAAAGATAAATTTGTTCTCAAACAATTAAAAAATAATAAATGAGTAAAACTGGAACAAAGAATCAGACACAACTGTTGCAAAAACGAATCCAACTCTAGACTAAAAAATGTACATTTACTACAAAAATAAATAAATAGATAGAAAGAGATTATTTTAGAGAAATAAATAATCCGAAGTTCTAGTTCTCAATAAGTTTTTTTCTTTTTTTTTAGCTTACCCAACTTGTTGCAAAAACTAACTCTAAATAAAAAAGAAAATAAATCTACTACAAATAAATAAATACATTTATTTGAAGTTCTAGTTTTAGTTTTCAATAAGTTTTTTGTTCTTAAGTTAGAATCTTACCTGCTTAAGAAATAAGAACTGAAACAGAAAGGTTGTCTTAAGAACAGAAGGCAGGAGGTTATCTCGAGCTTCAGGAAATTAAAAAAAAACGTGGTAAAGGAAAGAGAGAGAGAGAGAGAGAGAGAGAGAGAGAGAGAGAGAGAGAGAGAGAGAGAGAGAGAGAGAGAGAGAGAGAGAGAGAGAGAGAGAGAGAGAGAGAGAGAGAGAGAGAGAGAGAGAGAGAAGCTCAGCCGCCCTCAAGCCCGTCACACTACCTCCCAGCTACTGCGCAGATGTTTCATGTTGGAGCCATGTCGCCAGTCGAGAAAGGCAACAAAAAGTTATGTCATGCATGTAATTGAAGAGCATCCTTTTGTTGTTTTTCTTTCTGGGGGTTGGGTGAGGGAGAGGAGACTCACGTACCGCAACAATTGTTCTGCAAATCTGAGCCTTTACCGCAGATTCACACCGTTCTTCTGCTGTGGAAGTTCTCTAGCTCTCCTGTATTCACTGTATTTCTGCATAGGAAACTCAGGTAGACTGTAGAAATAGATTATTTAAAGTTGAGCTGAGATCTGTGAGAGTAGGAACCGGGTTTAGCTAGCGGTCTTATCCTGTTGTCTGAAAGAGCGAGGAGACTGAAATGACCCCTAACCCCTGTAAACCCTACCCCCACTCCTCTATAGCACCATTGTGTTCAGCATGCATCAAAGACAAGAGTTTCCCTCAGCATTCCCCACTAAAGCTGCTTTACCCGCCAACCTGACTTCATCTGTCTCTCTGCAGGCTTATGGGGGTTACTACTATAGTCTAATACTATCTACTACTTACTACTATAGTGTAAAGCGATATTTCTGCCTCTTTGCAACATTGTATGTATGTATATACAATACAGCTCAGAAAATGAGAAATGTCTGAAATAACAAAAAGATGCAGAGCTTTCAGACCTCAAATAATGCAAAGAAAACAAGTTCACATTCATAACGTTTCAGAGTTCAGAAATCAGTATCTGGTGGAATAACCCTGGTTTTTAATCACAGTTTTCATGCATCTTGGCATGTTCTTCTCCACCAGTCTTGCACACTGCTTTTGGATAACTTTATGCCACTCCTTGTGCAAAAATTCAGTTTAGCTTGCTTTGATGGCTTTCGATCATCCATCTTCCTCTTGATTATATTCCAGAGATTTTCGATAGATAGATAGATAGATAGATAGATAGATAGATAGATAGATAGATAGATGGATAGATAGATAGATAGATAGATAGATAGATAGATAGATAGATAGATAGATAGATAGATAGATAGATAGATAGATAGATAGATCAGTCTGTTCTTGCTGTTCAAATAAACTGTGCCAAAAGTCTGAGAATGTCTATTTGATAACCCAGTTTGTTGTATTCTGGTATGAATCTTTGAATTATTTGTACATTTCTAAATTCAATAAAACTTTATTTTTGTTTGTTAATTTTGATAGTGTTATTTTAAATCCCCAGTGCTCAGTGGGGTGAGTTCTTTGAGTGAAACCCTATTTGGTTCACATTCATTGTTACTTCTTAAATTAAGCGTATTTTAAGAGTCTGCCCTGCTTTTGTTGGAGCAAATCTCTCTACTTTTCAGGGAATTATTTCTTTTAGATTTTGGAGGTCAACGCCGGGGAGTTATTCCCCTCTAGTCCACATCTGGCATTAGGCATGGTAGATAAAAAGTCAGTTAATGCAATAATTATAAGGAATGTTGTTTTGGACATATACTGGACATATAATGTATATACTGTTTAACTTTTAAAGGTGAGTAAGTCTTTAGACCATCTGTGCATCCTTTCGTTAGGTGCTATTCTTCTCATTTTAAAATAAAAAAAATGAAAATATTTAACTCTCTAAATTGAGAGACAGTTTAAAAAAGTCAGCATAACTAGTCAGTGACAAAAGTGATACTCACAAATAAATTAGATATTTATTATGCCTTTCTCACTACTGTATGATTGATTTTGTTTGTGCAAAAGCATTGAGAATCCTGTTCCTCACATCATGCATGTGAAATGTGACAAGCCTTATTATATCATCAGTGAGTCTTTATTAGTTTCAGTGACTGCAGGTGGGATTATTACATAACTCCTACTTGGAAAGGTTGAAATATTAATATAAAATATATATTTTTTCTCTCATGACAATATATAATGTATATATTGTTAGTTTTGGGCGTTTGTTTACGCTTTATTCATAATGTTTCCATATATGGAAACTTAGCTCCGCCCATCAAGCTTACGTCATGAGGGAGTGTTTCAGGCTGGCCTGTTTTTTGAATGAGGCACAACACACAGAGCAGCCAATCAGAAGAGAGATAGTGTACACGCCCTCAGTCTAAAACACAGACAAAAACAGGAAGGCGTTTTAATTATTTAAGATTAAATTTTAATTAAATAGAAGATAAAAAAATGTACAACACGTCCTAGTGTTCAAAAACCTGCACAAACCTACACAATCATAATATGACCAAATCTCTTTTTATTTTCTGTATAAAAAAACGAGAAAACATGACTTTATTCATGTCTTTCACAAAACGAGCCAAAAGGTGTCACTGTTGTCCTCCTGTGGAATTCCCCTAAATACGTCATATTGCCAAAAGTATTCACCCACCCATACAAAATCATTGTTTTCAGGTGTTCAAATCACTTCAATGTCCACAGGTGTTTAATAAAAGCAGCAAATAGTTCTACAGACTGCCTCTACAAACATTAGTGAAAGGATGGGTCTCAATGAACTCCAGTACTGTGGTACAGTGATAGGATGCAACACCTGTACAACAAGTCCAGTCGTGAAATTGTACTACTCACTACTACAACCCCTGGTAAAAAATTATGGAATCACCGGCCTCGGAGGATGTTCATTCGGTTGTTTAATTTTGTAGAAAAAAAGCAGATGGAAAAAAAATTATTGAATCATGAAGAACAAACAAACAAAAGAACACTCCAACACATCACTAGTATTTTGTTGCACCACCTCTGGCTTTCATAATAGCTTGCAGTCTCTGAGGCATGGACTTAATGAGTGACAAACAGATCTCTTAATCAATCTGTCTCCAACTTTCTCTGATTGCTGTTGCTAGATCAGCTTTGCAGGTGGAGCTTTGTCATGGACCATTTTCTTCAACATCCACCAAAGATTTACAATTGGATTGAGATCCGGACTATTAGTAGGCCCTGACATTGACCTTATGTGTCTTTTTTCAACAAGAATGTTTTCACAGTTGCATTATTATCTTTATTCCATCATTTTTGCCAGGGGTTGTAAATATTGTGGAAGAGACAGTGGAAGAGACTGGGAACGACAGAGACTCTGTGCTCTGTCAGTTTAAAATAACAGAGCGGGGTAATCGGATGCTGAGGAGCATAGTGCACAGAGTTCACCAACTTTCTGCAGAGTCACTGCACCAATAACTACACACCTCCAAACTTCATGTAGCTTCAGATTAGATCAACAACAGTAGAGTGTAGAGAGACTCATGGACATAACATAACACAGTACTGTACCTTTACTTTCAGTACTTCAGTACTACATTTTAAAATACACTACAAAAGCTATACTTTAGTACAAACAATGTTGAATACTTTAATACTTCCACTTAAGCGTGTAGCTTAAAGACCACTTTAACTTCTGCCCAAGTCACTTTTTTGATAGAGCACTTTGTCTATATCCAAAGTAAAACAGGTTTCTCAAAAACAGCAACTTTACAAATGAGAGAAAAAATCTTTTAACCTGTCAATGGAAGTCAATGTAAAAAAAAAAGTTTATTTAAGCTCATTTTAAAGTATTTCTATTTGTCTATCCATCATTAAATGTTGGCACAATGTGAGAGTCAGTTTGTATGTTCAAATTATGTAGTAAACAAAATAAATCGACAACAATAGGGAGATACTTGTTTTCCATTGGACAGCAACTTTACAAGCATTATTAACTAGGGGTGAAACTACATATTGATCTTGTGATATATTGTATTGTTTTCGATACAATACCAATACAAAAAGTGAACTTTCTGCAGAGTGAATCATTGCAGACCTCCAAACTGTGGCCTTTAGGTCAGCTCAAGAACAGTAGAGCGTAGAGAGAGATTCATGGTATAATGGATTTTAATGGTCAAGAAGCTCCATCCAAGCCTTTGGCAGTACTTTTGGCAAAATAAATGTATATGTTTTGCTTGTTTTTATAGTAAAAGTATAAATAGTGCAAGTTTTCTTAGTGCAACTTGACACAGGTTGTTTTTATATGTAACACATACCTGTCAAGTTTTAGATTTAAAAATAAGGGATATTTTCCTCTGTCCGCTTAAAGCCGTCCCACCAGCCCAACGAAGGTTCAGTATCTCTTACATTTTAAAACAGGTTTACAAAAAATCTAAAATAACCACATGTGAACCACTTACACACTACAATTAGATTATCAGAATCTGAACATGGTGTGGACATTCCTACATATGTCATTCTTTTAATACAGCCAAATTAAAAACCCTTTTCTATATCTTTTTTTTATTTAAGATTTCATGTCTTTTTTGTAATAAATGCACTCTTTTATATGATATATTTTTTATTTATTTAATGGATTTAAAATTGAACAAAGAGGGCACAAATTCTGCAAAATGACTGTTGGTGACCTAAAAATGGTATTATGAGCTTTTACTAAAAGGACATGGACCAGATATATTCCATCAGTAAAAAATAGTCCTAAGGGGCCTACACAATAATTTTTAATTAATACTTCTTCCTTTTGATCACGCCACCCCTGATCAGTTCAGTTAATATCGGTCCTCTCCACATTTCTAGTTAAACTGAGTCACAAGCTGTAATTTTTTTTATTTTAAAAGGTTTAATCTGTGTGTTTTATTTCGGAGTATTTTTAAGCAGCTATCAGAAAAATCTCATCACAGTTTCCATGATTAGACTACCGTTACCTTTCTTTTAGAAAAATCGCTGCATGTATGTTTTAACATCAGCAGCTCCAACTAGCTGCCTGAACTCACAGCGAGGAGGGCGGGGCTTCCCCACACTGACCCTCCTTGCAAGCTGATTGGCTGTTTCTCCTGAAAGGCGGGACTTTCTCCTTGAACCGGCTCCACGATTGGTTAAGAGACACAGAGCGGTCAGTGCCCTGTATCCTCAATAATATATATTTTTTTATTTTAATAAAATACGGGAAATTTACGGGAAAATACTAATACGGGAGGACGGCGGGAAAGAGGAGTAAAATACGGTAGTTTCCCCGGCCAAAACGGGAGACTTGACGGGTATGATGTAACATAAACACCAAAGAACATATTTAGTATGCATGTTTGTAAAGGAAATTATAGAAAACAAAAGAAGTTAAAGAAAACGAAAAATTACAGCTGTATTTTACAGCTTCACCACTAGGCAGCATCACTTTCACTCTGAGCTGAGCTCCAGTTTCCTCCCAGCTGCTGCAGCTGCTGCTGAGCTTCACGGTTTAGAGAAGGTGAGCAGAGATACTGAGATAATTCACTTTTTACTTATTAAATAATCTGTAGCAGTGGATTAATGACTGTTAGAAAGCTGCTTTAATCAGTTTTATATATAAATAATGTATTTAAGTGTGTTTACAATGGAATATAACTATTTAACAGTAATTTAGCCACGGTTGCTAATGTAAACAGAACGAACCGGTTTTGTAGTGACAATAGATCGCATTGAACAGAAACAGTGTAAGATTAGCTTTCACTAGTGCTGGTTTCAGACGATCTTTACTGGTCTTTGATGGATAGGGTGGTGAAAACCTAATAAAACATAATGTGAAGGCGCCGAGTGGTCCAGCGGTCTAATGCGCTGCTACTATGAGCGGGAGGTCGCAGGTTCGAACCCCCGCTCATGCAGCTTTGCCATCAGCTGCCGGTGCTTAGAGGGAGCAAAATTGGCTCTGCTCCCTCTGGGGTGGGTAGATGGCGCTCTCTCCCCATCACACTTAAGGTGGCGCCGGGCGGCACGAGGCGTCTGTGAGCGGATGAATCGGAAACCTAGCCGCTGTGCTTTCCTCCGAGCGCGCTGGCTGCTCAGGTAATGATTCATCAGCAGTAGCTCGAAAAAAGGGAGATACCCCTCGCTGCAGAACCACAAGTCCAGGGGGTGGGGCTGGATCTGATCCAACTCTTCCTACGTCGTGTTTTCATTGGTCTGAAGCAGATCGGACTCTTCCCCATCCGGTTTTACTCACTCGCCTTTCGGAGTCAAGTAAACAATCACGAACGTGAAAATTATACATCGTTACACTCTTTTTATAGAACTCTGTTTTTTGTTCGCCGTTTTGATTGTGTATTAATATCTGTAATAATAAATGAACATGGTAGCTAGTAGATAAGACACTCATTGGCATCCTTTATTTTAATTATTTATTTTTTATTTTGTCTTTAGGCCCTTTTTATTAAAGATAAAAAATGAAATAGTTAATATTTATATAGGAAATGTACAGCATTTTATTATGTTTGTAATCACAGACATGTTCCTTCTTTTAAATCTGTATTGTGTGATTTAAATGTGCTACGTAGCAAATAACATTTTGATCTATAAACGGTAAAAGTCTTAAGGTTGGGTTCCAGGATTTATTTGATAAGATAAAATAAGTCCTGGTCGGGAAACGTAAGCGACACGTGTTAAGTTTAACGACGAATTGAAATGCAATGACTTAAAACCAATGAAAGGAGGTCAGGCTCCACCCCTTGGATCAGATCCAGCCCCACCCCCTGGACTTGTGGTTCTGCAGCGAGGGGTACTTGAAAAAAGGGGTGATTGACTTCACACGTGTCAGAGGAGGCGTGTGCTCGTCCGCATCCTCCGAAGGTCACGGGCGTCACTGGTGATGGGGACGCACAAAGGGGTGGGACAATTGGATATGCAAATTGGGAGAAAATGGGGAAAAATCAGAAATAAAATTATAAAACAAAAACATAATGTGCATTTAACTGGTTAATCTTTAAAAAGGAATTTGGGCCACGCCTGTTTTAACTCTTACAAATTAAACAAATAATTATTTTTTAAACTCTGAATATAATAACACATACATTTAACTATTGAAAACATGTGCTGGTGAAACTCAGACAGCTTTACTTCATTTCTTACAAGGTTTCTGAAGGCATCTGAATATGGTTACAAAACTTATGTGACATTTAAAACGCATGTTTAAAACCAAATTCACAAATTTCATTTTCTTTCCAAAAAAAGTCTTTATTTAAAAAAAAAATGTTGACTGCATGTTTAAATAATTTATATTTATGACAAAAAAAATCACTGCTGTTACTGGATCTCACTCCTGTTACTGCCATTCATTCCTATTACTTTTTTATGTTTTGTGTAACAGGAATGAAAGTAACAGGAATTAGTTTTTTTTAGCATAGAATTAGCAAAAAACATGAAAAACAGCAAAATGGTGGCTATGCCAATAGCATGAGGACGCTGAGCACATTCTAGTGATTTTCCCAAAAAATTGTATTTTAAAAATAAACAAATAAGATCTAAGAATCAATTTAGGTAACAGAAAAGAGTGTTGAGATTGAGCTCCTCAGTCATAGTTACAATAAGATCAAATATACAGAAAAACTAATGAGGAACTTAATTGTGGTCTTCCCATGGTCTTAAGAAGAACAGAATGATGTAACTTCCTGTTGTAGATGTGACTTATAGAATGTTCAAGATGTTTTAGATTGTGTAATGTGTTGCCAGTGGAATTTAAATGGTTGTAAAATGACAATAATATTGTTTATCGCAATAATTTCTGGGAAAATATATTTTCCACAAAAAAATATATTGTCCACAAAATTTTGTAAAAATTGTTTTATCCCAATTCCATTTTCTCCCCAATTTACAAGGCCAATTACCCAAGCCATTCATTAGGACTCCCCCCATCACTAGTAATGCCCCAATACCAGGAGGGTGAAGACTAACACATGCCTCTTCTAATACATGTGAAGTCAAACTCCCTCTCTTTTTGAACTGCTGTTGATGCAGCATTGCTGAGTAGCATCACAGCGCACTTGGAGGAAAGCACAGCGACTGGGTTCTGATACATCAGCTCACAGATGCCTTGTGCTGATCCACATCACCCTTTGGAGTGATGAGGGGAGAGAGCGCCATCTTCTGTACCCACCCAGAGAGAGCTAGGCTAATTGTGCTCTCTCGGGGCTTTGGCAGCTGATGGCAAGCTACATGAACGGGATTCGAAACAGCGATTTCCCAATCAAAGTTGCTGCACTTATCAGATTGATAAGGCTTGTAGACCAGTTAAACCATTGTTTATAAATAAACTTACTCTGTTACTGGTCAAGAACTAAGCTTTTTAACCAGCTTGAGCTGGCCATGCTGTTTCATTTCTTTAACAGCGTATCCTCAGCTGATTTTTTCTGTTTGTCTTTACCTAGAACTGGAGCATGGAGATCCCAGAAAACAGGAGCATGAAAGAGTCTGAAGATGTGGACCATCACTGGGTGGAGACGTTATTTCCTCCTCGCTTCACTTTTCAAGATCTGCTTGAAGGCAAATGTCACAGTACTGAAGAGCCAAGGATCAGTTCAAGAAGGCAGATCTACCTGGACGTATTAAGAGAAGTACAAGCGCAAGAGGAGAAGACGAGGAGGAGCAACCTGGCCAAGAGGATCATCAGAGAGGACCAGTCTAAAAGTAATGTGGAGGAAAATAAAGAATCAGGTAAAATACTGAACGCATGGACATATGGAGAGATTAGTGTTGGGGAAACGTGCATTTGGAACGAGGCCGACATAAACAAACTGCGGGCGGCTCTGACGGAGCTCCAGAGGGACAGGTGGAGACTCAGAGAGCAGCTGAGGAGCTCAGAAGAGCGACTGAAGACTGAAAGAGAGGAGAGGAAGAGGCTGCAGAGGCTTCTGGAGAAATGTGAGGAGCAGCTGAGCTTCTCTAGAAAGGAGACAGCACGTTATTCTCTGGCTGTGAAGTCTCTGAAAACGGAGGTCTACCAAAAGGACACACAGTTACAAAAGTTCTCCAAGCAGATCCAGGAGAACTCTGATGAGGTGGATGGGTTGAGGGCAGAACTTAGAAGAACCAGAGACGAGTATCGACTGATTAAACAGGAAAGTTCAGACCTGGGCTGGGAGCTGGAGAGAATGAAAGAGCAACAGAAGATAGAAGGAGCAAGACAAGCAGAGGAGGCCAGGCTGCAGAACCAGGCAGCTACAGAGAAGCTGCTGAAGGAGCTGCAGGAAGCTCAGGTTGAGCTAAGAACAGAAAAAGAGAGACACAGACTGACTCTCACAGCTTTAGAGCTCCTGCGGCGTCACTTCAGTAATTTATGATGCTCTAAAGGATAAGAATATTTAGTGTTTGTAATCCTAAACCACTTTTTGCACCAATTAGTGCAGTACTGGAGTAATACTGAACTACTGCTGGTCCTGGTGGGCCAGAATCCAATATAGGGAAACCAATAAACTGGTCTAATCCCTGCTCTTACAAAACTGAGTCTCTCAATAAAGCTGGACAAATCTAACAAAAAAGTAAGTATTGTCAAATAGGAATTTCTCTTAACACGGGAAAATATCTATATATCTATACATCGTAATGTAGGGATTGGCAAAATGGCCCTAACATAATAACCTAACATTTGAGGGTAGTTTTTGTAAAAAGTGATATTCTTGATGATATGACAAAAAATGGTTTGTTTTATTTTGAGGGTATTCTGCTGTTTCATTATCCATATTTCCTGGTATTTGCTTATTTAGAGGTATTTTATCCTCAGCGCCAACCAGCTGCAGTCAAACCACACTCTTCCATCAAACATTGTACAGAAGTGGCTAATAACAGAGGGTGTAGACTAGACAAGACAAGACAAGAAAGAGAAAAGAAGATAAAATATGACAATAGAGAGAAAAGAAAGAAAAGAAAATCCTAAAGAAACACAAGGGTAAAACTAAGGGACAGTTTGTAACACAGATGCCGTGAAGTATAATAGAAAGTGTCCTTGTGATACATCAAGTATCACTTAATAATATTGAGCTGTGATTCTCACACCTACTTTTGTTAGTAGTTCTCAATTACAATTACATTTTTAAAGTTTGTTCATAACTAAAAAAATACTTTTTAATTGTTTACAGCTTAAGAGGCCAGTTCAGTTTCTGAATCATTTTATCTGACCTTGCTATTTATAAGTATATGTTTAGATAAAATGAACATTGTTGTTTTATTCTATAAACTACGGACAACATTTCTCCCAAATTACCAATGAAAATATTTATAACATTTATTTGCAGAAAATGAAAAATTAAAAAAATAGATGCAGAGCTTTCAGACCTCAAATAATGTAAAAAAAAAAACAAGTTCATATTCATAAAGTTTTAAGAGTTCAGAAATTAATATTTGGTGGAATAACCCTGGTTTTTAATCACAGTTTTCATGCATCTTGGCATGTTCTCCTTCACCAGTCTTACACACTGCTTTTGGATAACTTTATGCTGCTTTACTCCTGGTGCAAAAATTCAAGTAGTTCAGTTTGGTTTGATGGCTTGTGATCATCCATCTTCCTCTTGATTTTATTCCAGAGGTTTTCAATTTGGTAAAATCAAAGACATTCATTTTTAAATGGTCTCAATTTCTTCTTATTTGTGCCAAAATATTAACAAAAAGCACAATTTACAGCAAACAAAATATGTAAACTGTTGTATCGTTTGCATTTATATTTCTAAAAGAGTTTCCCTTAGGCAGGTTCTGTGTGTAAAGATGTACAATCTAGATTACCACATTCAGAAAATCACATTATAACAGTAATTAGGATTAACTGAATTTATTGTGTAAATTACCTTGCTGTACCTTTTCTTGGATGTTTTATACCAAAAGAGGACACCTCACTGAGTGTTTTCCTGAGCAGAGAATGAGAGAATTGAGGCAGGTTTGTGAGAAGTCAGAAAAGTGTAAAATGCAGTGGTTTTGGTCCTGCAGGACGGTGAGTGAACACAGAGACATCTGTATAGAGACAGTATCCAAAGTTTGGGTCAAGGCTGATGGTCATAACTTACATACCAAGTCATAACATTTTATTCAATCTGAACCAGCATGAATTCTGAAAATTATCTATAAAAGATATTGCCATGTCTCTAATAGTGCCCAACCTAAATATCACCAGAAATCTCTGTTTACAGAGTCTCTAAAAGGGCAGTGCAGCAACATGATCAAATAATCTCACTGAACTAAAATTGTGAAAAAGAATGACTAAAAATCCCCCAACCATTATTTAAACAACTCTAAACTGGTTTCTAATTTAATTTACAAGCTGTGAAACTTACTATATGAGGTATGATGAAGAATCAAACAACCAAGCTGCCTAAACTTAAAATTCAAAGGTGATCGGCCCTTTTCTGTAGCTGTAGCTAATTTTGGAATAATCTTCCACTTTTTTATAAAGGAATCAGCCACAGTGGATATTTTTAAGTCCAATTTAAAAATCTATTCACTTAGGCATCTCTCAAGAGTCCTGAGCAGATTATGCTGTTCACTTTGTCTTGGTCTACTGTCTTGTCATCAGGTTCTTTCATATGATTGTTTTATTGCTTGTATTTTCTTTTAACATGTTTTTTTCTGTTTCTTTTAAATTAGGTTTGTGTTATATAATCTTATTGTACAGCACACTTTGGTCAGCATCATTTTTTAATGTGCTGTATAAATTATAAATAAGGATGAATAAACTTAATCACTTGTGCCCCTTTTAAATGTCAATTTTTGCTCTAAATAATACAAAACAAAGTTAAATCTTTAATGCTTTACCTTTTAGAAATTAGCTTATTTTCTCCTCACCAAGTAACACAATTGAACAACTGATTAATATAATACATATCAATAATAGTAATAACAGTATACATTTTCTAAAAACATTTTTCTTTCAAAAAAAAAAAAAAAATGCCATTGATTACTTCCAATATGCCGCCACACTTTTATTTCATAAAATAAATTTTTATGTACATATCTAGTCCTCCCCCACAGTGGAACATGTAACAGAAAACAAAGAAAACAGGAAAAGAAAGAAAATAAAGAAAGGATAACCAAAGTGAAAAAGTGAGCAAAGCATTACATTTTCAGCCCGACCCTGAATGAAGTGAAGCCCGCACCCAGTAATTTAGTGAGAAATTGTGTGAAATTATTTAAATTATTTTGTCCACAGCAACTTGTGCGTGTGTGTGTGTGTGTGATTTATTACGACAGTCATGATGTGCTTAACACACTGGCATTTTCATACCATTCAAACTAAATGATCACCCTGAAGAAAAATGTTATTTTGGAGAATTAAATCCACCTCTGCAGCTCTGCTCCTGTTTTTTTGTCTAATGTAATGGTTGCAATTATAATGTTTTGGGCCTTTGGTATTTACTGCAGCACGTCTGCGTGAAAGACGTTAATATTAACTTTCTTTACCTCCTTTTTCTCTTTTTTAAGAAAGGCATTTTATGCACATTGTACTCAAAACATTCAACTAACAAAATCTGACAATCACTCGACATTCACATTTCTAGAAAGGTGTAACAGCCCTGCTTTAGAGTATCCCCCCCCCCCACCCCCCACCATAATCAAACACTGTGTCCTACCATCCTAATCTAGAATCTGAATCTTCAATTCATATCTGCTGGATTCAGCACCATCCTACTACACTACTGAAGTGACTCAGAGACTGACATTTCACTTAAATCCCACTTAAACCTGCTGGATTAAAACTGTGGCACATTCACACAAATACAGAGAGAATCTCTTAACGCTCATGGCATCCAAAAGACCAAACGCGCAAATATAACAGTTCATTTTAGGGATGCATTGAAATTAACATTTTAGCCGGAAACTGAAACTAAAACCAAACAAAATGAAACATTTGGCCAAATATCAAATACAGAACACGTTTTTATCAGACCTGCCACTTTTTTTTTTTACAACTGCAGAAATTAAATAGCCTAAGGCTAGAGATATACTTGCTTATTGGCCATGTATTCATGTAGACATCCAGCTGCATGACAACCATGAACATAGCTGTTCACATACTTATCTATGTGCTATGTGAGTTACTGGAGACTTCTACTAGAGACCTCCACTTCCCACATCAGTAGGGACGTCATGCAGACTCAATCCATTCTTTAAAAATCCCCATATTTTGCATTCATTTCTTACGACAGTATACAGCTCAGGAAAAAAATAAGAGATCACTTAAAAATAATGAGGTTTTTTTTTTTTTTACCAAATTGAAAACCTCTGGAATATAATCAAGAGGAAGATGGATGATCACAATCCATCAAACCAAACCGAACTGCTTAAATTTTTGCACCAGGAGTAAAGGCATAAAGTTATTCAAAAGCAGTGTGTAAGACTGGTGGAGGAGAACATGCCAAGATGCATTAAACTGTGATTAAAACCAGGGTTATTCCACCAAATATTGATTTCTGAACTCTTAAAACTTTATGAATATGAACTTGTTTTCTTTGCATTATTTTAGGTCTGAAAGCTCTGCATCTTTTTTGTTATTTCAGCCATTTCTCATTTTCTGCAAATAAATGCTGTAAATGACAATATTTTTATTAGGAATTTGGGAGAAATGTTGTCTGTAGTTTATAGAATAAAACAACAATGTTCATTTTACTCAAACATAAACCTATAAATAGCAAAATCAGAGAAACTGATTCAGAAACTGAAGTGGTCTCATTTTTGTTCCAGAGCTGTAGTTAACACAAAATATGTCTCTAGCCTGTATATACTTTTGTCTTGCTTTTCAAAGAAAATGTTAATTGTTCGGTGTAAAATATTTGGACTTTTCACTTATTCGTCCGAACTCTGAAGTGCTTTCTTGCAATCTGCGTATATTTTCTGTGCATTCCTTATTCAGATCTTCCCTTACAAATCCCATTAGCAACTGAAGGCCACAACTTAAGGTCTTAACTTTTGCTTGCATAAATTCACACTACTGCATCCACAGTAATATAACACAAAACAACATGTCAAGAAAAAAAAAGAAAGAAAAACATTACACAGCACTTAAGCAACTCAAACCTATGAGGTATATAAGAGAAGATATTGTGCAAACAGAGTACATAAAATAAAATAAACTCAGCGTAAGGTAAACTGACTAACTTAATTCAGGTCTTTTTTTTATCAGTAGAATCCTGCTGTTCTGCATTTTCGTTCAAAAAAAAAAAAAGAAAAAAAAAAAGAGAGAAACCTACCGAGAGGTAAAGAAAAGAATAAATCAGACTTGAGGCGCTAAATACAGTCGCAAGTTGTAACAGCTGTTACCACAGTTTTGGCTCATTCAAGTTCGACAGTTGCAGACAATGTTAACATCGACGTGGTGTTGGGTTAAAATAATATTAATATTAATAGTCAGATTAATGGCTTTATCGGACTGTACTTTGGAAAGTGTAAGCTGTAATTCAAAATGCAGAATCTGTAGAGCATCGAAACGTTTCATTTGGACCTGCACTCGTCATTTTTACAACATTACGCTGTGTGTGTGTGTGTGTGTGTGTGTGTGTGTGGGGGCGGGGGTTAATGTTCCATCACGCGTACCATTTTCTTGTAAATCACTTAAATCCATGGGAATTATACAAACTCAGAATTAGTTACACAGCTGATAAATGAGAAAACTAAATTAATCTCTATTATAAAAATCAGTTTTAATTAAAGAGCCTCCCCCATTTAGTTCAAATAATGTGCTTACCATGGTGAAACCAGAAGAACACTATAAATACAAAGTTATGGGAAAGTGAAAGTATACATATTGAACAGATTGCTAAATTTTTAAATATTGTAGCCTGTTAGACTAGAAAGTAAGAGTAAGATCAATCAGAAAAAAACAAGACTCTGATAAAGCCTGGCAGTTCTGAACTGTACTGCATACTAGTCCAAAGTTAACTTTCAAAAAGATGAGCTCTGGTTTAAAACAGAACACACACACAGATAAGACACGTTTCCCCAACCCAGATTAAGCCTAAATTGGACTTTTAAGGGGGGGAATATACCACCAGCATTGCAAATCAGTCCATTCTAGGCTAAACCCATGTCTGGGAAACTGCCCCATGATTAATTTTATAAAAGTTAAGGCTATACAAAGCTTTGGGTTTTATTTCTTTCCCATTTCACCCAATTTTCTCCACAATTTTGCTCAGTCAACTGACCCACCCACTTACTATGACTCCTGCCATCACTTGCAATGCTCCTGACACAAGAAAAAGGCTAAGAACAAGAGAATGCCTCCTCCAATACATTTTAAACTGACGCCAAAATGCATTATCACTATGCAGCCAATACAGCTCTGATACATCAACCAATAGATGCCTGTGCCAGCCAACAGCCTGTACCACAATGGGAGAAATGACAGACCAGAACACTGCTGATGGTGAAGCCGGCTGATGATCTGCTGCTGAGATACTTTAAGGTACTCAGGTTTTTCCAAAACTAAGCTTTGTTTCAGACATTTGCTTTAAACACCTCACAGTACCATTAAAGCAGGGTTGACTATTAAGGCTCTATCAGTGACCCTGCAGCACAAAGTGTTATTCTCCCTTATTAAAGGGGGAAAAGTTATAAAAATAAATCTTTGGACAATTTTTTAAATTGATGTTTCATTATAATACCACCCACAACATGGGGAATTAACTTCAATTATTAAATCAAACAAAAATAGATGGTATCCATAAGGTAGTTTGGAGTTGCACAAAGACAGACAATGGTCTCAAATATATCAAAAGGCTCAACAGAATTCATGTTTTTCTAACGTTTTCACATGAGAAGAAGAAGAAAAAAAAAAGACATTGGGGAATATAAATAAAGATTTTGGGTCCCACTTCCGTCTCTCAAAGCAAAATCCCCCTCGTCCTTCAGTGAAAAGGAAAGGCAGAGTTTGCACACACTGACTATTAACATAGGTTTACCCATTTCATAGCGCTCTTAGGCAAAGAAATGGTATCTCACTGAGAGGTGTCCTCCTTCCTTTCGGTCGTTCCCTCTAGATCCCTCCCTCATTCACAAAAAAAACAGCACGTCACCACCCCACAGCTCTCCCTCTCGCCCCGTGCTTCCATCTCCTGTTCCCTTTACGCCTCCTCAGGTGGTGCGGGCCTCTTGAGATCACGTATCTGCTTAATGAGATAGTTCTTTTCATCGCAGAACTGCTCGTCCTCCGAGCGATCCGTCTGGAAGTGGCTCAGGAAGTCCACCAGCTTGGACTGGTTCTTTAGCAGGATGTCCAAAACAGGCTGTGTCTTGTTTGGGTTCGCCACAAACACCTACAATCACACACACACATAGGAAACGGCTCAGTTTCAACTCATGCCACTCAATTCAGCACCACAGGGGTTAAGCTAAACAGATTCTGCTCTGGTTCCTGGTAATGGGCGAGGTCAAAACTGGGACAGGGGAGCAATCATCTGTTAAGCGTGGAAAGTCACTGGGGCAGACAGAGACAAACAGCAGGCAAGAGAAACAAGCTCTACTAGTCTGCCAAATTAAATTACACAGCTAACACTGGATATATGTGCACGCACATGCTCAGACACACACACACACACACACACCTTAAAGACATGAAAGGCTTCAAACTGGATGTTGCGGCTGTTGTCCCTCAGCATGTTCATCATCAGCTTCAGGTTCTCAGCTCTACTGATGTATTTGGTCATGACTGTGAAGTTGTGCCGATCCAGCAGGAGTTCTCCTAAAAGCTGTGGAGATCATATTTTGCATGAAAATTTCCCAAAATTTCAGTAATTCAGTTCAAAGTGTGAAAACATTATATAGATGTATTACACAGATTGATTTATTTTAAGCATTTTTTTTTCTTTTATTGTTGATGATTTTGGCTCACAGCCAATAAAAAAAAACAAAAACAAAATCAGTGTCTCAGAAAATTAGAATATTACATGAGACCAATTCGTACTTTTGGTAGTGTGGGCAACATGCCAAGTCCTGCTGGAAAATGAAATCTGCATCTCCATAAAAGTTGTCAGCAGAGGGAAGGATGAAATGCTGTAAGATTTTCCAACTTTAGACTTGACATAACAAAGGGTATCAACACCAGCAGATAACATGTCTCTCCAAACCATCACTGATTGGTGGAAACTTCACACTAGACCTCAAGCAGCTTGAACTGTGTGTCTCTCCACTCTTCCTCCAGACTCTGCTCCCTTGATTTACAAATGAAATATAAAATTTACTGATGATCAGTGATGGTTTGGAGAGACATGTCATCTGCTGGTGTTGGTCCACTGTGTTTTATTATCAAGTCTAAAGTCAGTGCAGTGTTTTTTTTCCAGAAAATCTTACAGCACTTCATGCTTCCCTCTGCTACTGACAACTTTTATAGAGATGCAGACTTTATTTTCCAGCAGGACTTGGCACACTGCCCACATTGTCAAAAGTACTAATCTGTCTTATATAATATTCACATTTTCTGAGACACTGATTTTTGTGTTTTCACTGGCTGTAAGCCATAATCATCAACAATAAAAGAAATAAACGCTTAAAATAGATCACTCTGTGTGTAAAACATCTAAATAATATGAGTTTCACATTTAGAAATGAATTACTGAAATAAACTTTTTAAAATGATACTATTTTTTAAGACACACTAGTAAACAGTAAAATTAGAACAAATTCTAATAATATTTACACAGAGCATGTTGACTTTTTATGACACAAATGGTGCCCAACATGTTATTCTATGGTCCAATAGTGGCTGCGAAGCAGATGCAGATATTGAACCCACAACCCTGTAGTAAACCAGCACTCTAACCACAGAGCCACCACAGCCTGGTCTATCATTTCTGAACTGCACTGCTGTTATGTTTTGACTTTAGAATTTAAGTATTTAAGTACAAAAACCAATACATGTAAAGGGTGGTAGTGTAAAGCAGTGTTTCTCAGACCTCGTCCTGCACATTTTAGTAAAATCTGTTTAATCACACTCCCTGCAACCCTAAATAATTATCTAAATTAGTTAAATCAGGTGTGTGGAAGAAAAAAAGCAAATAAATGAGAAACACTAGTATAAAGAAGATTTCAACTGCTAATAGAAGCATTACATCTTCTGATCTTATTCTTTAAAATTAGTTCTTTACCCTCACACTTCTACAAAAAAGTTGGTTGGTTACTTGGTTATCATAATTTGTCCACATATACACAGTTATATCACACCTAATCTGGCTCAGTCATAGGACTTTGGGCTTTAACTGCTGACCATAATAGTATTTGTAACTCAATTTGCATATTATTGATCATTTTAGGTACTGAAGTAAAGTGAACAGAAGAATTTTGGGAAGTTGAATTGAATTTTATGCTTAAAAAGAATAAAACCCTGTTTATAGAGTTGTGTAAGAGCTCCATACACAAATGTTTCTTAGCAACTGAAAAGGAAAATTGGAAAACATGTGGGACAGAGTCATGGTCACACATCCATTGCTCAGGGATAAATTCACAAAAATTAAAGTGTTTGCATGTTTTAACAAAACCATGGTCACTCCATACAGCTATGGGAAATATTAAGACAGCACTTCAGTTTCTGAATCAGTTTCTCTGATTTTGCTATTTATAGGTTTATGTTTGAGTAAAATTAACATTGTTGTTTTATTCTATAAACTACAGATAACATTTCTCTCAAATTCCAAATAAAATACTGTCATTTAGAGCATTTATTTGCAGAAAATGAGAAATGGCTGAAATAAGATGCAAAGCTTTCAAACAATGCAAAGAAAACAACTTCATATTCATAAGGTTTTAAGAGTTCAGAAATCAATATTTGGTGGAATAACCCTGGTTTTCAATCACAGTTTTCATGCATCTTGGCATCATGTTCTCCTCCACTAGTCTTACACACTGCTTTTGGATAACTTTATGCCACTCCTGGTGCAAAAATTCAAGCAGTTCAGTTTGGTTTGATGGCTTGTGATCATCCATTTTCCTCTTGATTACATTCCAGAGGTTTACAATTTGGTAAAATCAAAGAAACTCATTTTTAAATGGTCTCTTATTTTTTCCAGAGCTGTTTAACTGGCACGTTAAATTTCTTACATAAAAATAAAATCTGGACAGTGTCCACAGTACAAAATATGTAATCACATGACTAGTGTGTCCAGATCAAAGCATAATCACCCAATACGATTACATTCCAATCATATGTGGGTCCACGTCTGTGTTTTAAACATGATATTGCTGGAATGTGAGACAAAGATGGGTCAGAAGTCTGACAAAGCCATTCAAATATGCGGATATGCAACTTACAAAGCCAGAGTGATACAAAGTGCTATCTGTTCGGCCATCCATGTAAATATCTGCTTTAATACCTCACCCACTACATGTGACGACTACTAAATAGTATTAAAAAAATTTACAAAAAGCCTAACTCACCTTTAGAGACTGTCTTTTGGTGACGTAATTATCTGAATGCAGCAACTTTTCATACTCTGTAAACACCTGAAAAAAACAGAAAGAATATTTTTAGATAGATAAATAGATAAAAGAATATTTAGTTGAAGTATTCTTTAAAATACAACACGATCGGTTAGACTTACTCGGTCATAATTCGTCTCCAAGAAATCTGCACACATGATCTTGTGTCTCGTTAGAAGATCCTAATAAAATTATAATTAAAAATAAATAAATAAATAAATACATAGACAAGTCCATTAAAATCGAACCACATACAAATATCTATGTAATAAAATCAGTGGGTGTGCCTGATGTGCATTGTGAGAGTCAGGCCTGAAAACATTATCAGTCATAATAAAACTGCCTTGTATTAATCTCTACTCAAATAACAATCAACAAAGGACACAATAGTAGACAAGCTGCCCAAACTATATTAAAACCACTGAGATTATCTGTGGCAGGGTTGCCCAAAGCGTAGAAAATGATTCAAAGCAGGCTTGTGTGGATGTTACGCACTCCTCGCCATTTTTCCTTCATAACCTTAATAATACATAAATGCACTGTATTACTTTACTCACCTTAAATGAAGCGAAGGCATCGGAGGCAATGTCAAAGGTGGAGAGTTCCACATAGCGGAAGAAGCAGAAGAAGTCTTCAGAGAAGAGAACAGTGCGGGCCAGCGGTTCATGACGGAGGCACTCCCTCAGCATCATACCACAGTTCAAAGCCACCTCTGGAGTCTCATAGCTGCAATTAACAGGGAACACATGGTCAATAATGAGGTTATCACACCATTAAAGAACAACTGCATATTGTATTTTAAAGCAGTTTTCTTCCTAGTGGTAGTCACTGCAAAGCTGGGTAATATTTAAAAATATGACCAAAGAAAAAGTCACAGCAGTCTAATCTGTGCAAATTGTCAGTACTTTTAAAACACTGACCAACTGCATACCTAATTATAAATACAGCATAATAATTTCTAGTAAACTGGATTTATTAGTGCAAATTGTTCAAAACAACTTTTTTTTTTACACTTTAATTTTGCATAACTTACACATACACATTACTTAAACTTTGGAAAGTTTGGACACACCTTACATTCAGTGTTTATTCATTATTTTAAAATATTCTGCATTAAACATTATTAACTAAAGTCTTTTAAACTATGAAGAAAAACATACAGAATTATTAAGTAAACAAAAAAAATGTTAAACCAGACTGTTCTATATTTTAGATGTTTTAGTAACATCTTTTGCTTAGAAGAAAGTTTTGCACGTCTTGGCTGGATTTTCTAAGTCAGCTGGAACTGCTTTCACTTGACAGCTGTGCTGAACACGACAAGAGTTAATTACTTGAATTGAGTTGGTATACAGCGAAAAGCCCTATTTGAGTAATGTTCTAATCCATATTAGGGCAAGAACTACTCAACAGGAAAAAACAGGAAAAATAACTTTAAGAAATGAAGGTCAGTCAATCCAAAACATGATAAAACTGGCTCTCATCAGGAATGTGCCAGGAAAGGATGAGCAAGAGTTACCTCTGTTGCACAGGATAAGTTCTTCGGAGTTACCAGCCTGTACCAGGATGTAAAGTAGGAACCCCTGTACACCTACCCACTCATGCAATTATCTAAATCAACCAATCATGTGGCAGCAGCGCAGAGTGTAGAGCTCAGAGGATGGACAACACTGGAGAAGCCAGATATGTGTATATTTCGTATTTGAAATAATAAAATACATTAAATACATTTTAATGTGGTTGGCTACCAGGACCCCAACATGTACAGCAATATATATATATATGTTCTAAAATGTAAGCTTCTTACCTGAATTCAAGATCATTTTTATTAAACAAGCCTCTGCTTTTAACCCATATGTGCAGTGAACACACGCATACAGACCAGTGAGTACACTCAGAGGATGCACAATGATACTGCTGGGGGCGGGGAGCCGGGAACGGGGAGCGGGGGAGCCAGGGACGAAAAGCAGGGGGACGAGGATCAAGGGGACGAGGTGGGACCACTGCCACTGAATTCATTACTTGAGAGCAAAATTTTGAAAAATATTTTGGGTGTACTTGTGTATAACAAAAGTAAGAAAGAGAGGGATTACAATCATATAGGAAAAAACAAGATATAATCATAATCTGTCAAATAATCTGCACTAAAGTGTCTTGATCTGGTAACATAAGAATAATTAGAGACTTTGCACTACAAGAATTGAACACAGTCTATCAGTAATATCGACCGGAACTGACAGATTTGTCGATGCTTTTTGGAAAATGCTGATCTATGGCTCTGCCCTGAAGCCTGGAAACTCACCCTTTCAGCAGCATGAAGAGGATCTGTGAGTGGGAGGAAATGTACTCTACGGTGGGGGTGCGACTTCCAATCTGACGACGAACTATGTTGCTAAACAGATGCACCACGTCCTTCTTCCCCTTTAGAGAACAAAATCAAACATATATATATAGTGTAAATTACAGCAAGAAAATATGAACATTTTATAACAAGCAGAGAGAAAAGCAGATTAGAGACATTAAGATTTAATAACATTTCAATAATTTAATTCTATTTGTAAATCTGATTGTCATGATGTGACAACTCTCTTGAACAAAAGCCTGATGCAATTGAATGCAATTAAACAATTCATCCAATCTCTGAATGGATTCATGAAAAATGACAAGCGCAGAACTGCTCTACTGGGCTGCATTAACACTTGTCTGCAAGTGATAAATATGTATGTATGTATGTTCAAAATGACGATTAATTTAATGATTTCATGATTTAAAAGACAGAATATTGGTAAAATACCAGTGTTGTTGTGAAATTGCTGCATTCACCCCAACAGTGTGCAACCTGTTTTATGCATGCATCTGCACGTGCAACAACCCATGACTGTTTATCATGAGAGTTTAATACAAATACACTAGGGCTGGGGCGACGCGTCGACATAATAGACGTCATCGATTACGAAAATACATCGATTTGCATAACGCGCGTCGGCGCGTCGTAAACATGGCGGTGCCTGTGGAGAGCATGGACTCCGGAGAGCGATCTCCAGCTACAAAAAAACGCCAGCGGGCATCTAAAGTTTGGGAGCATTTCACGCAAAAGGGCAACAATGTGGTCCTCTGCCATATGTGCAAAATGGGGATGGTCTATCACAGTAGCACAACTGCTATGCAGGAGCACTTGAAGCGCAAACATCTAGGAGCACTATGTCAACAGAGTCACACAGTAAGTTACCGTTTACATCAGGGTCTCCGCGGGTGTCCTTAAAAAGACTTAAGGCTGTCTACCAAAGGTTTTAAACCTGCCACAGGCAGAAATTATACATTTTTGGTTTATATTTGTGCATGGCATTTCGCAGTTTTCAGAAACAGTAGCATTATTCATAAGTTCAGGTGTTTAGCTAAGCTAGCTGCCTTAAGTTATTTTAGCTAGAGCCGTCGGTGCTGCGGTGTTACACCGTTTTCTGTCACCGTCGGAATTTTGTGACCAGTGCTCACGGTTATGAGCGTTCATTGGCAAAACAGAAGCTTTCTATACCTACACCTTACCCTCAGCCCTAAACTTAACTGTTTTGGCCAGTCGGGGTAAACATTAGAAACGAACACGTTTCGAATCGGCCAGTGCACCGGTCTGCTGAGAACTACTTGCCAGTGGTCACAAAATCTAGCGGTCACAGAAAACAACACACGGAGGTGGTGTATGGGAGCTTATCCATTTTTAGCGTAATAGATCTAAACAACGTGTTGTACATGTAAGTGATTATAAGTGTGGGGTTTGGTTTAGTAGGCTTGTGTTGTTGTTGTTGTTATTATATATAAATATAGTAATTTATCGTTTGCTTTAAAACGTAAAATAATAGTTATTTAAATATGTTTCTCAATAAATAGATTAGTCGACTAATCGAAAAAAATAATCGTTAGAATAATCGTTTAAAAAATAATCGTTAGGTACAGCCCTAAAATACACGTACCATTACACCCCAATAAGCACTGAAAATTAAATGCTTGGAGGGGTACAAAATTTAAATAACTCAATGATGTACTTACTGCATTGCAAACAATACTTATATTTAAAATTGTCAGCCGATCCAGACAGCAATATTTCTTTTTTATTAGTATTCTGAGGTGTAATTGAAACACTTTACTAAACGATAAGTATGAAAAACAGCAGGCTATCATGTTATCATATCAAACTACTCAAAAACCTGATTAAATAACAGGAAACACATAGTTCCAGCAGAATGACATCACACAGAAGTGTAGTCAAGTGTGGGCAATACCAGGCTAGATTAAACCAGACTCATATCTGATCTGGCATGGTTTACTGATACTGACCTGACAACAATTTCTACAGGTACAGATCTGTCATTTCTAGCTAAATGCATATTTTTAGCATTTAATAAAAAATGTAACTCTATATAAATACTGACAAGCATACAAAAATAAATTTCTCTGCCATGTTAATCTAGGTGAATACAGCTGCAACTTTTATATTTCATTAATAACGTTAGTATTGGCATTAACACAGACATATTTAACAGATATTTTTGGATTTTTTAAGTGAGTCCTCAGTAAGACATTCACCTCAAAGTCGACCCTTTGCAGGTTGGCTATGAGGGAGATGAAGAGGTTGGTGTTGTAGAGCTCCTGTGCCAGCTGGGCCACTGCTTCTGTCTGAGGCTCCTTGTCTCCAGTGCCACACAAAACCTCTTTAAGCGAAGCAAGGTTCTTCGACACTTCCTCAGCAACCTTTTAGGGAAATCAGTCAGTTTTCCACTCAACACAAGTCTGCCTCAACATGCAGCAACATGACATTTAAACAGGAAAAACATTTACAGAGAAGTTTGTCTTCATATTATTTTTACACGCAGCGATAAAACAGAACTGCTAAATCCAAAATAGATCATGTGATATATATATATATATATAATCTGCTACCGACCTTTTCACATTTCTTGTTGTCAGATGCTTCTAGCTTCTCCAAGCATGCCACATTCTCCTTGAGATTCTTCACAATCTCTGCAGGGTTCTTCTGAGACTTCCCAAAGGGGAATGGCATGGTGGTAAAGATGGTGTGGTTGGTATGGGATGAAGAGAGAAACCTTTCACCTGGCGATGCAAAAAAGACAGAAATATACAACAATTTAAACCAAAGTGGAGCACAAAACAATATGTCGTAAATATATAACTATTCTACTATCTTTATATTGTGCCTTTTACATGATACCACCTGTGCATGACTTACAGAACCAGAAGTCAAAAGTCTGGACACACCTTTTCTCATTCAATGTGTTTTCTTTCTTTCTATTTTTTTTTTTTAATATATTTTAGATTGTTCTAAGCAGAACATTTATCTTTGAGGACAGATCTGCACACTCTTGGTATTTTAATCTCAGTGTCTTCATGAAGGAGAGTCACCTGGAATAGTTTTCTCAGCGTCTTGAAGGAAGGAGTTCCTGGAGGTGCTGAACAATAGTTGCTGCTTTTCCTTCACACTGTGAAGCTCCAGCTCGTCCCAATTAAACCACCTCAAATCACCATCTCAGTTCATCAGGTTTAGATCATTGGACAAATACTTTTTTGTGCAATATGTAAATCCATGTGTCCCTTAAATGGCTGGATGTGTTTAATATTAGTCTACAATATAGAAAATAAATTAAATATTACAATAAAGAAAAACATTGAATGAGAAAGTCCAAACTTTTGATTGTTACTGTAATTTTTGAAAAAGAAAATGTCATTTCTGTAAAAAAATATTTTCAGAGTGGTTTCCAGAGTGTGCAAATTACACTGTTGAAACACTGTAACTAATGGAAGAAGAGCATGACAACTTTTTTCACCATCTTAAACAACACAATCAGTGCAGTTTACTAAGTCAGTGAAATGGTTCATTTAGCTACTATTGACCTTATTATACAGAATGCTGGGTTACAGCATTTTGTTACAGATAAATATTGATACTTTATCATCCAATTTCATCATACCCTATAATACTGTATATTGCCACTTCTCTTAAGGATATTAAATGCATAAAAAACATGAAATAATCCACAGTAGATGAAATCTGAATGATTAACTTCCTCTATATTTTTATAAATTCTAATAATGGCAAGTGAGGTAGCTAAGGATTTTGTTTGACAAAGGTAATTTATAAGCTTAAATTATACTGGCACAATGATATTAACCAAAATAACACTCCAGTGTCCTGCCAAGACTTGCCTGACAAGCCTTACTTCTCCTACCATGTGCTCAATAACAGCAACAGCATCTCTGTCTAATTTTTATACCATAAGTCTTACATAAGTGAAATAAACAGTGGTGAGCAAGACTCCATTACACTAAACTCATTGCTTTTTTTCGGTCATTAAATGACCTAAAATGTATAATTAATAGCGTAGCACTATTTTGGCACGCATCAACATTCTTCTAATATGACTAAATTCCTTTTAAGTCTGGGCAATATAATAAAAGTATTCTATATTAATAGTTTATATGACACACAGACAAAATGTATCAATAACGACAGATTTTTATTATCTGTTACACAAATACTCCCCCATACTTGATACAGTGAGAGTTATCACTGTTTAACAAAAACAACCTTTGCCATTTCCATTTTTTGCCAATTTTTAACTTTTTTACCTAATGTAAATCAGGAAGATGTTCTTTATATTGTATCACAATTTCAGAAAGAATGGCCCAATAGAAAGGCCCGAAAATTGGTTGTTTATTTTTTGTGTGACACATGCAATATTGAACAGCACTAAATAAACTATTTATGATGAAATGTGCTGTTCAGAGTTCTGTCAGCACTGACACTTTACACAAGTTATAGGTGGGGGGGGGGGATAAATCACAGAATCACTGTATTGTGAGATCATTGTTATCGTTGGCAAGGTACTGTATTGATAGCGTATTAGCATATATTGATTCCCACCCCTATTCACAACATGTCTTTCTATGTATTTTTTGCAATAACATGAAATTTAAACACTGAATAAAAACAATATGCAATTTCAAGTATACAATACTGCAACAAAATTAATATTACATTTTATTTGATGATATTACTGCATACGTTATGATATGCCACACCACTAACTGAGATTTTCACCAGATTGTAACAGATGTTAATGATCTAACATGGCATGATACTAATAATGCACTCCATACATCAATTGACCATATGGTTCTAAAATTATATCACAATATTTCAGGATATTTCTACAGTAAAGATATTCAAAAATGTTGTCAATACTATTGCATCTGATACGATACGGCACACTTCTATTGTATATCACTACAATATGATAACATCTCAATTCTGGATTTAAATAGAATAATTACATGCTTTACACGACTGTTTTGTTGGTATTATTATGTGAATTTAACCTAACAGTCCACCTTTCTAAGGTCTATCATTAATATAAAGAGAAATTTGGTCTAGAATATGAATAAAATATAACTTTACAGCCCTTTCCATGTTGCTAGATCTGAATAATTAAACCACGCCTCACTGCCAGTATGGAGTATTAAAGGTTAGGTGGAGTTAGGTAGTTTAAAATACATGCTTAACCAAGGAAACATTTAACATAACACTTGTTAGTGATTTAAGAGATCTGAGTGATAAAACCAGCAGTTATCTGACTCGTTTGGCTGAGCTGTGGAAGCAGCAGGCTGCTGTCTGCTGGGGAGGATATCGATTGCCACCACCCAGTCAGAGTCAAAGTGACCGACAAAGCCAGGAGGCATTGATCAGCACTTCGTAGAAAATTATAGATTTTAGACGGCACACAGTTGCAGTTTGAAGTACCACAAAACGCTTAATATAACTTAAAAGAGCTTGTGTCACAAATAGCAGTGAGCTTGCTAACTCTAGCTGTCTGTGTAACTCTCATGTCTCATGGCAGGTTGATTTCCTGTCTCTGCTCTTCCAGCAAAGAGAGGCGCTAGGTGGCTGAACTGCCTGCCTATAAATAAAGACACATCAGTGAACTAAGATGGGTAGAAAAGAAATGGTGGATGTATTTAAAATATAGAAATATTAGCTAGTTATTTAACTAACTACTATAGTTAACTTAAAATCCCAACAGTGGTTGTTTTATCTATTTCTAATGAACAATGCTGCAGCTGATGATGCTGCTGCTGCTTTCTGGCAGCAAAATCCCCTCCACCACCACAGCTCTGAACTTATTTAGTGAAAGCTGACGAGTTTAACTAGCTATAGAGCTTAAAAGTATTGAATTTGTATTTTTAATACATTAAAATTTACCTGATTTTTTTAAATATAAAATTTAATTTTTAAACTCTCTATCATAGGCTTGTCACAATAATTATATTACCATAAAATAAATATACAATACCTCAATCAAGTTTGATAACTGTGATATGGTATATTATGTTTATTTTTATACTTGTTTACATATATAGGAATTAACTGTATTTTAGCCAGTCATGCAATGAACAATGCTCCAATAACTGTGACTCCATACTAGGGGTGGACAATATTATATCGTATACAATATATCGTGACACAGAAATATCATGAAATTAAAAATCTATATCGTGATAATAGGGCTGTTCTGTCTTAAAAGTAGTCTATTATTTACTGTGAAGCTTTAGGTGTTTTTATTGTATAATTGTTTTAGTTAGCAGTTTATATGCATGCACTAAATATTCTGCAATATTATTTGCTGCATTATATTATTTTATTCTATATTATTGCCACATTATGATTATTCTGTTATACTATTATACTATAGTCCTGAAATTAATGAATTATTTTAGTTTTCCTATATCGCCAAGTATATAGCTATCGCAAAAATACCCTGAAATATCGTGACATTATTTTAGAGCCAAATCGCCCATACATACAAAAAGTATATATTTTCCAAACTATGATTAATTGTACCTTTGTTGTCTTTGAAAAGGTATAAATGCATATGGCGGTAATGACAATAATCTAGTTTATGACAAACATTTCTTAGATGGTATATCATCCACACAAAAAAAGATCATGACAGGCCCACTCTATAGCATGATAACATATGGCATCCCTTAAGTAAGAAACCATATTTTGGTTATTACACCATCCCATACCATACATTATTTTTGTTATCCATTTATTTCTTTAAGTTTAATGCAAGACATATCTACACCTAATACAAGCAAGTTATTTCTTGATTTGTTGATAATTGTAATCAGCTTATCAAAATAAAGACCATAAAAACGGTCTGAAAAACATTCTGAAACAAAGAATCAAAAAAGCTTAGATTTTTGTTATGTTTCCTCCCTCAAAAAATAAATTATTAGATAAAACCGGGCTATCTAGGATAGTATAGTTTGGAATTAGTTAACTAACTAGGTTTATTTGGTTAGTTTAGGACTAGTTAATTAAGGTTACCTGGAATATCTATGTCAGTTTAGTTTAGGATTATTTAACATAGGTTAATTTGATTATTTAGGTTTAGTTTAGGATTAGTTAGCCCATATTACCTCTGATTACCTAAATTAGTTAATTTAAGGATTAGTAAACTTAGACTAACTTTATAATTTAGGTTAGTTTAGGATTAGAACTGGGTTAACTACATTATCTATATTAGTCTAGGATACATTAACACAGGTTAACTGGATTAGTTTAGGATTAGTGAATCCAGATTAACTGGATTATCTAGATTTGTTAAATTTAGGAATAGTTAGTTTTGTTTAGAATTAGTCAACACAGGTTTAGCGGATTAATATAGGATTAGTTAATCCAGATTAACTGGACTATCTAGATTTGTTAAAGTTTAGGACTAGTTAACACAGGTTGACTGGATTATATAGGTTAGTTTAGTTTAGGATTAGTTAACACCGGTTTACTGGATTACTTTTAGGATTAGTAAACAAAGGTTAGTTGGATTGTCTAAATTAGTTTAGTTTAGGATTAGTTAACCCGGGTTAACTGGATTATCTAAGTAGCAGCTAAAGCAGCTAAAGTGACACACCGGCAGAAGCGCAGCTATAAGGTTAGCATTAATGCTAGCTAGCAGAAACCAGCAAACTCGTAGCCGGCTAGCTAGCTAAGTAGCTTAGCTAAATTTCCGCTGATAATGAGGATTAAAATTAAGCCCTGAAGGCGGCAAACATGAGCCAGCTGAACTAGTTTAGCTAGATAACCTACTAATGCCCGCTTAGCTCGCAGTAAAGTTACTTACCGCATTCACCCAGAAAACGACGACTTTGAAAAGTACTCCAGGCAGGTCGGAATCAGTCGAATATATTATGTATAAGCAGCAAAAACACGGCGAAAACTCGCTTTAAACTGAAGTACACATGCTACCGACTCTCACAAGGCCTTTAGTTCTTTATCTGTAAAAAAAAATACACAAAAATAAATAAGTTAAAGTGACCCGTTTCAGCTCTAAGCCTCTCTTTCTCTCTATCTCACAGAGCGCAGCCAGCCCTTCACTGCCCAACTACTCTCTATCAGGGAAGTTGGGGAGTGTTCAGGAGCCCGCCCCCTGCTCTTCACTGACACCAGCGCTGACCAATAGGAGCGCCGGAAAGATGGAAGCGCCTGTCGTCTATTGGTCCGTCATTAGTCGTGTTTAGATTGGACCGGTTTCTAATGGGGGCGTCTGTAATGGAAATTTTACACGTGTCTGACGGTACTAAAATTACATGCAGCACAAGAAAAATGTAGTAACCAAATTTTTGCATCATGTGGTCACATGGTCAAAAATATGGCTCTGTTAATTTTTTTGCGTGGGACAAAAAAGTTTAATCAATTATTTAATTTTTTATTTTTTGTTTTGCATGTTAGAAGGTTTACATTTCATGATTCAGGACCGCACTAAAATGACCAAATATTGGCGTCACTCACATGGTAAAACCTATGGAAGCCCATTTCTGCCACCTGAAGAAAAAAAAACGTCCTCAACTAAGTCATAATTATGAGATAGAAAAGTCATAATTATGGGATAGTAAGTCATAATTATGAGATAGTAAGTCATAATTATGAGATAGTAAGTCATAATTATGAGATACTAAGTCATAATTATGAGATAAAAAAGTCATAATTATGAGACAGAAAGTCATAATTATGAGATGACTTTTTATCTCATAAATATGACTTACTATCTCATAATTATGACTTTTTTATCTCATAATTATGACTTACTATCTCATAATTATGACTTACTATCTCATAATTATGACTTACTATCCCATAATTATGACTTTTCTATCTCATAATTATGACTTAGTTGAGGACTTTTTTTTTCTTCAGGTGGCGGAAATGGGCTTCCATAAAAAGTGGCTGTATTTCAATGCAGGACAAAACACTTCCAACAATAATTGATTCAAAAAGTTTACTTTCCATGATTCAGGAGAGCAGCAAATTACCATAGAACTGTAGAATTTAGTACATATATTTTTGCATCACATGGTCACATGGATGAAAAGAGTGGCTCTATTTCAGCGCAAGTCAAAAAAGTTTTAACAGAAATTTAATTTTCAATTTTGTTTTGCATACAGGACAAGACATCTAGTACCAAAACTTTGGCATTACGTGGTCATGTAGCAATAATAATTACAAATCATGATGAATGATGAGTATTTTTTTGGTTACAATGATGAAAAAAAAAATTAGAATAATGCTACTATTGTGGAAAGTCATGTTATTTCTGTGTTAGTCAACAGAGTTCTTCACTGTAAACCAGCCAATCAGAGCAGCTCTTTAGATTATCCCCCAAAAAGTTAAATAGCTTGCGCTTTTCTGTGGTCAAATTATAGTGTTGTATACTATGCAATTCTGCGCTGTGACCACATACCCTCTTTGTAGATATTAGGGAACTGTTTAAAATACTAAATAAATATTTTTTCTTGGTACCTGACAATAGTTTTAATGTATGTTCTGTGTGTGTTTACTGTGATAGTAAAAGAAATGTGTGGTGTGCTTTTGACCTGCATTGTTTCTGTTTGTGTATGAAGCTGGTGCCCATATCTGCAGTCAGAATCATACTTCAATTTTAATAAAATGGTAGAAGTACGTTAACCCAAACTTTGGCTCACAAACACATTTTGAGTACTAGCTGGTCACTAAGTGGTCCATTTAAAATATTTCAGAAACTTTATGAATATAAGAATAATAACAATATATATATATATATATATATATATATATATATATATATATATATATATATATATTTATATATATATATATATATATTTTTTTTTAAACAAACATAACAATGTAAAGCCTATTTCAATCTGGATTAATTCGTCAGGGGGATATCTCTTAAACATTTTTTTAACAACGGAATATTTGCGCAAACACACACAAAAAACGACACTTCTTGTTAAATGTTAAAAAAAGTGCCAAATCTTGGTAGGCATGTGCCAAGGTCCTGCTTGAGAACCCTCACAAATCTGTGCACTGGGAACATTTCTGGGAATAAGAGTAGGAAATTTGTCCACTAGGGTATATGTTTTTTTTTCTGCTTTGGTCTGCTTCGGCCACATCTCATTCCACTTCACCATCCCTTAATTTACTAAGTGCATTGTTCTTTTTTTAATATGCAAAACAGTAAAACACTAAAAACATTTAAAGTTTATTTTGAGCAAATTGTGTTTGCCCTGATTATATTGGTGTGGTGACCAGCCATTTGATTGGGGTCAGTCTTTTTTGTTATATTAATCTTATAGCATCGAATAGTTTAATAATCTTTTTATATTCCCACAGCAGGGCCAAAGCACACAGTGTTACAGCACAGTGTTATAGCAGGAAAACAACAGCAAGGCCCTGCATAATAGAAAGAGTAATGGTCTAAGTATTAACTAACCAAAAACATGTAGCTTCACATAATAAAACAATACTTCTTTCACCACATTTATATTAATGTTCAAATATTATAATGTTGAAAAAAATGTATTCAAGCCAGCTGGTGTCAAAATAATATGAACCTAAAAGATGCAGCTAATTGATTTACCGACAGGCCTCTAAACACAAACAACAATTAAACACAAATATTCAAAGTATAAGTCCCTTTTTTTCATAATTGTGTGAATTTGTTTTATATTTATGCCGTGTGATCTGGGTCATGTGACTTTGTTTCTGTGGGACTCTAATCACACATGGAAAGAAGCCTGAGTCAGATAACCCCGTTCCCCAGAAAAATAATAAAACATGTCACACTTCACAGAGAGGATGCACAACCACATCAGGCCTCTGAGACAGGAAGTAACACAGGCAGGTTTATTGCAGGAAGTTTAATCAAAAGAGCAAACATTCTAGAGTAACTGAATGTCTCTCTCTAAATTAAATTTATTTTGAGATTTTTTTATTTAAAGTAACATTTAAAAAGCATGTACTCAGCTTCCCAAGCCTATCATAAGATGTCGAGTTTGTCAAATCTGTGTTTGATGAGTCAGAAATGTGTGTAAAAAGAAACCTAATTAAGGGACATTGAATAATCAAGTGAAAAATATACTTAAATATATGAGGCACCTGGGCACAAATGTTTAATGTTTTCAGGTTATTAATTATGCTACAAAAGACAGAGGGTGCGTCCCAATCGAAGGTGTCAAAAGTATTCACATCTATTACTCAGGTAGAAGTAAAGACACTAGTTTAAAATACTTCTGTAAAAGTTAAAGTATCAACTCAAACTTTTTTTATGCAAGTAAAAGTGTAAAAGTACTACTTTCAAAACTACTTAAAGCATAAATGTCATTAAGGACAAATGACATTTGTCACTAAAACACATTTTTCTAAAAGCCATAATAAATATAATGTTCTATTAAAATGATAATGTTGATAAGTTTGGAATGCACTAGGTTTCCTCATTCAGCTGCATATATGCCCATTAAAAATGAATGTATTTTAGTACAATACAAATGTATAAAAGTCACTTAATTATGACATTTTTTCCCCTGGAGTCTCTGCCATGGATTTTTTGACCTGATATTGACCTGTGCTTTACTTATTAAGGCGTGGAAACTAGATAATTAAGTTGTGGGAGCAAGATCCTAATGTGTGACCACGACTTATTAAGGTGTGGTAATGAGATAATTAAGTTGTGGGGATGACTTATTAAGGCATGGGAACAAAAAAGTTAGATCCTGGCCATATAAGTCATCCCCACAGCTTAATTATCTCATTCCCACAAGCTAATTATCTGGGTTGGGTAATTGGCCTAGTAAATTGAGGAGAATGATAAAAATGGAATAATAAAAAATAACTGTTAATAACACAAAAAAAGAAAAAAAACTTTATTTGTTCATAATAACTAAAGACGTGTGTTTTACTTTTTGTATTGTATTGATGCATTACAGCAATTGTTCACAATATATTACCCAATCTAATAAATACATGAATATAAACGCATTTATTTTCAATATTACTGGAGGGCGCCTTATTGTGGTGTGGCAAACGCGGAAAGCGATTCTTAAGTATAAGTGAAGTGAACACGCGGAGTCGGAATGAGACGCGCCCCGGGCTTAGGCAGCCTAAAGGGGCGTGGCGAGCACATGAGTGGCGAACAAACGTGCTTTTTGCAGTAAGCCTGGCCTGTGCAACGTAGCCTGAACACTCCGCAAGGGCTGGAAACGATCTGCGGCCGTTCAGCGCTCGCTGCTCTGTAGACGCAAGGACGTAGACTAGCTTACACACCAGCAGCAGCGGCTCCTGCCTCCCCTGAAACACACAACAGCGGTAGGTGCTTCTGGTGTGATGATTTAGAAGCAGAAATAACAGTAAAGTGTGGGTATTAAATGTGAAATGCTGTGTGTCGTTCTGTTTCTCTGTGTAATTGTGTAGCAGTTTAGCTGTGTGTGTGTATGTATGGCTTCATGCTGAGAACTGATCCCCTTTTGAACAATGTAGTTAGGAATATTAAGTCAATTTATCTAATTTAGGCTATATTGAGAGTAAGCTCAATCTTAAATATTTTTTTATTATATACATAATAGGCCTCTAAAAAATAAAGAGGGTTTGCAGAAACATCTGATCAGATTTCTAGCTTTGATTTCTGTTTTTGTGTAAAAAATTATATATAATCTAAACAATATAAACAAAAATAACCTATATTACAAAGTGAAAGTGTTTTTAAGCTATTAGTGTATCATCGTACTACAGGTTTTTCACGTTCCAGGCCTATGTTTCCACCCATTTTAGCTTAAAATCTTAGTTATTAGGAGATCATCCTGTGTGTTTAAGCTATAGCCAGTTTCATTCAGACTTTTTCAGCTCATGTTCTGCTGTGTTTACTCCCCCAGCAGCTCCTACACGCTGGATTCCCTTCACTACTGTTTATGCTGCCGCCGCTGCTCCCCACTACTCTGTAACGCTAGCTAGCATTTCTAGTTTTTTGGGCCTGTTAGAGCCTAAAACAATGCTGGAGAACGTTATAGACGAAGGCGAAAATTATTTAATATGAGTAACAGATTACCTAGCTAACTATAATTTCCTTTAGATTAATCCCAGCTGTTAAATTAGCTATAGATTTCACAGCTCTAGGTACTTAGCGTTAGCTTAGCATAGCTAGCTGTGGCTTTGGACAGTTTTAAACTAAGCTAAGCTATCTTATAGCTGCGCCACGTTGTTTCTCGCGCTGTTTTTGCTGTAAAAATATAAAATATACGTTTATCTTATGTCCTGTTTATTAGTTAGTCAGATATTTTATTTTAACTTAAATATTTACTGGGCAAACTGTAGAGACGCAGCTAAGCTAACTATGCTAACGATGTTTCACTTTCGCGCTTTTTAATTCAGAGCTAAATTAACCGAGCTAATGAAAAATAAAATAGCGTTAGTTAAGTAATATTTTCGCATTTTCTTGTTAAATTATTTTAAGTAATATGTTTACCTAAACGTCGGTAGGCTGTGCAATTTTGTAAAATGTCAAAATATCTAGTTATAGATGCTGTGGTGGAGATGTAACATTAGCTAGCTAGGGCCTACTACTGCTGAACCTCAACTCAGGTCTTGCTAGTTAACTAACTATATAAATACTTTTTAATAGATTAGTATTAGTGGTATCAGTTTATTTAAAAATGATAAAATTAATCACAGTTTAATTCTGTGTTTATCCCCTTAACAGGCCAGGATTTTTGTCAATTGTCTGCCTGAGAGTACACCACTAAATCTTGAGTATTTTTATTCAAGCATTACATAAAGCTTACAAGCTTTCACATTTGATAAGGAACATTACTAAAACTTAATTGTAATAGAAGATATAAAAACATATTTAATGACATTTCCTAATGTCAAAATATAATAAATAAAATCATAAAATTGGCTCTTTCCTGAACTTTATTTTAAAATCAATATTTCAATACAAATCAAACAGTTCATGTCCTCCAAACCTTTAGTTTCATTATGTTTTTCAAACATGCAAAATTTGGGTTGATTCCTGTTACTGATCTGAAATTATTTAGTGGAGTAGGTAGTGAACAGGCAGCTTCCTGTATGAAATTTCAAACCCTCATATTTCCAGAATGTAAATAAGTTATTTTACTGCAGAAAAAGGGTTTTGTATCATCTACACCAGTAGCCCAGAAGGGGTTAATCACAATTAATCACACACTTTGTACACTAAGACTAAGCTTTTGAGATTTGTATAAAATCATGGTTACATTGTTTTTATGCTGGTGCTTAACTTTGGGAATTTTGGGAAGGAGATAAAAATCATGATTTGTTTTATACATACTTGTGCATTCAGTTCAAAATGTGAAACTCATTTTTGTATTGTATAGATATATTACACACAGAGTGATCTATTTTAATTGTTTATTTCATTTATTGTTAATAAATATTGCTTACAGCCAATGAAAACCCAAAAATCAGTGTCTCAGAAAATTTTGAAATATATGTAAGATCAATGGTCTTTTGGCAGTGCTGTAAGATTTTCCAGGACAACGCTGCAACCCCAGCAGATAACGTGGCTCTCCAAACCATCACTGATCATCAGTAAATTTTACATTTCATTTGTAAATCAAGGGAGCAGAGTCTGGAGGAAGAGTGGAGAGACACAGTCCAAGCTGCTTGAGGTCTAGTCTGAAGTTTCCACTTCAGTTCTATTAATGTTCTATTAAGTCCAAAGTCAGTGCAGTGTTTTCCCAGGAAATCCTATAGCACTTCATGCTTCCCTCTGCTGACACTTTTTATAGAGATGCGGATTTCATTTTCCAGCAGGACTTGGCACACTGCCAAAAGTACCAGTGGGTCTTATATAATATTCAAATTTTCTGGGAAAACAGATTTTTGGGTTTTCATTAGGTGTAAGCCATAATCAACAGTAAAAGAAATAAATACATAAAAAAGATCACTCTGTGTGTAACACATCTGCATAATGAGTTTCACTTTTTAAAATAAATTACTGAAATAAAGTAACTTGATATTGATAATATTTAATTTTTTTTGTGAAATGCACTAGTAAACCTGGCAGAATTTGCGATAAAAAAAAAGAGTTTCCAGCTTAACGAACAAAACTCACTATACATTTAAACTACAGTACACCATAATGATAAGATACCTATTAAACATACATACATACATATTAATAAGGGGTGAAAGGAAAATATTGTAACATAATTGGAAAAAGTGACAAGTATTGCAGTACTATGACTTGCAGTTTTGTATGGCCTCTCAAACACAGTATACATTTTTAGATTTCTGCCAGCATACATATTATAATGTTTGAGTAACATTTAGAATGTAGCTGTGATTTGTGATTTGAGGGCAAGAAATGGAGGAATTCCCTTCGGGAAAAAAAAATCATTTGTTTATATCACAGTGCAATAAGGGTAATTTATAAACAATTTACAGCTCCATACTTGTCACACACATTTGTTTTCAACATTGTATTTATTTGTGGAGTATAAATACTGTTAAATATGTACAATCACACTAATATCACAGTTACATTCAGTTATTAAATAGTATTAAGTAGTAACTTACTTACAACTGGCTTTCACATAAAATGCTTAGTATATCCTGTTTTTAGATGTGTTTTTAATGACTAAGTAAGAATTCCCCCCCTTTCTGTGCAGGGCTGTTCACTGACAGCATCTGTCTGTCTCATCAGAGGAGTGGAGTAGATCGTGGAAGGCGCTGGCCATGTCCGGGCAGAGGAAAGGAACATCAGCACGTCTGCGAAAATGTGCCTTCTGTAGAACGAACCGAGACAAGGAGTGTGGCCAGCTACTCGTCTCAGACAACCAGAGGGTGGCAGCCCACCACAAGTGCATGGTAAGTGGACCATCTGCTGGCCTAGTTGCGATCAGATGTGTTCATTGAGACAGAAAAAAGCCCTTTTTCAGGAAAAGTGAAATTTATATTTTAAGTCTTTTGACAGTGTCATAAATGTTTTTCTTTATTTTTTTTCATGCAAATATTACTTTATTTGCAGCTTTTCTCCTCTGCACTGGTAACATCTCACTCAGACAGTGAAAACATTGGGGGATTTTCTGTCGAAGATGTGAAAAAGGAGATCAAAAGAGGAAATAAGTTGGTAAGTGACGATGATATCTCTCCAAACCACATACAAAAATACAACTTCCTAATCACTTGTTTAGTTGAGTGTCTTTTAAAAAAGTTTGGAGTTTATTAAATTAGATTAACCAAAATAAAAATCTCTTGCAGATTCACTTTCATTTTGCCATTTTATTTCACCAGTGAATATATTAAAAGCCAAATTGTATGTTGTTTACAATTTAAATACAATTTAAAAAAGCAGCAGTACCATTTCAGCCATAAACTACCTCAGCAGTGCTTCCTAAGTCACTTGTGAGAGAAAGGGAGTGAGTATAGTGATGAACAGACACTAAGGCCAAGTTAGCTTAGCTAGTATTACTATCCTAGCCCTGTACAGCTTGTATCTTTCAGCTGAAGAACAGCCACTTTGTAAAACGTGAGTTAAGTCATACCAAGTATGATAAGTAATGCTGGATTATTTATTTTGTTTAACTTATGCAAGTAGAGCACGAAAATGGACTTAAACCTGCCACTTTTCAGCCCTCCCTGCCACTTCCTTCCCTTTCTTCCACTGTTGATAAAAACACTAGAATAGGCCTTTTCACCAATTCGGTGGAACACAGAGTGCTTTTCCACCAACGTTAAACTGGCAACATTCTGGTTTATAAGGCTAAATTTAGACAGTTCGCTGCATTTCCACCAACAAAAGTAGGTTCCAGGACCAGGAGCGTTCATTTGCAGCGGGAACCAAAGAATATTGTGTTCTTCAGTGCGAACCGTGACATCTGTTGGCATGTCTGTTCACCACTGCTGTGCAACACCTTCTGTTAATGACCTATGATGCTACGTTTTGACGATTCCACTAAAACTTGTGGAAACGTGAGCTGGTTCGCTGAAAAACACAATGGAATGGAACTGGTTCAAGAACCAGAGTTCTTTTTGTGGAAAAGTACTCTGAAAGTGCTTTAAGTTCTGCCATTTTCGGTTGCCAAATATTTGCTGCATCTCTAGTGTTTGTGTAACTCTCCTTTCATATGTTTTGTACAGATGTGCTCGTCCTGCCGTCGGCCTGGAGCCACCATAGGCTGTGATGTTAAGACATGCCGGCGGACGTACCACTATTATTGTGCTCTTTGGGACAAAGCCCAGACCAAGGAGAACCCCTCCCAGGGCATATACCTGTGAGTGCAGTTAAATCTTGATTTTGCATCCCAAAAATTTAAAGTCTAGTTTTGTAACTTTAATAATTTAAAATGTATTTGTGTGCCTTTTTTTATGCAGTGTTTACTGTCGCAAACATCGGGACGCCTCCCAAGATGCCAGTGATGGTAATCACTAAAAGTGAAAGGTTAAATAACTTGTATACAGCTTTGGAAAAATTAAGAAACCTCTAAAGTTTGTGAATCAGTTTCTCTGATTTTGCTGTGTATATGTATATGTATATGTTTGAGTGAAATTAACATTTCACTAATTTCTCCCAAATTCCGAAAATAAAAATATTGTCATTTAGAGCATTCATTTGCAGAAAATGAGAAATGGCTGAAATAACAAAAAAGATGCAGAGCTTTCAGCCACCAAATAATGCAAAGAAAACAATTTTAAGAGTTCAGAAATCAATATTTGGTAAAATAACCCTAATCCTTAATCACAGTTGTCATGCATCTTAACATGTTCTCCTCCACCAGTCTTACACACTGCTTTTAGATAACTTTATGCCTTTACTCCTGGTGCAAAAATTCAAGCAGTTCAGCTTGGTTTGATGGCTTGTGATCATCCATCTTCCTCTTGATTATATTCCAGAGGTTTTCAATTTGGTAAAATCAAAGAAATCATAATTTTCAGGTGTTGTCTTATTTTTTCCAGAGCTGTATATTTTAAAATATACATAATGCTAACATATTCATTATCTTCACATCTATTTTTGCATTTTGTTAGAGGAGCAAGGAGTTGCAGCCAACGATTCAGATTCATCCCCTCCGCGGAGCAGAGGGAGAGGGAGGTTCGAGAAGAGCCGGATCAGAGGCGTACCTCGCGGCCAGTCAGAGGACACTCGCTCGACCTCTTCGCAAGGCGTGGATGAAATGGAGAGCTCCTCAAATGTAAGAACCAGACTGATCCTCGTTGAATTGCTGTAAAACAAGAATTATATATGGATCTCAGTAGGAGTTCACTAAAATCTCTGATTATATATACTTGGGTTACATTACGTTATTTTTTTTATGTTGCATTATTTTGTTGTCTTTATTATTTTTGACGATATGTGAGTCGCCTTGGGTTATTTTACTGCAGTAGTATATTTCTAAAATTAGCAAGAGTATCGTTATTGCAGAAATACCCCAAAATCTCCTGGTATGCACCAGTACTGTAGTGTAGTGACTCTTCTGGCACAAAGTTTTAACTGTGATGTGTTTGGTGCAGCGGGACCGGTCCCCTCTGAGGGGAAGCCCCAGTGAGTCAGGCCTGCGCTGTGGTTTCTGCCACGCTGGTGACGAGGAGAACGAGACCCGCGGCGTGCTTCATTCTGACAATGGGAAAAAGGTTGCCGCCCACTACAAATGCATGGTGAGTCAGAACAGTCCAGTGCTCAGTGCCACTGTAGTCATTGGGTCTGACGTGGCAGTCTTTATACAGCATGATACTGATTTTAAAATTTAAATATTGTATTATTGTAAATTAAAATATGAATTTAACTTTTTTAATGATTTTACCAATAAACTATTGTAACTAAACATGCTAATAATAGCTGTGGTAATGGCTCTGAAATGACAAAGATTTGTTTGTGTAATATAAATGTATGCTTTTGTTCTACTTGTTTTTGGATTTGGGTAGTTGATTAAAAATATCACACACTAACTGTTAGAATATTACAAATTTTAGTTTTTAATTACTCAACTACACAATTCTCTAATTGGGTAGAATCTCCATCCCTTGTTGGGGTTAGCTTTTCAATGATTAATGCAACATCAAATTTTGATAAAGTGTGATTTCCTGTCTAATGCATACAGTACTTTTTTTTTTTTTTTGCAGTGTAGATCCCACCGTTTTGATTGCAATAAAAGTAAAATTGTCTTTCACGCAGATAGTAACTATGAGAGTTTGCTTTTTTACTATGCTGTTTTTTTTCTGTAAGTTGTTTGTTTCAATCATATTATATTACTATAAACTGAATCGTAAGCCCTGTACTGTGTTACATATTGTATTGCCAATACACAGTGGGCTACTAAAAATCATGATGAAAAATGTATTAACTGGTAACAAATGGACATCCATTATTTCAGAAAGGTGTTCTGGAACTGTTAATGAAAATGTATTTCCTTCCATTGTTTTTGTTGGTGTTTCCAGCAACTAACCATACATATCCAGTCTGTTTCATATCTTTATACCTTTAACTGGTTTATATTCCTGCATATAGTAATATGGCTGTCAGACATAAACCTATTTTTTGTTTCTTTTTTTTACTTGTTCAACTGTAATAAGTTAAAGCTTGCTAAACCATTAAATTGCATTAATAATGTATTTTCAGTATAAAATACTATAATCATCTGCTTATTATGTCATAAAGAAAACTTCCATTTGCCACCAGAATTTGTCTTCATTTTACACTTGGCTTTGTTTTTCTGTTGCAGCTTTTCTCATCAGGAACTGTCCAGCTTACTACCAGCTCACGTGCAGAATTTGGAAATTTTGAGATCAAAACAGTGATACAGGAAATAAAGAGAGGAAAACGAATGGTAAGTTCCAGTTTTTAAATAGAATAAAATCTAGAATTTACTTCTGTAACTTTTAATAGCTGTTAATGCAGCTTTATTTATGGAAGGAGCTTTCATCTGTAGTGATTTGTAAGATGATATAAGTTATATGTAACATACTTGTGTTTTCTGATAAGCTTTTTAAAATGTTCTGTTTTGGTGGTTTTCAGAAATGTACCCTGTGTGGGCAGCTTGGGGCTACCATTGGATGCGAGATAAAAGCCTGTGTGAAAACTTACCACTACCACTGCGGCGTTCAGGATAAGGCTAAATACATAGAGAACATGGCCAGAGGCATTTACAAGTAAGTTGTACATTTCCAGGAATTTTATTAATGTTTTCAGACATTTTCAGCCTAATGCAGATAGAACCTGACATGCATACCAATTTTGTTCCTGTTTAAACTGTTGTGGCTAATGCACAGTCTGTTCTGGTGCCCCCCTGCCCAGCACATTCTGTCCTTACTAATGCTTGTCACTGATTGCAATCAAACCCTTACAGCAATGCTGGAGAGGAATTAGTGAAAAGCAAACACTACTGTGGAAAAATGTAATGGCATTATAATCCACTGTGTGGCGCTGCGAGAGTTCAAAAGCAAATTGCAATTGACAGGATTGCATTTCGTCTAGGAGTAGCACAATATTAATGCCAAAATTAAATAAAATCATTGTCCAATCAGAACCCACTGCTGAAACTGGAGCAGGGCTGAAAAACCAGTCAGAGTAAAACTCAATAAGGGAAAGAAGCGAAGTTAACCAAACACACCCACACCACTCCTCACAGACCTGAGCTCGGATAGCTTCCACACTTAGCAAACCTCAGACAACCGCCCAGAGATTGGTACTCTGTTAATTTATCTGTCGTCAGTTAGACAGAATTTGATTGTTTTGGTTTTAAATGTTTTTATTGGCTCATTTACAGACTGTACTGTAAGAATCACAGTGGAAATGAGGAGCGGGATGAAGAGGATGAGGAGCGAGAGAGTCGCAGTAGAGAGAAGGCCGCTAACAGCCAGGGGGGAACCCCTCCACCTCAAGTCAATGGCAACTAGGTAATTTTATTACACTGCAATTTCACTGTGAAAAATGGAACTGTAAAGAACTGGCAGCATGCCTAATGCTGTTTAAAAAATGTATATAAATATATACAGTACCATTCAAAAGTTTGAACACCTTCTCATTCAATGTTTTTCCATATTACTTTATTTAATTTAATTTATTTCCTACATTGTAGATAAATATTAAACACATAAAACAATTAAGTTACACACATAGAATTATATAGTGAACAGTAAAAAAAAGCGTTTGGCCTCCACAATCCCTTGAGATGGTGATTTGAGGAGATTTAGGATGAGCTGGAGCTTCACAACCTGAAGGAAAAGCAGCAATTATTGTTCAGCACCTCCAGGAACTCCTTCCTTAAATACGCTGAGAAAACTATTCCAGGTGACTCTCCCTCATGAAGACCCTGAGATTAATTCCTCAAAGAAGAATCTGAATTATACACCACTCTGGTTTGTTTAACGCTGCAAAATAATTCTGCATGTGTTTAGCATTAATATAGTGTATAGTAATATAATATACTGTGTATGTATATATAATTTTTTTACACAAAATATAACTGTATTTCTAATTTGCTGGTAAAAAAAACATTTTCATTAACATTGGTGTTTAGTGATAAATTTGTGCAGCTTGAAGCTCATCAAGACTCATTGGAAATTCAACACCATGTCCTTGCTGACTGAGCGTAAACCAAAACTAAGAGAACACAGAGTAGTTTTGAATTAACCATTTAATTAGGAGAATTGATGCAAGGCAAGAACTTGAGCACAGAGGAATTGTCACCAGCTACTGCTGCTGCACCAGCTCCGTACCACATTACTCCTACTTTATTTCCCAGTAAACAGCTGTAGGAGATTTAAAGGAGTAATACTGTTAAACTTTGCTGTTAATTTAGTGCCAGATTTAATTTTACAATAGAGATGTTTTTTGAAGAATAACAGGATAATAGTGTTAAAAAATGCCTGTATTTTACAGCATTTTTTTTTTTTACACTATGTTCTATTTGTCTCTTGCAGATGGTGATCAAAGCTGAGGGGGAAAATGGACAAGATATTTTTGTATTGTGCTCATGTAGAACATAGGGGCCAGCTCACAACATCGGCAGTATCAGATTTTCCTTCTCCTCACCAGAACTTTCCACTGTCAGATGGCCATACATTTCTATGCCTTTTTCTGAATATTTCAAGAACACCACAAATGTGACTGGAGAGTCTAAACTCCCACTGACCTCAAAGAGGTGTTTTTCAGAACACGTGAAGCCAAGTCCCACACTAACAAACAAAAAGACCGCTTTTGAATGGAGGTTTCTCATGGAGGTGTATGTCAGCCCTAGACTAGGCTGAATCTGTGTCAAACAACCTGCTTCAGTAAACCTGGGTTAAAACGTGAGCCGCTGTACATCTGAAAGTCACATGACTGGACCAATGGATGCTTTCTTCAGTTTCTTTCTGTTTCTTTCTTGACGGACCGCTCTGCCACTGGACCCGTTTTTTTTTTTTTTGAGATTGCCTTCTGATTGTTTTTACTGTCTCTTCCAGATCATGATGTTTAATAAGCCTATCGCTGTACTTTTCAGTCAAAGGATCGACATTCTTTACCTCTTCTTTTCTCTTGTATCATGTATTATATTTTACTACTGTATTATATTCATGAGTAATGTTGGATATCTGTGGCTTCCTTTATAGTCTTGAGTCAAGATTAAAGACCATTAGCTAGCATGCACTTTTCTTTACCCTGATGTCATGTGGTGATTTATTCCTGTATCCACTGCAGGATTCGTAGAATCAGTTTCCCCAGACAGGGATTAAGCCTACACCTGGACTACACAGCATTTAAAATGGAGCTTTCCTATTGAAACATGGTTTAATGCTGCATTCACTCGGGCAGGGACAAGTCGCTTCCGTCTATCAAAATTTTGCAGCCAGTCAACTAAGGTAAACTTTTACAGGTCCAGGTAAGAATATATGGTCTGAAAAAACACATCACACCTTATGTTATTTGAAGAAAGCTTTTTCTTCAATGAGATAACAACTAAATACACCTCAAAATACACAATCAAACAATCTTAAGAGGCATAAGCTGATCTAAACAGAGTAATGAAAACAAAATTTGTAGACAGCAGCTCTCCCCCAGCCACTGGAGTCTTGGCCATACTTTCTCTGAATAGGTAGATGGAACTCAGGCACAGGCATCTGTTAGCTGATTTATCAGAGCTGGGGTTTTAAGTGGGTTTCTGGCTACCCTGAAATGGAAAAGAGGTGAAAACTGACTTCAGGTGTACTGGAAGAGGCATGTGCTGGTTTCTAACCTCCTAGTGTTGGGCATTAATAGTTATGGAGGAACTAAAGATGCATGAATACTAATATTAGTATTGGGTATTTGCATAATACCATGCCTATTTACTCGTAATCGTACATGCCGACAAGGCTCCGATACCAACATTTGTAACCGTGTGCTTATTGCCCATATATATATAGTTATTCCCAGATCCACAGCATAGGAGATGCACAAGCAAGCGAGTAAGAGTAAGTCAGCACGCAATAGGATAAGTTGGGGAGACATAGCAGTCTTAACTTTAAACCCCAGCAGCTCAGCAAATCGTTCTCAATGAAATGAATATCTGTCCAGCCACCTTTCGCTACCTTAACATCAAAGAGTTCATACATCCCATATTTAGAACTCCCATATGAAATATGATGCTTCAAAACCCTGCTCAGTGCCCTCAGCCCAGAGGTAAGAAATAACATATGTCCATAGAGTGAAACTAATATCTTTTTTTTTTTTGGCATAACTTCAGACTTTCTCAAAAATATGCTTATTTGGAGAAGTAAAGTTTGATAAAAATTGATATAATTATGGTTAATATTGCTTAATTCTAAGAAGGAATCTATATCTGTATCTGCAAGTATACAAATACACATACTTCGTATTCATGTTTTGTTGGAATCTATGCATTGTGCTATGGGGAACCTATTAAGTGCGATAAAATTATAAGTAAATTATTTTTAAAAAACAATTATTTTGTAGACAGGTAGTGTGGTGCTTCAATATTATCCTAGAATTTTAAAGAACTTGAAGCTTTTGGTAAAAAAAAAGAATGGGTAACAATCCACCAAACAAAAACGGCATAAATCTTTTTTATATATATAAATATATATCGTTTTGTTTCTTTTCAATTTGGAAGGCCAATTAACCCACCCATTCATTAGGATTCCCAACCAGTCCAGGTATTGCCACAACAGAAGGGTGAAGGCTAGCACATGCTTCCTCCAATACAGATGAACTCAATCATAGTGGTGGCACCTTAGTCTGCTGGACCACTTAATATAACTATATAACAAATCAATTTATCAATGTATCAATTTGCAAAGTTAAACCACAAGCACAAGCTATAAATTCATGGTTATCTAAACATGAAACGGAATAATGTCTTTTGTTACTTTTGGACTTTCTGGTCAATGATAAAAGGTTTATACCACTGTAATCACAATATTGCCACCATTATAGCACAGATTTACTGAGTCAATATCAATATAACACACCCCTTTTCAAAGCATAGTTGCTTACATTTCATGCAAACACAGTGTAACAATACAACAATACAGTCACAATATAAGGTACATTAGACATCATTAATTTGAGGCAACACAGTTAAGGGCACCATATTTAGACAATTAGCTAAGGACTTAGTGTCCCTAAATAAAGACTTAGTATCTCAGAATGAGAGAGTCTCTCAAAATAACAACTTAGCATCTCAAAATAATGATTAGCATATCAAAATAACAACTTGGCATGATAAAGACGTAGCATTTTAAAATAAGACGTGGCATCTTAAGCAACTTAGTATCTCAAAATAATGCCATAGTATCTCAAAAAATGACTCAGTATCTCAAAATAATAAGATAGCATCTCAAAATAACAACTTAGCACCTCAAAATGACTTATCTCAAAATAAAGACTTTCCATCTCGAAATACTATCTTAAAATATCTTAAAATAACGACATAGCATCTCAAAATAATTTCTTAGCATCTCAAAATAATAAGACAGTATCTCAATATAACGACATGGCATATCAAAATAACGACATAGCATATCAAAATAATGACTTAGCATCTCAAAATAACAACTTAGTATTTCAAAATAAAAACTTAGCATCTCGAAGTAAAGACGTAGCATCTTAAAATATAGACTTGGCTTCTTAAGCAACTTAGTATCTCAAAATAATAAGATAGTATCTCAAAAAATGACTCAGTATCTCAAAATAAGAAGATAGCATCTCAACATAACAAATTAGCACCTCAAAATGACATCTCAAAATAAAGACTTTCCATCTCAAAATACTTAGTATCTTAAAATACCGACATAACATCTCAAAATAATTGCTTAGTATCTCAAAATAATAAGACAGTATCTCAATATAACAATTTAGTGTATTGGAATAATGAGATACCATCTCAAACGAATGAGATAGCTTCTCAAAATGACTTAGTATCTCAAAAGAATAACTTAGCATCTCAAAATAACGACATGGCATATCAAAGTAACGACATAGCATATCAAAATAATGGCACAGTATCTCAATATAAAGATATAGTGTATTGGAATAATGAGATAGCATCTCATACTAATGAGATAGCTTCTCAAATGACTTAGTATCTCAAAATAATAACTTAGCATCTCAAAAAAACGACATAGCATATCAAAATAATTACACAGTATCTCAATATAAAAATTTAGTGTTTTGGAATAATGAGATATCAGAAGCTACGTTCTCTGGCCCACGGCGACGGATTTGAGTGGGCGTGGCCTTGTTGTTGCTGAAGCTCTGATTGGCCCGCATTAAAAAGGCAGCCACAATATCACACGCCCACAGCAGCGTGCGGAAGGCGCGTACTGTTACCCCTCCCAACCCACCCCCTCCTCCACCGTAGGAGCGGCTCCCCGGGGCAGAGAGAGAGAGAGAGAGCGGGACAGCGGGCGGCGAATCCGGGGCCGCGGTGTGTTTATAAACGCGAGAACAGAGCGGCGGACATGGCGACCAGCAGCCCCTGCGTCGTGGTAAGCTAGGCTAGCTAAGCTAACGGTACCACAGCTGCTCCTCCCGGTGGGAGGGAGCGGAGCGGATCTATACCGGTGCCGCGGCTCCACGCTGCCGCTCCGCTGTGACCCCGCTAGCCGAGCTCCGAGAGGGGCGATGCGGCTGCAGGAGCTTCATTAAGCGGTTACGGTTTAGCTGTGTGCTCGGTGTCAGCCGGCCTTAATGAAAACTGTTTATTTAGCATTTCGCGGGTTTGTAGCAGCACGAGAGGGCCTGCGGAAGCGCACGCGGGTCTGAGCGCGTGCCGCATGCCGTATCTGAGTGTTTCCAGCCTGTTCCTTCTGTATCGGTGTTCTGTCAAGTTGTGCTAGCTTGTCAAACCGTGCCACCGTAGTGTTTATTTAAAGGTAAGAATACAAAAAAGCACCATATAGAAATATAGAAAATGTTCCAGGCAGAAGTGCAGGTAGGATATGTGGATAGGATAAATTACTGTATCAGGTAAAGTTAAGGACATATAGGTGATTAGAAACTGTATTTTTTATAGTTTAGTATTATTATTTTATAGTTTATTATTTTCCTTTCTTTTTTTAAATTGCAATTTACGTTCGTAACATTCAAGCAGGTGGTTTACTGCACCCAAGGAAAACGGAATTATCATAAAACACGTGAAAATATAAAAAAAATTGTGATTGTCTGAGATTGACGCATGCGCAGTGCGGTTAAATAGCACGTATCGATGAGGAGCATAATTTGACAGAACACCTGGGCCCGTCAACTATAACCCAGCTAATCTAGCTAGCTAATTAATTAAGAATATGTAGTTAATTATTTATTAAACACGTAGGAAGTTATTATGGAACAACATATAATGTTCTACTCCCAGTATATAAATTCAAATAAAAAAAGATTATTATATAATACATCACACTCCTCAGAAATGACATGCTTGTTTATGGATTTCATGGTTCAAATCTGTGTTGGAGATGTAAAAAAATCGTAAGTTGTATATATTTGAAGTTTAGTGAAAATCATTAAATATCTAAAACAGTTGGCTAAGCCAAGCTATTAATTGATTAGTTCTGATACCATAGCAAATGATTGCAAATGATTTGTACCGACTGTAAGAGATACTATTATAATGAAAGGCAACTCCTAATGCTCTGTTGTCTGTTGTTAGATGGCATAATCATAACAATATTTCTTGGCTTGCATTTAAATTTGTCTTTTTTTAAGATCCCTCTACATTTTATCCAGTCAAACATTCAGAGTAGCTTCTGTTTTGCTCTTAAAGTCACGTAAGTTATGCATTGGAATGGGATGACCTAAAGCGTTTCCCAAGTTTTAAACTCAGTAACTCCCAAATCAATGAGATTTGAGGACTTTGGACCACAGATAGTAACCTGCAGTTGGCCAAAGACAAGAAGTAAAGATAATGAAATAAAACAAGAGCACTGAAAATTTCCCACCAAGCTTATAGGAAGAGACATGTGATCACCATGTGAGCTAAAGCTGATCTTTATGCTTCTTTCTTTCTGCCAAGTTCTCAGTTTTGCTATGTTTAAAAAAAAAGCTAAGCTCATCAAAGAGAATTGTGTAATGTGAACTCCAGAACCTTAAAGGTAGGACAGCCCCCACCCACCCCACCATCCCCCTTTCAGAAAACACCATATTTAGTGAAATCCACTTTAGTCCTGGCCTGAGGCCGCTGCAGGTCGGCACCTGGGTGGGTTCATACTACAAATTTAATATTGTTCAGACCTTAGCTTTCCAGTATCAGTGGCACCTGCTGTGCACAACAGACTGGCTGGACAGATTCTTCCTCAAGGTCTTCTGTCTCCACAAACGTGCTGTTTTTCTAAAAAGAAAAAAAAACTTGAACATGATACCCAGAGAAAACATGGATTAGACCAGCCATTACAGTTGTGGGACTGGGTTTTCCACTGCTTACTTTTTACAGTAAGCATTAACCATTTTGGGGGTGTACAATAAAATACAATACAGTGCAATTGCACCAGGTTCTAATGTACGAACAATACAGTGCATAAACATGGCCCCATTAATTTTCCCTTCTTCTGTTTAGGTGTATGTTTAAATACAGTACATACAAATAACGTAATAGTAGCATTTCTAAGTATACTGTGAACTAAGTTTGAGGTGCCAAAATACAAACTATTAAGTTAAAATTAACTGTTCTTGAAAAGGGAGTAATTATATTGTTACGATGGTATTATCTTGTGAATAATACCATTTGGATAATACAACACAACTCTGATATTGATATGAACTGTATAAAAGCACTGGTAGAGCTGGGTGACGTGGTAAAAATATATCACAGTATTTTAGACATATTAAAAAACCTTTTCATGATACACAGTATATATTTTCACAGATAAAAGTAGTGGCTGGTATTCAAATGCAGTTTCATGCACAATACAGCAATTCTTATTTTTTTTGCTGCGCATCATCCATCTAATCAGGATTTTAACACTTTCTGTAATGCAATGTACAGTTGGTACATTGATACGTTTAGAAAAGTTATCAGCTCTAGTAATAATATGAATCAACAGGAATGCTCCAGAAGTACTTTTAGTATATGTTACATTGAATTCCTTTGACAAAGAAGGGTTTTTTGCTTCTATACATTTTACAGCCCCCTATTTTGGCAAAAAATTTTAACCATATCACTGCATCTAACACACATACTTTTGCTGAATCTATAGCATATGGCAGATTGATTACCATAGACAGTCATTTCCTTCTGTTTAATAAAGAACTGAAAGTGCTGACTCAAAGCGTGACACAAGCCAGTGTGCAGGTGCTAGAGTCAACGTTTTTCTGTTACACAGAAACAACAATCACAAAACAAACACGATCTGTCTGTGGTGATCGACCGTCTGCTTCAGATACAGCAGATGGAGATTAGCTGCTGGAGTTGCTGGCTGCAGTATTCTGTTAGAGCTCTGAATAATTCAAATAATTAATTCGTCTTGTAAACACCGAATATCCAAGCCCTCAATCTTCTTTTATTTAGGATTTTCTTTTATTTAGGAGTTCTCTGGGTCTGTGTAACGAGGTAGCTGTTACAGAAAGCCTGCAGACAGCAGAAAAAGAGTAATACAAACTTTTTACACTATGTTTTGGAACATTTACTTTCATGCAGTAACAGGAACCTAAAGTAAGGTCAGGTACTGATGTTGCCTTTGCAGGAACAGACCTTCTACAGGACCTCTCTGTTCAATTCTTCTTTTAATAGTTAGCAGTGCTCTCACAGAGAGAACTATATATACCAAACCTGTGATGGTATGTGTTGGCACAGCTGTAATTTAGCCTTGGCCTTTAACCCGTGCAGTGAACACACACACCAGTGAGTATACTCAGAAGAAACACACAGTAATACAGTAAGCACATGTGCCCAGAGTGGTGGGCAACCACAGGGAGCAGTGAGGGTTAAGGGCCTTGCTCAAGGGCCCATCAGCCACCCCTGCAACTAATTTGTTGGAAACTGCACTTTTAACGGAAATTGCACTTTTAGAACGCTTTTCTACCATTCAGGCTTAAAAGAACCCGAACGATTTGTGCTGCTGAACCTAGTATTCTTCTATTCCTACTGCGAACAAACATTCCTGGTTTCTGAACCTACTTTTGTTGGTGGAAACGTGCCGAACCGGTTCAAAATCAAGTTCGCGAACCAGAACGGTGACTGTTCCCCATCTGTGGAAAAGCACTGTTACTGTTAAAATGTTACACTTGGCCTGGAAGGCTTTTTCTAGCTCCATTAACTCCCTTGTTTGGAGGAACATCTGATCAAGGAAGAATCGGACAAGCTTTTTAAACATGCCTAAACAAAAATCCAAACGAATGGAATCTATCTGCGAATGCTGGAGAGAATGTGGGGTAGGGTGAGCAGACCATAATCATATATTTTGATTGCACTTTTCGTTCAGTCTTATTGGGAAATGGTAAGAAAAGTAACTTTTGGTTCTGGCTCTTGACCAAAACATGCAAATTATATGTGAGGTTTACCTGTTAACAGTACTCTTAGCAGCAGGAGGGAAAAAGCGATAAACTCAATGAAGGATGTCTGAGATGCTTGCTCTGGGAGGATTTTGCAGGCTAACCAAATAAGTCATTGTCTGGCTCTGCCGCTCTACTGTGTAGACCCTGGTTGCAGATTTAACAATAGTGGACACATTTCTATAGAGTGGTGGTTGGGAAGTGGAACCATGATGTCCATGTTTTGGACAGTAATTGCTGTGGACCAAAAATACTCTTTATACTACAACTAAACATTATGTACCAACAGATTACAGGTTCTTAATTGTGCATGGCGTACTGACCTTAACTAACCTTTTTTGTTATTCCTAAAATAGTGCTAAAGCTCCATTTTTACTGTACTGTTGTTTCTTTGATATTAATCTAACTATTAAATATGTCCGTTATTAACTAGGCATTACCTGTGTATTTCAGATCAGTGATGAGGAGCAGGGTTATGACCTGGACCTCTTCTGCATACCAAAGCACTATGCCTCTGACCTGGAGCGTGTCTATATTCCACACGGACTCATCTTGGACAGGTACTAACCAAACCCCTCACCTCCCTCCTGCAGGAGCTCGCCAGACGTCTTATCTCAGTCACAGAGAGCTGAAGTAAACAGCGTGAGAATGTGCAGATATGAGATTAAGTGTCCTTTACTTGTGTAAAATGTGTTGTCTGTAGAGCGGTGGGAACTGATTCTGTGCCGATTTTGTAACCCTCAGTAACCCCTTTCTGACCCGATTCCTGCAGGACCGAGCGGCTGGCCAGGGAGATCTTGAAGGATATGGGGGGTCACCACATTGTGGCCCTTTGTGTACTCAAAGGGGGCTACAAGTTCTTTGCGGACCTGCTGGACTACATCAAAGCCCTTAACCGAAATAGTGACCGCTCCATTCCAATGACTGTGGACTTCATCCGGCTCAAGAGCTACCAAGTAAAGCTTTGGATTAATTTATACTTGTATTGGTTGCCCACAGTTTAGTAAGTCAGAATATCTAATATCCCTTCCAAGTAAAAAAAAAAAAAAAATATATATATATATATATATATATATATATATATATATATATATATTACCTTGACTTAATATTGGGAGAAATCAGTTGTTTTCTTTTTTTTATTCTGCACTTTTTTACATTAAAAGTAAAACTATCATTGAAACGTTACTTTGTTTCAGCAGTTCAGGTCAAAATGTGAAAGTAATATTATATAGATGTCTTACACACTGTCTCTTTTACTTGTTAATTTCTTTTAATGTTGATGATTTTGGCTTCCAGCCAATGAAACCCAAAAATCAGTTTCTCAAAATTTGAATATCATATAAGCCCAATTGGTACTTTTGGCAGTGTAAGCAGTGTGCTAAGTCCTCCTGGAAAATGAAATCCACATCTGCATAAAAGTTGTCAGCAGAGGGAAACATGAAGTGCTATAAGATTTCTTATATAATATTCTAATTTTCTGAGACACTGATTTTTATTTTATTTTTTTCATTGGCTGTAAGCCATAATCATCAACAATAAACACTTAAAATATATCACTTTGTGTGTAATACATCTATATAATAGGTTTCACATTTTGCACTGAATTACTGAAATAAAGTAACTTTCAATGATATTCCTAATTTTTTGAGATACACTAGTATAGTTTTTCATTTAAAGCGCTTATTTGCTATTGTATTGAATATATAATTTGGTATTTAGCCTGTAACTAACAGCATGTGAAATCTGGGGGGTTTATGTTATGTTAGGTTAGGTTACTCATTTGCTCTTTCTTGTTTTGTTTGTTACAGAATGACCAGTCTACAGGTGAGATTAAGGTGATTGGTGGGGATGATCTTTCCACGCTCACAGGGAAGGTATGTCCACCTGAAAGACTTAGTAAGACGAGATAAAGACTTGTCGGTTCTCTGATTTTAAACTTTGGCCTTCAGTGGTCAAATAAATCCATTTAGTTCACTAGGGCTATGTTCTCTGATTTCTTTTTGCCTTAATATTACACTGATATGATATTCTCAGGGCTTTGTGGAGTAAGAGTGGCAATCTCAAGGAATCAATGTATCAATAAAAATATTGATCGATATGTAGCGATAATATCACAAAACAATACAATATACTAATATAAACATTTTATCCCACCCCTAGTATAGACAGATTTGATCTGATTTACAAACCAGATTGAAGTTACCTTCATATGTATTCCTATGTTCGACATCTGTCTGATTTGTAGGCAAACAACATAAAAGTAAATGATCAGATTAAATTGAATTCCTCTATAATCTTGAGTGTAAGATGACAGCAGTTGTTGTCAGAGATGACGATGATGAACGTAAAAATGTGCTGTTTCAGGGACAGATCCAGATCACTTAGATTTATGAATGTGAACCTTCAAAATAGCTGAATCTGATTTGAGCAAAAAGCCTGAATTAACTGATTAATAATAAGACTTGTAATGCAAAAGCAGGTGTCAACTCATTTAGTACTATTTTAAGGCATATCTTTTAAGCATGTTAGGATTTACACAGTTTATAAAAGCAAAAGTAATGTCTGCAATAAATACATTTTTGTTTCTTAAGAAATTAAAGTATCAGGAATGGTTATAGAAGAATGGTTATAGATGTGGAAATATCATACTCATAAATGTTCATGTTTTTCCTTCTTTTTTTCCATGTATCATTGAAGAATGTCTTGATTGTGGAGGTATGATTTCATATTTTTATCAACATAAAATACATAAATTAGTTTAAGCTGTTAAACATGTTTTAATTAGAGTGTTTTATTGTATTTAAGGACATTATCGATACTGGGAAAACAATGAAGACGTTGTTAGAACTCCTGAAGCAGTACAATCCAAAAATGGTCAAGGTGGCCAGGTAAGGACAGAGACAACTCTCAATTTTTTAATTAGCAGTATTGTTTTTAAATATTCATTTAAATGTTTCAGAATGTATCCTTGATTGTCTTATGATGTTTAATACTGTAGTTCTATTGGTTAGAGTAGAGCTGTGAGGTTAATTACTGTTTTAGTGTAATTTTTTAAACTAGGGTAATGGAGGTTGTACATGTTTTTTCACTGAGAGGGAATCTCAGGAGATAGACATTTAGTTCTATCAGAAACCTGAAAAAAATTTATATATTGATTTATTGAAAGATTTTATTTGAGCAGAAGATATACAATACAGCTACTCAAAAAGGAGTGGGAAGAAGAAAACTTATTTAAACCCACCCCTTTCTTCAAAATTAACATAACTTACATAGCCACTTTCCATCAACTAAATTAATTTAATTTAATTAGAATCCACTAACCTAGATACCAACGACGGTAGTAAAGAAAGTTCTGATACTATAAACAAGCAGCGACGCATAACAACATACCAACAATCGTAAGAGGGCAACAATACTAGTTACGGTAACAAAGAAAAAAGAAAGAAGAAGAAGAAGAAAAAAAAACAGTACAACAAACATACAAAGCACATACCAACAGTGATAAGAGAACAACAAACATGCAATGGTAAGGGGAAAAAAAACAGTCAAAAAAGACAGACACCCACATTCTATTCTATCTGTCTATCTATAAATATATATCTGTCTATATATATATATATATATTCAATAAAATGCAAAAGAAACAATTACTTTAAATGAAAAACTGAAGTTATGTAAGAACTAAAAATCATAATCGTACTCAAGAGACACTCATATGTTAAAATGATCAAGATTTGTACAAGTATCATGTTCAGTGTAAACCACTTGGTAAAACTTTAATGATTACCATTTCAGATCACTAATATTAATTTTGAGTAAATAAATGATTGATTCAGTTGCTTTAATATTATTTTAATACTTGTGACCAAGTGATTGTAAAATAAGTTTTCTTGGATGATTCTATACTAATAATGACTGTGAATGTTATTTATTCTGGTATTTTTTTTATTGTTTTAGTTTACTTGTGAAAAGGACACCAAGGAGTGTTGGCTACAGGCCAGACTGTAAGTTGACCTATTTTATACCTTTTAAAAGGCTGGTATTGCATTTTATGCATAATTTCTATAATTTTCATATATCATTTAATGTTTGTGGTACGTTTTTATTTTTCAAAATTATATTAATATTAGAATAAGAACAAATAAGTTGTTGTTGTGCTTGTGGTGCAAATCTGCATCTTCATAAAGTTGTCAGTAGCAGAGGGAAGCATGAAGTGCTGTAAGATTTTGTGGGAAAACAAAACCGCACTGACTTTAGACTTGATAATAAAACACAGTGGATCAACACCAGCAGATGACATGTCTCTCCAAACCATCACTGACCATCAGTAAATTTTACATTTTATTTGTAAATTAAGGGAGCAGAGTCTGGAGGAAGAGTGGAGAGACACACAGTCCAAACTGCTCGAGGTCTAGTGTGAGGTTTCTACAATCAGTGATGGTTTGGAGAGACATGTCATCTGCTGGTGTTGATCCACTGTGTTTTATTATCAAGTCTAAAGTCAGTGCGGTTTTGTTTTCCCACAAAATCTTACAGCACTTCATGCTTCCCTCTGCTACAGACAACTTTTATGGAGATGCGGATTTCATTTTCCAGCAGGACTTGCCCACACTGCCAAAGTAGCAATTGGTCTTATATAATATTCTATTTTTTTAAAGCCATAATAATTAGATCACTCTGTGTGTAATAAATCTATATAATGAGTTTCACATTTTGAACTGAATTACTGAAATAAAGTACCTTTTTTTTTTTTTAGCGATATTCAATTTTTTTTTTAGGTGTACAAGTATATTGACCAATGACCAAGTCTTTATTTTCAGTCTAACTTTTTTTTTTATCTGTTTTATTTTCCCCTCTCTCCTCAAGTTGTAGGATTTGAAGTTCCTGACAAATTTGTGGTGGGGTATGCGCTAGATTACAACGAGTACTTCAGAGATTTAAATGTAAGTCTTCATGTAAAACTAAAACCTTATTGTAACTTAAACTGCTGAACCAACATACTGTGTTGCACATGCTAACAGTTTTTTTTTTTTTTTCTGTTGTGCCCTGCAGCATATCTGCGTCATCAGCGAAACAGGAAAAGAGAAGTACAAAGCATGAGGTGATCCGCGCCTCCCCCTTTTAGCTGTTCCATTTTTATTGAAGTCCATTTTTTATTACAGCTGGTTTGCAGTTTTCACGAGTGCAGCTCACCACAGACAACAGGTCCTCCTCTCAGGGTCTCCGGTGAGGGGCAGGGAGGGTGGGCTTATGGAACACCCGACATCTGCTCATCCTCCCTTTAGCCCTCATCGGCTGACGCAACTTTAGCTACAACAAGCGTTTGTCAACCGAATCATAAGTGGCGAATGAGCTTTTTGCTTTACGTGTGTGTTTTTAAATTAAATCGAACTCTGATAGCAAATATTAGGGTGATGACTGACTGAAATATTTAATTTATTATGCTGATGTTTTTTGAGGTTATTGCCAGAAATTGTAAAAAATGAATTCAGGAAGATTAAGATTAAGCTTCTAGCCAAACAGTTTAGTGTTTGATTCTGCTTTATAGGATCAATATCATGGATTTGTGTTAAAGATTTAGAGCAGGGGTTCTCAACTGGTCATTTTCTCATGGTCATTAAGTCACGGCCCACTTTTATAAAATACAAATCAAACAAATTTATTTAAACAAATTTATTTAAAAAACTATTTAAACATATATATTCATGCAAAGTGAATTTAAGAGCATTATTTCTAAGAAACTGAGGAGGAACATAACGTGTATAAAAGTTACTACAATAAAATTAAATATCAAAACTGCACAAAATAAGGAGGCCAAAAAAATTGATATTTCACTTCTCTGCATATCTCTGCATTCAGAGTACATTAGAAAAAAAACTCTTCGTCTCTTTTTTCCCCCTAATATAAAATTATTTATTTAAAAAAATAAAATAAATGTGTTTATGTTTTACAAGCTGTCCGTGACACGCCCAGAAAGTGTCCACGACCCACTTTTTGGGTCCCGACCACCAGTTGAGAATCGCTGATTTAGAGTACCACCTGTTGTGGTAACTAAAATATTTTGGTTTGGATGACACATTGTCCCAAGAATAATTGCGATAAATTAATGACCTTTTAAGATTTTAATGCAACAGATATAAATTATAACATAATAGCATACTTTTGTAAAAATATGCTATAAATAGAAGCTGAAAGGAGTCATAATGATGCAGAGAAGCTTACCATAATTGTTTAATTCTTTCTATTTATAAATATAATAATGATGAACGATTAGCTTTACCCCATTCTTGTTTAAACTGTAAAATCAATCATTTAACCTTAGTTAAGTAGCAATACCACTGCATAATCATATACGACAATTACATTTGAAATGGGGGAGGGAGGGGATGTAATGGTGCCTTTTATGCTGAGTCATATGGCCACAATCATAACAATCATAAACCCCATACACTTGCTACCTACCTAAACAAACTGTTCTACACGATGTATGTTTTAGTGATGCCAATTATAAGTTTGTAAATTAGCCTTAATGGGTTAATAAGCTAGACACTGAGTGTATATCTAGGTAATTGATTATTTTGAATAGTTCTGAGAAGCTGGGATGAACTCTGATCCTGTAGGACCCTCCAATACATCACATTACTCAGGCTGATGGTTAATTAATGAGTAGAATTAGGGGTGTTTTAAGCAAGCAAATCAAGAAACTGCTGGATTAGCATCCCAATTCTGATGCATGATTGTCGAGCTTTTTGATGATATTTGGTCGTGTGGACCACCGTGTTGGAGAGATGTGGAGATATCACTAATACACATTGCTTTGAATGTATTTTGAGTGTAATCACACGAGGTTCAATGTCTTTAAATCGGATTTAATTTGTGTTCTACAGAGCATGTGTCTGTCTGTTAATCTTAAAGAGAACGCTGTAAGCAGGGCAGCCACTGATGTACAGCTGTGTAGTACTGATGACTTTGGGTTATGTAGTGCACAGATGGTGTTGAAGGTGGAAATGAATGCAGTCAACCCTGAGGTTTCTCCTGTGAGATCTCTTGAGAAACATGAACGCGTTGTGTCCATCAATAATAGTGTTCTAGTACGTCCTGAATAAAACACAATTGTAAAAGTTACAGTATGTGAATGTGTGTTGATTCTAATTATTTTCACTACAAGGGTTTTAAACTGGAGAGGGGCTTGATTTTCTTTATTTTTGTTTATTCCTTTATACGGATGTGCCGTATCGTACCGTACGCAATAATATCGGCAACATTTTTGAATATGGTGAACGATAGTATAGCCTGAAATATGGTGCCATATCACCCACCTCTAATTATCACATCAGGGTACTACTTTTTTTTTGCTGTTTTTAACAAAAGAAAAATTCACCTTGTTTTCATTTTCCATTATATATCTACTAGAGACAGATTATATCTGTCCAGTATCATTTATTTTACTTTAACCCTGGATATATGGAGATATTTGGAGTGCATTATTAATATCGTAGATTATTTACTTTTTTTCTTATCTTTTTTTGTACACATCTGATCAAATTCTTGTATTTTCTAATATCTCAGTTAGAGGTGTGATATATCATATATGCAATAATGACATGTAATTTTCATTTTGTTGCAGTGTATATATATATATATATATATATTTATTTAGTTATATTGCCAAGAATTATTGTAAAAAATTTTATTATATTATTTTAGGGCCATAGTACTCACCCCTATTCCTTTATTTGATTTAAACTCGACATGCCAAAAGATATCGGACAGCAGTATGAAAAATAATCATAGTGTTACCTCAGGTGAAAACTTTCGTATGTTCAAACCTGTAGAAGATGTGGGGTGTTATCTGGTAAATGATGTTGAAGACTGGTAAGCATTTTACTGCAAGAATTTGAGAATTATTGTTTTTGTTCAGGAGGCCTGATGGTGGGTGCCAGATAGATGGGACATCCCATTCCTTTTTTAAGTGCTGCAAGTCTTAACCATTTCATGATTGTGGCTAGCTTGCAGAAATCACATCTGGCATAAGTCAATGGGACACAAAATTAATTCCTGACCAAAACATTTGGCATTTCAGTTTAGTACGTGAATTCTTAATTTCAGTATTCTTAATTTCATACCATTTTTGTCAATTTCGCCCAATCTATAAATGGTGAATAATATTTTTATTATAAACTTTAATAATTCATATCACCTTCCCATAATTACGCTGGCCAGTAGGGGCGTGCCATATCCTATTGTATGCAATAATATTGAATATCAATATTGCAAAAATAATTATTTTATTTATTTAACTTTAATAATTTATTCATGACATTTTGGATAATTAAATTCCAAATTTGGAATTTGGTGAAAATCTCTGGACCAAATAAAATGTAATATTAAAGAGTAAAGTTAAGTCGAGAGGCTTTTTTTGTAATGTGACATCTGAGTACAGAAACGCAGTGTAACAAAATTTGCGTTGAATGAAACAATACAATACAATAGACAACAAAATGCAAATGTGTAACATATGTGCTACATAGACATATAACACTACAATAAATACAGCAGACAAGAGAATTAAACACACAGGACAGTTCAGTATTGTTTTTTTTTATTATTATTATTCAAGGTTTTGTCATATTACCAAAAAGTTTTTGCAAAAATACTCATTACTCATACAACATTTACAGGCATGGGTGTTCCCAAGTCATCATTTCATGATCAAATTGGCAACTTAACTTTAATTGCAAAAGAAAAATAGGTTGTAAAAATAGTCACACAATAATAAATTATGGATTTGTGGTACACAGAAAATGCAAGGTGCAGTCTATGATGAATTTGAATTGATTTTAATCCGCTTTGTCAGTATTCCAGGACATATTTTAAAACAAAACAAGCAGAAAGTATTTCATTTTCCTTCATGAAATGAGTAAAGAGCTACAGAAAGAGCTCTGGGTTAAAGACAGTCTGCACTGACAGGCCTTACTAGAGCAGAACAGTAACACTGGAAACCACAGTATTTAACTCCAGTATTGACGTGCTGCTTTAACACGGCTCACAGACCCATCCTCGGTGTGATGGTGTGTGATAGTGAAATGTTGCTGAGCTGATGAGAACGGGGAGAGTACCAGAGCTGTACCAGCAACTCCTCATGATCTGTATCTCCATTATCACTACAAATCATGACGTGCTGCTAGTGCAGCTACCAGCCAAAAGACATACAAATAAAAAATTACACATCCAGACTCTCCATGTTCAGTCTAGTATACAATCAATACTGTCCAAGTTACAACTATAGTTATAGCAGGGTGCAAATAAACTGAAATAAAACATTTTAATGGATCAGGCAATAAACAAAATACATACAATGTGATGCAAAGGCTTAGGCACCTCCTATGGCAAATATTAGAGCTTTTTGTAGCAGGTTAAGAGTCTTTCAATATCAGTTTTTCTCTATTTTGAGGTCTATATGCTTCAATGCTATTCATGTCAGGGGATTATAATGTCCAAGCGACATGTATTCAGGGCTTTAAACACCTGTTAAATTCAAACAAAAGCCTAAAAAAGTGATGAGGTTAGGAATGTATAAAACTATGTGAAGCAGAGGGTCACTGTGTATATGCGTATAAACTAAACTTGCACTTTATCAACACTAAAAAAATATATGTTTATATATGTTTTATTTATTTATGTAATTTGTAATTACTGAAAAATGCTGCTTGGTGATTGAACACGTAGTCAGACTTAATCAGATGTAGGTTTAAAAACTACTTTAAACAAGTTTTTTGTTGTTGTTGCAACAAATAGTCTGGTAGGGCTAAAAGAGGGCTGGAATTATGTTTATTCTTCTACTTTCAGAAACAATTTTAGACACTAGGGGTGTCAAAAATATCTGACACGAAAAAAATCCATGATATAGCAATATTTTTTAAGGCAGTTTTGCTATTTACTGTATTAACTTTTATTTTTATTAATTTTTTTTGCAGTTAACAGCTATACACCAAAGATGCTGCAATTTAGTTTGTGATAAATATTTGTTATTTTTATTTTGTTGCACTTATATGATTTTATACAAAATTAAAGTTTTGGTAAGTTACTGTTTATGAAAGACAAACATTTATAGATGTTTTTGTTTCTGCAGTATGTATTTAACTGTAATATTTATACTAATTAAAACTTAGTGATCATTTTATTTCAGTAGTATATTCTTAAAAATTTAAATGTTTTGTCATAGACAAAAGAACACAGTAAGCACAAAAACGATTTTAGGGCCATATCGCCCACACTGCTAGACAGTGCTTGAGCTGTGATCAAGGTGGGTATACCAAATATGTGGAGACCTTCTGATCATCAGTAAATATTACTGAAGGAGTGGTGGTCTCCGTGCTCAGCAGCCTCAGACTTGAACTCCAAGATCCTGCAGCTACAACTCCACAGCAGTGAACTTCAAGATTTCAGATGTGCCAGAAAAAAAAGAAAAGAAAAGCCTGCGGAAGCAGCAGATTCGTAATTAAATTAAACACTTTCACCAGTTTTATATCCTGAAAGGCAGGAAAGCAGCAAACCATGAAAACTTGAGTGAGGGTGGAGCGCCACCTACAGGAGAACTCAAGGAGAAGCAGAGAGGCTTTGGAACAGGCCTGAGATATCCTGGAACAAAAAATACAGAAAACACAAAAACATCACAAAATGTGCTTAATATCATTGCTGGTTAATGAAAAACAAATATCTCAGTTTTAATAATCTGTTTACTGGGTTTAACTAGGGGCGGGTGATTATGGCCCTAAAATGATATCACAATATTTCATGGTATAAAACATGATAAAACACTGAATAAAATATATATATATATATTTTAAGAATACACTACTGCAAAAAAATAAAAATTAAGTTTCATTATTGCATACAATATGATATGGCACACCCCTAACTGAGATAAAATAAAAATAAAAAATACACTAATTTTATCAGATTTGTAACAGAAGTCAATGATCCAGAATGTCATGATACTAATACTGCACTCCAAATATCTCCATATATCCAGGATTACAGTAAAATAAATTATACTGGACAGATATAATCTGTCTTTAGTAGATATATAATGGGAAATGAGAACAGTGTGAATTTTGTTTGGGCTAAAAACAGTAAAAAAAGTACTCTGATGTGATAATTAGGGTTAGGTGATATGGCACCATATTTAAGGGTATAATATCAATTACCATATTTAAAAATGTAATATCTATTGCATACGATACAATATGACACATCCCTAAGCTTAACCTTATATGCAAATATACAAAAAATTACTAAATCCATGGTAACGATATAATCTGTTAAAAAAATAATTAAAAGTTTGTATCCTAATGTTTTTAAATGTAATAAATGTAAAAACACTTTTTTTAGTATCTATACTGAATTTTAGGTTGCTCAATTCTTGTTGATTTTTCGTTTACTACATAATTTGAATCCCAAAACTGAAATTTACACTGTGTCAAGATTTTTTGATAAATGGGCTAATAGAAATTCTCCAAAATGACCTGAAATAACCTATTTTTACACTGACATCCATTAAAAGTTAAAATGATATTATCTCACTCCTGTAAAGTTGCCGTTTTGTGGATGTATGAATTATAGATGATTTTGGACAGTGACAATATACTTCTACATAATTTTTTTTATTTTTTTTTTTTAGAATTCCTCCTAAAGTCTGAAATGCACGACAGCACAAATACACCTTGTTACAAAAATCAGGAGCAGAAATAAGAGAACAAATGATGATGCAGGAGCCATCCAGCAAGCAGGACATGACCAAACATATTCTCATTTCTAAACGTCAGAGCCGTGTGGAGTAGCACTGCATGCAGTTACCACAACCTCTTACCACATAAAATAACCACAGTCTGCTGTAAAACTGGCTCAGGACTGTAATAGACTAACCTCACGTTCATGATGGAAAACACATTTAGGAAGGAAATGAGAGAGGCCTATTTTTAGAAAATCTAAAATCTTAACTCATCCAAACTGAATGGATAATTAACATGGTTGGTTTTATTTTTTGTCTCCCGCCGGCACTGCCATGAAAAATAGCCTCCTGATGCCATGAGCCACCCATAAACCAACTTACGCAGTCCAACATGCCTGTACATGCCAGTGCTGACAAATCCATAAGCATTACTGTCTACTCAGCACTGTCTCCTATTATTTAATAAATAAGTGTAGAAATATCTTAAACACTACAAACTAAAATTATTTAGTGACCTAACAGTTTAGAGTTATAAACTGGTTAGTATATGTATGGAAAACAACAGTTTTGACCTAAAATCACGGCAAAGATACAAATAGTTACAGTTTTTACATAACTTTATTTTTGTTAGATTTTTTGTTAAAATTGTTAACAAAATCAGGATCAGTAGATACTGTTTGAAAAAGACATGTTTATATATTTTTTCAGTTTTTACTCAATGTATGCAGTAGTATGTTTTGTAGTATACATGTTTTAATTAAATAATAAAATAAAAAAAATAAATTATTGATATTGTTTTAGGGCTATACCGCCCCCATAAAAATAGTCACCCTAGAACAGGCCTACTTATATCTAAAATTTTATCTTAAATTTTAATTAACTATCGTTAACTATAGATAAGCTAACGATAAGTAGACCTACTGAGTTTTCCGCAGTGTGGACAGTGTCCAGGTCCTGCTGGAAAATGAAATCCGTGTATCCATAAAAGTTGTCAGCAGAGGGAAGCATGAAGTGCTGTAAGATTTTCCGGAAAACAAAACTGCACTGACTTTGACATAACACAGTGGACAAACACCAGCAGATGGAGATAAGGATTTCATTTTCCAGCAGGATTTGGCATACTGCCCACACTGCCAAAAGTACCAAATGGTCTTATAGAATATTCGAATTTTCTGAGAGACTGATTTTTGTCTCAATTTTTTTTTGTCTCAGAAACACAACAATAAAAGAAATAAACGTTTAAAACAGGTCACTCTGTTTGTAATACAACCATATTAATGAATTTCACATTTTGAACTAAATTATTTTAATTAAGTAACTTTACAATAATAGTATTATTATTTATAGATGTACTACTATATACATACCCAGTATAACATGTCTGTACATGCCGTTGTTGAAAAGTCCCTGGGCATTAACTAGTTAACCTATAGTCTATTCAGCAAAATGTCTCTAATAATAATTTGGCTATTAAATAAATGTTTAAACATTTAATATAAAAGAGAAAAGGATGAACCAGGTTAATGACACATTATAAATTAAAGTTTAGACATCGATTAGTAGCTGTATTAATGTAACTTATTAAGCTGATATCCGGCTATTTTGGCCCATTTTAATTTAATTATTTTAGTTATTTTAGGCTGAACTGACTGAGTAAACATAAACGATTAATGCTAGTTAGGTTAGCTAACTATAACTAGGTAAACTAGCTCTAGCTAGTTAAACATTTAATTAAACAATAAACGTTTATTAAACGTTCTGAAAAGTCCCTCAGCTTGTTAAACACTGTTAAATGCGGATCTTTTAAGCGGATTTTGTTTAGTTATAATAATTCCGCCCCAGTTCCCGTTTCACAGCAAACTTTCTAAAGTGTCCTAAAGTGAAATCGCAGCGCCGCCGGGCTCCAGCTCTCTCACCCGGAGCTCCGGACCCCCAAACCCGCTCCATTCCGCCGCTCAGAACCGCCACAAACCGCCGAACCGCGGGGAACTGACAGCGTGAGAGTGCGGGGAAAAATCGGAGAAAATATTGCCTCGAAAATCCCACTACTTACCTCCAGTCCAATCGAAAATGGCGCCCAAACGTGAAAAAAGTCCTAAATTTGATTGTAGCTCTCCTGCAAAGCTTTGTGGGAGGAGAGGGAGGAGGAGGAGGAAAGGAGGGAGGAGGAGAGGGGAGGAGAGGGGTAGGAGCGGCGTGGCACTCACTCACATTCACCCTCACCATAACTCTCACTGTTACTTTCACCATAACTCTCACTATTACCCTCACCATAACTCTCACTGTTACTTTCACCATAACTCTCACTATTACCCTCACCATAACTCTCACTATTACTCTCACTGTTACTTTCACCATAACTCTCACTATTACCCTCACCATAACTCTCACTGTTACTTTCACCATAACTCTCACTATTACCCTCACCATAACTCTCACTGTTACTTTCACCATAACTCTCACTATTACTCTCACTCTCACCATAACTCTCACTATTACTCTCACTCTCACCATAACTCTCACTATTACTCTCACTCTCACCATTTCTCTCACTATTACTCTCACTCTCACCATAACTCTCACTATTACTCTCACTCTCACCATAACTCTCACTATTACTCTCACTCTCACCATAACTCTCACTATTACTCTCACCATAACTCTCACTATTACTCTCACTCTCACCATAACTCTCACTATTACTCTCACTCTCACCATAACTCTCACTATTACTCTCACCATAACTCTCACTATTACTCTCACCATAACTCTCACTATTACTCTCACCACAACTCTCACTATTACTCTCACTCTCACTATTACTCTCACCATAACTCTCACTATTACTCTCACCATAACTCTCACTATTACTCTCACTCTCACCATAACTCTCACTATTACTCTCACTCTCACCATAACTCTCACTATTACCCTCACCATAACTCTCACTATTACTCTCACCATAACTCTCACTATTACTCTCACCATAACTCTCACTATTACTCTCACTCTCGCCATAACTCTCACTATTACTCTCACCATAACTCACTATTACTCTCACTCTCACCATAACTCTCACTATTACTCTCACTCTCACCATAACTCTCACTATTACCCTCACCATTACTCTCAGTATTACTCTCACTCTCATTATTACTCTCAGCATAACTCTCACTATTACTCTCACCATAACTCTCACTATTACCCTCACCATAACTCTCACTATTACTCTCACCATAACTCTCACTATTACTCTCACCATAACTCTCACTATTACTCTCACTCTCACCATAACTCTCACTATTACTCTCACCATAACTCTCACTATTACTCTCACCATAACTCTCACTATTACTCTCACTCTCGCCATAACTCTCACTATTACTCTCACCATAACTTACTATTACTCTCACTCTCACCATAACTCTCACTATTACTCTCACTCTCACCATAACTCTCACTATTACTCTCACTCTCACCATAACTCTCACTATTACTCTCACCATAACTCTCACTATTACTCTCACTCTCACTATAACTCTCACTATTACTCTCACTCTCACCATAACTCTCACTATTACTCTCACCATAACTCTCACTATTACTCTCACTCTCACCATAACTCTCACTATTACTCTCACTCTCACCATAACTCTCACTATTACCCTCACCATAACTCTCACTATTACTCTCACCATAACTCTCACTATTACTCTCACCATAACTCACTATTACTCTCACTCTCACCATAACTCTCACTATTACTCTCACTCTCACCATAACTCTCACTATTACCCTCACCATAACTCTCAGTATTACTCTCACTCTCATTATTACTCCCAGCATAACTCTCACTATTACTCTCACCATAACTCTCCCTATTACTCTCACCATAACTCTCACTATTACCCTCACCATAACTCTCACTATTACTCTCACCATAACTCTCACTATTACTCTCACTCTCGCCATAACTCTCACTATTACTCTCACCATAACTTACTATTACTCTCACTCTCACCATAACTCTCACTATTACTTTCACTCTCACCATAGCTCTCACTATTACTCTCACTCTCACCATAACTCTCACTATTACTCTCACCATAACTCTCACTATTACTCTCACTCAAACCATAACTCTCACTATTACTCTCACTCTCACCATAACTCTTACTATTACTCTCACTCTCACCATAACTCTCACTATTACCCTCACCATAACTCTCACTATTACTCTCACCATAACTCTCACTATTACTCTCACCATAACTCTCACTATTACTCTCACTCTCGCCATAACTCTCACTATTACTCTCACCATAACTCACTATTACTCTCACTCTCACCATAACTCTCACTGTTACTCTCACTCTCACCATAACTCTCACTATTACCCTCACCATAACTCTCAGTATTACTCTCACTCTCATTATTACTCTCACCATAACTCTCACCATAACTCTCACTATTACTCTCACCATAACTCTCACTATTACTCTCACTCTCACCATAACTCTCACTATTACTCTCACCATAACTCTCACTATTACTCTCACTCTCACCATAACTCTCACTATTACTCTCACTCTCACCATAACTCTCACTATTACTCTCACTCTCACCATAACTCTCACTATTACCCTCACCATAACTCTCACTATTACTCTCACTCTCACCATAACTCTCACTATTACTCTCACTCTCACCATAACTCTCACTATTACTCTCACCATAACTCTCACTATTACTCTCACCATAACTCTCACTATTACTCTCACTCTCACCATAACTCTCACTATTACCCTCACCATAACTCTCACTATTACTCTCACCATAACTCTCACTATTACTCTCACCATAACTCTCACTATTACTCTCACTCTCACCATAACTCTTACTATTACTCTCACTCTCACCATAACTCTCACTATTACCCTCACCATAACTCTCACTATTACTCTCACCATAACTCTCACTATTACTCTCACTCTCACCATAACTCTCACTATTACTCTCACTCTCACCATAACTCTCACTATTACTCTCACCATAACTCTCACTATTACTCTCACCATAACTCTCACTATTACTCTCACTCTCACCATAACTCTCACTATTACCCTCACCATAACTCTCACTATTACTCTCACCATAACTCTCACTATTACTCTCACCATAACTCTCACTATTACTCTCACCATAACTCTCACTATTACTCTCACTCTCACTATAACTCTCACTATTACTCTCACCATAACTCTCACTATTACTCTCACTCTCACCATAACTCTCACTATTACTCTCACTCTCACCATAACTCTCACTATTACTCTCACTCTCACCATAACTCTCACTATTACCCTCACCATAACTCTCACTATTACTCTCACTCTCACCATTACTCTCACTATTACTCTCACTCTCACCATAACTCTCACTATTACTCTCACTCTCACCATAACTCTCACTATTACTCTCACCATAACTCTCACTATTACTCTCACTCTCACCATAACTCTCACTATTACTCTCACTCTCACCATAACTCTCACTATTACTCTCACCATAACTCTCACTATTACTCTCACCATAACTCTCACTATTACTTTCACTCTCACCATAACTCTCACTATTACCCTCACCATAACTCTCACTATTACTCTCACCATAACTCTCACTATTACTCTCACCATAACTCTCACTATTACTCTCACTCTCACCATAACTCTCACTATTACTCTCACCATAACTCTCACTATTACTCTCACTCTCACCATAACTCTCACTATTACTCTCACTCTCACCATAACTCTCACTATTACTCTCACTCTCACCATAACTCTCACTATTACCCTCACCATAACTCTCACTATTACTCTCACCATAACTCTCACTATTACTCTCACCATAACTCACTATTACTCTCACTCTCACCATAACTCTCACTATTACTCTCACTCTCACCATAACTCTCACTATTACCCTCACCATAACTCTCAGTATTACTCTCACTCTCATTATTACTCCCAGCATAACTCTCACTATTACTCTCACCATAACTCTCACTATTACTCTCACCATAACTCTCACTATTACCCTCACCATAACTCTCACTATTACTCTCACCATAACTCTCACTATTACTCTCACTCTCACCATAACTCTCACTATTACTCTCACTCTCACCATAACTCTCACTGTTACCCTCACCATAACTCTCACTATTACTCTCACTATTACTCTCACCATAACTCTCACTATTACTCTCACCATAACTCTCACTATTACTCTCACTCTCGCCATAACTCTCACTATTACTCTCACCATAACTTACTCTTACTCTCACTCTCACCATAACTCTCACTATTACTTTCACTCTCACCATAGCTCTCACTATTACTCTCACTCTTACCATAACTCTCACTATTACCCTCACCATAACTCTCACTATTACTCTCACTCTCATCATTACTCTCACCATAACTCTCACTATTAATCTCACTCTCATCATTACTCTCAACATTACTCTCACTATTACTCTCACCATAACTCTCACTATTACTCTCACTCTCATCATTACTCTCAGCATTACTTTCACCATAACTCTCAGCATTACTTTCACTATTACTCTCACCATAACTTTCACCCTCAGCATTACTGTCACTATTACTCTCACCATAACTCTCACTGTTACTCTTACGATAACTTTCACTCTCAGCATTACTCTCACACTCTGTATTACTCTCACTCTCACCATTACTATCACTATTACTCTCACCCTCAGCATTACTCTCACCCTCTGCCAGAAGGGTGAAGACCAGCACATGCCTCATCCAATACACGTGAATTCAGCCACCGCCTCTTTTTAAACTGCTGCTGATGCAGCATTGCTGAGTAGCATCACAGCGCACTCGGAGGAAAGCGCAGCGACTCGGTTCTGATACATCAGCTCACAGATGCCTTGTGCTGATCGACATCACCCTAGCAGTGATGAGAGGAAAGAGCGCCATCTACCCACCCAGAGAGAGCAAGGCCAATTGTGCTCTCTTAGGGCTCCAGCAGCTGATGACAAGCTGCATGCCAGTGTCATGTCGTTAGAGTAGTATGGCCAGCGTTGCTTGGACTAATTTTCATACTGCTATCACATGACTTTTGGTAAGTAGTTATGTCTGAACAAATAGACATTGCAAATAAAATATGTTATATTATTGTAGAATTTATCATCAAACACACCTCCAATACTCAGTTTTACCTCCAGATACATCCCTGTTACTTTTGGTTTATTTTATGGGCCCCTGATGTAAACAGTAGCCTAGTCCAGTGGCGGAGTCCAAAACTAAACAGTATCATAATAATAAGTATATCAAGAGTAAAAGACCACCAGTAGTGTGTGCATTTGTTAGCCTAATATGTAGTGTACACAGTGTAGTGTGTGATTTTGTATGCAGCTGGTCATCAGGCAGCACACAAACAAAGTAGTGAAAGTTCACATTCAGATCTGCCTGTCAAAAGTTCGGCAGCATTTACGAATAGATTTACTACACTTTTTATCTCAATTTAGTGTTCCAAGCAATAAAGTGTGCCATCTTTTAGGGGATTCCCACTGCCCAGTGAACTCCCTCTGCCAGGCCACAGGCCAGCATTTACATCTACTGACCTCGAGTTACGACCCCGCAGTTGCCTGGCTCAATAACTTGTGTCTCTCATTAGGACCAGAGAAAAGAAACTTTGTCTGCTGCCAGACAGCAGGCCGTGAAGCGAGCTGCACATAAACATGTGACTCTTCAATTACGCATGAGCTAGTGAGCTGTGGGTGGGGGTTATATTATGCAAAGTTGGGTTAATTCGGGAGAAAGAGATGTTGGTGTGTAGGGTTTAGTTAGAGATACAGACAAGAAGTAAGTAGTGAAGGCAACACAAAGAGATCAAAGCCTTCTATGATAAACTGTTTATATATAATATATAAACTGTATATATATATATATAGCGCCATCTAACCCCTCAGAGAGAGCAAGGCCAATTTTGCTTTCTCGGGGCTCCGGCAGCTGATGGCAAGCTGCATGACCGGGATTTAAACCAGTGGTATCCCGATCATAGTGGCAGTGCCTTATTTCACTGGACCACTCAGAGCCCGCAGTGACTATTATAAACGCAAAACATCAGTTATCAATGAAGTAATAACAATAAAAAATACTCTGAAATGGTTCTGCAGAAAAGACATTTTGGATACACACTGACATGCCAAAAGTCATGGGATAGTAATGTGTAAACTGATTATGATGTGTTGCTTAAGCATGGCATGAGAACACCCACATCTCTGTACGTTGGAGGGTAAGTGTTAAATTGTGTTAATTTGAATTTTATCTAACTATTTCTTTGACGTTAAGGGTGAGTTAAATTAACCTAAAGTACATGCTGTTCTTTTACTCCGTTACTGAACCATACAGTGCTGTATTCCCTAGCCACAATAGACTCTTTTTGTTTCCTTTGGTTTTGTAAGAAGTATTTATTTGTAAAGCATGAATATAAACACTAAAACAAAATGATAATAAGCTTGACTAAGCCAAAACTCTTACAATTAATCATCCTCAATAGGCAGTTTGAAGCCTCAGGCATTGTGCTGAATAAATGAGGTCCTTTTGTTTAGCTGTGAATCAGAAGAATTAAGAAGAGAAGCATGTAAACACACAAACGAGCAACACTTTAAGGACACCCTGGAGCTTTAACAAATAAATGAATAATTTATTCTGGAGTAAGAGCACACTGCAGAAACAAGAGGTTGGTTTAGTTGAAGTCTTTAGGGATGTGAGAACTAAGCCAGTAAAAGAAAAGAGAGCTGAAAAAAGGATGTGTGTGCTGCAGGAAAGGTAACACCTAACAGCCCAACTTGGTATCATATCACCTATTTTAGGCAGAAGTTTCTCCAGCTATCAAACATTGTGCCAATAAATAGATAATAATTATGCCAAGAAATCAAAATGGACTTTCTGATGCTCCTGGTCATTTATATAATAAGTTTGCTTTAACTTTATCATCATCCTGGCCGTCAAATATTTGATCTTTTGCCCTCTAGGTCAGAGATTCTTCAGGTATATCAGTCATATCAAGAACAACTTCTATTCTAGGGACATATGTGAACTAAACACTACTTAAAGCCCATACTGACTATACCACACACTGTGATCACTGTGGCCAGGCCTGTAGCTATCAAACTTATTCAGTGCAGATAATGCAACAAATGTTAAACTATGCAAATGTGTTTAATTTAAATATAAATTATTGTATATAACTACAACAAGAAACAACAAAGAGCTGAACACACGCATACTGTCATTTATACAGTACAAGTCAAAAATATTCCTTAATTTTTTTTCATTATTCTATTATGTTCTGCCTTGTAAAGTGTAAAACAAACCAGAATATGTTTTATATTTACAACTTTTTTAAAGTAGCACCTCTTGTTAAGATGACAGCTTGGTAAGAAGGACACAACTGAGTAAAGAGAAAAATACTGTAGGAAATGAAGGTCAGACATTCCGAAAGACCATCAAAAACGTTATGCTAAAATAGGCACCCATCAAAGCCACCAGCATCAGAAACCCCAAGTTAGCAGCACCCCATATAAGAGTATTTTGGTTTGATTAACATTTTTCCTTTTCATTTAACATATGTTCCTTTATAGTCTGGATGACTTTAATATGATTGTATAATGTAGGAAAACTAATACAAATATTGAGTGGAAAGGTGTGTCCAAACTTTTGACTGGTACTGTATGTACAGCTCTGGAAAAAATTAAGAGACCACTTCAGTTTCTGAATACGTTTCTCTGATTTTGCTATTTATAGGTATATGATTGAGTAAAATTAACATTGTTGTTTTATTGTATAAACTGAATAACATTTCTCCCAAATTCCAAATAAAAATATTGTCATTTAGAGCATTTATTCGCAGAAAATGAGAACTGGCTGAAATAACAAAAAAGACCTCAAATAATGCAAATGAAATAAGTTTATATTCATCACACGTTTTGAGAGTTCAGAAATGAATATTTGGTGGATTATATTCAGTATATTGGCTTGTTTTCCCCACCAGTCTTACACACTGCTTTTGGATACACACTGCTGATGCAAAAATTCAGGCAGTTCAGCTTGGTTTGATGGCTTGTGATGATTCACCTTCCTCTTGATTTTATTCCAGAGGAATATAGAGGTTTTCAATTTGGTAAAATCAAAGAAACTCATATTTTTTAAGTGGTCTCTTATTATTATTTTTTTCCTGAGCTGTGTATCTTCAGGCTGAGAGGGAAAAGGCGGTACAACGTGACGTCAAAACGTAACGTCTCCAGGAAGTCGAGAGCTAGTCAAGCTCTGATTGGCCACTCGCCTCTCGGACGCGTTTTGAAAAAGACTTGAGGCACTCTGATTGGCTGTAGGTGCTGTCAGTCAAGCGTTGGAAACAAAAGGGGCGGGAAATGCTTGGTTGAGGCTGGATTGCTCTTATTGCGGCGTCCAAGAATTGATAACACAACTTTGAGACAAATGGTCGGTGCTGCTGAATTAACCGCGCGGTTAACGTGAAGTCCGCGCCGGGGACTGGAGGCTGGGGAGCCGCGGGAGATCCGCTGCAGAGTCACTGCTGCACGGTCCCTGTCGCGGGGCTGGAGTTTGGCGGGTTAGCTTACTAGCTGGCTAGCTAAACTAGCGGTTTCACGGGCTCGCGCACCATGGATATTGCTTCTAGCGGGCTAGCCTGGTTAGCTAATTAGCGCTAGCATTAGTTTCCCTTTCAGAGCATAGCTGGGATAGCTTCTTAACTCTAGCTCTGTGTATTTTTATTTAGGCTAACCTACATAGCTGGCTGCCTATCTGTGGGTTTTGGCGGTCAGCTGGCTGGAGCTCCAGGGTTTTATCCCGTTCCAGCGCTTTCCAGCTCAGCTTGTGCTCGGAGCCTGGCTGGAATTCTCTAGGCTAGCTAAGCTCTTGTTGTTAGCCAAGCAGCTAACAGGGTGATGAGTTGAGCTAAGCTAAGCTAGCTAAACAACGCCTGGTTAGCCAGTGTAGGAGCTCCTTTTTCGTGAAGCTTACGTTACCTGGCTTACTATCCAACATGTAGCCACACAGTTAGTCAGTACAGTAGTTAGATAATTATTTTTATATCTACAAGTACAGGTTCAGGATTTAACCAAGCTAAACTAACTAGGTTACAAGTACAGGTTCTGTCTGCAAGTGCAGGTTCAGATTTTAGCCAAGCTAGCTAAAAGTACTGGTTCAGAATATGGCTGGTTCAGAATTTAGCGAAGCAAGCTACAAGTACAGGTTCAACACGTAGGAAAGCTAGCTACAAGTCCAGATTTAGAATTTATCTGGCTCAGATTTTAGCCTAAGCTAGCTTCAAGTGCAGTTTCATAACTTGGCCAAGCTAGCTACAAGTGCAGGTTCAGAATTGAGCAAAGCTAGCTACAAGTCCAGATTTAGAATTTAGCTGGCTCAGATTTTAGCCTAAGCTATCTACAAGTGGAGGTTCAGAATTAAGCAAAGCTAGCTACAAGTGCAGGTTCAGAATTTAGCAAAGCTAGCTACAAGTGCAGGTTCAGAATGTAGGAAATATAGCTACAAGTAACAGGTTCAAAATTTAGCTGGCTCAGATTTTAGCCAAGCTAGCTACAAGTGCAGATTCAGAATTTAGCAAAGCTGTCTACAAGTATAGGTTAAAGAGTTAGCAAACCTGTCTATCTACAATTGCAAGTTCAGAATTTAGCTAAGCTATCTACAAGTGCAGGTTTAGAATTTAGCCTAGTTACAAGTGCAGCTTTATAATAGAAGTATAGTTTAGATGCTAAAGATGGGTCAGCACCTCAGGGTGCTCTGTTCTGAACGTCAGAAGCACACAGGTAAATTAGTTGGCCTTCTCTGACTTAACTCTGTGATGAGCTCCTAAGCCTGACTTCAGCACCATTGGTTTGGCCCTGCGACAAACCTACGACCTTTAACAATGTAGCTGATCAGCTATTCTGACACGTAAATCGTAATAGCTTGCGAGGACAACAGTGGCTAAGATGAACAACCAAGGAGGAATGTCGCAGGAGAAGATGGAGCTGGACCTGGATCTCCCATCCTCACTTGTTCAGAGCGATGGACACCTGAGGAGATCCAACAGCGAGCCCATGATTAATGGCCTAAGGTTCATTGCCTATACATCCTACTTGCATGATATTAACTGTAGTTTGGTCGTATTTCTGCAGGGCATCAAAAGTGGTGCTTAAAAACTTGTAAACCCTTTCCTAAAAGTGGATACGGAGAAGCAAATAAAAATCTGAAGTTACATATTAAGGTGGCAAATGATGTGAATTTTTGCTTTTAGAATGTGGTGTGACCCTTATGTTCAGCAGTAACTGCAAATAAGTTTCTGGTAACTGCTGCTTCAGGTCATTTCACAAATTTTTTTGCTGGAATAAGGGCTGAACTTTGAGCTTAGGGTCATTGTCTTGCTGCATGACCCAGGTTCTTGTGAGATTTAGCTCACTGACAGATATCCTAAACATCCTGAATTTGCTGGTATCCAGATTTTAGATATCTGGAATGTGGTGGTGTCGTTCTGAATTCATAGGTTCACTAATGATTGCAAGCCATCCACCCTTGCATTGTGTTTTGATGGTGGACTCAAATATTACCATTAGCCAATGTGAGCAAGACCTTAAGTTGCTTAGAAGTTACCTTTTGGTCCCTTTGAGGATGTTCTTAGCAGACTGTTATACCCCAAGCTCTCAAAGTGATCTTTTTAGGTCAAATATATTGAGAATTACACTCTCTTACCTGTTACCTTGCATGCATGGCTGTTACAGTTATACTCTGAATGTCAGTGTTTGGATTCACAGTCATGCTAGAGAAAGATCTCATGGGGTTAACAGGGTCACAGTCTTTTAAGCACAGTTGATTGTTGATGGTATAAAACTCAAACACTGATACAGCGATTAAAAGCTTAACTGTAGGGTGTATGCTTGTGCTTGTTGAATCAGTGTGAACTGACTGACAATGTAATTTGTGCCTACTTTTCTTTTTTGCAGTGACTGCTCACAGGTTTTCCAAAGAGAGGTTCTACGCAGCAGGAGAAACAGCACAACTCTTGTTAACCGGCCCAACATGGTACGTAGCAGACTGTGCAGTAGATTATGGTAGTAGGCTGTTGTGCATTACTTAGTTGCTTAGTTGAATTACTGTACATTTCAGCTTGTTTTGGGTCCTCATTCTGACTATAACTTTGGTTTAGGTCCCGTCCTCTCCTGTCAGAGTTCCTAGTACTAGACTTCAGAAGATCAAGCAGGTAAGTTGGCAGGCTGGGTGGATGAATTAATACAAATATCAGCAACATGTGACGTACTGGTGTTTTTGTTTTTCAGCTATTTTTCAGCAAGCGTTTAGACATTCTAGATTTCAGAAATGGATTAATAGTTGCAGAACATTGGGATCTTCATTTGTGTTTCTAATTGAATAAAATATCCAGTTGCCTAAAACCTTTGGGTGTTTGTTAATATTGTTTAATTTTAGGTATTGCATTATCTAGTCACTGGCTGTTTAGGTAAATGTATTACCTTGTGTGTTTTGTAGGAGGAGGGTGTTGATGTGATGAACAGGGAAACGGCTCATGAGCGGTAAATATTTTTGCTGATTCCGTCATCTGGAATAGTGAAAGTAAAGAATTGCTCAAACATTTCTTTTGGACCAATAAATTATACATAATATAAAGAAGGAGAACAAAGCCCAATATTTGTGTAAATAGGTCTGTGACTAACTATTTTTGTGTGAACAATATATTGTCTGATTGTAATTTTAGGAGCATTTTATACCACTGATATGATAATTTCATAGCATAGTAATACAATTACAAATTTTAGAGTAAAGAACTTGTAATTGTAATATCTAATTCTTAGGAATAATTAGATTTTTAAATTGCAATAAAATGTTTAAAGTAAAATATTAAAGTAAATCTGTTTTTAAGTCAAAATTTTGTGCATTCTTGGTAAAGTGCTCTTCTTGCTAAGAAAAATGTAATGGGACAAAATTACTGAATACAAGTCTATATTGCACAATAGGTCAATAATGTAATTATTGTGACAAGCCTATGCTTTATACAAATACAAATAAGTATAAAACAAAACTAGTGTTTTATTGATGACATAATGGCTCATTTTTATATTTATGGGTCTTCCATGTAAGTAAAATTATTTAGCTTATGCAAATGAATTACACGATAGGTTGATAATAAAATTATCATGACCGGCCTATTTGTTATTGAATCTCCTCTTAAATCTGTAATGTTGCAAGTTAAGGGTGTATATATTCTGTAGTTGTGCTGAGTAGCAAACATTTACACCCAGTTAAAGAATGTCTGTCTGTTTCTAATTGCTGTCACTAGCTCTAAAAGCTAACAACCTGCATTTTGTCATTTTCTTTCTCTGCCCACTTAGGGAGGTACAAGCTGCCATGCAAATGAGCCAGTCGTGGGAGGAGAGTCTGAGTCTGGTAAGGCTTGGCATATACTGTATCAATATGCTATAATTTAGCCACTTAAAAAAAAAAAAAAGCTATTTGTACATTTTATTATAAAACTTTTTTATTCTTCCTGACCAAACCTGTTCGTTTGTTAATCAAAAGCTACTTATGACTGTATTTATGAGAAGCTGCTAATGGCTGTACATTGCTTGTAAATGATTTAAAACACATGTATGCATGCTGTGGCTTCCCAGCCACAAGTCGTCCACCTCTTCCCACTGATGAGGTTGTGGATATTACAGAAATAGCATGCTAGAGAAAATATATTGGAGTTAACAGGGCCACCAGTCTATCAAGAACAGACTGTGTTGGTAGTATAATACTCCAACAAATTTAAAGCTTCTTGGAGGATCTCTTTAAGAAATATGTAAATACAGTGATTTTTGGGTACAAAACATACTGCAATCCAAATAAAATTAATTAATTGTACTCTCTGTAATTAAATGTACAGTTAAGTTGATGTTCTTTAAGCACTACTGTTCTCAATATGCTCAAAGTATGATGTTGCTGCGTTAAAATAATTATTGTAATTGTCCAACTCGAGCTTACAGGGAAAGTAAGGGATCATACTGATGAGTTGAATTGGAAGTATTTTTTTGTTGTTTCAGAGTGACAATGACTTTGAGAGGTCCACTTCATCGTCCCCAAAACGTATAGATTTTGTGCCTGTGTCTCCAGCTCCATCCCCCACTAGAGGAATTGGGAAGAAGGTTTGTAGATGTGGTTGAACTATTTTAACATATTCCCGTATTCAAGTTTAATTGGTAATGATTTTATTAAAATATTAATATTCCTGTAATTTTGCTTTTTTTTTTTTTAATGAGCAGCAGTGCTTCTCTCCATCTTTGCAAATCCTGGTGAGCAGCAATGGCCTAAATCCAAGCCCTATCCCCAGCCCAACACGCCGCTTTGGGTAAGATTATTTTAACTTTTCTTTACTCACCATGTTTTATACTGCCTAATGAGTTTCAGCTCATTATGTCTGCTTGTTCTCAGCAGGAGGAGTCAGAGCCCCATTAACTGCATTAGACCCAGCATCTTGGGCCCTATCAAACGTAAAGGTGAGGGACCATGCATGATCTCACCCTTTTATATATATATATACATATATATATACATATATATATATATATATATATATATATATATATATATATATATATATATATATATATATATATATATACGTATATATATATATATATATATATATACGTATATATATATATATATATATATATATATATATGTATATATATATATATATATATACGTATATATATATGTATATATATATATATATATATATATATATATATATATATATATATATATATATATATATATATATATACGTATATATACATATATATGTATATATATATATATACATATATATATATACGTATATATATATATATAGATATATATACATATATATATATATACATATATATATATACGTATATATATATATGTATATAGATATATATACATATATATATATACGTATATATATATATGTATATATATAGATATATATACATATATATATATATACGTATATATATATATATATATATATATATATATATATATATATATATATATATATATATATATATGTATATATACATACATACACACACACTCATCCATACTACCCAACTAAGTAAAGAAAAAAATACTTTCATTCAATCCAGAACAACGTAAAAAGTTTGAAAGTGTCCTTAAATGCAGTCGCAAAGAGCATGAAAAATGTTATGATGAAACTGGCACTCATTAAATGAGATGACTGGTTTAGGTTTATTTAAAAATATACACATTTATAGTGGTTTGAAATAAACCAATTCTACAAGAACAATAAAATAGGCTCAACACCTATTTAACAAGTGTTTTCAGCTCAGTTTATTAATTGTGTTTAAAAAATGTATATGGGTAAACAAATTACGAGATTGACTAAGTATTTTTTTCTCTTTAGTTGGATAGTACATCCAGTTGGATTAGAACATTACTCAAATAGAGCTATTCACTGTATACCAACTGTACCTCTTCACAACTTTACAGTTGATGCTCTCAAACACATTTTAGAATTTTAATCATTTCCTATATTTTTCTTAGTTTTAGATGATTACAGTGTATATATTTAACATTTTCTGCATTGTAGTTTAATAGCAAACAGAACATTTAAAGTGTACAAACTTTTGACATTTTGTTACTGTATATTTTGTTCTGTCTGTGATTATGTACTCGGAGCTGTGCAGTAACTTTTTTTCTTTTTGTTGTTGTGTTGGTTGCTAGTTTCAGGTGAGATGGAACCAGAGAGCCAGCCCAAGAGACTCTTCCAGGGTACCACCACCATGCTGTCCACAGAGGCGTCCCACCTACCAGAGCTCAGCTCATGGTGAGTGGTGAATTGAAATAGGGCTGGGCTATATAGATAATGGCGATGTACATTTTATAATGTGCAAAACTTAAGAAAAAGTAAATAAGTACATTGAGTGCAGTTTGAAGACTTTTTCATTTTGTTTAAATCTGGGATGAAATGGTGACTGGTCTATTCTCATACACATAAGAAGGAGCTGTTTGGTGAGGTCTCAGTTCAGGTTAGAGTGGGTGTATCTGCTTTAAAGATTAGTGTATAGTTCAGTAGTGATTCTTCACGCTGCTGATATTCATTAGCACTCTGAACTCAGAACAGAAGACGTGCTGGTTTAAACTGTCGGCGTCTTGGCTGAAAAGTCTGATTACGCCGGCACTGTCTGTTTTTAGAGCTCCCCATTTGATAGAGCTCGCTCTGTACCTCGGGCTACACTCAAGTCTGCACAGATCTGATTGGCTGAGGAATATGTTTGGTGATATTTACATGCACGCAATTGGTCTGAGTTTCCTGCACCGCAAAAGTTAGTAAAGTTACGCCGCTTAAAATAAACAGTGGAAATCTATTCTTAATAGTTTTGCAGCTAGTATAGTTTATTAAGCTGCTCATCTTCTATACCTTCTGTCATGTCTTTCTCTGTCTCCATTCTCTTGGTGTTTGCAAGGTAAAGCAGTGGGGGAGGTGTGTTCAGTATGAGGGAGTGGTAGGGTGAGGTGAAGCCTTGCAGACATGGGAGCAGAGAGGTGAACTGAGAGCTTGTTGGATTGCAGTATAGTCTATATTAAAATCAATATTGTTTTGTATGAAAATATGTTTCTTAAAATCTCATGCATATTTGTTATAATCGTTTCTGTTTGGGTTACATTGATTTGTACATGGTAGCACCTCTAAATGCAGTTAAACACTGGAAGCATCATGTCCAATAGCGCAGTCTTTTAACATTTAAAGGTGTCAAAGTAAATAAAGCAACATTTTTTAGAGTATGGATGATTTCTTATCTAAGGTGAGTTCTGATCATCTTCTACTAATTCATTGCCTGCAAAAGAGTTTCTTGTCAAAAAGCTTTACAGAGACCACCTACTCCATGTGAAAGTCATTTTTTAATTTTCATTATATTTATGAAGGGTACTAATGGCTGTACATTGCTTGTAAATGATTTAAAACACATGTATGCATGCTGTGGCTTCCCAGCCACAAGAACATCCACCTCTTCCTACTGATGAGGTTGTGGATATTTTAGAAGTAGCATGCTAGAGAAAATGTATTGGAGTTAACAGGGCCACCAGTCTATCAAGAACAGACTGTGTTGGTAGTATAATACTCCAACAAATTTAAAGCTTCTAGGAGGGCTGGGTAATATGGTGAAAATAAAGCTATTCAGTCCAGTCGAGCCAAGTTTAGTTCTAATCAGTTCTAATCACCCACAAGGGTGTTTTCTTGTAAGCTGTACAGAGCCTGTGTACTCCATGTAAAAGTTAAAATATAAAAAAAAATAAATTGCATTTCCATAAATATTCAAACATTTACCTTTGGTTTTATATATAATCAGCATTCTGAGAATTTACTTTTGTTTATGAAATAATAGTTAAGTTTATGTATTTGCTACTGAGTGTTTTAAAGTGACAAATGAACATTTATTTTTCTATATGTTTTTGTATGAGCAAGAATATTGTTACAGTGCACCAGTGAGGTGGATTTCACTATAGGAAACTCAGCTTGCTGTTGTCAATCATCTATTTTTGAATTTTAATTTTTAAATTAAATATTTTAACCACCTTCGTACAGACTGTACCTGTTTTTAGGTTTAAGTTTTATCCGTTTTTTTTTTACCTGTTTACCTTTTTTATAAACTTTAATTATTTTTAGTAAAATGTGCTTATTTTTTAGTTATTCTAATGATTTCTCTTAATCTTGTGGGTTTTTTTTATTTTTTTTTTTATTTTTAACACTTTTGCCTTTTTTTTTTCCATTTATGAAGTCTTAGTTAAAATCTATTTTTAAAAACTGTTTTAATTGAATTTTTCTTTTCCTGTCATTTTAAGTTGTAAATGCTCGGCCGTGTTTAAGATAAGGCTACCACTTAATGTATTACAGACTGAAAATAAAGGCTGATCAGTTAGATTGTTACTCTGAAATTTTGTGATATTATTTTAGGGTCATATCATCCATACCTAGTTCTCACTGTAGTCTTTTTTTATATTCCTAAATCCAATCCTGTTCTTTTTTTCCCCTCCTTCAGCTTGTCTCCAGACCTGCTGGATGGAAGCCTGAGCAGCGTTGGCTCCTCCTCAGGCTCTCCTGCTAAGATGGAGGGAGTTTCACCCTCATCCAGCAACTCTCCCTTCACCCCCGTCCAGGACCTCTCCCCCAAATGATGATGGAGCATCAGAGACGTGTTCTGCGAATGTTCCCTCGGGGGACCTTCCACACTCATTCGAGCTTCTGTTCCTATGCCTTCCCAAGCTTGCTTTTGATCTGGTCTTCGAATTCTCATTGGGGTTTGCTTTCCAGCGGGACAGTTTGGGAGAGATGAGGTAGGGGTGTCTGTCTGTGTATTCAAGGAAACCAAAGCCCTGCAGATCATCTATCTACGCGTGTGTGAGTGTGTGGACAGTTTCGTCAGGGTGATGCCCGGCAGGGTGAAGACTGTGGATGCTGTTTGCACCAGCTGCTATTTAAAAGGATGTAATATGTGGTGCGTCGCTCCATAATCAAGCAAATCAACAGCCTTTCAGAGCCCTGCTGTTTCTGTTTCCGTATGATTTTTTTTTTTTTGTTTGTTACTGTAGTTCTCTTATGTTAGAGGAATGCCACATGAGGATATGGCTCTTAGAGAGTGAAGTGTGTTCCCTCTCGCAGCGGCAGCACCGCTGACTTGCCTGTGGGCTGTTTCCAGGACTATTTACAGTAGGTGTTTAATTGCGTATGCAGATTGCCAACAGGTATTGTTGTTTTGTGTGAGAATTTAACTTATTTTTTTTGTTCTGGCTCTGTATTTTTATTTTCTCTTTGTAAGTGTATAATCTCTGTGGAAGTGAATGAATGTGTGCACAGTGCTTGACCAGTAGTTAACTGACAGATGGTCCCTCATGGGGTTTAGTTTTTGTGTGTTTTTGTTTGTTTACTGCAAACAATTGTGCAATTGGACTTGCATACATTCTCATAACCTAAGTTTTTCTGCCTCTTAAGGTAGTGGTCAAAAATACAAGAATTGCCCTCTCTTGATATTCATGCAGTCACGTAAATGTGGGGAATGGGCACCAAACAACATGGACGAGAACCTATTTATCAGACTCTGCGCTTCATTACGTTTTTCTAATGGAGTCAGTCAACGGTTGTCGTCAGCTGTTTAGATATTGGAATGAATGTTGGTAGAATGCAATATTAAGGGTGTGGTTACCACTAAATCCAGGATTTAAACACTACAGCACATTTTCTACAGCCTGTGTTGCAATTTCAGGCATCAGTCTTCAGGCATCCTGTCCTAAAGATCAAACTTGAGCTTTAGAGAGAATACAGACAAGCTGAACTGTGACCGCAGTGCATTTCTTTTTTTTTTTTTTAAACTACCCTTTAAACGCTCAGTAACTTCACCCTGTTTCATTCGCCTTTACAATGTTGCTGCACTGTGACTGTGCCATCCTTGAATGAATCCATGAATTAATCAGTGAATGAAAGGGATTTTTTTTTCTCTTATTCTTTCTTCTATGCCTTCTGTTTTGATGGGGTGGACTCCTCCTGCACAAGGCACTGTGAAAGGAACAGTTTAGAGCATCTGAAGACTTGAGGAAATAAGGAATTCGGTACTGTTGCACATGTTTAAATACAGGTGACAGACTCTCGGTCTTCAACAAAGGAAAGGAAAAAAAATATTGGTTTGTTTGAGGGAAAGGTCTACTGATTCATAAAAGTAGTGTGCCGTTTAAAAAGGTCTGTATATAAGAGAAATGTAAAGTTGTATGTGTGTAAGTTGTATTAATTTAGGCTTTACTTATTTTAGTAAATAGTATTTTTTTTGTAAATGATTTTATAAATGGGTTTCATTTGAAGAGAGTAAAATGAAAAGGAAAAAAACTGAATGGCTTTATTTTCTCTGAGCATGAAATGATGCATCAAAAACATCATAAAGTGATTGTAAGTTCTACTTTTTACTTTTTTGTTAAAGTGAATTTCAGAGTGTGATGTTATTTTTCTTCCCCTGTAAGAGAAATGGCAGATGCAGACATTTGATGTGTATCCTTTCTCTGAATGTCTTTCTTTGCTTACAAACAAAAAGCAGTAGGCGGGTCTTGCAGGTCCCTTTCCTGTATTGTATAGATGGTTGAAGTGTTTGTGGTTTGCTTTACAGATTTGTTTTTGTCCTGTGGACTTGTCTGATCTTTTATTTAATTCATGCTGTGGTCTGGACTCTGCGAACAGAGGAGTTTTAAAAGCGTGAAACCTAAGTTTGTGTGTTGACGTTTTGAAGAGTGAGTTGAGTGCTGACATGATTAAATCTTTGTGCTCTGCTCTAAAAGGACAAAGAACTCTTGTCCCCTTCATATCAGTGATCTTTAGATTACAAAATAAATTATTTGTCCTACATTTACTGGTATCTGCTTCCCCCACCCTACCAATTTTCTACACAAATTAGAGAAGCCTAATTCCCACCCACTGTCGATGATTTCCCTTATATTTTGTTACAGTACTGTATATCAGCACCAAGAAGCAGAGGTGTCAAGTAACAAAGTACAAATACTTTGTGTCTTTACTTCAGCAGAAATTCATAGACTTTTTATTATTTAATTTTGCTTCTTCCATTTCCACACAATTATCTGAAATTTCTACTTGGTTTTATTCCAGCTTCTCATCGTTCAATAAAACCCCTATCCAGATAAATCTCTCCATCCAGATAGAGTGAATCTGATTGTGATTGGATGAGAAGTATAAACATTTAAACAATCCATCTCACCTGCACACTCCAGCAAGAACATAGCAGACATATGTAGTCTAGTATGAAGATGATCCATGCAAGAGAACTCCATACAAACTCCAGTCCAACTAAGCTTCTTTCATATATTTACATTCTACTAAAATCCATTATTTTCAATGGGCATATATGCAGCTGAGACAGGGAGGAGCCTAGTGCATCCCAAGTTTATGAACATTTTAGTAGAACATGGTCATTATGGCTTTTAAAAATGTGTTTTGGGGAGGGGGGTAGGATCCTGGGTTGCGGCCGAAGCTTTTGTACTTAATTGCCCATTTTCACCTTACATTACTTTTACACTTTAATTAGTTTTGATACCAGTACTTTTACACTTGAGTAAAAAGCTTAAATTGATACTTCAACTTTTGCAGAAGTATTTTAAACCCTAATATCTATTCTTCTACTTTAGTAAGCAATGTCAGTTCTTTTAACACCATTGTTCATAGCTGTCATAGGGAAATGTAAGAATGTTCTTGACAGTGTTCATAGTTCAACTTGAGATAGACAAAAAAAACACCACAGACATGAAGGAAGTAAAACAACACATTTAATTTAACATATCCTTGTGGTTCTACACACAACCCCTTCCCGCCTGCCTCCCCTGATAGTCAGCTCGGCTCAGTTGCCAGCTCAGTCAGTTTTTCAGTTTGCACACCCAGAGCCCCTTCCTCCCTCCGCCCAGGATCTTCACATCTTCATTGTGTCTAAGAGTTTGTAATGTCTTTTAAGCAGTTAGTTCCTGTTAAGAGGGTCACTGTCTTGTTTTTATTTCTGCTTCTCACCCTTTCCTTACAACTCTTTAACGTTGTGCAAACGTCTGTTTCCCGTTGCTCTCAGTTCCTCTGCACAAATCTGCCTCCCAGCAGCACTTCATGTGCGGAGGATAACCATTGTAAGAAGACCTGGTTAAGAGAAGAAAGAATTGAAGAGTATTAAGTGACTAAACATAAATAATAACACAGTTATTACTAGTCATTATATTTACTAATAATACTGTAATGTGCCCATCAGATCTAACTATTATTATTATTATCTGCAAATTATGTTGTTGAGACCAATCTGTCCTACATACAATCAAATTTAAGATTGACTAACCAAGTGTAAATGCATGTAAAATAATTTATAGTCTTCTCAGGATACAATTCAGATAATCAAATGAAGTGCAAGCAATCCAATGAGTTGATTCACATCTCAAATAAAAACAACAGAATTACATAAATGCAAACAATTACCATCAATTGTTTTATATATATATTTTTAAGCTACAGTATAGACAGACCTTTTTGTTCAATTAATTTTCTAGTTTAATATTAAAGTCATTAAAAACAATTTGGGATAAGCATGAAGGAAAAGCAGCAACTATTGTTCAGCACCTCCTGGAACTACTTCAAGACACTGAGAAACTCTTCCAGGTGACTCTACCTGAAGACTCTAAGGGCGTTTTTACACCAGCACAATTTGGTCTGGTTAAACCGTGAACGTGTTCTGGTCAACTACCATATATTCTCATTTTATTTAAGGTAATCAGCTGATAAAGTGCAGTTTAATCTGATATAGCAGCCAGATAACGCCAAGTACCACAGCTATAAACAGACTCCATGCTAAGCTGTTTCATGCTCAGCGCGGTATGTGTTGCATTCACTGCTCGCCGCCATGTGACTACAGAAACCAACCACAGGTGTGAAAACTCCTTGAGAAAATACTAGAGTCTTCAAAGATTAATTTGCTTCTTAGAAGAATCCTAAGTGTAAAACATATTCTGGTTTGTTTCAACACTTTTTGCGTTTACTAAATAATTCTGCATGTGTTTCTGTACAGCTTTAATATAGTCTTCAATATTACATTTACAATATAAAAAAAAATCATGTATGAGACTTCAGACACTATATTTTTGTGATCGTACAGCTTACCTAAAACGTAAGCAGCTACGAGTTTCTTGTTAACACTTAAGTGGAGGTAGACAGGCACTGTGGATTCCTGCTCTCCTAGTGTAGGGAGCATGAGGGCGGCCATACACACCAGGCCCAACAGGACAGTCAGCAGGCTGGGGCCCCCTGATGCTGCACGGCTCTCTGTAAAAAACACACGTTAGATTTGTAGTTTTTATAGAATACCCAAATTATTTTCATTTTCCATCACATTTTGATAATACTGGACACATGCACACATTTCCTCACTCAGCGTTCCCATTAATATCATAAATGTAGCTCTCTGGTGCTCCCCAGTGGCAGACTAAATACCGTCGTTTAGAAATGTTAAGAGAAATAAAAGAGAAAAAGTATTTTGTTACACAATGTAGAAACCAGTTTTAGAAAGCTAGGTTTGAGTCCCAGGTCATGGGTCTTCCAGCAGGACAATGACCCCAAACATACTTCAAAAAGCATGGATGGATGTGAAGAAAGCACTGGAGAGTCCTGAAAAGACCAGCAATGAGTCCAGATCTTAATCCCATTATACACCAGTGGAGAGATCTTAAATTTGCTGTTGGGAGACGGCACCCTTCAAATATGAGAGACCTGGAGCAGTGTGCAGAAGCGAATGCACGCCGCAATCAAAGCTAAAAGCGGTTCAACCAAATATTAGTGTGTGTGTGTGACCTTTTTTTTTGGTGGCGTCTCTTTTTTTATTTTTTGGCCAGGCAGTGTATATTTTGTATCATATGTATTGTACATATTGGTAACCCTGATACTAAAAAAATCAGCATGTGTCACCATTTATTCTGACTACTTTAAAACTGTTTTTGTACATGACTCAGGTGACCAGTCAACATTCCCACAGAACAACAAATCAGTTTACGACTACCTGTCTGGAATGCGGTCTGCTCGAAGAACACGCTGTCGCTCAGCTGTTCCTTCATCCTGCGCTCCTCCTCCTGGGGCCGGGGCTGAGGCTGCTCCTGGGCGGCCGAGGGAAGCAGCGTGGCCATCACCTCCTTCCGGCCAAGAGCCTTCCTCTGGCTCTGCTCCGACACCTGCAGCCGGAATTTATCGATCACGCCATAGTGGCAGGCCCGCACGTCCCTGTGGCGGATCACGCTGTGGCAGGAGGGAATAAAATAAAGAGATGTATTAAAAGGGTTCTTTACTGGCAAAAAAGACAAAAGATAGATCCTGAAAAACTTTAATTTGCATATTTCACACCCTTACTTAAAATGTAGCAGCTAAACATGGTTAATGTCTAATGTTTGGCTGTTTAGTTTTTGGACTAGTGATAAAAGTAGCTAACCAGCAATAAAGCATGTAAGCACCACCAATTAGCATACTTATAACTGCACAGCTACGTGCCTCAAAGCACACTGAATTGTTAAGTAATGCAAAAAAAAAAAAAAGTTTATAAATGTATTCGATACTGTGCTACATCCACAAAAATTGACAAAAACACATCACATAGAAAAATGCAAAAAAACGGAAAAAGGAAGCATATTTAAACCTGCACCATGTTTGTAGTTTTGCTTTGGAAATTTATATACCTAAAATTTTAATAAGTACGTAAGTACAACAAGTCTGCACAATGCTAATGGAAGGTTTAAGCTTCATTAGCCTTGTGGCTCCGGAAATAAATAACTAAATATGAACACTTAGGTACATTTGATCAATATTTGATCATGGTTTCATATTTTGCTTTGACAATCTTTCATCACGCTATATTAATAAACATGAATATATCATGTTTTATTTGCTTACTAAAAATCAATGTAAGTGTAAGTAAAATAATAAAACATTTTTTTTTTTTACTTCAAACTTTTTGCCTTCAAAACTTAAAATTTAAACATTTAATGTGTGTAATAGTGAAATGTGGCTTACATATCTACACAGCACTGTGGCTTAACGGCACCGGTGGCGTCCACTACCGCATACTTATTTGGCGCTGTACACAGAACTGAGGACACAAAAACAGAAATTCAGAACTACGTAAGCATCATTTGCAAGTGAATTCATCACTGCTTTGAGAAGCAGACTCCTGTCAGACCACCACTCACCTTTGAACTTAAGTGCAAATTCATAGGGGTTGTAGAGCGTGAGCACCTGCTTGTGCGAGGCCTGCTCGTCTGCATAGAAAACCAGCTCGGTCGGGAAAACGAACACTGGAAGTCTTCCTTCCACTAGGTCAGGCTGCCGGCTCTGCTGATGCATTGGCGCACACTGAGCGCACTTAGCCCTCCCTTCAGCTAATTCTCACTCTGCCCCTCTCTCACTCGTTCTCTCTCCAGCTCCAAGGGGGCAAACGCTCCCTTAAACTTCAGCCAGCCTTACCCTCTCAGCTCCTGTGCAACATGACGATCAGTCCTGAAAAACACAGGAAGAGATGAATCACTTTGTTATTAAATGGAAATTCCAGCAACTATTCAAGATTTCTCCGTAATTAAGATGCTGAGATATAAATAATCCTTAATTATAGTTTGGTGGGATGCACTGGATAGTTAAAACATGCTTTAAAACAGACTGACTGATTTATTTACAGTAGGGGTACAGACAGGAACTAGGATGTGATAGCTACAATGCAAACACCCGTTTTTTTTTTTTTCATAATTATCATTTAATATGTTCTGTAATGCTGCACATCTTCAGGGCTTTATGTGCAATGTGTTAATAATGGTAACAATACTGGTAAAAACATCATTATTTAGAAAACATATCAATGTTATGTTCAAATACTAATGTCAGAATATAATTTAGTTATCAAAATGTTTGTTGTTCTTTAAAAAGGCAGCATTATTTTGTAATGGCAGTTGTGTATATGGCCTTAAAAATTAATATCACATTATAATTTATATATTTAACTATGTTTAAAAAGATACAAAATACAAATATTGCATCTGCTTGGTTGTGTGAAAATTGTTTATTTTCTAGAGGGCTTACACTCAACAAGTACAGCTAATTCTGTCATAGAAACACCATAATTAAAGGAGCAGAGAAGTCTTGAAGAAATAGTTCAAAAACTAAAAAAATGTATTTTTTAAATATATATTACTTAGACACAGTAAGATATTTGCCATTTAAATATACATTTTACATTTTGATTCATTTATATTTAATGGCATTTAGCTGATGCTCTTATTCAACATGTGACTTACAAGGTTATTCCTATTACAGAGGTGGGCCAATGGACTTTTGTCCAATAAGGACTCTTATTGGTGTAGCACATCGGTGTAGCTCGTGGTCAAGGGGTGCTGTTATCCACTGCGCCACACCAACCACAACATACTAATACTTTGACATTTTATTTTTTAATGTTCTCATCATACGACTTTGTATACCAGGGAAAAGCAAAAGAACATTGAAACAACATTCATTCTTTTATTGCTAATGCATAGAAACAGCGTTGATTTGGACGTCAGAATTGATTTATTTGTGCAAATTGATTTTAGGGAGACGTACCTGAAGGTACTGTGCGTAAAAACAGCATTTTTTTATAAACTACCTGTTACACATAGACAGTCTTGAAGTTCTCAATGCCTCGTTTTAAATGGCAGGGCCCTCAGATTTATACCAATGAAGTGTGGAGCTACTTGTTAATGGTGTAAAAATAGTGATTTCTTTCCATACACAACACTATGCCCCATCGCAAGTCTGTTGGGAGCATCAGCTAAAAGTGCTGTATTTCGGAATGCTGGGGGGGAATGGAGGTGGGCTTTTCAACAAAAGTTCAGACTTATTATCTTGTTTCACAACGTTAACTATGTTTTAAATGCTTCTTAGCTCTTAAAATCTGATTTAAAAATAGCCAGTTGATCAAAAGTCAAAATAGATATATAGAAATTTACAGTTGATATAATCACAGGTACTCTCAAGCTTTCAAAAATTCAGGTTATATTATGCATTATATATATCAGGTCATACTATAAATTATGCCAGAGGGTAATTTGATTAATCAAATTATTTGATTAACCTCTCAGCCCTACTTTGAGCATACAGAAATATTAGTTATGTTGTCAATGCCTGGCTTCAGAGCTGTTATAATTAGTGTTACAGCAACTATAATTAATGTGCTGTAGTTAAACAAATATGCACACTGAACAAAAAATATAGACTATATTTATAATTATGTAGCTACGTGTATTATTATTATTTAAATCACCATATCCTGTACACAAACAAGGAAGCACACAGACTATCAGACACTTTTTAAGACTGACCTTTAATCTGAACTGTTAGATTGATAAGTAAACAGTTTAAAATGTTATTATAAGTGGGACAATAAAGTGAGTGTGTGCCAGGCCTGGTGCGGAGGCTCCACGTGGCTGGGTCATGTGACCGTGTTTACTGAAATCTCCAACCTGCAGCTGTTTCGCAAGAGTTTCCAGACAGACACGCTTCAGTGCGTGCAGTGACACTGAATATACAGCCACCTGAGCATACTCTACATCCTTTTAATAAGCTCAACTGAGAAATATTACTGTATATGACCAGATAAGAGAGAGAACACTTATAACTAGCTACTATAAATTATGATACGTGCAGTCCAGTTAACACTTAAGTTGAGTTTAGTTAAGTTTAGCTTCCAAACATGCTGTGAGATGTACTCAAACTGTAACCTCTGTATAACTTGTTCTTCTTGCTCATTTTATGTGTTTACATTTCTTTACTTGTATATTAATATATTTCTTGTTATAATGCATTGTAAGTTTATTGTAACACTCTTATCCATTATAACTTACATTTATTTCTTATATTTCACTTTTATTAAGTTTACCTTAAATAAGTCAATCGAGTTTAAATACTCTGCTGCCTTGTCCCACATTCCATAGTATAGTTTATATTTTGGGTTAAAAGAATAGGACACCCGTTCCATCAAAATGTTTTCCATTAAAAAGTTTTTCCATATAGTTAAAGAAGGTGGCTGTGTCTCTTTCCATGAAAGTAAAATAGTTTTTTTGCCTATTAATGCAGAAGATAAAATCATTTTCTTATACTTCTGTATTGATTGCTTTATTTTATAGAATCTTTTTAGTGCTTATAACACTGGTGCTTATTCTTTTTTTGTGTGCTATTAGCAAATCTTTTCGTTTGTTTGTTAGTTTGTTTCTTGTTTGTTGAGATTGATTAATGTGCTATTTTCCTGTACATTGTAATTACTTTAAAACCAATAAAACATTAAATAACAAAAAAAAAAAAAAAAAAAAAAGTTTACCTTAAATATTATGTTTTTCTCCAGTTGACAGAAAGTGTTAGAAGGGCCCCAAGACTAGACACTTCTACATCAAGGCTGAAAACCTTTCTGTTTGAGCAGGCCTTCAGCTCATAAGTAAAACATGATTTTAACACGATTAAAACAATATATTTTAAAAAGGCAAAATTAACCAAATGAATTAGTATAAAAGTAACTTACAGTTAAAGAAAAAAAGTGTTCGCACAGTATAAAAGTTACTTTTATACTAATTCATTTAACGTTAGTTAATTTTGCCTTTTTAAAATATATTGTTTTAATCGTGTTAACATCATGTTTTACTCATGCTTCAGCTAACGTTATATAGGCATGTCAACACACGTTGCTAACTAGCTAGCTTGCTAGGTGAGCTAACACGGCGATTGATAGCCTATAGTTGGCGCTATATAGACAATGTTTGGCTAACGTTAGCCAGCTGTGTAACGTTATCCATCTAACGCTAACAGGCTAACGTTAACGCTAAAAGGCAATTTCTCCACTTCCTTTTACTTAGACTGTGTATAGCTAACTTAACTACTATATAAATCAGGACGGTTTAGCTAACCTACTGTTTACTTGATGTTGGTAGACAGCTAGCTTAGCTATTTAACGTTAGCTAGCTAGCTAGGTTAACTAGATTAGCTTAGCTAGTTAGCTAAATCCGACCACTGTCATTTTCAATATTAATTTCTATTTTTTTCTGCGGTGCCCCTATTGTTTGTTTCTACCAGATGGTATCTGGATATGGACATAATGATCTTGGGTTCCTTTAAACCACTAGGTTAACTAGCTAACATAGTTTTGACAATGTTAGATAGGTTATAAAAAAAAAAAACATACTGCCCTAAAATAGCCATTTTGATGGTCTTTTACGTTATAGTTATCGTTGGGCATGTCAACACACCTAGCTAACTTAGCTAGCTTGCTAGATGAGCTAAAACATCGATAGTCGGCGCTATATGGACACTGTTTGGCTAACGTTACTAACATTATTATAATTCATGACAGTCACACGAGTTCAGTTAACGCCTAGTTAAAGGGTTTAGATTGTTACTGTTTACTTGATGTTGGCAGGCATTGCGTTTAGCTGACATCTAGCTTAGCTAGGTTAACTATAGGTTAGTTTAGCTAGTTAATCAAGCTAACACAGATCAATTGCCGTTTCTAATCATATTATTATTTAAAAGGACATTTTTTAAAGGTGAGTTGGCTAACGAAAAAACAGCTGTGCCCCTATTGTTTGTTTTTAACAGACAGGAGATAGCTAGATTTGGCCATAATGATCTTGGGTCGCCTTAACGCTGGAGTTTTGACACTGTAAATTAACTAGCTAACAAACCCACATATTGCACTAAAATTGCTGTTTTAATGTTTTATTTTTTTCTCATAATCTTAGCTAACGTTATTTAGGCATGTCAACTCACCTAGCTAAACAGTTAGCTTGCTAGGTGAGCTAACACAGCGATAGACAGCCTATAGTTAGCGCTATATAGACAGTGTTTTGCTAACGTTAGCCAGCTGTGTACTTGTCTATCTAACGCTAGCTAACGTTATTTAAGTGACGTTAGTTAGATTGTCTAACCTTGTTGTTATCCCTCCACTGCTTCGTTTCTAACCAGCTGTCTGTCCAGTCAGACAGTCAGTTGAAATATTAGCCTAGCTTGTTTAGTTAAAAAAGATGTTGACAAAATATCGCTTATTTTATCAGCTCGGGTTTAACGGCAGCTCTATCAGACCGAGCTAACCCGCAGTCGCTTTCCTCGCACCCTAAAATCGCTAACAGTGAAAGTTTACCTTCCTCTCCGCTGCGATCTTTGAGGCGATGTTTTTGTTCCAATCCCACCCTGCTCTCCCCTTTTCTTTGTCAATACGCTGCAGGGTGCTCGGTGGCTGCTGGGATACCGGAGGACTCCGCCGGAGTCTGGCGATGACGCCATGGGGCTGAGGGTACGGGAGGAGGTGGTGGTGGTGGGGTGTGTGTGTGTGTGTGTGTGTGTGTGTGTGTGTGTGTGTGTGTGTGTGTGTGTGTGTGTGTGAACATGCAGTACTTTAGCTCAGTCTGTTCACACAGGGCGGGTTTACACAGTGTTTACACACGCAAAACACCACCCAGAGGGAATTCTATAGTTATATACAAACAACTATAACTGTTTATATTTACTAGGCCACCTAGCCTGACAATAAGATAGTTAGTTAAGCTAACCCAGCTGGCATTTCAACCTTGAATCAACGTTGATGTTATGGAAGAGTCAACATTGAATTGATTTGGTGTTGATTTTGTGTGAGAGAAAAAGAGGAAGTCAACTGTATGCCATTATGAAATATTAACAATTTTATTTTTATTAGCTCTCTGAATCTTATGAATCAATTTCTCTGATTTTGCTATTTGTAGGTATTTGTTTGAATAAAATGAACATTGTTGTTTTATTCTATAAACTACAGACAACATTTCTCCCAAATAAAAATATTGTCATTTAGAGCATTTATTTGCAGAAAATGAGAAATGGCTAAAATAACTTAAAAGATGCAGAACTTTTAGACCTCAAATAATGCAAAGAAACGTTCATAATCATAAAGTTTTAAGAGTACAGAAATCAATGTTTGGTGGAATAACCCTGGTTTATATTCACAGTTTTCATGCATCTAGGTATGTTCTCCTCCACCAATCTTACACACTGCTTTTGAATAACTTTATTCCACTCCTGATGCAAAGACTTGATCTCAAAATCACAACAGTAAAACAAATAAAACATGAAGAATTGGTGCCAAATTAAAAAGCAATTACTGCAAAAGGAAGTAAAACTACTTTTTCATCCCTCCATCCAACCGCTTTTTGAAATTGTATGGTGATGCAATGTAAAATGCTAAATCAACTAAATCAATGTTGAAACAACAACAGACATTACATCGACCATATTTCAACTATATTTCAACGACATTTCATTGTGTGCCAGCTAGACAGCTACTTAACCAGTGTTAGCTAACTGTCTACTGTTGCACAGAAGGCTAAATACATTTACTATATATTGCCAAAAGTATCCACTCGCCTGCACTGCACTTGGCGAATTAAGTCCCATGGAGTCCATGAAGATCTGCACGCTCTACTAATGTTCTTGAGCTAATCTGAAGGCCACATGAAGTCTGGAAGTCTGTAGTGATTGGAACTATGCACCTCAGCATCCATTGACTTCACATTGAGCATCTTACATGGTCACTTCACTATATTTTCACTTACAGTTGGCTGTGGAATATTTAGTAATAAGGACATTTCAGGATTGGACTTGTTTCACAGGCGACCTATTCTTTCTAATGTTTGTTTCCTGTGGCCATGGAAGTGACTGGAACTTGAGTTCAATGATTTTGATGGGTGACTGAACACCTAGATTAGGCCTTAAAGGAACACAGTGTGTAAAGCCATGCATTTAGAATTAAAATAGATAGTATAGACTTAGACAGGAACACACACACATGCACACACACGTACAGGAACAGAAGAAAAAAAAACTAGGCCTACAGAGCTGCTTCCTCCTTCCACAGTACTATGAGTGCACAAACACACACACATGGGACGATGTATTGTTTAGTTGTTTTGGTGCCCACAACACTGTGGCCAAGAGGGAATGTTGGCTAGTTATGAGGTTGTAACAATGTTAAGGCTTAATGGCTTGGGAATGCCCACACCTGTATATGTTGTAGGGTGTGTTATTTTGTGAGAGGTTGAACCCTGGCCAGCATGCTCATGATGACAAGGCAATGTAAATTATGGGAGTTCAAGCATGGCCTGATAGTGAACGCTAGACCAGGAATTTGTTTTAAAGGGTTGTGGGTGATGTTGATTGTGACTGGTGAGATCTGGCTAGAATTGTCCATGTGCACAGACAGACTCATAAACGAAATGAACTCTAAAAGGAATCATAACCAACTTCAATGTAGGAGGCTCCACATGTCTGTTTTAGCTTCCATTCAATTCCAAAGGTTTGCATGCCTACAAGATGACTTGACCCAGTAATGTGTGAAGTAATGTGTAAAGCCACAGTTGATATTTGTGGCTTTGGGTGTGGTTTTAACTGTTATGTGGGTGTTACGAACAATGGGTCTACGCCCCCTTTCCCAAAAAGTGATGGCTACTAGGAACCCAGAAAAGCAGGGACATGGACCTTGTTAACAAGAAGCTGCCTATAGAAGAGACAGATGTGAGTACTGTGCTTTTTAGTGGATATAGAGGTAAAGGAATATATCATAGGCTACTAAATCCTAAATCAAGTAGGTTACTGGCATAGCAGTAAAGCCTAACTTAGCTTATATATATATATAACATACAATAGCCTGTGTATGTAGGCATGCATTCAGTCTGTGATCCCATCACCTCATCTTCAATGTTCCAGAAAGCACCCCCCTCCTTGACATTCACAAAACCAAAGGGCATGTGCACGTTATGAGCCCTGCTGTCTTTGAGACGCGTGCTTCTGACAGTGAAGAAGAGCCGTGAACGAGAACTACCCCCTCCCTCCTTTCCTTCCTTCCTCTCGTGCAGGCGATCAAACACACTTGTGTGTGTAACGTTAACATGGCGCTTCGCTATGATCGCGCTGAGGAGATAAACAAGAGGAGGGAAAGGTTGAGGGGGGTTGGCGCAATTATTATAAAAATCGCATTGAGAAGAGCCCATTCCCCACCCCCATCAAGAGCCAGACAAGTACATGAGACAGGAGGAGGAGGAGGGGCCGCCGTTTCATTCCCATCTGGAAGAAAAGAAGGAATAAAATAGCTACGTTCAATATTTCAATCCGCTGAGATATAAACCCACCCATCCACACACACACACTGGATGAAGGGTGTCCCAACAGCGCCCTGCCTTGGAGAAAGAGCCCAAACGCGGTTCTAATCCCCCCAGGGTTCCCCAGAACAGTGGCCTGTTCACACCGAGACCCACGGCGGGAAAGCCCATCAGATTTGGGGAAAAAAATCAGAAAAGCTAAATTTTGTTAAATTTAAATCGAGATGGGGAAACAAAAAAAATAAATTAGGAAAACACAATAAAAATAATTTCTTACTATAGGCCTACCATTTTTTACACTTAAGTTGTATGCCCAATTAATTTTTTTATTTAGTCATAAACAGTATTTATGTTACAAGAGGCTAAATGGAAAAATGTTTTCTGATTGAGTGGCAGAAATTAAAAACTTGAAAATTGTAAAAAAAAAAATAAAAAAAACACTTTGTTTTTAACCATATTAAATGATAAAAATATCACAGTTTACAATGAATTGAGTGTTTTTCGAATTAAGCCTAATAATAAGTCTACTAATAAAAATAATAATTTGTGGCAACAACATACTATTATTATAAGTATGGAAACGAGATCTTAATACATGGCCATTTCTTATTAAGTTGTTATTACGACTTATGTTGCCAGGATCTCATTTCCATGCTGTAATAAGTTGCGGCCACGCATTATTATTGTTTTTTACATAGTTACCTGTCACCTTTACTCTGATTTTGAGGGTCATTAAGTCAAATTTTAAAAATTGTAAAAAAATAAATAAATAAATAAATAAATCCATTTATTTCTAACCATACTAATTTAAAACAAAATGAAATGTTGAAATGTTTACAGCTAATTTTATATTTTTAAATGAAGCTTCAGCTAAATGATGATAAAACTGAAAGTATACACGCTATTAGTTCGTTAGGTCGTCACACTGACCGAGAAGCGCGCGCCGCGACCTCATCGCATATTCATGCCCGGCGGTGGGCGTGGCCGCCTCGCTCAGGCCGCACCAATCGCAGGCCGGTGGGCGGAGCGAGGGCGTTCCATTCCGTTCGGAAGAGAAGTTCCAGCAACGGGAGCGCCAGCAGAGCTCAGAAAAGACAGCAGCAGGCTAGAGAGGCAGGCAGGCGGGCAGGCGGCGGCGGCCAAGGGTGGCAGTACGACCCTCTTTTGAGGGGAGGGGGGGTCCGATTCTAACAAAAAATATAAATATATATATGACACACATTTATATATATATATGCATGCCCAGGCCGGTCCTATGCCGATCCTAGGTATTTTAGTAAGCATTAGTAACCATCGAGCTCTATATCTACACACTTGAAAATGCCTATTTTACTTTTCCTGATAGACACGTCCGCCTCTATGAATCAGCGCACTTATTTGGGTACGACGTATCTGGACATTGCTAAAGGCGCGGTTGAGATCTTTATGAAGGTAAAGCACAATTTTAAAGCCCGACTTTTACCGCTTAACTGTTGTGCCTTGTTGGGAGTTTTAAGAGGAGGGCTCCCTGTGACAGGCTCGGTCGAGACTAACGTGTATATTGTTTCGTTTTCTTTAACAGCTGCGTGCCCGAGACCCGGCTAGTAGAGGCGACAGGTACATGCTAGTTACATTTGATGATCCACCATACGGAGTAAAGGTAAATAAATACTGCTAAAAATACTGCTTTGTTTGTGGCTCGGGCGGAGTAGATGTTGTTGTTTTCTGACAGTGAGACTCTACTGTCCCTTTGGTCTCGTAGCATCGGGTCAGTCGGCCTCCCGGTGGCGGAAAAACGGCTCGTTTTTCTTAAAATACCCGCAGACCCGGAGCAGCGCAGCCTCTGAACATGGCGGACATTTTGCTTTTGTGTTGGGAGCAGCTCTCGGGCGCTGAGATGGAGGCGGGGAGATTTATTATCTACCGTGACGTAGCGCGTGACGCGGTGGAGGTCCAGCGCGGCTCTGATTGGACAAGCGGGCTGTCAGCCCCGACAAGCCCCTCCCCCTGCAGCGCTCTGGCCGGGTCCGACATCCGCGCTCGCTGATTGGTCAATAAAGACTAAACAAGTCAAACTGATTTGATTTGGGAAAAGCCATCATCAGTAGAAAAGGGGAAAAATGAGAGGGAGGGCATTAGTATTTATTTTTGCACTCAGGCCACTTTAATAATGCAGCTGATTTTCTTTTATTTATGTGTATTCATTTATAATATTTTTTTTATGAAGTGAAAGCTTGTCCAATGAGCCCATAGCCAGTTTTATTATTTATTATTTTTTTAATAGCCATCAATTTCCCGCCCCCTCCACCATTTCAGTACACGAACCACCCCCCCCCCCCCCCCTTCACGTTTTTGAGACTCTCCCAATGTATAATCCCTTGAAAGCAGACGACAGAATTGGCTTAAACTGAAGTGACATGATTTACATTGCTTACACAGGCAGGCAGCCTGACAGAGCAGGAGAAGTTCACACTGCAGAAAGTGTGAGCCAGGCTAGACACACATGCACAGGGGAAAAAACCTGGAAGAGGGGTAGTTTTCTCATCCCCATGTTAAATGGCCAGTATGTATTATATTATATGGCCCAATCCCACTTCTCTTTTGTACCCCTACCCCTTATTGTGAACAGAGTTACCCCTAATAAATCAGTTCAAGAACCTGTAGTGGTAGCTGCTGGTTAAACTAGTTAACATTAGAGCACTGTATGTCTTCAAAAAGGGGGCAGGTGGTGCAGTAATTAATTATTATTGTCCAACCCTTAATTTCTCTGTGATTCTTATAGCCCTCTGATTTGAAGGGCCATGTAGCCCTAACACTTCCCCTACCTCTCCAGCCTAACACGAATTAGGACACCCTATCTTTAGGCCTGCACACACAAAACAGAGGTGTAGGGCTAAGTGGTAGGGCCAAGGGGTGAAATGGGATTGGGCCAATATTCTATTCATTGTGTTCATATTGATTTAATGTGTACTAAATTAATGGCCATCACCACCATTACATTTGCAGGGTTCTGTTTGGGACCCCCCATGTTTAACACAAAACATTATGTAAAAAATATTATGTATGAGGAAATTCTCAAAGAAAATTAATTTTTATATTTACAATAGTTTATTTGTGCTCACACACTAATTTCTGTTGAGGTAGCTTTCTAGTTGGTGCAAGGTGAGTGGTTCAGTTACCTGTCAGTCAAAAACCTGAGTTGTGGGCGGGCTAGGAGCTGCAGGGAGCTGAGCAAGAGTGTTTGTGAGAGAGAGAGAGAGAGAGAGAGAGAGAGAGAGAGCCAAGCCAAACCCTAAACATGTCCAAAACGGGCAGTAAAACCATCTATGTGACACTTTAACTCATCTTTGGTGAGGTAAATTATTTATATATATATATATATATATATATATATATATATATATATATATATATATATATATATATATATATATTGATACATATGCTTTGTCATTGTCATTGTAAAACTAGTATTTAACAACCGCATTGTATAGCTAGAATCTGTAAAGTAGTAACTGAAACTTTAGAGTGTTATTTTCTGAGCATTGGGCTTCGTTTTTGAGCAACGGGCCCAAAAACACTTAAGCCAACAGTGCAATAAGCTAGCTTGCTGGATAGCAGTTGAGGTTTAAAAAGTATACATGAGCTGCTTTATGATGTGCAAACAATAAAAGCATTGCAAATGCATACAACACCTAATTTATGTTCAGAGTATGATTTACCACTGCAAAAGTTTTTGAACTCGCCTTGCACTTGTTTGTGTAGGTTCAGTGTTCAACCTGTGTAAGCTTTGCATTTATGGAAAAAAGGATAGGCAGACAGATCTGTCTAGTGTTTCAAAATTGGACTGCAGTTGTCATTTTTACTAAAATTTCAGCTTCATCAGGCTAACCAAAGTCTTCTAGACTTCTGAATGTGAGTGTGTAGCTAACTAACTATCTTGTTTAACAGAGAACTAATGCTTAATAGTCATTAATAGACACAATTAACACAATTCCACATCTGTTATTACTACATCCTAACGGTTTATGCTAACGCAAAACATATGGCCAAATACTTTTAAGCATTTAAGCTGTGCCCAAATCCCTCCCGTAGCAAGCATCCCTCTCTTTATGATGCATACCCACCAAGCACATGCAACGCCATAATTAGGTCAGAGCTGTGAACTCTGAATTGAACTGGATACGAGTGGGATATAAGAGAAAGGCGAGAGAGCTTGCTGTGTGTTGGCTGCTTCCCTTTTTACATCTCTTGCATCACCATTTGCCTAATAAGAAGGGCTCAGACTTTTCTTACATTTTGTACAGGGTAAAAATATGCTGTTTACTGTGCTCTGATACTTATGCTATATGCACTAGGCCTGTCATGATAGTAGTTAGTGACTTAATGTACATTTTCTGGACATTATCTTAATGGTTTTTACTCATATTCTTGTCATCCATTGTTTTTTTTTTGTTTACACATGATTGCTTACACATGAATGAACTTCACCAATATTGTAGCCAGTTGTGTAATGAACAGTGCACAACATTAAAAGTATACCTCCTATACCCCCCAAAATATTATTAATTAAAAGGTAATTTCACTATATAAATGTGCTATTACATGATCATTATGTCAGTGGCATTACATAATCTTAAAAATATTATTTATATATAATTTATGAGATGAAATATCGTGACAGGCCTAATATGCACCTATTTACTAGCTTGTGTTTCATTCACTCCCACACATTCACACACATACATTATCTTTCCACTTTCCCATTTGTCCTGTGTGTGACTCCTGGACTGTTGTTGAGATGTGGATGTGACATGCTGCTGCATGTGCACTGTGTGTGTTCTTTATCTGCTGTTTGACATTGACAGTGAGAGTGGCTTCATTCCCAAGCAGTTCATTAGTGTTTTCTCTCTGGCAGGTGGCCAGCCTCTCTCTAGGGGGCTTTTCTACCCCATACTCCACATGAAGCCCTTTCCTGGCCTATCTTAGAAAGTCTTGAGCTGCCTTTCAAGTGCCCCTCGACCTTATAGTGTGTACAGGACTGTCATATTTAGGCTAGGCCTCTATAATGGGAAACCATGTCTTCTTTCGTATGTAGTTCCATATACAGTACATGCATATACAGTTTACATGTACATACAGCTTTAAATAGTCTGTTATGTTATAGGATGCAACAGCCCTTATGCTGGGACAATTACTTTAAAACATGTTTTGTGATATTTTACACAGTATAAAATCTTGTTTTCCCAGCCAGATGTTAAGATTGAGCTGATATTCACAGCCAATATACTGTTTGGTGTATAATTTTGTAGCACAGAAGAGCAAAAACAAATCTCGATTGGACAATGCATTTATAAATAGCTCTATATACGTGCATATTTACATGTACATACAGCCACAAATTGTATGTTACTCAATTCAGACATCTGCAATCAGTAATTACTGTACTGTATTGTTTTGAGTGTTTCTCAAAGGTGTTCTAGCAAAGCATTTCAGATTACTATTACGTGTTATAAGATGCAACAGCTCTTATGCTTGGATAGTAACTTTTAAACACGTTGTGTAATATTTTACTCAGTACAAAATCTTGTTACATAGTGTTAGACTAAAGTAAAGACCCTGATATACATTGTTGCTTCATGGCAGTATAATTACTTGAAAAAGCACTGTTTTTGGGTCAGATGTTTAGATTTAGCTGATATTCACAACCATTGTACTGTATGGTGTATAATTTTTTAGTATAGAAGATAAAAAAAAACTAATTTAGATTGGCACAATGCATTTATATGCTGGGATGATTACTTTATACACCTTTTGTGATATTGTACACAGTATAAAATATTGTTACTTAGTGTTAGACTAAAGTAAAGATATTGACATACGTTGCTTTTTCTGTTCATGAAGATAGTAGTGTCATTGCATTATAATTACTTAGATAATAAATAGTTGATTATGGGCCAGATGTTTAGATTTATCTCCAAAACAGCAATGTTACAGGAGCGAGAAAAAAACGTCTAAACATTCAATGGAAGTCAGTGTAAAAATAGTTTATTTGAGGTCATACATGAAGTATTTCTATTGGTCCATTTATCAAGAAATTTTGGCACAGTGTATAAGTTTATCTGTTCAAAGTATGTAGTAAACTCAAAATCAACAGTGATACACATGTATATAGAAATATTTATTATGTAATGGCTCTATGATGGGAAAACCATGTCTCCTTTCTTATGTAGTTCCATACACAGTACATGCATATACAGTATACATGTACATACAGCTTCAAATAATCTGTTACCCTTTTTGAGACATCTGCAACAATAATAATCACTGTACTCTATTGTTTTGAGCGTTCCTCGAAGCTGTTCTAGCAAAGCATTTCAGATTACTATTACGTGTTATAAGATGCCACAGCTCGCTTGCATAAGCACTAAGCTCCGCATGTGCTATTCATGGACAGCTCGTCCCTCCCACCTGTTTAAAAACACTCTTCTCAACCAAGCTTTACCCAGTCTGAATTAGCCACCACGCTAACCCAGTTCTCAACAACAATGCACTGTGCGAGAGAGAGCCAGCGGAGCAAGATAGAATCTGGCTACTGTGTCTGAGAGAGTGGCTTTTTTATTTCCTGTCAATTATTCATGAGATTTTCAGCAGCTAATCAGTGAAGAGTTCCAGTGAGCCTCTGACCCTGACAAAGCTCTCTGTTCCTGCCTGTGTGCTTCACTTGTAGTCTCATTCCTGGACAAGCACAACATTATTCTTAGCCCTGCCCGTTTTCTGAAGTCGATGTTTTTGTTTCTGTGATAGATCATACTCTCATAAAAACACTCTGTTCTTGGCAGGAGCGTGGGTTATCATGTTTGTGCTTGGAGATGTATCTCTGCTAGATAGACAGATAGGTACATAGATATAGATACAGTATGGCTGAAAGAGTCTGAAACTTAGCACATTCTGCCTACTCAGTCAGGATTCTGAGGCCAGAAAGCACCCCTGTTATCTACCCTCCCATATTATTGGACAAATATGCTAATAGCTAATGACAACACAGCTAAACGCTAATGCTAAATCTAGAATATTTCTCTTGTCTTTTGTAATAGGACAACACCACTGCAACAATGCAGTGCAAACTGTTTAAAATGTCTTCACTACTTGATATTACAAGTATATACCATCCACTGTGAGTAACTGTTTTACTGGACATTGGAAGACTTTAGGAACTCCAGCAACTTAGCATGCAGTGCTTACAGCACCCAGAATAATGCATTGAAGTGTTGGATGTAGTGCCAACTGTAAAGTTTGGTGGAGGGGGGATAATGCTAAGGGCTTGTATTATTTTAGAGATTTGGCTATATTCCACTAAGTTCTTAATGCCTCTATGAGGGGAATTCTAGATGTTTCAGCATACCAAAACTCCAAAATTCTTTTGGAAATTGTTATGCTTACAACTTTGTGAAAACAGTTTGGTTGGGGGCGGGGTTTCCAGTATGACCTTGTGTGCCACTGTATACAAAGCAAGGTCCTTAAATGCATGGTTGGATGAGTTTGGTGTGGAAGAACCTGACCTGCCTGCACGGAACCCTGACCTCAACCCCATTAAACACCTTTGGGATGAACTAGAATGGAGATTGCAAGTCATTCTGGCCTTATTGTCTAACATCAGTGTCTCCAAAATCTTGCAAAAAGCTTTTCCAGAAGAGTTGAAACTACTGCAGCTGTAAATTAAAGGTGCCCTAGTACTATCATCTAGATATAGTCTATATAATGTAGATATGGATAGATGAATAGAAAGATAGAAGTACAGTTTATCATACACATTTTACAATAATATCTCGTAAGTTCTACATTACATAAAAAGGCATTTAGATGACGTTATTTGTGTATTTAAAACAACTGCTATTTTATGAAAGGAATCCGATGTTCTCCAGCTTGTTTGGGGTGCAAATCCGCAGCCATATGAACCATTTAAGTCTAGATACTATTTATATACACTAATATACAGCTTTGGAGGAAAATAAGATGATTTTCTTTAATTTTACTAAATTGGAAACCTCTGGAATACAATCAAGTGGAAAATGGATGATCACAAACCATCAAATCAAGTTGAACTTTAATTTTTGCACCAGGAGCGGCATAAAGTTAACATGCCACGATGCATGAAAACTGTGATTAAAAAACTGGGTTATTCCACCAAATATTGATTTCTGAACTCTTAATACTTCATGAATATGAACTTGTTTTCTTTGCATTATTTGAGGTCTGAAAGCTCTGCATCTTTTTTGTCATTTCAGCCATTTCTCATTTTCTGCAAATAAATGCTTTAAATGACAATATTTTTATTTGGTATTTGGGAGAAATGTTGTCCGTAGTTTATAGAATAAAACAACAATGTTAATTTTACTCAAATATATACCTATAAATAGCAAATCCAGTGCAGTACCTGCAGAATTTTCTGTTTTGCAGTGCTCACCAATTATCTACCACACAACCATTGTGAACCATAGTGGCCTTATCGCCTGAGATTTTTTACCATCCACTCCGCCTCTTGTCTAATCCTGCTGTGAATCAGGCCATTGAGGGGGTAGGTTTTTGTTTTCAGCATGCCTGACAGGTAGGCTAAACAACAGAGCACAAATCCACATTAATACCATTTAATTCTGGGGTCCGGCCTGCCGTTTTAAGTGGTTTGGGCACTTTCTCAGCACTCACTCCAAGTGGTTGCCATCCAAGCGTGGAGTGGGGCAGGGAATGCTGGGAAAAGTCTTGTAAGGTTGCAGGGTCATGGCCTTGTTCACATATACAGAGGTGCTTAATCTTGTTATAAGGGGGAAGACCATCCACAAGTCTGAGGGACAGTGTTAGCCTGTGCCTCAGCTTTATCTCTCCACACATGGCAAGCACCACCCAACAGCCTGCTGACATGTTTCTGTCTGAATTATAGATATATGCACTGCTTATTAACATGTTATAAGCCTTAATAAGTCTGTATTTTGTGTCTTGGTCCTGAAAGTTCACATTTAGCTGTATTAATGCTGAAAATTATATATAAGGCTGTTTTTCTGAATGACATATCTTTATTTGTACCATATTTTTCACACTATAAGGCGCACTTAAAATCCTTTTTATTTCCCAAAAATCATCAGTGCACCTTATGTATGAATTTTACCTGTCAGGTTGTAAAGACTAAACTGTAACTCCTGTAGAACTCTTTACTCTGAAGTACAGAGTTATACAGGAGGGACAGTTTAGTCTCCAGCACCAAGGCTGAAGTAGCATTAGCATTAGCTGCTAACCAATATTTCTTCATTTAGAAGTGAGTATTATCGGCCTGTAGCCTGCTACTTACCCCGACTAGCACTGCTGGAGCAGCATTAGCATTACTTGCTAACAGTCAGTCGCTAATGCTAATGCTCCAGCCTGTGTGCTGGAGAAATATGGAAATCTAAGCTTACTGTAAATAAACGAAAGCACTTTACTCACCCAAATTAACAGTTTTTAGGAGAGAAATCTATGTTGATTAACATCCAGCGCTCGTTTGATTTTAAAAGAAAGTCTTTTTTATTAAAGTTTTGTTTACTTAGCTTAGCTTTATTTAACTTAGATAGTGTGAAAAATAGAGTACATAAAACATACAGATTAGAGTCATTTATAAATAAACAATAAATGAATGAGTAATTTAATACCATTAAAGTATTAGCTTCTCCATTTACAAAGCTCTTCTCAAAGAAAGGTCAGTATTTTAACAGTTCCCATCCAATATTCCAGTCCTAGTGTATCTGTTCAACTCTTCAATAAAGTAAATTATGACATTATGACATGCCAAAAGTCATGGGACAGCAAAATATTAAATGATCATAAAGTGTTACCACAGGGCACGGCTTGAGAACACCAGCAACAATATTTATGTGGCCAATCGAAATGTAGTTTTTCTCTTCTGGGCTACAAAAGAACAGCTAAATCTAAACATCTGGCCAATAAATCTTTACCCACATTCCTGGCATCAGTAGATATAAATATAAAAAATATATTTTATCACTATTTGCTTGCAATTATAGCATATTGAGGCATATCAATGCAAAAATACCTATTTTATGGATCGATATACGAGAAAAGTAAAAATCCCTATTTTTATGTTCACCACTAATGTTCCTCTTTCTGAGATACAAGGTTTTGTTCTCCATATGCACGCTGTTCCTTTAAATTTATATTTCACAGAGAAACAGATTTTAAGGTATGTGTTAATCCAGAGTGACCTGATCCTGGAGCAGCGCTGCCGCCGTACAGGGTGGTTACTCTCAGGAGTGCTGAACCCGAGTGCCTCAGCCGTGTGAGTCCACTCCGGGCCATCACGTGCCCTGATCTGCCAGGACGATTCCCGCTCCTCCGTCGCCCGGGCTGTATTTATACGGGCAGGCCGCTTCCTCATAACTGCAGCTTCACAGGGAACAAGTCCTTATCTGTCAGTTTCTGTGGTGCAGCTGGTTTGTTCTGGCCACCTGTCTTGCGTTTGGTTGAGGAAGACAGAGTCGTGGTTGGATTGGGCTTTACTGGCAGTGTTGCTGCTTCTCTCTACAAGAAAACTAACTTTATTAATTATAATATGAACTAAGTGCAGCAGAGTGCTGTGTCTTTTTGCTGATCGAGGATAAATGAATTGTGCTTTGCTTTGCTCCAGTTTAACATTTGATCCGTGCTTTATTTTCATGCATACAGGTCCACATACTATTTATATACTGTACAAATTAGGGTTGTGCCATATCGTATTGTATGCTACAATATCATCAGGAAAATCAGGATATTAGCAATACTTTTGAAAGACGTGTATTTTTTTGTAACGTAGGGGAGCAGACGGGAGGCGGATGTAAAAGCGGGTAAGACAAGATTTATTAAATAACAAATAAACAAACAAACAAATAAGGAATAAACGAGGAAATATAAATACATAAACAAACAGGGAAAATAATCCAAGAACTAAATCTAGACAGGTAATAACTAAACAGGGCTGGTGATATATATATATATATATATATATACAAGGAAATAAACGTAAATATAAACAAGAAATAAACAAGGAAACAAACAAGAGAAATAAACAGAGAATAACTAATAAACAAAGAACTATGGGACGTGGAGATGAACTACTATAAACGTGGCAAGACAAACGACAGAGGAAGGTGCAAAGACCGACAGCAAACATAGACTAAGGGAACCTATAAATAGTAACATGAAACACTGAACACCTGGGGAGACAGGAAACGAGGGGCGGAGCTAAAAATTACACACACCTGACGGAAAACTACTGGAGAAACACACTAGGAAACGGGGAAAAACACAGGGACACATAGCGAGGACGTGACATTTTTGTATTTGTATTTTTTTATGTATATGTTTAATTGTTTGTTTGCAGTTTATATGCAGGCTCTACATTTTTGTTGTTACTTTATTTTTCTTTTGTTACACTATTATTATTTTCTATAAAATATTGCCAAAAATATAGTTATCAAAAAAAATACCTTAAAAAATATTGCGTTAGCTGTGAATACAGTTTTGTGTACAAAGCATGAGCAGTGCAAAATAAGCATTAATATAGTGCCTGGTGCTGAAGACACATATGTGTACAGAGATGCAGTGGGAATAATGTGAAAGTGCAATGTCCAGCAGTGGGCTGGGAGCAGTCTGCTGCTGTAGTCTCTGCAGTGTTTTGTGTGTGTTATAGAGTGGAAAGGAGGGAAGGGGTTCTTCTTCATGATTACAAACATTTCTACCTGTATCTCCACTCCACCTCCTGCTCCACTGTGTCTGATTTATATCTTATAATCCAGTGTTATTGACCCACCTCATCAGCTTCAATAATTATCGAAGTTACTGGGCCATATTTTAGTGATCTACAGGTGAGCCGTAAACTGCACAACGTGCAACATGTTTTAGAGTGTGTCTTTGCTATCGTAACAACGAGAGAAGTACACCTTGCGAAATCGAAATCCACAAAATGCATATATTAATTCTCTTAATTAATCATGGGTGTGTTTAAAGCACAACACGCAATAAACCAATCAGCATGTCACTTGGCATTCACTTGCCATTCCTTTTAAGAGCCATACACACTCTGACTTTGGGGGATTGCTATTTTAATGGTGCAGCTAACTGTATGTGTCCAACATTTCTTGTTCACGCTCGTTCATTCTGTTCAGTGTTGATGTAAAGGTTTGCATAGCTGCCAACAGGCACGCATTATTGGTCCATGCTGCATGTCTACAGTACGTGTGTTTAGAATGTGCCTGTTGAGGCGTCACTGCCAAGATAGCAATGAACATCTGACTCTTGATGTTTGCCTGGGCGATATTCAGACAGTGGCACAGCTGTGTTTTTAGTTGCCAAGATACACCAGACATTTACCTAAACACACCTCGTTTTGAGACCTAGGATTAACAATGTCTGTTAATGGAGACCTGAGGACACCAAATGGCCCATAATTTAGAACTGGATAGGGAATAAAATAGTCAATATCCAATCCCTAAAAAATATGCCAAGATAATTAAACCTGAATCACTAGACCAAATCAGAAAAGTCTTATTTTTTTTGAAAGAGCAGCAGCATTGTCTGTTTTTAGTGTGTTTGACATGAAAAGCTTTGAGAAGCATTGAGTCAACAAGTGCCCTGCAGGACTGATTGTCACTGCGCTTCTTTGTGGTGCTTCTATGAAAGACATCTGAGGCCTTCCTTTGACTCTGCTAGTCTTCCCCCCTCTCTTTCATTTCCTTTCCCCTCTGCTTCAGTGGAGACGACAGTCATTAAAGAGCAGACTCTGATGCAGTCACACTTCTACAGAAGCGCTAAATTGTTAATGCAGAGGAAAATGAGCGAGGAGTGGCAGAAAATATAGAATTTCTCTGTTACTCAAATGACTAGAGCTACTGATGTGGGTGAGACGTGGGTGAGGTCAGCCAACATGACTGTATTATGACAATACATAAATAATATACATATATGCAAAATGTCTTGGGACATGATACTAATATTGTGTCCCATGACTTTTGCCATGCCAGTGGAAGCTAAAGAACGCTGCAATGACCTGTGGGATATGTGTGTGGGGTCTCCTGCATTGAATGTAGTAGCTGTTTTTTTCCGTATGTCTGTTTGCATGGACTATTGTAGCCAGATGATGCACATCACGATTATTAACCACCCACTGTGTGCGTTATAAGAAACTTCCATCTAGGATCCACAATCAATCTGTTGCCTTGCCTTGAGCATGCTGGCCACTGTTCAGCCATACTCACAAGATAATACCTCACAACTTATACAGGCATGGGCTTACCCAAGCTGTTTCTTAAGGTAACGTTTCATTTAATGACAGAAATATATACTTTTCCTTTTCCATGACCCCATTTTGGCATGTCAGTATAGTTATATCGTTATAAAGTACAATACAATAGATCCGATTTATCAAAGGTAATTTTGAAGCATTTTGATTGGTCCATTTATCATGAAATTTTAACACAATGTAAGGAACAAATTTCAGATTCAAATTTAATAAGTTTAATAATAAATAAAAAATAGATTACATGACTGCAATCCGCAATATTGTAACTCATATATTATATATCTTTGTTTATTGTGATTTATTGTGATCAAGGATATCATAATACTGTGATTCTGCAATACTCTATACATCACAAGACAATTCTATATGATGCTCCACTGCATTTGTGTTACTGAAAAGTGGAAAAATACTCTTAAATAACCAAATAACCAGTGTCAGTGGTGTCAGTTTTACAAAATTTACCCTATTCATTTGATTTTAGCCACCACCAGGCCTGTTGCAACAGGACAGGCAAACCAAGCAATTGCCTGGGGCCCCGAGCTGACTTGGCGGTCCCAGACAACGGCTGATTATGAACTGGATTTAACCACAAACTGTGTGGGAGGCCATTTATATTCATAAACAGTCAGTGTAGGAAAGGACAACCACACTGTTATCAAAATCCCCCTCAAGAGGGCCTCTCACACTAATTACTGACAATAGCATATAACCAGACTGGAACATGTTCAGCAGTATCCATGTACACCAGCTGTTCACTGTCTTTAACACTAAAATGATTAAAGCTACTGACTAACTGACATTAGTTTTACTTTCAAATGATAGGTGATGATATGTGGTGGGGTCCATTTTGCTTGGGGCCACCACATGGAGTAAAGAAGCCGTAACTTGTAACTAGTAACTAGTAATTCAAATTGGGGGCGATTTTACAGCACATTTCGATAATGTCTTGCGGACAAAAACTGTGATATTTCGAAAATTGATATTTTGTCAAACCCTTATCGCCTACTCCGACACACAGGCTTATTCTGCTTCTTCTGTTTGTTTTTGTTTCCGACACAGACCCACGGGAGTCCTCCCGTCCCAAAATGTCAAGTGTGTGTTCTAGTGTGTGAACCACCCACATGCACAGCGTGATGGTGCTGAGCTGACTCGGGCTGAACCACTCTATGATCTGACCTGTTAAACAGGCCGCTCTTTCTTTACATATAATGCTCCCATTTATTCTGAATGAAGATTTCAAATTGTGCTTTCTTTAGGGAAATTATTGGGTCTTATCCTGGTCTGAGGAGTCATTAACCACTCCTTTTTCCTGGCAAATGAAGGCATGATGCTCGCTTTTTAAGGGCACAGTGCGGTAATGGCTGCTGTTATGAGGACTAATGTGGGTCAGGGACAGACAGACGCACAGCAGCCCTGAAATCATTTCGGAGACGAGAGCAGAACAAATCAAATCATGAGGCTGAATCTTCAGACTGTATCGCTGAACTCTGGGCTGCCTACACATGCTCACACACACACATATTTCCTACACACATAAACACACTCTCACTGCGCAGCTTATCCTGTCTGTCTCATTGGATCCTGTCCACTCTCTGTTCCTCCTCTCTCTCTCTCTCTCTCTCTCTCTTTCTGACTCAATCGCTCACTCGCTCACTGACTCGTACACTCTCACACACATTTCAGCAGCATAGTAGTGCTTACCATGCGCTTGGTAAGCCTGCAGGTCATCTGTAGATTAAGCATAATGCCGTAACACTAAGGCACTTGACCTCGCTGGAGGAAATGTTGCGAACAGCCACTCTGTTGCTTAGATGAAATAAGGGCTGGACGATATGGACAAAATGTTTATCAGGTATATATATACTCCGTGATTTCAGTTGTGGATGTGATATAACCTCAATATTAATAATAGCTATAAAAATACTTAATCATGCACTGACACTGCCACCGACTAAGGAGGCCTATTTTGTTAAATTCAGGAAATGCTGGACTATTTAAATATGTCTTAATTTGAGTGTGCTCGAATACACTAGTTTAAACATTAATGTCCTTTATTGCTTGTTACTTAATGTGACGTTAGGGATACAGCGTTACTGTAAACAAACATGGCAGTGTTGTGCCGAATTCAGCCCTCCCGCCAGGAAAAGCACCCCCTCTAATCGTGTAATCGTGACTTTTGGCATGTATTTCTTTATAAATTAAGTAAGATTATCTTCACTTTTATCAAGAAGACAGTGTGTATGCGCTTCAGAAAAAGCTGCTTTTCATGGGAGGGGTTCTGATTTCGGCACAACACTGGCAAGCCCACTGAGCAGTGAGTAATGACGTAAGCGTGCTCGGGCACGGATTGTTTAAACGCAGTGTCAGTGCAGGCCAGCGGGTGATGGGGTGGGGCAAGACCGTGCTCCAGAATGATTCAACCAAAACTTGCTTAGTGTGAGTACACCTTTATATGTCTGTTTTTTGTGCCTTATTTGACTCTTGTTATAAGGCCTAGAATAGCAGATTAGCTGCAATGCTAAATGTTTTTTCCAAGCTGGATTACTCACTGATAATTAATGAGAGGATGATGCACGGCTCTGGTTTGATAGTATATGTCCTGTTGTATGGTTTGGCATGGGTATCATTTCTGTACATTACTCTGAACCTGTGCTTAAGTATGTATTAGCTGTGATGCTAACTGCTAGGTTAAAGGTGTGGTGTTAACAGATACAGCAGCAAAGTAGTTCTTGTCATTTGAGTAGTTCTTGCCATAATCTGGATTAGAACATTTCTCATATATGACTGTTAACTGTTTACCTGTAACTTTACCTCTTCACAACTTTACAACTGATGCTCTCAAACACATTAAGAGAGAAGAAATTCAAGTAATTAACTCTTGACGAGTTCAGCACAGCTGTTAACTGAAAGCCTGAGTTCCAGGTGACTCTACCTCATAAAACTGACTGAGAAAATCCAGCCAAGATGTGCAAAGCTGCCTAATCTAAGCAAGAAGTGCCTACTTTGAAGAATCAAAAATATATAAAAACATATTCTGTTTTTTTATGTGCATAAGTCACATTGCAGGAGCAAATTAGACTATGAATCTCAAGCTTCAAGAGTTGGATATAAAAGGATATTTGCTAAAATAAAAACTTGCTGAAATACTTACTGATGCCTGGATTACTGTACTGTTTGGACAGAGTTGTTCTGCTGTTTGATATGATATGTGTTTGCTGTCTGTATTTTACTCTGGTCTTCAGTTATTCAGCTTAAAACACCAGATTGTAGCTGCTTCTCAATGCAAGTTTAAAAATCATGTCACCATTACTGAAAAATCCAGATTGTAGTATTATTATTGTATTAATATTGCATTTTTGTCCATGCTTTGCTAAAATAAACACTCATGGTCTTTGACAGCATACAGTACAGTGCGTCTCTCCACAGGCAGCTGGCTGTGTTTGTTTGCTGTGCTGCTCTGTGCTGGCTTTGATCTCGTTTTATAATAAATGTCATCAGATGCCTCGTGTGAGGCCGCAATGTGTTTATTTCCTAACCGCACTGCAGTGTGACCCAATGCTCTCCCTAACTGCTCATGCAATGCTTGAAGTGTCGTGTGACACCTTTTTCTAAGTGTGTGTGTGTGTGTGTGTTTGTAACCCAGGCTGGCTGGAAAGAGAACCATGCCACATTCATGAGTGAGCTGAAGAACCTGCAGGCATCTGGACTGACCACTCTGGGAAATGCTCTCCGGGCAGCCTTTGACCTGCTCAACCTCAACAGGCTGGTCTCCGGCATAGACAACTATGGCCAGGTATGAATAAAAACTTTGTACATTTTAAAGTCCGGTTCAGAGTCTGAACTAGAGCTTAGATCGGGCCCAAAAAAGTCCTGCCTGAGTCTGTGCACGTTCTGCCCTGAGCCCGCCCCGACCTGCCCCATATACTGTCATTTTGAGCCCGAGCCCAATTTAAACATGACATTTTTTTTGTAAGTAGAGCATTATAACTGAGATTTTAAAACATTTTGGTGCTGTTTAAGTGAGTGGAATCTGTTCAGAATCTTCAGTATATAGAGTGCACTAATAATATAATAATGTTAGATTATTAACTTTCAGTGGAATCTGGTATTTCCGAAAGTATTCTGGTATTTTTTTATTATTGCAAAAAATATTGCAGGAAGTAACAATAAAATAACACAGTGTAAGTTTTTTTTTTGTAATTATACATTTATTGAATTTTACAAACATTACAGTTGTATCAGCAAAGATTTACATCAGAAGAAGGTTAACTTGGTACATAAACTTTTAATAGATAGAAAATAAAGAGTAAAATAAGTAAGTAAATAATATAGGGGCAATTTAAATAAAATACAATACATATATAATACAAAAGGAAGAATCACAGATCATCCAGTGTTTTCCAGACTGATTACCAGATTTTTATCAGATTTTACTGTTGTACTGTCTGTTCAGCCCTAGTTCTTACCAAATAAGGTAAATGGATATGGAAAATGGAGAAATAAGGCAAAATTAAGTTATAAAAAATGCATACCACAGGCTAAACGTTGTCCCATGGGGAGACATCTAACACAAACAAAAACAAAACGAAAAGCAGCAAAGTTTTTTCAGAGACTTTCAGATGTGAAAACCCCTCAGAGACAAAGCAGGCTTCTAGGAAATGGCCTGTTTATTTCTAAGAATAAAGAAAAGATTGAAAAATGTAAAAGTGTCTTGTAAAGGAATCATGACTATGTATTTAGTGCATAATCTCTCCTAAATATATAAAGACATTTGTGTAGGATATGGAGCCTTTAAGCAGTAGGCCTATGCTTATACACTGACTCCACTCTGTGTCTGAATCCGAGTCTGAGACTAAGTGCTGACCCCTACAGTAGGGATGAAGTGAATACAGCACATCCAGTACAGGTCTGTGTGCAGTGCACTGTAACAGGCCTGCATAAAAAGCCTTGTTTGGTGACTCAGCGACTCCTTCAGGCTGTGAAAATAAAAATCTATATGTCTGTTTAATGTCAGGAGTCAAATATGAACCCCTGAGCAGTAAAAGAGCAGTTGTTGGGTTACAGGAAAATCTCTGCATGACAGTGTTTTTCTTCCCCTGCAGGGTCGGAACCCCTTTTTCCTGGAGCCGTCAGTCATCATCACCATAACTGACGGGAACAAGCTAACTCACAGCTCTGGAGTGCCGGACGAGGTGAGGAGCACTGCCCCACTCTCTTTCTCTTAGGCCCAATTCCATTTCACCCCTTGGCCCCTACCACTTACCCCTACCCCTTGTTGAGTGTAACCCTTCCCTTTGGAACAGAGTAAGAAGGGGTGAAATCCTCCCCCTAAGAAGCACCCGATAACCCTTCAAGCACCAGATACACATCAGGAGCGCTAAAGTTTAGTAACCTAGCTGCTGCTGGTTAACTAGTTAACTTTAGGGCATCATATGTCTACAGAAAGGGGGGAGATGGTGCAGAAATCAGTTATTATTATCCATTCCTTAATTTCTCTGAAAGGGAGCTGAAATTTGCTTTGATTAACTTTTATTTTTTGCCTTAAATTCAGCAGCCCCTGCCCTTTTAAAGTTTTTTTTTATTAGTTTATCTTTTTATTATTTTAATTCTTAATCTTAATCTCTTTTTCATTCTTGTTATTAGTTATATTATTCATTTATCTGTTTCTTATCATTCTTAACATTTTACTTCACTTTTACTATTATCTTTTTACTTATTTTATATTTTAGACATTTTTATGTATATTTTCTATGTGTCAAATATGTTTTTCATGGTGTTTTAGAATTTTCTGTTTTACATATATATTTCATTTATATGTATTAAATGTTGATTTTAAATGAGTACTTCTGCTACTTTTTAAAATATATTTTTTACTATTTTATTTCTTATTATTTCTAATTTATTATTAAATGTTTTCAATCCCTTTGATGTTGTAAATGCTTGGCAACATTGTGAATGAGGGAATCAATGTTTTCCCGAGTGAAAATAAAGGATAGATAGGTAGATAGACAGACAGACAGACAGACAGATAGATAGATAGATAGATAGATAGATAGATAGATAGATAGATAGATAGATAGACTTTATTATCATCCCACTCGGGGAAATTGCATAGTTTCAGCAGCACAAACAATAAAAGGAAAAGAGAGCAATAAAGTACATAAAAAAATAAATAAGATTAAATTTAAGAAAAAAAGGTTGGTTGATTGATTGATTGTTGAGCCATTTAAGGTGGAACTGGAAAGTTAGCTAGCTAGATAGCTACTGAGACAAACTACTATTAATTTTGTTGATGCTTGTTATGAAGAATTTGGCCATGAAACATTAAAACTGCACATTAATCTATGGTAATATAGTGCTAATTGTCACTTTTAACAAGGAAAATATTTACATTTGTGGGTTTCTTACCCACTATCTCACTTCCATCTCCCTCTCTCTCTCGCCCACTCAGCTCCACCTCCCGCTCAACTCTCCTCTGCCCGGCAGTGAGCTGACCAAGGAGCCCTTCCGCTGGGACCAGCGGCTCTTCGCTCTGGTGCTGAGGCTGCCTGGGGCCGCCGTGCCCGACAGTGACCAGCTTGGCAGCGTGCCCAGCGACGAGTCCGCCATCACCCAGATGTGCGAGGTCACAGGAGGTAAGAGGCAGGGTGCACTGAAGTAAGGATAATGCTGCAAACTACATTTTATATATTTATATAGGAAGCATGTCATCATATGTAGTGGGCTTAGTATTATCGAGATGACATTGAACAGAAACTAGTGACGTGTCCCATGACTTTTGGCATGTCCCAATGCTGCACTAACCTGTAAGACATGTGGAAGGGATTTCTCTCGCTTGTCTCTTTACATGGACAATTCCAGCCAGATGCCGCCGGTCATGATCATTACCACCCACTGCATAGCATATGCTGTCCACTGTGGAGTGTAATGCCTTCTAGATCTTGCTGCCTCTTTTTTTAAAACCCATTTTCCTTTCCTTTTTTTCAATAAACTTAATGTTTTTTCAAGTAATATTCACCAATTTACAGTTAATTTACAACCACACCAGCATCATTTTCATTAACATTAACAGTCATATACACTTCAATAAGATTAAGTAAAAAGGTGTATATATATATATATATTGCTGCTGCGCGCATTTTCCATTAAGGAAGCAGAGGGCTGAATGAGGCCAAAATATAATAATTTTATAATAATAATATATATTACAGTTTTTTGGAAATATTTTAGAGCAGACAAACCAGCAAAAGGGGATCATCTCTGGAAAAAGCATTTTAATGTTCAAATGTGTGTCCTTATAACAATAAAAATAAATGAAATTACATGTAAACCATGCAGTACCTGATGTCTGCTACAATACAGGCCATACAATAAATAAAAATGCCTGAATTATCTAAGAAATTCTTAATATTAAAACCTTTTTTTTCCATTTTTTTTTTGTTGCGTGAGTGTGAGAAACTCAGAAGGTGACTCAGCAGGGTTTGCAGGGTTACTGAAGGTGATCAGTTCACTGCAGGTGAACCCAAAATTGCAACTGTATCAAAGTACAGTACAGATCTGTCAGCTGAACTCTGACCTGTCACTAATGTCTGCTAACCTTTATTGTTGTTATCGGATATAAAATTACAGAAGCAGATAAGCTGCTAATCTGAAACTGCTGTGATTGTGTGAAAAGACTGTTGTCACACACACACAGCATGATTATTCTGAGGTCTAACAGTTTTAACCTGTTTATTTTCTGTCTGTGTGTTTCCTTTAAGGTCGATCGTATTGTGTTAGAACACAACGGATGCTGAACCAGTGTCTGGAGTCTCTGGTCCAGAAGGTTCTGAGTGGAGTTGTGATTAATTTTGAGAAGACTGGTCCAGATCCACCTCCTGTAGGTGAAGGTAGGCATCCAGAGAAATTTAGAGGCACCTTAGTTTGTGTTAATAAGTTTCACAATTTACAGGGGACAACAGTGGCTGTGGCCCAAATTGCACTTTTTCACACCTCCACGATTAAAAGTCTGTCCATGAAAGGGGACATATTATGCAAAACTAAGGTTTTGTGTGCTTTCGTATTTCCACTTGGGTCTCGACTGCCCTAAAAATATTCCTAAGCACTAAAAAATCCATCCATCCGTTTTCTGTGGATCAGCTGAAACAGTTTGGTGTCAGAAATAATCATATGCTTTTATGAGCCGTTTGGATGCTCCTCCCTTATTGTGATGTTAGAATAAGGAAACCTGCATAGAATCTCCCTGGCACCACCCCTCACTAGTCAACACCCACCTAGGGTTGCAGCGGTAAACGGTTTCACGGTATACCATGGTATTAAAATGCACGGTTATCATACCGTGTGTGTTTGCTTATTACCGGTAAAAGGCAAGCCAGCGGAGAAACTCACCCGCGAATGCGCAACTCTGCTCCGCTTCAGCTGCTCAGCACACAGCGGTGAGAACAGCAGAAAGTGCATCAGACTAAACAAATCTCCGTCTGCCTAAAAAAAGGCTAAACTAAAATCAGCAGTGTGGGACTATTTCAGAGACCCGCCGAACACACCCGAGGATGGTTATCCGATTTGTAATCAATGTGGCTGTAAAGTCACAGCTAAAGGTGGACATACGTCAAACCTGTTCTCCCATCTCCAAGAACACCACCCCGCTCTGCAGCGCAAAGTATGTGTTTAGTTTATAATTTTAATCTGAACATAAATAAAATCTCTTTGTAGTCGTGCACAACCCATGCGGTAAGCGCCCGCAAAAGAGCTGAGTTATCCGAAATTTGGGCACGCAGGTACTGGCGTGAAGTGCGTGCTACGATGGATTCACGTGTCCGTGTAAAGGTCCGGCCGGACTGGATGTGAAAGACGCCATTCATTTACATGCGTTAATTTTCAAATTCTGACGAGCCTGTTTTTCATGTGTTAAAACCAGACTCGGTGTGAAAGCCTTAAAATATAAATCTCTATTGTGAGGATCATGTCAGAAATAAATCCCCTCTTTCTGCAGTATCTGGTTATATACCAACTCGGCAGTAAAACAGACGTTTATAACAGTTGTTGATCAGACACTGACCCAGGCTCAGTTAATCAGATATTAAATCATTTAAACTTAAATAATTGTACTGAATATTTTAAATACAGGATCTTTACTTCTTAGAGGACATGTAATGTGTGTAACGTGTGTGTGTGTGTATATATATATATATATTATATATTATATATTTATATATATTTTTTTTTTATATACACTTAATGCCCTTAAGAGTAGTGGAAAAACCTGGTTTCCTTCACCTGATGGTGTACAGCTTTTTTTTTTTATAATTGTTCCAGGTTTCTACAATAAATAGTTAATTGAACAAAAAATCTTTGTTGTAATTTCTTTAAAAGTCAGTTTAATAATATACGTAACAAACTGTGATACCGTGATAACCGTGATACCGCGGTATTTTCTGAGACGGTTATCATACCGTGAAAATCTCATATCGTTGCAACCCTACACCCACCATAGCCCGACCTACTAGATCAGTTGGCAAAAAACGCCATTTCGGTCTGCTGGTTGAAAATCTCAGACAGTACAGAGCAGGATTAGACAGTAGACTTCGTCTGAGGGAAGGATCTGTACCTGCTATCAGCAGATGAGGGAGCGCATCTACACCTCTCAGCCACTCTGAGCTGCTAACTCCACCAGCTACTCTTCTCCCCACGCTGCTTAGGTGAGGACCCATTTAGCACAAGCTAATGCTAACATTTGGTAAATACTCAGTAGACATGGGGCGTACCCAGCAACAGCGTATTTGCGTAAAGTGACAGAGCCCTCAAACGGCTCATTCTGCTGGAATAAAGCTGGTGAGATCTCTTTATGTGAGAGTAATTTTGTGTAAAGAACTTCATGAACATGTTTTGTATAGCCCATAGGCCTATTCTAACTTGTTTAAAAACAGGTATAATATGTCTCTTTTAATGTAGTGTATAAAGTGTAAAAGTGTGTGGTTTGGGACGCAGGCATGCTTTTTACCTAAGAGAGAGTTGCAGCTTCAACTGCTGTATACGAGCACCTACTGTACAAAACGTACAGTAGTATTTTAGCTTAAATCTGATTTGCCTGTCTTGATTCACATTCATAAATATAAGTGAGCTGTACCTGTCTTTTGCATATTAATACATATGTGGGTGCTGATTAATGATGACAGCATTAAAGCTAATTTGAAATTTGCATATTAAAAGTACAGATTAAAGTGCCGAACATAGACCTGAAAAAAATAGATTTCAATCTCATTAGTTTATTTATGTAAACATAGTCTACATAATTTGAAGTTTGTTTCTTCAGTATTAAGTTACTGTAGACTTAATACATTCAAATGCTGCTGGGTAATATTACTCTATATTTCTCCACTTTAGACAAACAATAATGATGGTTGCCAGGGAAATTTGTTGCATTCGAAATTAATGTTTTATTAGTTGAATATTTATAAATAGCAAATTGTGAAAAACTATATGTAAACTCATGACTTAACAGATTTAGATACCTTTAGAAGTTAGTTTAGAAGATTTACATGTGTTTATGTGTGTAATTATAAATGTAAAATTCTAATGCATTATATGTAACCTATTCTCTTAATAAAGTTTGTATAAAAAGGCAGAAGTGAAACTTGCACTCTAAAGCTGTTGTTCATCATTCAGTAGAGCAAGGCGTTGTTTTCGTTGCTGAACTATTCCTGTAATGGTCTTTTGTATATGCAGATGGTGTGGTGGATCCAGCGCGGCCTCTGACGTCCTTTAGCCCTCAGCCCTGGCACAGCTGCCACAAGCTCATCTACGTGCGGCCGAACCCTAAAACTGGCGTCCCTGTGGGCCACTGGCCAATCCCAGAGTCCTTCTGGCCTGACCAGAACTCGCCCACTCTGGTGAGTTCTAAAAAAACACCATAACTATATAACTTCAGCGTAGAGCTGCACGATATTGGGAAAAAATTACATTGGGATATTTTGTTGTCCTAAATCACATCTCTGGAAAAAAATAAGAGACCACTTCAAAATGATCAGTTTCTCAGATTTTACTATTTGAGTAAAATGAACATTGTGGTTTTATTTTATAAACCACTAAAAAAACATTTTTCCCATGTTACAAAAATAAATATTGTCATTTAGAGCATTTATTTGCAGAAAATAAGAAATGGTCAAAATAATGAAAAAGGTACAGTGCTTTCAAACATTAATTTCTTTAATTTGACCATTTTCTTTCACATTTTCTAACAATAAATGCTTTAAATGACAACATTTTTAATTGGAATTTGGGATAAATGTCGTATTTAAAAACGCAGAAAATTCGCCAAAAGTCAGTGATTTAACATGTCTTGCTAATAATACTGCAATATTTACTAAGCAGCAAAAAAGTAAAAAAAAAAATTATAATAATAATTATATTGACATTGCCCTGAACATTGCACTTTCTGTGATGCGACTATTGCACATATGTAAAGTACCAGTCAATAGTTTGGACACACCTCTTATCATTAAATGTTACTTTTTATGATTTTTTACATTGCAAATATAATGTTGTAAACTAAAAGTGTTAAACAAACCAGAATATGTTTTATACTTTAGATTTTTCTAAGTAGCACATTTATCTTTGAGGACAGATCTGCAGACTCTTGGTGAGATTTTAATCTCAGTGTCTTCATGAGGGAGAGTCACCTGGAATAGTTTTCTCAGCGTCTTGAAGGAAGGAGTTCCTGGAGGTGCTGAACAATAGTTTTCCTTCACGCTGTGAAGCTCCAGCTCATCCCAATTAAATCACCTCAAATCACCATCTCAGTTCATCAGGTTTAGATCAGGGGATTAATGTGGAGGAATAACACTTTTTACCGGTCATTATATAATCCCATATGTGTCCCTCAATTGTTTTCATGTCTTTAATATTAATCTACAATGTAAAAGTTAAACAATAATAAAGAATAAAGAAACACATTGAATGAGAGGGTGTGTCCAAACTGGTACTGTACATTGTGATATCAATGATAAAACTATATATTGTAATGCCCTACTTCAGTGTAGATGCCCACGCAGCATTAGCACCAACTGACACTATTGTTCTGGTTTTGAATCTGGTTTGTTTTTTTAACAGGATTGTTTTAAAAGCCCAGCCAAACACCATGACAGCAGCGATCAGTTGATCTGTAATTGAGTTAGTTCGGGAGGGAGCATGCTGTATTTCTTTGACAAATAGTTCTTGGCACACACAAGACAGCTTCCAGCTTTCCTCTGTAGTCAACAAGAGGTCTGTTGTCACTCGGAGAAACACATTAGCCACGTGATCATTTAATTTGGACGTAGCCTGAGCCTCGACTGAAGCTAAATATTTACTGATTGTAGTTTGAGCTATGGGAGAAGTCAGTAGTTGTTGGATTCAGGTTTCAAAGCATGTTGTTGGTGTTTAGCTGCTTTGAAACACGAGTGTACGCCTCATTAATCCTTGAATGTATTGCTCAGGTTGCTTCCAATTCGTGACCTCATTTTTCTTTGTCTGCCTCGCCCATGCGTGACAAACAACAAAATATATACGAAATATAACGAAATCCATTTCATATCTTAATTGATTTTTTAAAAACAATTTTACACCATAAGTGTAGCTGGTAGCTGATAGGTCTGGGCCTAGTTTCCTAAATGCTGAGTCAAGATGATCTAAATTAGGGTAACAGGTTATATTACACACTGTACAGTGTCAAGAGGTGGGACTGATTTCTATTGGCACACACTGTGTGCACTGTGTTTTATAAAAAAAAGTTTTTGTTTTATAACGAATAAATAAATATAAATATTATAAGCACATTTTGGCTGGTGTGTGATGTTAGTGGAACAGTGATGGACAGGCTAACAGACAATTGGCTTAACATACAGACTGTGCTATAATATAATTTATAATAAAATAACACAGACTTAACCACCCTGACTCTTAGATCTACATACATACATTGTCTTAGCCATAATATGATTTGTTTAGTTATTTAAAAAATAAATAGAGGTATTGTTTAATGTGTGCTGCTAGCTAACGTTTCTGGTAAACATTTATGTTCGACACTCCTAATATAAATAGCTCAGTTTGCTGAGCCCTTGACTTTTTAAGGTAATCAGTCTGAGTAACCAGAGACCTATTTGACAACTAAATGTAAATGCCTGTGTTTAAAATCTTATCAGAACACAGTCTAGATAGTAGTGACATGAAGTAAACAGGTGTCTGTACAAACTGTCTATTTGTACAGTTTTGTATTGATTGACATCATTTGAATCTTACATTGGTTCTTTAATAAATGTTATAATGAATGAACCAATAAAAATGCTCCAAAATGAGTTGTAATAAAATCTTTGGTGACACTTTACAATAAAGATACATTAATTAACAGTACTTACAACTCTTATTATGACATTTTTAATCATTAAAATTGGTTTAATTAATTCTTAATTACATCATTATTAAGTATTAAAATTTAACAGGGTTTAATAATGCCTTAACTATTGTCTTTGAGGTCTTTAACCCCAGGAGGTTCAGTTAATATTATAATACACTTACAGCTCTGGAAAAATTATTCTAAAAAAACTATAGACAACATTTCTCCAAACTTCCAAATAAAAATAGTCATTTACAGCATTTATTTGCAGAAAATGAGAAATGTCTGAAATAACTTAAAAGATGCAGAGCTTTCAGACCTCAAATAATGCAAAGAAAACAAGTTCATATTCATAAAGTTTCAGAAATCAATATTTGTTGGAATAACCCTGGTTTTAATCACAGTTTTCATGCATCTTGGCATGTTCTCCTCCACCAGTCTTACACACTGCTTTTAGATAACTTTATGCCTTTACTCCTGGTGCAAGTTTTAAGCTGTTTAGCTTGGTTTGATGGTTTGTGTTCATCCATCTTCCTCTTGATTATATTCCAGAGGTTTTCAATTTGGTAAAATCCAAATTAAGTGGTCTCTTATTTTTTTCTCCAGAGTTGTATTTAACCCTGTACTAGTCTGTACACTGCTTATACTCGGAAAACCAGCTTTAATGATGCAGCTTTAATATCTGTCCTTGTCCTTTTCATTCTCCAGTGTTGGTATTTTTGTCCTAGGCGGGTTATTTCTGACTCTGAGCACAATAGAAGCCAGAAGGAGAAGGCAGCTCTGTGAGAGGGAGTTCTCGTTCTGTGCTGTGGAGTCTCTGCTCGGTGCCGAGCTCCTTCTGGCCGTGTGGCCCCGAGAGCACAGCTGCCAGCTGTGTGAGCCAGCCACAGTGCCCGACCTCGCCTTCTCACTCAGCTGCTGTAGTCCTTTACTGCTTGCCTCTTGTCATGAGGTCGTTTCCTCCTCTCCTTCCTTCCCTTATTCTCCAGTGTCATGGCTGCAGCACTGGTGACGCATGTATGAAGCAGCACAATGGGCCGTGGGTGGTGGGTGCTGTGGTGGCTGTGTGCAGCAGAAGCTTAAATTTGCATTTGGTTTCAGTTAAACTGGCTTTAAAGGACCCAATATGAAATATATTTTATGTCGTAACAGATACAATGATCTGGATTTGTGTAGGCCTGTCACAATAATTACATTATTGACTATTGATCATACAATATATGGTCACAATATATGGCCTGTGTGTTAGCTTAGGGGGAACGTCCCATTCAATTGAGCAGTAAGTACTGTTAATTATTGTACCCATATTGTAAAGTGTACAGTGCTACAAAAGATTTTATTCAAACTCATTTTGGAGCGTTTATTTTATTTATTTATTTATTTTATCACCCAGTTACCCAACCCACTCATTAGGACTCCCTCTATCACTAGTGATGCCCCAACACAAGGAGGGTGAAGACTAGCGCATGCCTCCTCCGATACATTTGAAGACAGACTCCGCCTCTTTTCAAACTGCTGCTGATGCAGCATTGCCGCAAAGCATCACAGCGCACTCGGAGGAAAGCTCAGCGACTTGTTTCTGATACATCAGCTCACAGACGCCTCGTGCTGATTGACATCACCCTTTACCCACCCAGAGAGAGCAAGGCCAATTGTGCTCTCTCTGGGCTCTGGCAGCTGATGGCAAGCTGCATGACTGGGATTCGAACCAGCAATCTCCCAAACATAGTGAAAGCAAATATTGGAGCATTTATCATGGTCCATAAATAATGAAACTTATAAAAAATATTGCTTATCCATTTAACAGTGTTTATTACTATTGTAAGTACTGTTGTTTATAAACCTTATTGTAAAGTGTTACCAAATCTCTTTACATTGACTTCCACTAAAAAATTAACATTATTTCCGTTTAATTTAATTGTGTCCAGACTTCCTGTTTGACCAAATTGACCAAATAATTGCTCCAAAATTATTTTGCTTCTCCTGTAAAGTTGCTATTTTGGAGGTACAATGTTTTACTGAATTTGTATGAATTAAGTTTAGTTTAGGTTTAAGTTAAAGTTAGGTTTTGAGGTCCTTAACACCAGGAAGATCAGTTAATGTTATAGTACACTTATTTAACCCTGTGCTGTGGCGGCTGTGTGCAGCAGAAGCTTAAATTTGCATTTGGTTTCAGTTAAACTGGCTTTAAATGACCCAATATGGAATATATTTTGTGCACTGGTACTAACTCATACAATGATCTGGATGTGTGTAGACCTGTCCCAATAATTATATTATTGACTTATTATACAATATATCGTCACAATATATAGCCAGTGTGTTAGCTAAGGGAGAGTAACCCATTAATATGAATGAGACTTTATTTTAATGTGAGTTTTATTGATTTAGGATAAACTGTGTTAAAACTACTTGTTACAGAGCAGCACTGATATGACCTGCTGCAGGATGGATGGAACAGCTTGTGTTGTCATGTGCCAGCAACACACGGGCTGTTACCCACCGGTGCTGTAATATGTGAAGTATTAGTTACTCAGGAGAAATGGACTCACTGCACCAGACTGTCAGTTTGGCAGCTCTTTTATTTTTTAAAGAATTCCCTGAACTCACTGAAAAGTGTGGTACTGTGATAGGATGGCATCATTGCAAGTCAACTGGTGAAATTTCTTCCGTCCTAGATCAACTGTGAGTGGTTATTATAGAAAAGGAGCATAGTGCAGAAAAGTTAGGATGCACCAAAAATGCATCAACCAAATTTATTTGACAATCAAAATTATGGGCACAATTAGAGGTGTTCCATATCATATCATACACAATCATATCACCAACATTTTTGTATATCATGAACAATATTATACCATTTAATATCATGCCGTATTAACCAACCCTAATTATCACATCAGGGTACTCCTTTTTTGCTGTTTTTATCAAAAGAAAAATTCACACTGTTCTCACTTTAATCCTGGATATATGGAGATATATGTAGGGCATTATTATTATTATTATTAGTATCATGACATTCTGGATCATTGACTTCTGTTACATATCTGATTAAATTCTTGAAATATTTTTTAATATCTCAGTTAGGCGTGTGCCACATCATATATCATATATCTTATGCAATTATACATTTTTTTATAATTTGTTGCACTAGTGTATTCTTGATTTTTTTTTTCAATTCAGTGTTTTGTCATATTGCCAAGAGTATTGTTATCGTGAAAATATAATCAAATATCGTGATATTATTTTAGGGCCATATCGCCCACCCTTAGTCACTATTTACAGTACTTACGACAGTAATAAATTTGTTAAATGGTTATTTAATATTTAAACTAAGCTGATTTTCTGAGTACAAGCAGTGCACAGTTATAGTATTGGGTTGAATAAATTAAATTAAATCCACTGTTCAACCCATTTTTAGCAAAATTGATGCTTACTGGCCTATTCATGTTAATTAGGTGAAAATTATGTGCATGGAACAGAGAAGCCCACACTTAATAAGAAGCTTATAAGAGTTTGGATGCTTATATCCTTTTATTCCAAGGTGTGTATACACATATGCACAGCAAAAATGATTGAGGTCATGCACATACATTGTTTGATAAGTACAATCAATAATGTAAATAATGTGACAGACCTAACTGTTATGTTACAGGGGTATTTTGGAGATTTGGAATTGACCTATTTTACAGTGCTTTTCTATTGGAGGTGGGCACAGCAGTGTTTGAGGTTCACACTATGCCAGTTCCATGTGCCCTCCTGATTTATCTGTGCCAACAGAAGCGCGGTTTGGCATTCTGCAGCCTCTTTAAATGACATTCTCTTTGTTTCTGTCTCTCTCCCACTCTCGCTCTCCTCTCAGCCTCCTCGCTCGTCCCACCCGGTGGTGCGCTTCTCCTGTGTCGACTGTGAGCCCATGGTGATAGACAAGCTGCCCTTCGATAAATACGAGCTGGAGCCCTCACCTCTCACCCAGTACATCCTGGAGAGGAAATCACCTCACATGTGCTGGCAGGTGGGACCCCACAAACCACCTGCTCACCCCCATTACTGCATTATCATTATCCCTAATTCATCTACATTCATTCAGCCTGTGCTGATAAATGCATACAGTGGGACTGCATCTACTTCAGTCAGCATAAAGCTGATTGATTTCTGTAAGCTAGATATTTTATAACATTGTATAAAAGTGACATAGAATTTGTTCATTCATTAATTGACAATTGTGAGTTGTTTTCTATTATTGTTCTTTTGCTGTACATATGCTTTGTTACATAGCTATTATTTTATTATTAATTTTATAATTAACTACACATATTTACATTCAGCTTTGGGAACGAAAAAAAAAAAGTCCAAAACAAAACAAAATTAAACATTTGGCTAAAGCCCACTCATCGAATACTGAACACACTTTTTCAGTATTGTGAGATGCCAAGTCATAATTATGAGATAGTAAGTCATAATTATTAGATAGTAAGTCATAATTACAAGATAGTAAGTCATTATTATGAAATGCTTAGTCATAATTATGAGATACTAAGTCATAATTATGAGATGTTAAGTCATAATTATTAAAATTGTATATCATAGTTTTGAGATACTAAGTCATAATTATGAGATGCTAAGTCAAAATTCTGGGATACTAAGTCATAATTATAAGACAGTATGTCAAAATTATAAGATGCCCAGCTTTGCCATCAAGCTGCCGGTGCTCAGAGGGAGCACAATTGGCCCTGCTCCCTCCGGGTGGGTAGATGGCGCTCTCTCCCCACATCACTCCTATGGTGATGTCTGCAGCACAGGGTGTCTGTTAGCTGATGTACCGGAACCGAGACGCTGTGCTTTCCTCCGAGCACGCTGGCTGCTCTGTAATGCTGCATCAGCAGCAGCTCGAAAAGAAGCGGTGGCTGGCTTCACATGTATCGGAGGAAGCATGTGCTAGTCTTCACCCTCCTGGTGTGTTGGGGCATCACTAGTGATAGGGGGAGTCCTAATGAGTGGGTTGGGTAATTGGCAGTGTAAATTGGGGAGAAAATGGGAAAAAATTGAAATAAAAAAAAATATTATAAGATGCCAAGTCATAATTAGGAGATACTAAGTTTTATGAGATAATACCCCCAGATTAACCATCTCATGTTTTTGACTTAGTATTTCATTATTAATACTACTATCTCATAATTATTACTTAATATCTTATATCTGTCTAAAGAAGATTATATTAGAAAATGGTTATTTCTGAAGTCCTGCTTATTTTGGACTTTTCTTGGACAGTGATGTTAAAGCTCACTTTAACAGTGCCATTAGTTGGATTAGAGCGTTTCCTAAAGGCTAATTTACAGTTTGCAGTTTGCATAAGAGTGGAATGTGGATTATCAGGGGAGGGATCCATTAGAAAACACACTTACATAGTGGTTTTCCTGAGAGAGTAAAGAGGACGTCTGAGACAGCGGCTTGTTTAGGCTGTTTTTAGCCTGACTCTGAGAAGCTCTGTACCTAAAGAGACACTGATGAAGTCCTCAGTCTTGGAGGAGCTCAGAGGAGCATGGTGGTGTGTGTGTGTGATCTGGTGGGGACTGATCTCAGGAGAGGTTGTGCTGTCCTAACTGGGCTCCCTCGCCACACAGGTGTTTGTGAACAGCAGCGGCAAACACAGCGACGCGGCCCAGCCGTTCGGCTACCTGAAAGCCAGCACCACACTCACCTGCGTCAACCTGTTCGTCATGCCTTACAACTACCCCGTCCTGCTGCCACTGCTTGGTAAGTGTATGTGTGTGTGTGTGTGTTCATTTTTATTAATACAAAATAATGAGACAAGAACTTTGACATATACAGCTCTAGAAAAAATAAGAGACCACTTAAAAATTAAGAGTTTGTTCGGTTTTACCAAATTGAAAACCTCTGGAATATAATCAAGAGGAAGATGGATGATCACAAACCATCAAACCAAACTGAACTGCTTGATTTTTTGCACCAGGAGTAAAGCAGCATAAAGTTATCCAAAAGCAGTGTGTAAGACTGGTGGAGGAGAACTTGATGCCAAGATGCATGAAAACTGTGATTAAAAACCAGGGCTATTCCACCAAATATTGATTTCTGAACTCTTAAAACTTTATGAATATGAACTTTGTTTTCTTTGTATTATTTGAGGTCTGAAAGCTCTGCATCTTTTTCTGTTATTTCAGCCATTTCTCATTTTCTGTAAATAAATGCTCTAAATGACAATATTTTTATTTGGAATTTGGGAGAAATGTTGTCTGTAGTTTATAGAATAAAACAACAATGTTCATTTTACTCAAACATATACCTATAAATAGCAAAATCAGAAAAAAATGATTCAGAAACTGAAGTAGTTACTTATTTTTTTCAGAGCTGTATTTATATATAAAACTCCCGTCCACATGTTTCCCAGTACAGGACGTGACATCAGTAGGTGTGCAGGTCACATGTTTTTTATTATTAGACCTGTTAAGTTTACTTTATGCTGTTTTAAAACAAATGAGTTGACAAGAAAATTGAGACATAAAATACAAATTTATGAAATATATTATACAGAATTTAAAAACACACAAGGAGGTCTTGTCAGTATTGTAAGAATTAGGAGTCATTTAGATAAAGTTCTGTGAATTATATGTATCTGAAATATACATCAAGCATAATTAATAGTGTAGTACTTAATCGTTTAAACATACCGTTATCTGTTTTTGCAAATTAACTCTTCATATACAGTTCCAAATACGTTTAGGCACACCTTTTTATTAGTTAATTTATTTTCTAGGTTGTATATTAAATATTAAAGACATTAAAACGAACGAATATGTAATTATGTAATAAACAGTAACTATTGTTCAGCACCTCCAGGAAATCCTTCAAGATGCTGAGAAAACTATTCCAGGTGACTCTCCCTAATGAAGACACTGAGATTAAAATACCAAGAGTGTGCAGATCTGTCCTCAAAGATACATGTGCTACCTAGAAGAATCTAAAGTATAAAACATATTCTGGGTTGTTCTACACTTTTTGTTTACAGAATAATTCAGCATGTGTTCCTGTATAGCTTTAATATATTCTTCAATATTGAATTTACAATGTAAAAAATCATAAAGAAAGAAAACACCCTTGACTGGTACTGTATATTTTTTTTCGCTCTGAATGCATTTAACCTAAATACATGCATTGAAATAGTACTTGAGAAAAGGTACAGATTAAATGGCACAAAAGTGCAGTTATGTCTTCTTATTGTGTTCTAGTAATTGTGTATTTAACCTGCACTGTATTTATGTCATTTTTACTGGCTGTAGTTTATCTATCATGTCTCTTGGTGAATAATCAAAACTGTGCGTCCTTGGATCTGTATTTAATAGATTCTAATCTTGCTTTAACAGATGACTTGTTTAAAGTGCACAAGCTGAAGCCAAACCTCAAGTGGAGACAGGCGTTTGAGATCTATCTGAAATCGATGCCTCCGTATTTTCTGCTGGTAAGGGCTGCAGTTCCTCTCTCTGCGCACACTTGTGCTGGTGGCTTTTCCTGATGATAGGCCCCAGTGTCAATACTGCTTAATAACTACAGTTATAAATCTGCGCTGTGTGGTATCTGTGGGCCGGCTGAAATTGTCAGGGATCATTTAATAAGCTGACCCCAATTATGACTGCGCTTTAGTTCTGTAAACCGTAAAGACTTATAATGAGGTTAGGATCCTGTGCTGTGAAGAAAATGGCCTCATTTTGTCTGCCTCTCTCTCTCTTTTGTTCTCTCTCTCTCTCTCTCTCTCTCTCTCAGCCCTTAAAGAAAGCACTGAGGATGATGGGAGCACCAAATCTCATCTCCGACAACATGGACTGTGGCCTGAGCTACAGCGTCATCTCCTACCTGAAGAAACTCAGCCAGCAGGTCAGCTTCCCCTGCATTTGCCTTTAAATACATCAGACGTCTGTTACATTTACATAGAATAGCAATGTGCCTTTATTACTGGCATACCAGAACACTGCGTACCACTCACAGCGGAGCACAAATTTCAAAATAAAAGCTAATTAACTAGTCAAATTAAGGAATACTAAATAAATATAATGAATTAATATTAATCTATTGCCAATTTTAATTGGGATGAAGACTAAAAGACATACACAGCAGATACAGTTCACAAATACACTACAATAAATAAGTAAAATATAATTGTTAGAAGTCACTGTACACATACAGTTCCAGTCCATGATTTTTTACATTGTAAATTAAAAAAATGAAGACTACATTAAAGCTATACAGAATATGTTACATACTTTAGGTTCTTCTAAGTAGCACATTTAGCACATCTTTTAGGGACAGATCTGCAAACTCTTAGTGAGATTTTAATCTCAGTGTCTTCATGAGGGAGTTCCTGGAGGTGCTGAACAATAGCTGCTGCTTTTCCTTCACACTGTGAAGCTCCAGCTCATCCCAATTAAATCACCTCAAATCACCATCTCAGTTCATCAGGTTTAGATCAGAGGATTAAGATCAGTGGAGGACAAACACTTTGTTTTTATTGTTTACTATTTAATTCTATATGTGTCTCTTAATTGTTGTCATGTCTTAATTATTAATCTACAATGTAGAAAATAAGTTACATAAAAAATATAAAAATAAGAAAAAACATTATATGAGAAGGTGTAAACAGATAAGTGTCTTTGGCAGAAATTAAATTCACATTTTAATGCAGGAAATCTCACATACATTCCCCACAGCTTGTTGCAACATTATTAAGCTTCCATGGTACATGGCAAAAGTCATGGGAAAATATGTTAGACATGTCAGTGTACATTTACAGCAATATAAACAAAACTGTACAACAGTAGTGCAATGTTTTTTTTATTATTTTCTCTTTATTTTGAATCACATATCAATATGACAGCATTGTTTTTTATGTTACAGCAATGTGTATTACATTTCTGTGTGATTCATTTGTATCAAAGCCAAGAAAGAAAATAAACAATAAGAAAAACGGAAATACGAGGATGATCAAATCTTGAACAGAACATGGGGTGCAGTTAAAAATTACACAAATGATGGGCATAAATATAATTTTTGCACTTCTTCCAAATTCCTTCAGATTTATCATTCTGAAGCCTAACAGAGAATATTATTCTTTCCATTATATAGATTTCGTAAATCGTATCATACCAATTCACAATTGATAGCGTTTCACACTTTCCTCGCTGCTACACTGAGTATACTAAATAAATACTTAGTTTGAATGCTTGCTGGGGTTAAATAGTGCAACGATTTCAATGCAGATCTGGTCTCATCAGTAAGAAATGGCACCATCTTGTGGATAAAGGAATACATGCATTTATTAAATATATATTAGTATATCAGCAAAAAAGTACAAATATTGTACATAAAAATTACAACATTAAATGAATAATGCCTGTAGCCTGTATCTGTATATTTGCTATATTAGCTTTCTAATTTTTGTTGGTACAGCTTGTGAACCAATCAGAGGTCTTGACTAAAAGTAAATGTAACTTTTAAAAGCATTTTTTGTTTGTTTTAAAGCCATTCTTTAATAGAGAAGAAGGAATTCCGAGTGTTCAATCTAAAGCAGGGGTGTCCAAACTACGGCCCGCGGGCCATTTGGGGCCGTTTCCTTTTTTGGAGCGGCCCGCGAGTTATTTTAGAAATAGAATGAATGTTGGCCCCGCTGTTAAGCAGGTTTTTATAATATGAGACTCAAAGTTTGAACGCTAGGTGTCAGAAACGGGCCAAAGAGTCGGAGAGGGTGCGCAGTTCTAGCGCAGAAAAACGGGCCAAAGAGTCTAAAAGCGGAGAGGGTGCGCATTTCTAGCGCAGAAAAACGGGCCACAGAGTCTAAAAGCGGAGAGAGTGCTCAGTTCTAGCGCAGAAAAACGGGCCAAAGAGTCTAAAAGCGGAGAAGGTGCGCATTTCTAGCGCAGAAAAACGGGCCAAAGAGTCTAAAAGCGGAGAAGGTGCGCAGTTCTAGCGCAGAAAAACGGGCCAAAGAGTCTAAAAGCGGAGAGGGTGCGCAGTTCTAGCGCAGAAAAACGGGACAAAGAGTCTAAAAGCGGAGAGGGTGAGCATTTCTAGCGCAGAAAAACGGGCCAAAGAGTCTAAAAGTTGCCGTAATTAAGGAGTTTAATATTAAGAGACATCATGAAATTAAACATCAATTTGAAAAATCTTAGTTTACACAACACTGTCAAAGATAAAGATAGTAAGTCAATTAAAATGATTTGTAAATGAAATAATCAGGAAAAAAGTATTATTTAAAGTGGTATATTTCATTATTTGTTCATTATTTGAGTCTGTGGTCTGTGACTTCAAATATATTTCTCCTTCTGTCCCCCAACAAAAAAGTTTGGACACCCCTGATCTAATGCCGTGCCTTATTGCTTCTGATCTTGCTGATTTGGTTAATCTCTGATTAAATCTCTCTATGCAGCTGCACATTTTTGTGTTTCAGCTTTTCTATTAAAGTAACTCTGCTTGTCTTTCTAGGCTAAAATAGAGTCAGACCGGATGATCGTGTCAGTAGGTAAGAAGCCCCCGCAGGAGACGGGCATTAAGGTGAAGAATCACTCCAGCACTCTGTCCCTGGCTCACCGGCGCGACTTCAAACAGCTACTGCAGGGCATCACGGGCGAGGTGCCCCTCCGACTCAATGACGTCAACTTCAAAGAGTTTGCCGGCTTCCAGATCGCTCTTCTCAACAAGGTACGACCTGCTGCAGCGGGGCTGAGCCGGCCCAACGCTTCAGTCCCATAAATCATTTACGTCTCAGATCATGTTTTTCGGGTCAGGGTGTAACCGGACAGAGGGAGACGTGGCACCATGCCTTTTACTGCATGAACGCCCATTTAGTCACGTTTTCAAAATCACAACATTTTTTTCAGTTTTATATCCATAATTACAGGATTTCTATTAAGCCTGTCACAATAAACATTTTAGGGACGATATATCATCACAGAAATTCGATAAACAATATTATTGATCAAAAATAGTAAAAACCATCAGGAAAATCAGGAAAAAATCAGGAAAAAAATAACCAAAGCGTTTTGGCACACAGGCCTTCATCAGTCGTAAAATACAAAAGTTAATACCATCCCAGTTTTTAAAAAAAACACACATGATTTCAAAACAACCAATGAAAACACTGGTACTGAAGTAATGAAGATCACATAATCAGCCAATGAAAGCCTGACAGTTCTATCTATCTATCTATCTATCTATCTATCTATCTATCTATCTATCTATCTATCTATCTATCTATATTATTAAGAAAAGACTTTTGTTCAAGAACACACAGAGAAACTGTTAAGAAACCTGATTTTGCTATTTAAAAAGATGCAGAGCTTTCAGACATCAAATAATGCAAAGAAACAAGTTCATATTCATAAAGTTTGAAGAGTTCAGAAATCAATATTTGGTGGAATAACCCTGGTTTTTAATCACAGTTTTCATGCATCTTGGCATCATGTTCTCCTCCAGCAGTCTTACACACTGCTTTTGGATATCTTTATGCCTTTACTCCTGTTGCAAAAATTAAAACAGTTCAGTTTGGTTTGATGGCTTGTGATCATCCATCTTCCTCTTGATTATATTCCAGAGGTTTGCAATTTGTCCTTCATACTTTACCTCTTCCAATTTCCTATTAATGATTAATAAAGCACACAAGCACAAATGAAGTGATACATTGAATTAATTAATGAATTATTTGATAATAATTATTTGTGCATTGTGCATATTTTTATAAAAATAAATTACGCATATTTATGATTTGTATTCTAACATCATTCTGTCTTTTTTGTATGTTAAGGAAGTAAAGCCCCAGGCTTATCGGAACGCCTACGATATTCCACGGCGAAATCTTCTGGATCAGGTCACGCGGATGCGCTCTAACCTTTTGAGGACCACTCAGAAGCTCATCAGAGGCCAAGATGAAGGTAAACAGTTGTGTTCTAAATATCAGTAGTGTAGCCTCAGTGTAGGTGGGTAATCCAGGTCCAGAAAGGGTCTGGGAGGCTCTACTGCAGCTCAGCTGTACACAGATCCATCCAGGCAGCTGGAACAAAATCCTGGAATTCATTTTTACCTTCTGGACCTGGATTACCCACCTCTAGATGTTAGTGTTCTTTTTTTAATGCATATTCTGTTGCAATCTGTCTGTTGGCTAAACTCTTTGATTTTGCAGACTACCTGCACAGTATTCCTGTGGGTCAGATGGGAAACTATCAGGAGTATCTGAAGATGATGCCGTCTCCCCTGCGTGAAATCGACCCTGACCAGCCCAAACGCCTGCACACATTTGGCAACCCATTCAAACAGGACAAGAAGGTGCTCCCTGATTACACACTACCTCATCTATATACAGTTTGCACTAAATATTCTGCAATATTTTTTGTTGCATTATATTATTTTATGCTATATTATTTATTTTGCCACATTATGATTATACTGTTATACTTGTATACTATATTCCTGAAATGAATGAATTCTTTTTGTTTTCCTATATCGCCAAGTATATTGTTATCGCAAAAATACCCTGAAATATTGTGATATTATTTTAGAGCCATATCGCCCACACCTAGTACCTACTAGTAACTGCTAAGTAGTTAACTAGCCTGTATTTGAGCTTATGTGTAATGATATTTTCTCTGTATGTTTATCACAGGGAATGATGATCGATGAGGCAGACGAGTTTGTAACAGGCCCTCAGAACAAGAAAAGGGGAAACGCTGGGGAACCAAACTCGGGAGCAGCTCCGAAGAGGCGGAGGAGCATGTCCCCTTTACTGCGGCGGCCCCAGACTCCGCCCATCATCACCAACCACGTCCTGGGCAAAGGGCCCACAGCGGCATCGGGCCAACAGGGCCTCATTAAACCCATCCCACTGCACAAAGGTAAGAACCCTAGAGACCAGGGGTCAGGGGACTGATGCTCTCTGTTTAAACCCGGATGTCTGAATTTTTATGTATCTAACTGGATTTCCAGTTCAGAATCTGAGATGGCTGCACTAGACATTAACCCCTTAACAGGCCAGGATTTTTAACTAAAGTCTGTCTGACATTACACCACTAAATCTTGAGGATTTCTTTTCAAACATTACAAAAAAAGCTTTAATGTTTGATAAGGACCATTACTGAAAAGCATCATTGTAACTGTAATAGAAAATATAAAAATATATTTAAGTATATCTGCTAATGTCAAAATATAATGTATAAAAACATTAAATTGGCTCTTTTCTTCCAAAAGACTACATTTTTTACACTTAACCCCCTGATTTTAGCTGACTTCACCCTCAGCTTAAATCAAAAAAAGCAAAAAAAAAAGTAGGGGTGTTTTGGGCAGGGCACTGGGTGATGTATGGGTTTAGAGGCAGGGCAAGAGGGAGAGCTAATTGGCTGAGCTGCAGCAGCAGCAGCAGTGAGCCTCTGATAGTGGTGAGATGTCAGCAGGGGGGCGGTATTATTGATCGACTGATCTGCATATTGTGATGATGTGTCTGCGTACCAAAGTACATAGAAACATCATCCTCGTCTATAGCAGAGTTGAACCTGAGAGGGCGATGCAGAGGTAGAAATTACCACAATAAAAGTGTTTTTTAAAGTTTAGGAAATTTGTCAAAAAATTTAGTGGCCCTTTAAGTAATGTAATGGCTAAATGAGCATATGTACTGTATGTCCTGATTGCTCTGTGTGTTTCCCTGTACAGGAGTGGAGGGGAACAGCGTGGCAGGAAGCACAGAAAGCAATGGCGAGAGGGTGTTGATTGGAGAGGCTGGAGATGGCTGGCCTGGAGGAGAGGATGGAGTTGGTGGAGCTACCACTGCCCTCACCCTGGAAGAAGAGGGAGGAGAGGTTCTCACTGACGGTGCAGAGGACAAGACACCCCTGGAGAACAGGCTGGATGAAGACTGTGAGGATGAGCGGCCCTCTGAACAGAACTGTGAGGGTCTGAGTCCTCCAGATGAAGAAGCAGATATAGAGATGAGCAGGGAAGAAGACTCCTCGACACGGGCCACTATCATCATGGTTCCCCTGGAGGGAAGCAATGCGGAGCTACGCACGAGAATCGTCAAAGAGGTCCGGAAACCTGGCCGCAGTGAGTATTTACCCGTTCTGTTATGTACATGCTGTTATGTGAAAATTACTGAGCTGGGTTTTCACTGATTTTTCACATATGTCCTCCAACCTTTGTCGTTTACAGATTATAAGGCAATATTCAGGCTCCTAGATGAGGTGAAGGGGCCAGTGGAGGTGCAGAGGTACTTCATCCATCACGCCATCAAAGAAGCCGCCAGGTCAGTGTACAATGTCCAGATATCACACACTAATTATATATATTTATTTCATGCAAGCCTTCCCTAACTTATTCAGAGCATTTTCACATGTGTAGTTTGTTTGCCTGGTATGAATTAACTAATGAGTTTGTTGGTTTACAATGTTTTCTCCCTCAGTTTGGTTTGTTTTCACACAGGTCGAAACCTAAATGCACCTAAATGTACCCCAACAAACACCATGAGCACACTCGGTATTGTTGTTTTGGTCTGTTGCCGAGTGCAATTACTGTTTTTATACTTGCTGAAACGAATCATACCAAGGGTGCAAACAAACCAGAATAATCCGTTTTAAGCAGATCCAATAGTGCTGGTGTAAAAACACCCTTTAACAAAAAAGCTGTGCTGTGTTTAACATCACTGATATCTGACCACTTTATAGTTTTCAAAAATGACAACTTACCTTGTGCTTCAAACCTGTTTCACAGTAGCTAAAATCTACAATGATCAGATTTTAGATTACCTGTATCATTGAGCTGCTGCTGTCTGTTGTATCGTTTCATAGGAATTTCGGTCATTTAGCAGATTTTGTTGGCGACAGAATTAATCACTGACCCCTTTTCCACTGCATGGCCAAACGGTTATTTTTTTATGTTTTTTTTTTTTCATTTGCTGTCTTGCTAAAACAGGACCAGAATTAGTGACCTGCTACTCGTTATAATTTGGCTACTGTTGGTGTCACTGATTGTGTCTATGCACTATTCTACTAGTCTTCTATTTGGAAAAAATGTGTATAATCTGTTTCTATTCATTCTGTCTCTTTCAGATTTAAGAAGCGTGTACTCATCCAGCAGTTGGAGTCTGCACTGGAGGACATTGAGGACAGGCAGATGCTGCCAGCACAAGTGAACAATGTCCACGGCAGATAGTGAACTGTCCTCCTCGCTCACTGGTGTAGGTGACGATCAGAGAATACGGACGACTGGGCGAAGCAGAGTCTGGCTCCATTCTACGGATGACACGCATCGGACAGTTCTTGCTTTTTATAAAGGTTACAGATCTGACCATCGTCCCTGATCATTTTAGCACATCGGGCAGTCCATGAATAATATGCACTCTCCAGCAACGGCAAGGTCACCGTGTCCTGAGAGGATAGCAGAGGAGCAAGGCCATATGAAGCAATTATGTCTGTACGTCTGTAGCTGTCTGTCCAATGTTGTAGACATCAGTATGTAGTTATGAGTAGAGGAGAGCTTGAGCGGTCTTCGGTGGGTGTGTAACGTGTTTGTAAGGAAACACCTGCAGATCGTTAGGTCAGAGAACAGGACAGAACACTCCAAACCAGCTTGGATCGGCCCCCGTCCTGCTGTAGACCACTGTAGACCACTTATCCAAGAGCAATAATCCTGATCCTGGTCTGGTTTCACATTTATTATCAATTACTCAAGAGGTCTCAATACAAGCTGATGCCCATACAAGCCGGGGTCCATGTTTTCACCACCATTTTGACCTGGGTGCGTTGGTTTATGACCTCCACAGCTGGTTTGTTTCTGTGTAAATGGTGACACGCAATGGCAAACAACACACAACAAACCACACAAACAACCAGACCAGTTGATTTGCCATTCAGAGCCAAATCAATCGGGCAACATACAGCATATCTTTAAAGCAATAGGTTCAAATAATAGGTTCAATCCAGTGGACACTGGGAAGCGTTGGTCCAGCCAGTTGTTGCAACAAAGCGCGCTCTGCCAGCTGGCCCTTCACTCGGCCCCCACAACGTCACTTTTATTCAGACCATGAGACACAGTCAGTACAGTAGTTGTTCTGAAGGTCTACTGCACCCTCTCAAAACGAGCACCTGTTCCTCACTGGGAGCACACGACTGTCATCAGCTTCTTTTCACATGCAAAAGCTACCTTAGTGACCACATTGTTGTTCATTTTGTTTATTTTTAAAAAGCAGATGTATACAACTTTTTGATGTTCATAAATAATATAGATTATTTTTGGATGGTATTCTTACCAGAAAATGAGAATATTTTAAGAATTGTATAAAACATTTTTTTAACTTTGTTATTATATATGAAATGGAAAGTTTTATGATTTTTTTTATGAAAAACAGTGAAAATGAAATAAACAACATAAACAAAATAAGCATCCAATGTGTTTGGGATTGCATCCTTTCAACATAACAGAGTCAAACTTCTCTGGAACTCCTGATTCTCTCCATGGTCTGGTAGCTGTATTGACTTCTGTTTCAGGTACACTGCTTTCAAGTCCTGCTGGAAAATGAAATCTGCATCTCCATAAATGTTTTCAGTAGCAGAGGGAAGCATGAAGTGCTGTAAGATTTTGAAGGAAAATAAAACTGCACTGACTTTAGACTTGATAATAAAACACAGTGGATCAACACCAGCAGATGACATGTCTCTCCAAACCATCACTGATTGGTGGAAACTTCACACTAGACCTCAAGCAGTATGGACTGTGTGTCTCTCCACTCTTCCTCCAGACTCTAATCCCTTGATTTACAAATAAAATGTAAAATAATATTCAAATTGTCTGAGATACTGACTTTTAGTTTTTCATCGGCTGTAAGCCATAATCAACAATGAAAGGAATAAACGCTTAAAATAGATCACTCTGTGTGTAATACATCTATACAATATATACGTTTCACGTTTTATACTAAATTACTGAAATAAAGTAACTTTTCAATTATATTCTATTTTTTTTAGATGAAGTCTCAGTAGATAGGCCTTTGCTTCTGTGAAAACCTGTAAATAACTCTTTATGTGGCAACAATTTCATATTTTACACTTTCCCTTAATTATAATACTTAAATATAAGGAGGTTATGTTTGTACCTTGTTTAATATAAAATCACATTAAAACAGTAAATCAATTAATAAAATGAACTTGATTAACCTTCTTAAAGTTCTAAGCCATTCGAAATACCATCCAATAATGCATCATAAGGCCAGCATGCTCAGAGGAAAGTGTCAGATCCCCAGCTCTAATACAGCAGCCAACAGATGCCCGTGTTGAACAGCCTCACAGTACGAGTTACAAGGGCCAGTTATGATCTCTCGGACTTTGGCTGCTGATGTCGAGGTAACACAAAGCCACTTCAGACTTCCATTTGTGTGATCAAAAGGAATTAAAGAAGTGGTTGTCAGAGGACAGTTCTACTGAGGACAGGGCTTTAGCCCCTTAAGCCCAAATACATGACTTGGTAAATCAGAAGGTTAAGCTGTAATCCAGTCTGCTTTGGTAGATCTTTAACCAGTTAGAAACCTGCAGAAACGGCAAGAAGAAAACCCAAAAGCTCTGCTCTCAATAAGCCTGCTTTGAATAACCTACTTCTCAGTCCAGCAGGTTCTTTGATCACATTCCCATCTCTATTCTCCATCTCAAGACTATAAAGATCAGTTTCCAATCTGTCTCTTTTAGAATGTTTCTAGAAGTAAAGGTTAGTTAACATGACAGCGATTAAGCCTTATCATAAATAATAGTCTCTTTATAGTGAAAAATCTTAATTTAAAATACTGTGTAGTCCAAGACTAGGCTTAAATCACTGAGTGGGAAACTTGCACAAATGTTTATGTCCATTTATTCCTCTGAATCATATGTTTTAATTCAGAACATGATGTTCCGCACGTCTAAAGAATTAATGTTGTGTAGTTGTGACACTACCAATATTGCAAAAAAGGATTAGTGAAGGATCAGGACGGAACTAGCCTCCTTTTGAATATACATTATTGGAAAACTATATGATATATAATTAACTCTGACATTTAACACATTACACACAGAGCTTTTAAAATAACTAGTCGTACACCAGGCATGCCCTAAATATTCGGCAAAAACAGCACTTTCAGTGTTTAACCGAAAAAGTAAATAACTAAAAAAACTTTTATCTAGGACATTGATGGTTTGAGAGCACTACGAAATTGCAACCCGTGTAGAGTGAGACAATTTCTGTAAGTGCAGCAACCGAGCCACTAAACCCTAAACCATTTTTTTTTCATTAATAACTGAAATGTGATCCTTTGTAGTTATGAAATGTACGAGTCCTGCATACAATTTTCCTAAGCTTAAAAAAAAAACAAAAAAAAAATTCCATCTGTCTCTCAGGTTCAACTGTGCTATAGGCAAGAATGATGTGTCTGTGTACTTTGGTACTCAGACACATCACAATATGCAGATCAGTCAATCAAGAATACCGCCCTCCTGCTGGCGTCCAATCAACTACGCCTCAGCACTAACAGAGGCACACTGCTGCAACTCAGCCAATCAGCTCTCCTGCCTTTCCCACCTCTAAACCCATACATCACCCAGTGCCCCTTCCAAACTTCCCCTTTAATTTTTTTCAAATTTGAGCTGAGGGTGGAGTCAGCTAAAATCAAGGGGTTTATTGTTCCTTTAAATACACAGATTTTTAAAATGCTTTTTTAGGCTATTTAAATCTATGCAACGGTAAACAGTAAAATCAGTGTATATCTAGCCAGAGATTAGGCATAGACCATCAGTTTTGGCCAAAATCTGGCCGTAATTTCTGTGCATCCCTACCGTACACCGTGGTAGAATCAGTCATATGACCAGACAGAAGAGAATCCCTGGGTCAGTGACGAAGAGCAAACTTGTTTAGGTCCAAATGCATCAATAAAATCTCAGTTTTTATTTTATTAAGTTAGAAATAATCAGATGCATCATAACATAAAACAAATGAAAAAAACAAAAACAGAACAAAACAGTGCTCCCACCCACCCAATAAAGTCAGGTGTACCATTAGCTGCATGTTCACAGTATTGTTAATGTCGTTATTAAACCTATTTACTTCTCTTTTCCCCCGACCAGACATCGTTTTATTAATTTCTCTAACCTTAAATCCTTAAATAGTATTATTTGCATACGAAATGCTATTTTTTGAAGTCCATCAGTCATATACATAATATCTGAAAACACATACAAGCAATGGTCCATTGTATCAGCCTCCTTTGAGCAGATCACATGGAGTAGAGAAAAAAAAAATCCAAAAACATATTTCAGTAAAACATGGCAGCACAGCAGGAATTGTGGCAAACCAAACGGTAAGGGTGACGGGGATGTGTGCCCCTTGTGCAACAGCAGGATGACGTCACTCTTCTCTGTCTGCCATCTGAAGGGGAACAGATGTGCATTTCAGAGCTTTAAGACTCCCACACAATACTACCACATTAACAAATGTAGGAGTTGGAGGGAGAAAAAAAAGAGGAGTTGGCACAGTCCAAAGACTTTGAAGTAGTAGTAGTAGTAGTAAGTAATAGTAATAATCACGTGGATGAAGAGATGCAGATTTGTACAGCATAGTCACATATGCACGAAGAGAAGTGAAAGGAAAAACAGGTTGATCTTCCCTTTCCAACCGAGGAGCTTACTGATGCAGAGAGGAGAAAAGGGCAAAACGGGCAAGGCAGCCCTTTCAAGGCTAGTCTCAGTGAAAGTTCTCCAGCTTGCGTAACCGCAGGGGATTGGAGGGCAAGGCCTGAGGAGACGGAGTGGCAGCCTCTTGGTCAGGTGAGCTGAAGAGCACCCGGCCTCGGTGATTAAACAGGTAGAAAGAGGGGTGGTTTCTCAACGTGTCAAATGTCCTGGGAAAAAGGGGGGAGCAAAAAGACAAAAAAGGTGAGTAATGTTGTTAATAGGGCTGTGTATTGGCAAAACTTGACAACACAATACGCATCACAATACAGGGCTTACGATTCAATACATGGCGATACACTGCGGTACTGTAAGCAAGGGATATATTATGTGGTATGTTATTTCAAATTCTTTAAAAATTCTTCAACTTTTTTCCCCCCTATTTTCTCCCTAATTTACAAGGCCAATTACTCTACCCACTCATTGGGACCCCCCCAATCACTAATGACACCCCAACACCAGGAGGGTGAAGACTAGCACACGCCTCCTCCGATATATAAGAAGTCAGACTCCACTTCTTTTAAAACTGTTGCTGATGCAGCATTTCCGAGTATCATCACAGCGCAAAAAGTGCAGCGACTCGGTTCAGATACATCAGCTCACAGATGCCTTATGCTGATCAATATCACCCTACGAGTGATGTGGGAAGAGAGCGCCATCTACCAACCCAGAGAGAGCAAGGCCAATTGGCTCTCTCAGGGCTCTGGTAGCTGATGACAAACTACATAAACAGGATTTAAACCGTAGTTGATTTTTTTCCAGCCGCAGCCACTGAAACTCTTTGATAGCTCCTGCGATGTTGGTAAAGATGAAACTGAAACTTTATGTGAAGCACTGCTCATCAGTTTTACAGTGTCAGCTATTCAGGCAAATGTAATATATAGGTCAAGTTAAAAAGTGTGCACAAACCAAAATAAACAACTGATTAGGTGATAAAATCGTATTGGGTCACTACACTTTCTGTGTAAACATAGCCTTAGAGTTCAGATGACATTATTATTATTATTACTTGGACTTACTTGTGTTTGAGCTCTGAAGAAGCGTCCATGTCTTTAAACTCACCAGAGATGTGGACTATTCCACAACATGTAATCACAAACGCTAATAACGTCTGTAAGACTATCTGCAAACAGAATAAAAACACATTTCAGAAATAATAACTCCAAAATTTCACTTTTTACCAAACTGACACATTTAACATTTAAAATGATAAGAAAAAGAACTTACATCTATTGGAAGAGTCTCATTTTCTTTTTCTGTTAGTCGCATGTATGATCGATCTAGAAAAAAAAACACAATTGGTGTGATCAATTTTAAATGTCCTCAAAAGCTGAACAAAAGGTTTTGGTTTTTTTGGGAATATGCTGAAATGTGATCCATCTATAATCATTCTGTAATGACAGCACTAATCTTTCCTCTCTGCCAGTGAAGCTGTTCTGCTTTCTGAAAAGCACTTAGGCAGTTTTCCACATGACAAACAAAATTCATATTTTTTATGCTGTTCATATCAATATTGGAATTATATTATAGCTAGAAATACTATACAGAATATATATTGTGGTATAAATTTTGGCCCAATTTTCTACGACTAGACGGACAATATTGGGAAAAATAACATTGCAATACATTTCTAAGATACGTATTTACATATAAGCAAAAATACAGTAATTTTAAACAGATTTCACCAGAAATCAAATTTGGACTAAAACAACCAATCGATTAAATCAATTATTAATTCTAATGATTAATTGTTCCTTATACAATAAGGTTCTCTTAAATATTTCATTATAAAAACAATATTTGAACTAATATATTACATATAGCTTGAATTAATTATATTAACACTATGGCATTTTTATATTTCTTGAGAATTTTAATCAAATACTGCTTTGTGTGTTACTGTTTAATGTTGCTCTGGGACTACAAATTTAAAAAATACTGTTTTAGAGATGACATTAAATAAAATAGCCACATTCTAAAATGCTGCCTGGGGCTACAACGAGTTAATAAACATATTTTCCTTATATCCAAAGAATAATCGATTAATTAAGTAATCAACAGACTAATCAAAATCATCATTAGTTGCATTCCTTAATCAAAATTCTTTTTCAGTATCTAACCATTAAAATAAAAATGATAATGGCTGAATAAAATGTAAAAACTGCACAATGTAAGTTAGTAATTATAGCTATAGCTTTGTATAATTATAGCTGACATCATTAACTTAGCTAATTAACTAACTGTAACACCATATTCTCTAGACATTTATTTTAATTGACCCTCAAAAAGACGTTAATTAACGTTTAACGTTACATGAGACAAATCCTACTGTATTAACCTAGCGTTAACTAGCCAGTATCTATCTTCTAAGCGCTTATATAGCTTAGCTAGCATTTTTGCTAATGCAAATGCTGTGATCTAGCCTGAACCGCATACACACGTATAAATCTATAAAGTCTGCCGTGAAATAAACACAGCTAAAACTAGCTGACTACAGTATAAATAAGTATAATAATATCAGTGTGTAGACTGTTAAAGCTGCTCAATGTAAGTTGTATAATTAGCTATAGCTGTAACTGAGGGTCTGGCTGAACGCGCTGCTGCTGCTGCTGCCGCCGCCGTTAAGTCCGCAGCGCAGCTTTAGCACTCCGGCTAGCTAAGCTAACCCGCCAGCTCTACAGGCCACGAAGCCCGTATACACCATTTTATAAAGCTAGAAAATTTAACACAAGCCCCCACAGCCGATCCCCGCACCACTACTCACGCTGTGCCGCCGAGAACGCTGCGTGGGCCAGCGCAAACAGGCCCAGACCAACGACGCCTTTCCAAAAGGACGAAGCCATTTTCCACTGAGTGAAGCACTGAGCGCTGACTGAGCAACGGGCAGCATCCCTTACCCAGCGTCCTGTCAAAATAAGAGTTTTGGTCGGGAGTAGAAATCCAGGCCAAACATGTCGCCTCAGCCTCCGTGCTTTTATTTTGAAAAATATTAACGGTTTAAAAATGGCACCTGTCGTTATTAGCATGAACATGCATTTTCTAGTACTGAAGAATACTATATATATTTTTGTTAAATATATATTTATTTATTAAATGCACAGGGGTGATTGTATTATTTTCAATATCTTACATAATATAGAAACCATAATTAAATAGAAACCACACGTAAAACAATCCATTACATATATTAACCCTTTCAGACCGTGTATCTATTAAAACATCGTGTATTTTCTCTATTTTTAAATGTTTTGTTGCTCATAACACTATTTAAGAGCTGCTGTTGTCCGTTAAAATAGACCATGAACCAGGCCCCGCCCACTGCAAAAACACTGGGAAAACAGTAATACTACAGCCATTGAGGCAAAGTAACAGCTAGTTTTTGCTATTTTTTTTACTGTTTAAGGATGGTTAATGAAATATTAAAAATAAAAGATTAAAGATCATAATGAAATATATTACACACAGGTTCCAATGCAATGGAAATAAAAACCCTGTTTAATATTTTAGTTTATTGGATGTTTTTGCTTATATAGGTTTTATAGTAGAATATTAGAGTCTTCTTTTCTGTGCATTACAGAGAAAACAGCATTCTTACATTTTTTCCATCACTGAAGGTAATTCAGGTCTGAAAGTATATATATTTATATATGACAATATAGCAAACAAGTCATTGGTTAACAGCTTACAGCTGGTAAGTAGCAATGAAAATGAAGCCTACACACACACACACACACATATATATATATATATATATATATATATATATATATATATATATATATATATATAGATAGATAGATAGATAGATAGATAGATAAAAAATAAATAAATATATGTATATTTTTTATATATTTATTTATATATTTATATATATTATATATATATATATATATATATATATATATATATATATATATATATATATATATATATATATATATATATATATGTGTGTGTGTGTAGGCTTTATTTTCATTGCTACTTACCAGCTGTAAGCTGTTAACCAATGACTTGTTTGCTAAAAAATAAACCCTTCTTTTTTTTAACAATATCTTTTTTCTTTTTTTTTTACAATATGCTCTTTTTTTACAGTTTCCAAGAGTCTTTTGAAGGTGTAAGAAACAGTACTCTCGCTCTCTGGCTTCATCTGTAATTTCTCTAAAGAAAAGACTTCTTCTTTTAATAGTTACATAGGTGCATTTTTCTGGTTATCATGATGAAAGTGTGAATGTGCTGTCTGTTGTTTTAATGCTTCAGTAGAGAATGCAGTAACAATGTTCTGTTCAAATACTGCAAGACTGCATTTTTAAAAATCCATTTCCAAAGCTTAGTTTATTTCCATTGCTGCTTCCCAGCTGTAAGCTCTTAAACAATGAATATCTAAAAGTCTTAAAGTCACCCCCATGATCTAACACCTGGGGTACACTTAAAGTATATTAATTATGAGATAAAGAAGAAACACTGTACACTGGTGTGGCTCTCTTCTCTACTACAAACACCCGTCTTTAATCTGTGGCCTTAATTTGTCTGGAGCACAAGATGAAAAAACACATGAAAGTTTCATTCAGAGCGTGCTCAGTTTCTGTCTGAATGCCAGACTCTATCACAGACCTCTCCGCTGTGGTTCCGCCAGAGCCTGTGTGGAATGAATAAACAGTGTCTGGTTAAAAAGTACCTGACCTGAATTAAGGGCCTCCTGTATTGTCCCTTCACTTCCTCTACAGAAATCCCATGTTCTGGGGGTGTTCCTTTTTATTAAAAGAGAAATTCAAAATATGTTTTTATTCCTAATAGGGCCTGGTGTGTTTTGTATTGCTGATAAAATGTTGTGGGTCCTTCAGGGGGACATCTGGCTACAAACAGGGCTGTTTAAAAAGAGTTTTATGGAATTCACAAACGTCATACAGAGAAGGAAAATATGACAGCAGTGAAAAACATATTGTCGCTGTCCAATGTAAAACACTTATCTCTAAAACAGCAACTTTACAGGAGAGAGAAAAAACCTTGTAAACTTTCAGTGGAAGTCAATGTAAAAAGAGTATATTTCAGGTCATTTTGAAGAGTTTCTATTGGTCCGTTCATTAAGAAATTTTGACACAGTGTAAGGGACAGTTTGTCTGTTCAAATTATGTAGTAAACTAAAAATTGGACATAAGTGTTTTTCATAGGACAGCGACGATATGGGAAGCAGTTTAAAAAAGTTACAAAAATATAACAAAGCAAAGTGAGGCCACCACTGTAAGAAGAAGACCTACACTTCACAGAGTTTTTCCACAACCATGTTTACAGGATTTTGTACCAAAAAGTACAAAAGTATTCAACATTTAGCAACAATCATCTCAACAAATGGGCAGTTTGGGCAGGGCACTGGGTGATGTATGGGTTTAGAGGCAGAACAGGAGAAAGAGCTGATTGGCTGAGCTACAGCAGCAGGAAGTTTAGTGTCCTTTTAAAAGGGAACTTAACAGGCTTTTTAGTATCTGCAATAAGATTTATTGCCAAACGAACCATTGTACCATAAATAAATATTCTACCAAACATCTAGCTGCAACGACTAGACTATAAAAAATTGTCGACACAGAATTTAATTGTGGACGCACCTTTAATGCGTGAAGGAGCAAAGAGAGTGTGCGGGAGAGAGAGCATTCGAAAGAAAAAAGGGGTAAGTGAGGAAGACACATATATAGTGGGTTAAACTCCTTCATTAAGATTACTAATGCTAGTTAAATTACCTGGCTAAGTGTTAGGGAAATACTGTATTCTGTCCGCTCCATTAAAAATTATGTTATAGTAACTACATATCTGTTAATATTTACATCTCAATTGAAAACATATACATATCCTAGAATCTCCTGAAAATTACATCCAGCCTGTGCAAATGTTTCCTATAATATAGTTTCTATCAAACTTTTAAAAGCTGCACAATTGGTCTAGGGCCCGAAATGTTTAGCAGTCAATGTGCAATAAAATATACATTGTGGTTAATCGACTAATAGAAAAAAAATCATCAGATTAATCATCAGATTAATAGTCATTAGTTGCAGCCATACAAACATCTACAAATTACTTTTTTTGCTTTATTTATTTACATTTGTACCTCTTGTTTTTATGTTACTTGTTGAAGACAAATGATGAAGACAACAAAACAGAGACATAATGTAAACATATATAATGAATAGTCATTATTTATGTTTACCTTATGTCTCTGTTTTGTTAATCTGATGGGTTTTTTTTATTAGTCGATTAACCACAATGTATATTTTACTGCACATTGACTGTTAAACATTTCGGGCCCTAGACCAAGTGTGTAGTACATTTTAAAAATTATATAAAAATATAAAAATTATATAAAATTTTATAATATTATATAAAATTATATTAAAATATTCTGCGCAGTGGCTGCGCATCTCGTGCGCCGCAGTAACGCGCGCTAGTAACAGTGGAGCGCTCCTCCAGCGCGGTGACGCAGAGCGAGGGGGCGGGGCGGAGCGGCTGTGAATCAGGAACAGAGCTCAGCCTTTTCTGCCGGAGCTGAAATTTCCTCCTGCGGGTTTATTATGGTTTACTGATCCTCCGCCGAACCCGCGACCCTCACACCTGCAGCTTCCGCAGGACAGGCGAGCATGGGATCCGGGGGGAAAGTGAAGGCGGCGGCCGGGGCTCGAGGGGCGCTGCTGCTGGCGCTGTTAGCCGGCCTGTGCGCGCTGTTCCGCGGCTGCGGGGCTGAGGACAGCGCGATGGAGAACATCGTGACTGAGAAGAAGGCTGAGGAGAGCCACAGACAGGACAGCGCAGACCTGCTGATCTTCATCATGCTCCTCACCCTCACCATCCTCACCATATGGCTCTTCAAACACCGCCGCTTCAGGTTCCTACACGAGACGGGCCTGGCCATGATCTACGGTAAGAGCGGCTGATGCTGCTGATTAGAGTGGGGGATGTTTACATTCAGCATCCAGGATCTAACTGAAGATACAGCTCTGGGAAAAATAAGAGTCCACTTAAAAATGATGAGTTACTTTTATTTTACCAAATTGAAAACCTCTGGAATATAATCAAGAGGAAGATGGATGACCAGAAGCTATCAAACCAAACTGAACTGCTTGAATGTTTTCATCAGGAGTGGTATAAAGTTATCCAAAAGCAGTGTGTAAGACTGGTGGAGGAGAACATGCCATGAAAAAGCATAGAAACCGTGATTAAAAAACAGGGTTATTCCACCAAATATTGATTTCTGAACTCTTAAAACGAATATGAATATGAACGTGTTTTCTTTGCATCTTTTTGGTATTTCAGCCATTTCTAATTTTCTGCAAATAAATGCTCTAAATGACAATATTTTATTTGGAATTTGGAAGAAATGTTGTCCACGGTACATTATACAATAAACAAATAACAATGTTCATTTTACTCATACCTATAAATAGAAACTGATTTAGAAACTGAAGTGGTCTCTTAATTCTTTTCACAGAGCTGTATTACTATGTTTAGTAGTGCAGTATTAGTGCTGTGTGGCACAGACAAGCTGCTTTTTTATTTTCTCATCTTATTAAAGTCTTTACTACCTCAACTCACCTGTCAGACCTCTAAGTTTTCTCTTCACTGCTGAAACCGAAGAGACTAAGTCCAATGTAAATAAGCTGAGATAAAGGCTAAAGCTATTGTCATGTGGGTCAACCAGCCCTTTTTTTGAGGGGTATAAAACAGTACTTACCACTTTCACTGGCTTCATATGTTATTTCTATAAAGAAAAGGCTTTTATTTATATGGTTTTAGAGTCCTCAGCGCTTCTGTGTCTTTTTCTAGTTATTATGATGAAAATGTGACCCTAACACCTACGCTGACAAGTATTTACCTTACAACTATAGACCCAGCTGCTGTTCACACGCCATATACTGATATTAGTGTGTTAAATAAGAGGCTGGACATGACTACAGTAATCTAGCTATCAAAGATTCTGCCGGAGAACCATCTAGAATACATCTCTGCCCTTTAGCTAGTTAGAGAAAACATGTTGCTTCTTGGTTCCTCCTTAGATTATCATCAATAATCTCTTTTACAGTAAAACAGTATAAGCTGTTGGGAAACATCAGTAAGGGCTTTTTACTAGAAGAAATTGTAGTTCCATATGTCTCTCAGATAAAAGAGAGTAAAAATTCAATGCTAACCATTATTAAATTTTATTGAGATCATGACAATTTATTGTATACAATCAGTCAATAAAGTAATTATCATGACCGGCCTGCTTGTAAATATGCATAGCTGATATCGGAAGTGAAAGTTTCTAATAGTAAAAACTCCTTCTGTGATTTGAGCAGAGTTAGGATTTGCATTGTTGGTGGCATTTTAGGCTAAAACAGTTTGCTATTGCCATTTGTGTGACTTTCTGTTGTTAAAGATTTGTAAGCTTTGAGGCTAAGGTGTTTAATACACTGTCCCAAACACTGTCACTAGCCTGTGGTGGGTTTTACGAAAGGGTGGATTTCTTAGCACTAAAATTAATCTTAAATGGTTGAGCAAACTTCATACTGAGCACTCTCTATCTTAATGTTAAGCTGGTTTATTGATAAGATGGTTTTAGGTAAACTGAGCCCAGAACAGTTAACTTGTTAAAATCACAATTGTATGGAAATGCTTTATATGTGGTGTTGATAGTCATTGCATGTCTGTTGTGAAAAATATTAAATCTTGTTTGAGAGATATTTTTGCTAGATTTCCCATTTTAGCTGGTCTCAAAAGGAGAAGAGATGAGGTTCTCATTTTGTAATTTATTAAACCAACATTAAAATTCGGTGTTGTGTAAAACCACACAGGCCACTTAATATAAAACAGAAGAAAGAAAACAAGTAGAGTATTTAATATTGACTCGTTTATTCTGTGTTATTAGGATTGCTTGTTGGGGTTGTGCTGCGCTATGGGATCCATGTACCTCGAGACATCAACAACGTCACTATGAGCTGCCACGTCAATTCCAGTCCAGCTACGTTGCTGGTCAACGTCAGTGGCAAGTTCTATGAGTATACGTTAAAGGGTGAGATCAGTGCCAATGAAATCAATGATGTTCAGGACAACGAGATGCTTCGTAAGGTAAAAGAATTACTTATATTTGAAAAAAATATATTAAAAAAGGGTTTCTCTAAAATTCTCCTTCACCTTTACTAAGTGATTTAGTACATTTCAAGTGTTATTCTGCTTTTCTTGTGGATCAGATGAGTCTAACACTGTATTTATAACCCTATGACTCGATAATGTGTATCATTTTAGTTTAGCAGCCTTCTATTCTTGTTGACATTTAATGCTGTTAGCCTTATTTTACTGCAAAGTCAAAAACTCTGATTGCTGGTGTGTCACATGTCAGAGCTGAGGTAATGCATCACATGTTTCAAACAGTTTGAAGTAATGTGTTTATATTGACCTGACTGTAGTACAGTCTTATCAGTGTGTCATATCTTATTCTCTTCTAGGTAACTTTTGACCCTGAAGTGTTCTTCAATATTCTCCTGCCTCCAATCATATTTCACGCTGGGTACAGTCTCAAACGGGTATGAACTCTTCTTTTGTTTAGACTGGGACAGCTTAGACTACGTCACACTAAGTAGCAAACTGGCCACATAATTAGATTTAAGAGAGCTTGACTTGAAGCGAGTGCATCAGATTCATGACTGTCTGAAGTATAAATACCAGAATTAAATGCTCAAGACTAGCAAAACTAGCCAGGAAATTGCCATATGTCTTTGAAATTGGAAAATAGCAATTTCCAGGCCTGAATTAGTTTTGGAAAAATAAATGTACTCAGAAAGTTTTGGTTAAACTATGAAAGTTTGGTTTACAAATCTTTCTGTTTCTGTTTATCGATGGAAAAAAAAAATCTATTTTGAGCTAACAAATACATCAGCACAGAGTTTAGTAATTCAGTAATTTAACCCTACGCAATGGACCTTTCAGGATCTGACACATATCTTATTATTAAAGATTTTAATCAGATTAATTTTAGGCCTACTATAGTAAATTTTAATTATAGTTTTAGTGATTTTTTGCTTTTATTGTCCATGTCTGCACTGATGTTTTAAATCATATTGTCATGAAAAGTTGCCTTGACGGCATGGAAAATCATAAACAAAATCATGGAAATTTATTGGCTAAAAAGTGTATGAACCCTGTTATAATCTATTAGTGAAATTCATTGTCTTTCACCTTATTTCAGAGACATTTCTTCAGGAACATGGGCTCCATCCTGGCGTATGCCTTTGTTGGAACAGTGGTGTCCTGCTTCATCATTGGGTTTGTGCACTTTTAAAACAGCCTTTCTGAATTCACCAGCATTCAGCAGCTCATTTTAAAAGGAGGATTTTTGCTGCCATTTCAGGTTACTGATGTACGGCTGTGTGACGCTGATGAAGCAGATTGGCCAAATGGATGGGGACTTCTTTTTCACTGACTGCTTGTTCTTTGGTGCCATTGTGTCAGCTACCGACCCAGGTGCGTCTTATGCTATTTTCACAAATGTAGTGAAATGAAGTTCACTAGCAATGCAATGAATATATGGCAGTGGTGGTTGGTGCGGCACCTCCTGCCAGTGAGCTACCACATTATGTGGGAGACTGGGGTTCAATTCCCGGTCTGGGTGACTGGGTGCTGCTCTACACCAATAAGAGTCCCTGGGGCAGACTCTATTGGCACTACATTGGCCTTCCTCTGTAATAAAAATAACCATTTAAGTTGCTCTTCATAAGAGTGTCAGCTTAACGCTGTAAATGAAAATTAAAATGTAAATTGATTTGGGTGAAAACAGCAAAATCATAAATGTAATAAATTATATTGAACAAGATTATGCTTTATTGTCATGTATGCTGGGAGGTTGAAAATGTTTAATTAATAGTAGTTTTGTAATTGCTTTTTCTTTAAATGAAGACTAAAATACATTTAGGGTATTTATGCAAAAAAGTGCCAAAGTTAATGGATACTTGTGAAAACGTCTTCTCTAATGTTCATTTTGTTATTTTTACAGTGTGGTAATTTACAACACATGTCCTTTCTTAAGGAATTTAGTGATGCATAGATGCTAAACTAGTTTGCATTTTAAGCTAGCTGACATGTTTTCCTCAGTTTGACAGAAGGATAACTGGCCTGTCTAAACATTAGGCAGTCGAAAAACGTATTGTAATAAACAAAAAACAAACACAACTTATGTAAAACAACACAGCTTTAGTCATATTTATTTATAATTTCAATTATAGTTCAGGGAAAAGTTGATTGTTAACCTTTGTTGTGAATTTTTAAGTTACCCTTAACTCTTTAAGTACTACTTCAAGTGTGTTAGCTTGAAGTGCGTTAGCTTGAAGTGCGTTAGGTTGAGGTGCGTTAGCTTGAGGTGCATTTGCTTGAGGTGCGTTAGCTTGAGGTGCGTTAGCTTGAGGTGCGTTAGCTTGAGGTGCGTTAGCTTGAGGTGCGTTAGCTTGAACATGCTGGGAACTAATTAGAAAATAAAAAGGCTGTGGACTGGGTAATTCATTGATAATTAATTGAAACTGACATTTAAAAAAACCCTAACTAAAGAAAAAAAATATGTTAATCATGTTTTAAAGTAACTATTCATTAATCCTAATTAAGGTAAAATGTTACATTTTTCTTAACTGTTGTTTTTAATGTCAAATTGCCAACTAGTGTAGTTGTGGAAAAGTAATGGTTATGCGTTGGGTGTAAATTAGCTGATACCTAATTGTTTTAAAGCCTGTCTGGATCAGAACAGGTAGTATGATTTCTAAATCTGATCCTTAATACTAAAGCTTGTGTTCTGAACTTTGTTTCCTAGTGACAGTCCTGGCCATCTTCAATGAGCTGCAGGTGGATTTTGACCTTTATGCTCTTCTGTTTGGGGAGAGTGTATTGAACGATGCGGTGGCTGTGGTGTTGTCCTCGTAAGTATTTTTTCTTACAGTAGTTCATGTTCCTGTTCAGCAGTGTAGAATCAAATATATTATACATTTAGACATCTTTTGGACTTCTCTTAATGGCCAGATCAGATTTAGAACATTTTTAAAAAACATTTTAAAAACATTTGTGTATTTATAGGCCAGTTCCTGCATATTCAGTAGTATGCATTAAATCATTCACCTGTTCTAGTTGTACACATTAGTGGAGCACGGTGTTTTGAGATGTTTTATAACTTGATACTAATCACAGAACGTCTGCAGTGTGGAATGTGCCTAACATTTGGTTCTTGTCCTGTTGAACCCGTGTCCTCATCTCCAGAATTCTCCCTAATCACGGGAGGCACGGTGGGGTGGGCCAGCATAGCCACGGAGGCGTGGCTCAGTGCGTAAAGGGCGGGAACCAGACGCAAAGACCGCCCCTCAATGGGTGTGCTACACAAGTAGCTTTGATTCTGAAGATCAGAGTTGTTTTGTGTGTCTGCATTGGCTGGTGAAAGCCACAGTATGCAGAGTGAATGGCTCACAGTTAGGCCTCATGCTCTCTCCTGAGGTGAATCAGCATTATTTACTACCTAAATAATCAAAAAGGATCTGTTTTCCACAGTGTGATGTGGTTTAATTTTGAATTTCATAATGAATACCATTGAAAAATGTAAATTTAAAGTAAATTATATCCAGCTGTGTTGTAGACCAGCCCTGCTGAACCAGAGCTGAACACCCATGAATTAAATAAGCTTATATATTTGGGGGGATATTGGGGCCAAACTGTGGGCATTTGCTGGCTGGGTGATGGGTGTGTGTTTTGGCTTCAGGTTTGACCCTCAGAAGTGCTTCTGTAGAAATACTCTTTACTCCAGGAACCCTTTATCTGCTGTACTCGCACCCTTATTTGTATTGTTTAAATAGGTAGAACCCCATGATTTCTGCGATATGGAGAACATGGACGGAATCTATAATTGAGACAAACGAATATAAAGAAATGAAGAAAAACTGAGTAAAAATACTTTTAATAATTTAAAACCTGTATGAATCTTATTCAGTGCTTCAGGATGCACCTGAACTGCAAATTAATTGCTAAAGTTTAACCATAACAGTGTAGAATTATTTTTATAGTAATGATTTCCCTAATTACAACGCAGAGCTGCAGTGAAAACATAAAGACTCAGCAGCCTTCACATGAACGGAGCCTGTGATTACACATACACTTCACAGATCAATTCAAAATAAAAGTCTCTAACACAAATATACAGGCCACATTCAAATATAAAAGTCACTGATACAAACGAAACAGGAACACAAAATACTTTTAAACTAAAAGCTAAAATTACTGTCTTACGTTTGTCTCCTGATTTGAAAAATTATTCAAATGTAGAAAACGCATTATCTGCTATTAAGCATTGTAAACATAAGTAAGACCAACTTTTATCAGGGTTACCAAGTTTTTTGTTGTTGCTCTAAATAGCTTTTTTCTATTATCTTTGTTTTAACTTTAGTTAATTATGTACAAAGAAAACTGAAAGGGATATTTCATATGAAATTAAAATACCAATACCAATAAAACTGATTTTCTGGGAAAAATTACATGGATTTCATAGGGCTCTAAATAAGTACTTTGTTATTGTGAAACAGGTGAAAGTTGAGTTAGAGGAACATTCAAGGGGCATTCCAGTCTAATCATCTTCAAACCTTATAAGATATATCACTGTAAAATAGTGATTCCTTGTTTTTATTCAAATTGTGAAACAGAGACTATTTGTGGTTTTGTTATTAGTTGGAGTGTTGTTTTATATAGATTATATTTAATATTAGACCCATGATACTCCACAGTGGTGACCTCGTCTACTAGATCCAGTATTTAAATCAGAATATGAATCATAATTTGCCTGATTGAAGTTTAGCTCTAGTGTAGTTTTGCATCATGAAAAACACATGCCCTGGTTTTATGATTATAGAGAACCTGTTTGCATTTGTTGTGTTAGAACACCGGGGCATGGCGTGCTCTGCTTCCTCTTTTTTCGTTTCCCCAGAAATCTGTGCTTTCCAGTGAGACAACACAAAACAAAAATATTAGAATGATTTGTGTTTGGTTCAGTTCTCCTGCTGTATTCCTGCTCCTGTTAGGACCCTGTAGTTTGGAAGTGAATTGTTTGATCTTTTTAAACTTTCTATAAACTACACTAAAATAGAGAAAATATGTGTGTTTTGTGTTTGTGTGTCCTTCTTGCTATTTTATTCTGTTACCAGGTCCATTGTTGCGTATCAGCCTGAGGGTGATAACAGTCATACCTTTGAAGCGATGGCTCTGCTGAAGTCCTTTGGCATCTTTTTGGGCGTCTTCAGTGGTTCCTTTGCTCTCGGAGTGGCGACAGGGGTCGTGACGGCCTTGATATCCTTTACTGGATTTGTTAAAGTTTTATAAAAGACTTTTAATGTACTGTACTGTGCAGATATCTTTGGTATTTTGAGTCAAACATTAATATAAAAAAGTAATGAGATGGTTATCCTGTAAAAACATATGTCTTCTTAATTTTCTTGTTGTTTTATTCCACTTACTTTTCAGCACACCAAAAATATAGCATTAAGCTACATTTTGTAGTAAAATATTGACGGTAATCTGACTTACAATATACTTATATTCATATTTAAGATCTTTAGCAGACTCTCTTTGTAGAAATACTTTTAAGCTTTCATTGTTAACTTAGAAAGTTTAGCTAGTTTCAATAGAGAAAAAAAATAATCAGATACTTCGTCTGAGGGAGGGATCTGTAACTACTGTCTGTGGAAAGTCAGCAGGTGAAGGGAGATGTAAGAACTTTCAAAATAAGAGTTTAGTGCTTTTATCACAGTTAATCTTGAACCAGCTTGTTCATGTTTTGCCATTTAGCACAAGCTAACACTAACTTGTGGTAAACACTATGCGTGTACATGACGTGGCCAGCAACAGCTTATTTGCATAAAAGTAACAGAGCCCTTAAATGGCTCATTCTAAAAGGGATTGAAACTGACAAGAATAGAGCTGGGAAGTGATTTTGTGCAAAGAACTTCATGAACGTATTTTGTAATTGTGTGAAAAGAGGTATAATATCTCACCTTTATTTTTTTTTTTTCTGGTGGTGTAAGACTTTTCCACATTTCCACTTTTCTGAAGTTTAAGTTTTAAAGGTTTCATCTTCATCCAGCAAGTGGCAAGTCTCCTTAACTCTTCCTCACGTCACCAAGTTTACCAAACTGAGGGACTTCCAGCTGTTGGAGACGGCGCTCTTCTTCCTCATGTCATGGAGCACCTTCCTGCTGGCTGAGGCCTGCGGATTCACAGGTAACATCCCAGAAAAACTGCACTTCTCTAGAACTTTCCTCTCTGCTTATCTCTGTTTGCATCATGATTTCTAGTTGTTGGCCTTGAGTGTGTGTGTTGTGTTCTCAGGTGTGGTTGCGGTTCTTTTCTGTGGGATCACTCAGGCCCATTACACATTTAACAACCTCTCCCCCGAGTCACAGGACCGAACCAAGCAGGTAAGGCTTTTTTCTTTTATGAAAGGCGTTCTATTTATGAAAAAAGCAATGGGGTGGGCGATATGGCTCTAAAATAATATCACGATATTTCAGGGTATTTTTGCGATAACGATATACTTGGCGATTTAGGAAAACTAAATTAATTCATTCATTTCAGGAATATAGTATAATAGTATAACAGTATAATCATAATGTGGGAAAATAAATAATATAGCATAAAATAATATAATGCAGCAAATAATATTGCAGAATATTTAGTGCATGCATATAAACTGCAAACTAAAACAATTATACAATAAATACACCTAAAGCTTCACAGTAAATAATAGACTACTTTTAAGACAGAACAGCCGTATTATCACAATATGGATTTTTAATATCACAATATTTCTGTGTCATGATATATTGTATACGATATAATATTGCCCACCCCTAATTGCTAATAACTAATAGACAACATATACTTGAAAATATTGATTCACCTGGAATAGATCTGAATTTTTCACAATACTCTACTCTGTCTCGCACTTTTTGTTTTTCAGTTATTTGAGCTGCTGAATTTCCTGGCTGAGAACTTCATCTTTTCCTACATGGGACTCACCCTCTTTACTTTCCAGAACCACGTCTTCAACCCCATCTTCATAGTAGGAGCATTTGTATCCTTAACATGCTGAAATTTGCAGTGGCAAGGGAGTATTGTAGTGGAATTAAATTGCTTATGAATAAAAAAAAAACAGTACATGTATTTTAAACATGTTCAGATTGTACACATTCTTTGTAGCTTGTGTTTGTAAAAGGCAAATATTTTGCAGACTTGGGTATGAAGTTTGAGATTGATAAGATACGAAAATATATAGTAGCATTCTAGACTAAGAGTAAGAGAGTAAGATCTTGTGTAGGCTCTCTGTGTCTTCCAGTACCATAAAAAAAGTATTTGTATTGCTTTTGTGGTTTGAATTACTGTCTTGTTGCATAACCCAACTGCACTTGGGCTTTAGGCCAAGATTACACTGTCTAGGCATGTTTAACTGTTATCATGTTTTAATTGTTGCATGCTGTGGTGTAGATGTAGACAGATTTTTCTGCAAGTCCTTAGATGTTTTAATGCTCATTTTGTAAGAACTGTTATATATATATATATATATATATATATATATATATATATATATATATATATATATATATATATATATATATATATATATATATATATATTGTCTATTTGGAATCTATAGCAGTCAACGTGATTTGATTCTTAGAATGTCTTCGTAAACCTTTTCTAGACTCATGTTTCAAAAAGTTTTTTATTTGTAGCTTGTTTAGACCTTCAACCTGCTTCACACTGCTGGAAATACTGTATTTAACTGATGTTTAGATTTACATGGATAGGTGTTATCAAGCCTGGGGGTCTAGAATAATTTATCTTTATTATTAACTGCATTTGGACAGCTGGTAACTCCCACAGAGTCTTCTGGTTTTGGCGAACTTTATTTAGTTTAGTATAGGATACCCTGTATTTTATACTTTTTAAAAATAATTTTAAGTCGTCCTCATTTTTTTGTTTTTTATCTTAAACATTTCCAGAGAGAGGAAAAATACATCTGCTGCTGTAGAGAGCGGTCAGCAGTGGTAGGGTTTCTCAGGAGAAATCATTTCCCCTAAAAAGGCGAGAAAGACAAATTGTGCCTCTGAATGTGTGTATATAGATTGGCACTCCTGAAATGCTCAAGTTTTTAGGCGTGGCTCCTTGACCACTTCCTCTCCCAGCTGGCCATTTTCCTGGGGCGAGCGGCTAATATCTACCCGCTCTCCTTTTTGCTGAACTTGGGCCGCAGGAACAAGATAAGCTCCAACTTCCAGCACATGATGATGTTCGCAGGTTTGTAGACTACTAGAGGCTAAAGGCTAAATAGTGTTTAAGCATGAGAGCATGAACGAATAGGGGGTAAAGTTCATACTCATTATCATTGACACCCCAAGTTTATTTCCCACCAGATTTCTCTTTTAAAGGAGAACTCCAGTGTAAAATGGACTTTTGTTGTAGTAAAACATGGTAAAAAGTACTTACCTTTGATGAGTAGCCCACCTCTGTTCTCCCAGAAATCCAGAAATTTTAACAGTTTGTCCAAACACCCTTCAGACTGGGGAACACGGGGCATAATTTGCCCCAATAAATCACTTTTTACATCGTTATCCAGCTCAAAGTAGCTCCACACCTCCTTGCTAGAATCCGAAGAGCTCCGACATTTAAAAACGAGGCATTAATAACTTTAAAAGTGCACAAGAAGCTTATTAAAAACCACTGTTTAAATCCCATAACAATAACTTCAGCTGTCATATGTCTGTCATTATCAATTCAGTAATGGCGGCGCTCAGAGCTGAAGCTAGCCTTATAGGATGTAAACCGTGGTTTTTAATAAGCTTTAAGTTATTAATGCCTTGATTTAATTGTCAGGGCTCTTCGGATTCTAGCAAGGGGGTGTGAAGCTACTTAGAGCTGGATAACGGTGGAAAAAGCAATTTATCGGGGCAAATTATGCCCCGTGTCACCCAGTCTAAAGGGTGTTTGGACAAACCATTAAAATTTCTGTATGTCTGAACACTGTGGGAGAACAGAGGTGTGCTGTTCATCAAAGATAAGTACATTTTATCATGTTCTACCTCACCAAAAGTCAATTTTACACCAGATTTCTCTTTTATGCCCAATTGTAGACTCAGTTTTTTCTATATAAAACTTTCCTATATGTCCAAATGTGTGTGGACACCACTTTTAATAATGTTGGGTGGGGAGGTGATCATCCAACATCCTGAGCTCAGTAATGCTGCTCTTCTAAATCACAACTTGTTTCTGTTTTTCTATTACTCCCCTAGGTCTCAGAGGGGCCATGACCTTTGCCCTCTCGATCAGGGACACGGCCACATATGCCCGGCAGATGATGTTTTCCACCACGCTGCTGGTGGTCTTCTTCACTGTTTGGGTCTGTGGAGGCGGCACCACTCAGATGCTCTCCTGCCAGCACATCCGGTCAGTCTGGTGCAATGTTTTCTCACTTTATCTTCAGGTTCTGGGATAAAATACACTACTGGTGAAAAAATTGAGAACATCTTGTGTTTTCTTCTGATTATTTTTGCCATTTAAGCTCTTTAGGTCCAGTGAAAAACCTGAAATGGTACAGAATCCAGTGTAAATGAGTGTAAATGATACAAAATTAGCAGTAAACTACCAGGGCTTTGAAGGAAAAAAATCTTTAAAAACTTAAAGAATGCTTATATTAAAAAATGTGTTTTGTGAAAGAAACGGGGAGGGGGTGCTTTATTTTTAAAATAAAGCCCATTTACACTTTCATCTTAGCTAGAAAAAGACACTGAAACACGGAGAACTCTGTAACTGCCTTTTCATTAGATAAATTACAGATAAATCAAGAGAGTACTGTTTCCTACACCTTCAAAAGACTCTTGAAAACTGAAGAAAACTGGTAAAGGAAGACGTCTGGCTGACCCACATGGCAGCAGCTTTAGCCTCTAGCTCAGATTAACATGATTGAACTAAGTCTCAGTTTCAGCAGTGAAGAGAAGGATTAGAGGTCTGACAGGTGAAGAACTGCAGTAATAAAGTCATTGATAAGATAAGAAAATTAAAAAAAACAGCTTGTCTGGATCATACAGCACTGATACTGGACAATTAAACAGTAGGGGTGTTGAGTTTGATGCTGAAATACCTTTTTAAAGATTGTGTTGGGTATATTTTGCTTAATTTAAATAAATTTGAATTATTAGGTTTTCGCATAATTTAATTAAATTTAATTATCTTTGAAATGTATATATTTTTGTTGTGTCTAGTTTTAGTTACTTCCAAAAAGAGAGAAATACAAAAACAAAAAACTGCGAAGTGTTCAACAGTGTTTATTAGGGGTGTAAATATTGATATAGCAAAGCAGCAGTAATATTGTTCGCTGTTTTTTTCTGGGACAATATGTCATAACAAAAGAAAATGTGTATTAGTTATTGTTCATGGCCTAGCAGTTAAAGGACCTATTTTGGTTCAGGTTAGGTTTTTAATTGCTGTATTCCTATGTATTTCTCTGCATGACTGATGTGATGCTTATTCATACACTAGGATTTTCGGGTATAAAACTACTTATTAAGAGCTACAGCTTCTAAAGGCAGCAAATGTAGAGATAATAGAGGAAATAATGAAGCAAGATTTTCTCATCACTGTTAAATATGGTTTCTCAATTCTAGTTAATGTATTAAATGCCTTTATGTCAACTTATTTGGTGTTTTTTATTATTTTATTTTGTCTTGACAGTGTTGGAGTTGACACAGACCAGGACAGCTCAGTAAGAGTGTTTTCAATAATTCACAATGACAAACAATACTGAATGCATTGTATTATTTATAGAAACACTAATGCTATTTTTGGGTGTTTTTCCCCCTCAGATTGTCCTAGATGGAACAGAAAGGAGGAGCACCAAACAAGAGAGTGCCTGGTTATTCAGGATCTGGTACAACTTTGACCACAAGTATCCTTTATGTTACTCAAATGTTCAAAAACATTCTAGTGGTACTAATTATTACAGGTGTGTGTGTGTATATATATATATATATATATATATACATATATATATATATATATATATATATATATATATATATATATATATATATATATATATATATATATATATATATATATATATGTATATATATATACTGTACCAGTCAAAATTATTGAGAAGAGTTAAATTAAGTGTTTTTTTTATTATTATTTTAAAATGTTTTGCATTTGTAAATTAATACTAAAATAATCCAAACTATAAAGTAAAGACATGGCATTTTTAGTAAACACAAAAGTGTTAAAAAAACAAGAATTTGAATAATATTTTAGATTCTTCAAAGTAGCATCTCTTGCTTAGATGGATAGCTTTGCACATCTTTGCTGGATTTTCTCAGTCAGCTTTATGAGGTAGAGTCACCTGGAATTCAGGCTTTCAGTTAACAGCTGTGCTGAACTCGTCAAGAGTTAATTACATAAATTTCTTGTCCCTTAATGTGTTTGAGAGCATCAGTTGTAAAGTAGTGAAGAGTTAGAGTTACAGGTATACAGTGAATAGTGAATATTTGAGTAATGTTCTAATCCAGATTATGGTAAGAACTAGGTATGTGGTTTAGTGCAGAAGGAATGTTTAGTGTCTGTTTGAAGCTTCATGCTGTTATAGAAGCCTTGACCCTGCTGTCTCTCAGTTACCTGAAGCCCATATTGACTCACAGTGGGCCTCCACTCACTGCCACACTGCCAGCCTGCTGTGGCCCTCTGGCCCGATGCCTCACCAGCCCACAGGCCTATGAGGTACGCTTCTCACCCAGCACTGCTGATACACATTACACTTATACTACACCCTTCTTTAAAGCAGAAAATTGTTACATTCCTGTTCAACTACATAGTCTCAGATTGAGAACAATCTCAACAGTCTCAATTTTTCATTTTAATGTTCTACAAGCAAAATATGGTATCTGAGAGAAGTTCATGTTGTGCTTTCAGATGCAGATCCACTCAGATTTCATGCATATATACATTATACAGCTCTGGAAGAAATTAAGAGAACACTTCAGTTTCTGAATCAGTTTCTCTGGTTTTGCTATTTATAGGTTTTTGTTTGAGTAAAATGAACATTGTTGTTTTATTCTATAAACTACAGACAACATTTCTCCCAAATTCCAAATAAAGTTATTCATTTGGAATATTGAGCATTTATTTGCAGAAATTGAGAAATGGTTGAATTAACAAAAAAGATGCAGAGCTTTCAGACCTCAGATAATGCAAAGAAAACAAGTTCATATTAATAAATTAAGTTTTAAGAGTTCAGAAATCAATATTTGGTGTAATAACCCTAGTTTTTAATCACAGTTTTAATGCATCTTGGCATCATGTTCTCCTCCACCAGTCTTACGCACTGCTTTTGGATAACTGTATATTCCCCGTGCAAAAATTCAAGCAGTTCAGTTTGGTTTGATGGTTTGTGATCATCCATCTTCCAGAGGTCCCCCCCCCACAATATATTTTTAGGAATACATTATGAGATGTATTGCCCAGTTCTTTTCTATGGTGAGAATGTTACAAGAAGTGATTTGTTCAGTGTTTTCATGCAGCCTAACAGGCAAAGACTGCCAGTCTGTTTTTCTGTGCAGTTCTCACATGTTGCACTTAGTAGCCGGGTTTACAATTAAACATTTTACAATGCAAAACTACAGTGTTTATTATGCATAATGTGAACAGTGTATTGATTTAGGTCAGAGATGCTGGCAGAGCATCAAGTAGCCAAGAAGCTAAGCGCTGCCACTATGATCAGGAGATCGGCGGTTCAAATCCTGTTCATGTAGCTTGCAATCGGCTGCCGGAGCCCTAAAAGAGCACAATAGGCCTTGCTCTCTCTGGGTAGGTAGATGGCGTGCTCTCCCTTTATCACTCCTAGGGTGATGTTGATCAGCACAAGACGTCTGTGAGCTGATGTATCAGAACCGAGTCGCTGTGCTTTCCTCCGAGCATGCTGTGATGCTACTCAGCAATGCCGCATTAGCAGCAGTTCAAAAAGAGGTGGTGGCTGACTTCACAGGTAACACCCTCCTGGTGTTGGTGCATTACTAGTGATAGGAGGAGCCCTAATAATTGGGTTGGGCCTTGTAAATTTTTTGGATTACTACTGATTCGTTTCAGAGTGAACTTAAGTGCAAAAACTTTTTTTTCTAAATTATGATCAGATAATCCAATTTTCCTCTCAATGCAGAACGAGGGACAGCTGAAAGACGACGATTCGGACCTCATCCTGAATGATGGAGACATCAACCTGACGTACGGTGACATCACAGTGAGCACGGACGCCACGGGCGTACGCACCAGCGGTCAGCCGGTGGGCGGAGTCAACTTTGACGAGGCTCTGGACCGAGAGCTGGCCTTCGGCGACCACGAGCTGGTGATTCGGGGCACGCGCCTGGTTCTGCCCATGGACGACTCGGAGCCGCCCCTGCCTCGGAACCCCCACCACCTCCGGCAGCTCTGAACTGCATGAACTGCAAAACAGTGAAAATCAAGAAAATTACAAAACAAAACCACATGTGACACGGCTGAGTTTAACAGCGTTCCTGTTTATGTGTCCGTCATCAACTTCTACCACCACCACCACCATCTCTCACCATCTCTCTTTCTCTCTCTCTCTTTCTTTACTATATCTCTCTCTCTCTTTCTCTGTTTCTACCTCATTCGTCTCTTTCCTTTCTCTTTTCTTTCTCTTTAAAAAAAAAAAAGGTATCCGTGCAACTTATCAGAACTGGTCAGTTCTTACCATCTTCCTCCATCTTTCTCTGTTCTGCATCTTTTTTTTCCCCCTTTTTTCACAGCTTGGCTGTTAAGCAGACCTCGCAGAGACTCTCTGCATTGTGTAGCCGTCGTTCGCTCTGCTTTCTCGCTGTTTGCGAGCTTATCGTGAGAAAAGTGCGACAGGGCAGTTTCTTGTCGTCTGTATAGCATGGTGTAAAATGGGCAGCACAGCCTGGCGTATGTGTGTGTGTGTGTGAGTGTGTGTTGACTTTTGATTGTGTTGATTTTGTGTTTCAGTTGATGGGTACGAGCTAAGCTGAGTTGGAGAGAGTTTGAGAGTCTGATCTGAGTGGGTTCGGTGGTGATGTGGTAATGTTTTGGAGATTTTTTCGCTTTCAAACTGCCATGAAACAGAAGCGTCGCTAACTGGATGGCTCTGAGTTGTGTGTTGCTGAGCAGTTACAATCAAGTGCCTGTTGAATGTAGTTTTTAATTTTCTCTCCAAGTTATACAACACTGTCTGCCGTCCACCAGGGGGAGGCCTTGTATTTTGACACTAAGCTTACCTGAGTGTGTGTTTAGGTGTTTGAGCTACAAGAGGGACATTGCAGAACTTTGGCATTCCTCTCTAGCCAATCAAAATGTCCTGCAACATCCTGCAGTCACGTCAGTCAGTCTTTGTAATCTAAGGGCCTGGATCTCACATTTAGACCTTGGACTGTGACTCTGTGGAGGTTTTACACCTTGTTATATATAAATACAGTACTTTGCAAAGGTCTAAGGCATCTGTGGAAATGACGTTAAAAATGCATGTTCTTATCTGTTATCTGGGCTGTAATTGTTTGTTTATTAGCTCAGTAAAACACTAATATTTAAATAAATAGAAAGAACATTCAAAGAAGAAAAAGTGGTGGTTTTAAATCACTGTGTTCATTAAAACATCTCCAAATCTCTCCCTTAATGGAGTCTAGTATTATTTCTGTTTCTCATCTTATCAACATGTGAGTTACAGGTAATGTTAAATCAGAGCTTAATGATGTTAATGATATCAGGTTGAGCTGCTGGTTATGAGCTATAGGAATTGAACACAAAATATTAAAGAAATTTAAATGACTTTTTACTGTATTTAGATTTATTTGCATGTGTTAAAATTGTGTTTTTTGTCTTCAGGCAAAAACATTCGTATTGCTGAGATAAAGGATTTTGGCTAATGTGCTTAGGTGCCTAAACCTTTTGCACATTACTGTATATATGTACACACACAGACACATATATATGTACTTACATATATATATTCCAGTCAGATGTTCCCAGTGAGATGTTAATTCTACAGTTTTAAAGAGGGTCATATAAAAAAGGCCAAGCTGAGGCTGTTTGTCCTGATTTGTTAAAATATCTGGATAAAAACAAACAAAAAAAACTGAGAACTGGCAGTCATAATATTCGTAACATAATATAATAATTTCTCCATGCACTCATAAACCGATGCAACGACATACGACATATGTTTAATGTTTAAAAATGTTTATGAATGTCTAACATAATCCATTTTGTCTATTAATATTTTAAACCAAACAACTAAAAACAACTAAAACAAAAATTGAAAAATTGCTTTTTTTTCCGGCGGAAATATCGTCGTATAGCAGTTTGCTTTATCTCTTAAGACTTTTTTATGTCCAAACTTTTTTGCATGATGTGTGCTGCTGTGTGGAGATGCATACAGTGTGTTTTCTCCCATGTACACTTTCTTTTTGTTTTGTTGTGGAATTTAAGTGGATTTTATATATTAAAAATTGACTTGTTGTCAGATGTTGCTGTGGAATGTTGCTGCACTGCAAAAATGCAACGCCAGTCTACCTGTAGGAGGAGAAATAGTTTAGGTATGTTTCAGTGTTATGAAAGGGCTGAGAGAGGAAAAATGTGTCTGATGTTTTAATGTTTGTGTATTTCATTGGAAGAATATTTCTAATATAAATTAGAAAAATGACACAAATTTACAGACAAAGCTGAGCATTTATCATCAGCCATCAGCAGCAGCAAGAGATATCAGGGTGCGGTGCAGTGACGAGATGAGCAACAATCCTGATGATTGTTTAAAAATCTATATAAATATATACAGTGCATATTAATAAAATATTCATAAAAGAGAGAGAGAGAAAGTTGCTGCAGTTGTATGTAATAACACTATACATAAATCTACAAATATGTATTAATATTAAAATAAATTATGCTAAACCTATTAAAACAACACTAAAATCTAAGAAAAGGAGTGAACATAGGAAACCTTTGTCGAAAAAAAAAATATTTTATTTTATTTTGCTGTTAAATAGTTTGTTTTGCGTTTGTATGACGTCTAACTAAAGTTTGCACTCTGCTGTTGGTGTGCCAGGGTAGAGTTGGTAGTAGAGTAGTGTGTGTGTGTGATTGTGTGTGTGTGTGTGTGTGTGTGGATGGGTGACCCATAATTCAGTAGGGCTGCTGTGAGTAGAGCAGCAGATGCAGATAAGACACACCCATAATTACAGTGTTGCTGTGAATGGAGGCTGCGAGTGTTCAGATCAGTCCAAAAGTGATGGGACAGTAGGACATGATAATTAGAGCATACGATGTCAGGAGCATCCAAGGCCTTCCACACAGAATTGTCTCCTGCTGTGCAGGACATTAAGGCAGGGGGCATTGTGGGATTGATTTCATGTAGGCATGCCTGTTGATAGATAACGTGACCCACAGGAAGCGGGGGTATATATTCCGATGGCTGTGAGGCGAAGAGGCTGAGTATGATCGCAGTTTTGCACTTTAGTTTTGCTTGTTCTTTGCCTTGTTCATTTGTTGTTGTACCTTTGAGTTTAAATATCTAATATTAGGCCTGTCATAATGATTATATTTATTCAAAATGTTTGGGGAAATATATTGTTCTAGAAATAATTGCATTCATACAGCAGGTGAAAGTCCTAAATCCGATTTTCTCACCAAATCAAGAATTATGTGATATGATTAAAATCTTATATTATAATATTTAGAGACATTTTGCATGTATTGCATTGTTGTGGCAAAAAGAAAGTGTGTGTGTGTATATATATATATATGTGTATATATATATATATATATATATATATATATATATATATATATATATATATATATATATACACATATATATATATATATAAATCAGCTTAGCTTGCAATCAGCTACCGGAGCCCTGAGAGAGCATAATTGGCCTTGCTTTCTCTGGATTGGCAGATGGCACTCTCTCCTCACATCACACCTAGGGTGATGTTGATCAGCACAAGGCATCTGTGAGCTGGTATATTGCAACTCGTTGCGCTTTCCTCCGAGAGCGCTGTGATGCTGTTCACTTCTACACAAAATATTGGCTTTGGTCCACATTTACCTTTAAAACCATTTTATGCCCATAATATAATGACATATTAATATTTTTAAAAGGTTTTAGAGAACAGTGGACTTTGGAATTGGGTCATTAAAAATATTAAAGTATTACATATAAAATTAATAAAACATAAGTTACGTCACATCAGCATACCAACTCATTCACTTAATATGCTTTCCTTGATAAGAAAAACATGATGGAGCGTTATTAAGGTCAACAAAAACTATGCCAATAATGTAATTATTGTGGCAGGCCTATTCACAATTGTGTTTTTTTATTATTATTATTATTTAATTGTCTGATTGTAGATGATTTTCAGATGAAGGAACAAAGTAGACCTGCTGTTACTGTAGACTGTGATCCACGTCCGATCTCATATTTGCTCTGAAAAGAATTTATCATTAAAAGGAGCTGTGGTTCGTCTCAGTGCATGATATCCTGTCACCATTAACAGCAATCTAGCAACGTCCATATGATCAATTATAGCGAGATTACATGCAGCAAAATTAGTGCAAATGTTGAGTACAGTCTTCTGATGAGCCGTACATCCACGAGTGAAGTTGTGAACTAATGTGAAACGCTAAAATGCTAAAGATTATTCTTTTTTGGTGTGTGTGTTAATTTGGTTAAAATGTAATGATCAGCTACTGAATTAAAATATTATAAAGATGATGATGATATTGATTATTCCTCTGCATGGGGGAGACTAGGGCTGCACAATATGTTCACAGTGTTCTAATTTTCTATGACATGTCTAATATTTTATTTATTAAACTGATTAAAATCTGGTGAAAATTACTTGCATTTTTGTTTTATACAGCAATTTATATATCACAGAAAAAAATAAACTACATTATCATTGTTTTTGCAATATCGTGCAGCCCTAGATGACACTATTTTAACTTGAATTTAGCTTTAATTAACAAAAATGTTTTTTTTTTTGTTTAGTTTAGCTTTGTTTTGTTTTTTAGTTTTATACTCCCCAGTTTCAATCTGAATGTCCTGACCAGTAAAGATGCTCAGATGTTATAAATGACAGACTAAAGCCTTTTTTAGACGGGATTAATTTTACCTGGAGAAGTGGAGTAATGTAACTTTACTACGGGATGTCAGCAAAATGTTTTTATTTAAACTGATTAGCAGGAAATAAGAAATCTCAGTTTAACTGGCTGAGATGGGAGTGGCTACTTGATTTATGCACTACCATCACCATCAAAAAACAAAACCCTTACTATAACCTTAATCGTATGACTGGTTATCCTAATAGAGAAGATATGTTCATGATGTGTATTTAGGCATTAGGCTATGCTACACAGTGACTTTGCTACCTAAAGATTTTTAGAGGTTTTGCACCCATGAGGCTCGTCTTCTCGATTTGTGGGTTATATGTCGTGGGATTTATATATAATGAGATTATATTATTATATGAGATTCCTTGAGTGCCTCCATACATGAGAAAAGCTGCAAAAACACTAATTTTCTATACTGTTTAATCAAATATTTACCCTCATGCTGATTTGCACAGGATTATCATAACGTTAAGTTATTATGAGTTAAAGTGATGCATGATGTGACATGGTGCGTTTAAAAAATAAAAAAAAAAACTAAAATGACTGAGAATCCCCAGTAATAATTACATTAGCCTACTTCCCCATGTAAAACTAATCTCCATCATCAAATTGGCCCACACAGACAGTGGGATAAATCTACACTCCGATCTCCAATGTTTCTGCTGTTTGTGCGGGATTACTGCAGCCAGCTTCAGCGTTTTGATCACAGACAAATGTCTGCAAGATTTGTGTAACAGTTTAACAGCATGGTAATCATTGCTTGTCCAAAGTAGCAGAAAGAGGCGGACGGACAGACGCTCCCATGCCGTGTTCGTGGTGTTCTTAACCGATATGTAGCCGAGCGCTAGACACACTTTGTGCAGCCTCTGTTCTTACGTGTTGCAGGTACTGACTGTTTACATCTGTGTAAATATTCTCATCTGTTCATGTTGCGTGCAATGGTCAATAAACTGAAGTCTGTGCTTTCGATTAAATGCATCTTGTGTTTGCTGTTTTCCTCCACTGATCTTCATTCAGGGTCAGAACACAAAGCAGGGAAGCTACCTGGCTCCAGTTCAGAAGTGATTTCATCCACAGAGGCTTATTTTCAATCAGTCAACCTTTATTTTCACTCAGGAAGAAACATTGAGGGTGACCCTCATTTACAATGTTTCCGAGCCTTTATAGCATCAAAGAGATTGAACACATTTAAGGATAATTTAGAAATAATAAGAAATAAAATAGTAAAAAAAAAAAAAAAAAGAAGTACACACTTTAAATCAACATTTAATAAAATATATATATGTAAAATAGAAAATTATAAAATACCATGAAAAAAAAAAACAAATTTGACATAAAAAGTAAAAAATGTATAAAATATAAAATAAGTAAATAGATAATAGTAAAAGTAAAGTAAAATATAAAAAATTATGTGATTAAATGAGTAATAGAACTAGAACAAAAATGAAAATACAAAACATTAAAATGAAATAAAAAAAATGAATAAAATACATAAATAAATAAAATATATATAAATAATATAAGAAAAAAGATAAACTAATAATTTTTTTTAGATAATCTGGTGCGGAAAATCAGGCCTAGTTGTATTCAGCATGGACTAAAAGCTGTAGGTCACAAATTTTGTGAAAATGAAAATTTACTGATAATCAGTGATGATTTGAAGAGCCATGTGTTAAATCAAATCCAAAGTCAGTGCAGTATTTTTCTTTGCAGTGCAGTGCATGACTAGAATAGAACTGCTAATGTAAATTCATGTCTAGAATAGCATTACTAAGGTAAATCCACATTTAGAATAGCAGTGCTGAGGTAAATGTGTTGTACCTTTTTTGTTTGCCTACAGGATATTAAAAAGTTAGTCTGCTTATTTTATTTGTACTTTTTATAGTGGTGAAAAAAGTGGCAAAATGAATGGAAAATGTTTAGTTTTGTTTGTATTCGACCAAATGTTTTTTTTATTTCAGCCATCACCTGCCACAGTAATGAGGGGCCATGATAACTCCAGTGTGATTTGGCTTCTTTCCTGAGGCAGCTGTTTTTATTTGTAAGGGATGCAGTGTTTCTGATTTACGGGTCGACTGCTTTATGTCTGTGGAGGGATTTACCTCAGTCCCAGCTGGGGAACAGCAGCCTCCTCGGAAGAGCTGACCGGACCCTGCGGCGAGCCGGACACAGTCCTTCAGTGCAGTGAGGGATCAGGTAACGGGATCCTTATATGGTCTAAATGCTCCACAAGAATGTGTCTTCAATGGGATAATAGTTTCAGGATTAGTAATATTGAAGGATTTTTTCTGAAGGTTTATTTTGTCAGTTTGTATAAAATACACTGCTGGTAATAATTAGCAGACACCTCATTATTTAAGTGTTTTTGATGCATGCAATAAGCATGATTTCTTTGTGGGGTTGGAATAGAGTTTTTAATATAATCAAACAACCTAATTGGGTTTATTTGTAGGACAACACAAATATTTCTAGGACTCCCCCTAACAACTGCAATGCTTCAGACAAGATGAGGACTGTCATATGCCTCCTCCTTGGCCGCCAATGGAGAGAGAGAGAAAGAGAGAGAAAACGAGAGTGAGAGAACGAGAGAGAGAGAGAGCGAGAGAATGAGAGAGAGAGAACGAGAGAGAGAGAACGAGAGAGAGAGAAAACGAGAGAGAGAACAAGAGAGAGAGAAAACAAGAGAGAGAACGAGCGAGAGAAAGAGAACGAGAGAGAGAGATAGAGAGATAGAGCGAGAGAGAGAAAACAAGAGAGAGAACAAGAGAGGGAGAAAGAAAGAAAGAGAGAGAGAAAAGATGAGAGAGAAAACGAGAGAGAGAGAACAGAAGAAAGAAAGAGAACGAGAGAGAACGAGAACGAGAGAACAAGAGAGAGAAAGAAAGAAAATGAGCAAGAACAAGAGAGAGAACAAGAGAGAGAAAGAAAGAAAGAAAGAAAGAAAGAAAAAGAAAAATAGCCATTTTGCTCTCAAGCTACTGCTGGTAAGCCATTCTGAGCCCCACTTCCCCCAGTATTTTTATTTTGGATTTGTTCAGTTAGAATCTATCTGTCATTATTACAGAACATCTCTAAACCATGATATGTTTAAAAAAGCACATCATTAATCTGATGTAGACATTTAGTTTGAACTTTTCCAAGAACAAACTACATTAAATGTAATTCCTAAGAACGTTGCTGAATGAGACCCAATGTTTGTAATAGCACTACATGTATTCTGCTTTCTAAGTACTGAGGGTAGCAAGGTACTGCAGATTACCTAGGGTAGTTTTATTGTATGTAATCACATTTGTATTTAAAATAAATGATGCTGCCCTTACATAATTCTACTGTAAAATTCTATGATTTACCTTTGAATTTACTGTTCCCTCAAAAAGTGCTAGGCATCCAGGCCATGAGGCAACTAATCCCAGGTTCACAAAATGTAAATATTTGAGAAATTTCATTTCACATTACAAAACTTGTTGTCTTGTAACTGATCAGCAGAGACACAATGTTATAGAAGTCAGTCTTTCACCAGGAGGGACCCACAGCAAGTCTTTTTGCTTTTCGAAATCTTGTTTTGATGTTTTGTCAAAAAAAAAAAAAAAACGATGCCATGCATGAATTATGTATATATGTGGCAAAAACACAAAAAAGATGAAAAGATATAAATGCTTGAAAACCTGCTTAGTAATAATTTTGTTAAAAGCTTTAAAACGTTTAGTGATTGGAAAATCATGCATAAAATTGCATAGTGTGAACCCGGCCTAATCGGCCCCAAATATTGATGCAACCTCCACCATGTTTTTCACATGCAGTGTTCTTTTTCCTGCAAACATTTATTTCTCTTCAGTTTGTTGAGACTAAAAGTAAAAGCTGTGAATATCAGTGTTCCTCCATGGGTCTCCCTGACAGCATCTTTACATAAACATAATTATTAAGTAGTTGAATGAGTATCAGTCACACTGAGATGTTTTTGGTAAACTGAGATGCAAGTGTTCTAGCTAATAAAACTGCTTCAGGCCACTAAGACAGAACATGATCTTCAGCATGATCCTGAAGCTGAGCAGAGGCCCTTGACCCAGCAGTGCTCCGAATGATATAACTCATTCATGTCAAATTCCGCCCAACACTACTGTTTACATTACTCCACATACCAACATCCGAGAATCCACATTGTGATGATGTGCGTACTTATTCCAGATGCTACGAATTATTAAAGAAAGTATCAAGTGACAGATCTGTTCATTTTAAGTCATGTAAATTATTACAATAAGAGCACATAAAGGGAAAAAAAGAAAAATCTGTAACACTTTCTATGAGTATCATCTCTATAAGACTCTATAAACATATTTACAACACATTATAATGCATTCATAAGGCATTATAAACATGGCTATACATATTTATAAAACTCTATAATTTATCATAGCCATGTTTATTATGCATCATGAACTGTGATATAATGCATTAATAGCTGTGTTTATAACATGTTATACGTCAATACCAAGAAACTCAGTCCCAGCTTGTAGACTTTATCATGACTAAAACAGCTTCCAACTTATAATAAACACACCCTCAGTAATCATATAAATATATTTTTAACCACTCATGAATTATACTTGTCTTGAATACAATATTAGTTATAGTCAATTATAATGTATTATAAGAGGTCTTTGTGCGCTCTAAGTAAAGTGACAGACTTTCATTGTGGGACTATATTTTTAACGATAGATATATACTATTTTAACATGTATGTCATTATTATCACAAGTCATACTGCTTAATAAACATGGCTATAGTGGGTTATGCATTTTTATAAATATTTATAGCCATGTTTATAATGCCTTATGAATGCATTGTAATATATTATGAATCTAGTTATAGAGTCTAATAAAGATGACATTCATAGAAAGTGTTACCGAAAAATCTATTTGTTTACAGATGAAATTTAAATACGTATGAGTGCCATCTGTCAGTGATTGAAATATTACTGTTTTTACTTATTGTTATGTGGATGAATGGTTTTTCATGTTGAGATCCATCCAAATTTGTTGCCAAAAATTGTTCCCCCCCTGAACAGGTATCCTATATTGTCTATGACATATTTTTTGGGTTCATGCGCTAAAAACGAACTAGGATCATATTTTACATGACCTTTCAGTTCATCTTTAGAATTATAAAAAGTCTTCACAGATGAAAACAGTCAATCAGCCATCAATCAGATAGCTAATCAGTACACTAAAGGTTTAAATGGGTTTTTGCATGTTAGTTTGCACTTGTGAAACTGGTAAGAGAGGATCAGATGCAGCAATGCTGCTGGAGTTTTTAAACACTGTGTTCACTCACTGTCCACTCTATTAGACACACCTACCACTCCTATGTAAAGTCAGAGACTGAGGCTCATCTGCTGTTGCACAGTTTTCGTTGGTTATTCTCTAGTCTTTCATCAGTGGTCACAGGATGCTGCCCACAGTACACTGTTAGTAGACCATTCAGACTATCCATTATGTTTGGAACACAGCAGCTGTTTTCTCAATTCTTCCTCAGGTACAGGATTAAGAGCTTAGGTGTGTTAGGAAAACAGTGACATTATAGGAAGGGAGCTGTTGGATGACTCATTAAATGTTTATGTACCTCATGAAATTTGAAACTTTTACACAAACTAACTTCAGTTTTCAGGTTTTGTCATATATATGTATATATATACATGTTCTTCTGAGTATTTAATTGCTCACCAAACTGAACATGCTGCATTGTGGGTTCATGCTGTATATGAAGGGCTTGTGCTGCAATATTTTAAGGCCTGATTTATTACGATTCCAGCATGTGTTTATACATATTTACTTTATAACTTAGTGCCTGTTTACTTAACTGAGATTCGTATCTTTAAGAATTCACTCAGTCTCTCTCTCTCTCTCTCTCTCTCTCTCTCTCTTTCTCTCTCTCTCTCTCTCTCTCTCTCTCTCTCTCTCAAAGTAGCAAGACATTTTATGATTAATAATATTGTTCTGCTTTGTTAAAAATGGAAAAAATGGGCTACTTTATTCTGGAAAACAGACTGCTTACCAAGTCCAAAATCACTTGATACTGAAACAATGCAGCTCACTCGAGCCTCTGTGAATGAAGTGGCTGGGCGTCTGTTTTTGATTATAGATTAAACTGAGGTAATTCCTCATTCCATGAGCATGCAGTCATTTTCTCAGCATGGGTTAGTTAAAGCTAGATTTGCAACAGTATGGGAATTTCTACTGAGCAAAACTAAACAAAAACAACCAGGTAGAAACCACTTAGGAACACTATAAAACCACCTGGGATACCATAGCAACCACTTAGCAATGCCTTCACAACCATCGGTTATATCATAGCAACCACATAGCAGTGCCATATTACCATAGTAACTACATAGTAACTGCCTTGGAAACCATAGCAACTAGATAGCAACTCCTTTGGAAGCAACCAGCAGCCCCATAGCAAGCAGCTAGCAGTCACATAGCAATACCATACTAAACCAGCTAGTAATAAAATAGCAACACCCCAGCATCCATCCAAGATACCATAGCAACCAGAGAGCAACACTTACATAAATTAGAACAGGGTATTTTGCTATGAACAAAGCTTTTAATATAATAAAAGTAAGGTCTTATTGGTCAGATTTGCACAACACATTACAAACAATATTAGACTTAAAAATTAACTTGACATTTGATATTTTATTTCTAGCATAAATCAAATAGATATATTTGGAATATTCTTTTGATTGCAAGTAAAAAACAATATATAACAAGAAGATGGTGTATACCTGATCCCCCAGTAATGGAAGAATGGAAGACTATCTATGGTCAAAATGGACAATTTACATGTAGAATAAAAGACCAGATTACATTGAAACATGACACAAACAGAATAGAATACTACCCAGAAAACACATATATATATATCATATCCTCTGTATTGGTTTCATTTTATTTTTATTGCACAACAATTTAAAGCATCATCCATTTTAATAGTTTCTTGTTTTGTATATGATTTTTTTATGTTGAAGGCATAAACATAATTGTGATAATTGTGATATCAGAAGTGGTAAAAGAAACATTGTATATTGTGAATATCAATTCTTGGAAGTACACACTGAAAAAATAAAGAATTACAAAAAATCTATATTTATTGATGCAAGTTTAAAATGCTCACACAGTGAACAGATCCACTAAACTACTTCTGGTACCACTTTATAAAGGGTTATAACTTGTTTACAATTAGTTTATTAATGGTTACTAATTAGGTTGTAAATGCCTTAAAAATCATTAATAATCAGTTATAACTGATATACGTAGAAAGGGCAACAATGACCTGTTGTTTGCCAAATAGTGAACCCACAGCCATCTATATTGGTGCCCTTACTACGTATGTGTTATAACTGATTATTAATGATTTTAAAGACATTTACAACCTAATTAGTAACCATTAATAAACTAATTGTAAACTATTTATAAACACTTTATAAAGGTAATCTTATTTTAAAGTGGTACTCTACTTCTTATCCTAGCTCTAGCTTAAATTCAACACTTTCTCATCAATATCTAGATAATAATTTAATATAAAAAAAGAAAAATTTATATCACAGTATACCTAACAATGTTACTCTGCTGCAGCTCTAATTCTAGCATGCTGGATTTCATGTTGTCTCTCTGAGAGGTGATAAATATCTTCATGGAAAAGAGACTGGTCCATTATAGCAGTACACGCTGCCCACCGTGGCCACCCACCCCTGCCATGTCCTTGACAGGACACCAGCACCCATTCTCTGGTTCCCTTCCAGTCTGATAAAAGGCTAGATAAACACAGGGGGCATTAACATTCTTCAACTCCGTTATTTTTTGGACAAGTGTAGCTGGTATCAGACATGCCACCAAAGTAGTAAAACTAAAGTGCACTAGTTTAATGAAGTAGGCCTGGCCTAAATAACTGAATGGTCTGTTTAAAGGGGTCTGAAATGCTGGACGTCAGTGTCGTCGGTGACTCATCATCACTGAATGTGTTCTGGAAATGAATTCCTTATTCCAGAGGATTCTGTAAAGCCGGCCCATTTCTCTTTAACTAGATGTTAGCTAAACAAAGTAAGTGTATGACAGAAAACTTGTTTTATAAACTTTAAGCGTCTAAACAACTGTCTAATTAATGCATTCAAATGAAAGCATTCAGCTACTTTAAGTTGCCTCTGTTGTGGCTAGCACAAATGTGCAACTGCGCACAGACATTCAAATCTTGCTTAGTACATTTAGAGAAGTATTGACAATAGAATGGGACTCTATGGAGCAAATAAGCATAAACCTACAGTATATGCACCATCTCTAAAAATGCAGGGTGTGATCTAAAGGGGTATAAAGCCCCCCTAGCTACAGCTCTGGATTAAATTAAGAGACCACTTCAGTTTCTGAATCAGTTTCTCTGATTTTGCTACTTATAGGTTTATATTTGAGTAAAATGAACATTGTTGTTTTATTCTCTGAACTACAGACAACATTTCTCCCAAATTCCAAATAAAAATATAAAAATATTTTGAGCATTTATTTGCAGAAAATGAGAAATGGCTGAAATAACAAAAAGATGCAGAGCTTTCAGACCTCAAATAATGCAAAAAAGAAAAAGTTCATATTCATAGAGTTTTATGAGTTCATAAATCAATATTTGATGGAATAACCCTGGTTTTTTCACCAGTCTTACACACTGCTTTTGGATAACTTTATGCTGCTTTACTCCTGGTGAAAAAAATTCAAACAGTTCAGTTTGGTTTGATGGCTTGTGTTCATCCATCTTCCTCTTGATTATATTCCAGAGGTTTTTATTTTGGTAAAATCAAAGAAACTCGTCATTGTTAAGATAAACTGATCATTTTGCAATGTTTCATTTCTATAAAACTTCTAAACAAGAGTTTTTTTTTATAAAAATGTATAAACAATGCCTTAATGCCATAAATCTCTTTTCAATTCTAGAATACAATAAAATATTGCCACTTTTTCCTCTTCTATGTGATTTCAGTAGCTTCATATCTGCAGTGTTAGTAAATTCCTGCCTGAAGTCATTGTTGATATGAAGGGAGAGGGCTTGGATCACATCCTGCGTTTTTTTTCTCTTCCCTCTCTCAGGCTTTTTAAGCGCTGTGGTGATGAGCGCCACACACTCTCAGCACTCGCTGAGTGGGACGTCAGCAGCTGCCCGGGTTACACAGCCTGCCTTTACTATTGGGTGAGTTTTTCTTTTTTTTTATATCATTCATGTCTGAGAATGTGTTTTAGCTTCACACATTATACACAGTTACATTCTAAACATGGTTAATAACATATTTAATACTGTAGTAATACTGATAAGCTGTTTTAAGGACATTTACTTCACGTCTGACATCATTCCTGTCCACCTGCAGTGACGTAGACTGAGAGGGAATATCATCACCACACTGCGACTAATTGAGTATGATGATTAAAAATCATACACGATAAGAAACAACCCTGATCCAACCACAAACATATTCTCTCTTAACCCTTGTGTGGTGTTCATATTTTTATTACTCGTTTACTTTGTTACTTGTATTTAATTCAGCAAAATTAAGCAATTTTACATTAAAATGCTTTACACATGCTTGCTTCACCTAAATTGCAAGCAATATAAACAGCTTACATGGTTAATATTTGCCCTTTACCTTTCTTATGTTTTCTTATGTACAATGTGTGTTTATCGAAAATGTGTTTTGATATATGTTTTTCACAAAAAAATGAGCCAATGCCAATGAGTTAGAAAAAATATTTTTTTAGTATCATTTGATGAAAAATTTAAACGGTCCCACAGACCCGAACACCACACAAGGGTTAAATATAGATGGACACATTATCTTTACACGTAAAAAATATAGAGTTGTCAACTCTGAAGTGTATGTTTTTATTCAGCAGTTTACAACAATATATTAATTAAAAATGTATTATCAGATTGAGTTTAAATACAGTATATTATACAACAGTACAACCAGACATGTGTAAAGTAATAGAGACCCAGACTTTAGTAAAAGTACAAGTGCTCTATCAAAAAAGTGACTTTAGTTGCTAAGTACTAAAGTATTCAGCATTTTTTGTACTTAAGTATTGTAAGTACTTAGTTGTAAAATATAGTACTGAAGTACTGAAAGTAAAAGTACAGTACTGGGTTAGGTAGGTATTACAGAAATCAGTAATAGAGATCTTCTAATAAGATCTCTTCTAATTGATCAGGTTTGGAGGCCTGGGTGGGTTCACCAACCTTCATTTAGTTTTATAGTATTTTATTAGTATTTTTTTTTTTACTTTACTTAGTTGAGTAGTTCTTTCCATAATATGGATTAGATCATTACTCAAATAGAGCTATTCACTGTATACCTGTAACTCTACCTCTTCACTACTTTACAACTGATGCTCTCAAACACATTAAGAGGGCTAATTAACTCTTGACAAGTTCAGCACAGCTGTTAACTGAAAGCCTGAATTCCAGGTGCAAATGGTAAGATGAGCAAAGCTGTCATCTAAACAAGACGTGCTACTTTGAAGAATCTAAAATATAAAACATATTCGGGTTGGTTTAACACTGTTTTTTTGTTTACTAAATAATATATATGTTTTTTTTTCATAGTTTGGATGACTGTAGTATTAATCTACTACGCAGAACATTTTAACTCTACTGTTATGTTACAGGTCAAATTGACCCATTTTAAAGTTTTAAGATCTTTAGTATTAGTATTTTTTCAGTATGAAAAATGACATTTTCTGCTTGACTTAATTAGTGTAATCAACATTTAATATGAAAATGGTTCATCTCACATATTTGCAACCACCCTCTGCAAAAACTAAATCTAAAACAAAATTGCAATGCTATGATTTAATGTTATGTAAAACTATCAAAAGTTTGGACAGACAAATTCTATGTTTTTTTTTTTTATTTTAACTCCAGTTATGTTCATTTTTCAGGAACAGCAATGGTGTTCCTGGGTTATTTTGACCCGATGCATGATTAATTATCCAAAATATGTCTGAAACCAAAAAGAAATCCTAACAAGCAGTTAGTTAACACGCAGCAATTTTTATGTATATATTTTAAAAGTAATAAAGTAGTGAAACATACAAAAAGCATGTTTAAACCTTTTTTAATGAAAACAAGTTAATTATCCTAAATTAACCATTACCTCTAAATATTTATATAAATATTGATAAAATAATTAGAAATGGAGTTAGTAATTAAATATTCACACTGCTTGTTAGGATTTCTTTTTGGTTTCAGACATCTTTTGGATAATTAAACATGCACCGGGTCAAACTGACCCAGGAACACCATTGCTGTTCCTAAAAAAATGAACATAACTGGGGTTAAAATAATAAAAAAACATAGAATTTGTCTGTCTAAACGTTCGACTGGTCCTGTATAGCTTTTTGTCCTCAGAGTGAAGGTCAGGCAACTGAACTGAACTGAATCCATCACTCAGAGCTCATTAAAACTCACACAATAGTGTTCTTGACCTCAGGAAAGCTCAGCCCAAACCATGAGCTAATTCTTCCTTAGCAACCTCTACACACCTGGATGTTGTGTCGATACAAGTGACATCATGGCACTTGGCAGAACAACCGGCTCGATCTGTTCTCATTTCAGAGCCGGTGAAGTAAATGCACTATTAGTCCACTTTACTCTGCTCAGAGCTCTGTATCTCTCCATTTCTGCTGACTCACATCCTTTTAACCTTTACATTAACCTTTCTCTAATACCTCGCTGGCCTTTGAGCTCGGGGAGGAGACATCAGCACAAATTCACCCTCACAGAAATATTTGGATGTGGTAAAGTGCTGCAGCCTTATAAGGCTCGGACGAGAGCACTGTTTGTGCTCCTGGCTGAAGTGATAGAGAGCTTTTTGGATCACATTTTATGCAATTAGTCACTGAAAGGCCCTGAAGCAGCTGGATTTCCTCAGTCTCCCCGTGGTTCTCTGCTGTTTCCCACTAGAGGGAGCGTCTGAGATCCTAACACAAGCATCCGCCCTCAGCTCTGGAGGTCCTAATTAGGCAATGTGGTGTTGAGGAGACTCTGTTGTGACATTCTGTCCACTGGGGGCAGAGCCGAATCCCTGTCTCCAGCCTCTCTTCCATTAGTCCAGTTTATCTCCAGCTGTCTGGAGCAGTGCCACATGCGTGTCTACAGCTGATAAAACTGAACAGTGCACTCTAACATGAGGCAACATGTAAATTCAGCTCAGCTCGGCTGTTTAAAAAGGCAACATGAGCCAAAAAAGGGACACGTTTTTGACTCGTGCCATCATTTTACAGGCTGGGATGCCAAGAGGCTATTTTTTAACATCTTAAAAATAACAGACTTGAATTCTGGAATTTAGTTTTCACATACATATAGATTGCCCAATGCCTATATGTACAATATACAATGTAAACATCTGTGTATTCATAGTTTTCTTATAATACATAAATTTAATTAGTGCAATAATGTATGTTATAGAGTAACTTAAGTGTTTATAGTTATAGTGAGAATTTGGACACGTCTTAAATTCCTTAAAACACCTTGAAAGCGTTCTTTTTTATAATTGGCACTTTTTGCTTAGATGACAGTTTTGCACAGCTTTATGAGGTAGAGTCACTTGGAATTCAGGCTTTCAGTTAACAGCTGTGCTGAACTCATCAAGAGTTAATTACTTGAATTCCTTGCCTCTTAATGTGTTTGAGAGTTACAGGTATACAGTGAATAGCTCTATTTATAGAGTAATGTTCTAATCCATATTATCAGAAGCAAAAGAAGCAAGTGCGGTCGCAAAGACCATCAAACTTTATGATGAAACTGGCTCTCATCAGGACCGCCCCAGGGAAATAAGAGTGAGAGATACCTCTGTTGTACAGGATAAGTTCCTTCATAGTCTGGCTTCAGTATAACAATGTAGGGGGCAAAAAATCATTAATGTTGAGACTATTATAAATAGTATATATATCATCCAATATAATGAAGAGGAAGATGGATGATCACAAGCCATTAAACCAAGCTGAACTGCTTGAATTTTTGCAACAGGAGTAAAGGCATAAAGTTATCCAAAAGCAGTGTGTAAGACTGGTGGAGGAGAACATGTCAAGATGCATGAAAACTGTGATTAAAAACCAGGGGTTATTTCAACAAATACTGATTTCTGAACTTCTAATTTTTGTAGTATTTGAGGTCTAAAAGCTCTGCTTTTAGAGAAATGTTGTCCGTAGTTTATAGAATAAACATATACCTATGAAAAGCAAAAAATCAGGAACTGATTTAGAAACTGAGGTGATCTCTTAATTTTATCCAGAGCTGAAAATATGTATAATTAATTTGTGGGGAAACCAAAAACTAACATTTATAATAAATACAAGCACTTCTGGATCAGACCGTCTGTGAACTGCCATAAATGTAAATGTAATTACAATGATTTTACAGGCCAAATACTAATTGTCAGATCGCTGCATGGTTGTAGATGATGTAGTTAAGCATATGGATGCCTAGTGAAACTCTGAATCTTAGTGTAAGCAGGTTTATTGGAGCTGGTTTTCTCTTCTCACTTTAATGGCGTGTCGAGCCCGGCCTGCCCCAGGCTCTCTGTCTGTCTCTGTGCTCTCCCTCTTTTCCTCACATTCTTCAGAGAGCAGATCACTGACACCGGCGCAGGCCTCTGCAGATGGGCCCGGTTCTGTATCAGCCCCATATGGCCGAACGGGCTCAGTTTCTATTACTTTGATCAGCTTGTCAAAGCAGAGAGGAGCTCAAAGCCTGTCCAGCAGGGCTTCATCTGAGCTCTTCATCAATCAGCTGTTTGAAGATCTGCTCTGAGCACTGCGCTGACTGGAGCATCACAAACACACACACACACACACTCATCTTCAAACAGCTGAGAGTAAGATTTAATGCTGAATCTACTTCAATTTCACCTCCCTTCTGTCTGTGATTGCTGGTTTTGGCCAGAGAAATGTGGGACAGTTAGCAGCTTTACAGTAAATTCTTTGGTTTGATGTTTAATGATAACAAAAAGATCTTTTAAAGAGCTTTTAGACCTCAAATAATGCAAAGAAAACAAGTTTACATTCATAAAGTTTTAAGAGTTCAGAAATCAATATTTGGTGGAATAACCCAGTTTTTTAATCACCGTTTTCATGCATCTTGGCATGTTCTCCTCCACCAGTCTTACACACTGCTTTTAGATAACTTTATACCACTCCTGGTGCAAGAATTCAAGCAGTTCAGCTTGTTTTGATGGCTTGTGATCATCCATCTTCCTCTTCATTATATTCCAGAGGTTTCCAATTTGGTAAAATCAAAGAAACTTATCAATTTTAAGTTGTCTTTTATTCCAGAGCTGTATATTGTGTATCCTAACCATTTAATTACACAGAAATCAGTTAACACCCCCTTTGGGATACAGCACTGTTTGTTGACCTTGAAGGTCGCTGGCTGTGGTGAACAGGGCGGAGAGGGATGTGGCAGATCCTGTGCAGCAGTTCTGGTCGGGTTGAGGGGGTTAGATAACAGACGAGTGGGGTGATTGCTGTTTGTAGATGGTGCCAGTGGGGGTGATCAGGGCTATTTCGGGCCTTCAGAAGGCAGGGTCTCAGCGGAGGACAGGTGGGGCAGTGGAAAGAGCATTCCGCTCTTATTGTCCATCACAGTCACAGATAAATAGATTCAGAGTGAGCCACCAAATGACTCACTCAGCCCAGCATCCACATTCCAGTTATAAGTGCTATGGACGTGGATATAAAAAACTGTTTCCAGACATATGTCCAGCTATGTCACACAAATGATGCTGACATACTGCGACATGAGCAGTTTTGAGATTAACTTAAAGTATTAAAAATCAGTATAGATAAGGATAATAGGATATTACATGCTAATGGTCTGCTAGGGCATTCCAAACCGTATGACAAACAAGTTCTAAGAGATGGAAAACTTTACTTAATAAATTATACAGTAGCTTGCAAAAGTATTCATACCCCTTGAACATTTTTTTTCCATTTTGTCACCTTACAACCACAAACTTAAATGTTTTTTTTTTATTGAGATTTTAAGTAATAGACCAACACAAATTAACCCGTAATTGTGAAGAGGAATGTAAATGATACATGATTTTTTACAATTGTAATCAAATAAAAATCTGAAAAGTGTGACATGCAAAAATATTCAACCCTCTTTTCTCTCAAACCCCTAATAAAATGCAGTGCACATAATTGCCTTCAGAAGTCACTTAATTAGTTATTAGAGAACACTAGTGAACAAAAAGCATAATGAAGATCAGGGAGCTCACCAAACAGAGATAAACCGAAGTCGGAGATAAAGTCGTGGAGAAGTTTAAAGCAGGGTTAGAATATAAAAAAATATCTCAAATTTTGAGCATCCCAATTAGCACTGTTGAATCCATCATCCAAAAATTACAAAAGTATTCTACAACTGCAAACCTATCAAGACATGACCATGGACCACCCAACCTGACAGATCGAGCAAGGAGAGCACTAATAAGAAAAGTTCATCACCCTGAGCATACTATCCCTTACTGTGAAACATGGTGGTGGCAGCATCTTGCTGTGGAGATGACGAAGATGGATGGAGTTAAATACAGGGCAATCCTGCAAGAAAACCTGTTGAAGGCTGCAAAGGACTTGAGACTGGGAAGGAGATTCACTTTATAGCAAGACAGTGACCCTAAACATACAGCCAGAGCTACAGTGGAATTATTTAGACCAAAGAATATCCAGTCAAAGTCCTGAACTAAATCCGATTAAGCATCATTGGCAAGACATGAAAATTGCTGTTTGTAGACGCTCTCCATCCAAATTGGCTGAGCTTGAGCTGTTTTGCAAAGAAGAATGTGCAAAAATCTCAGTCTCTAGATGCAGAAAGCTGGTGGAGACAAACTCCAAAAGAGATGCAGCTGTAATTATAGTGGATGTGCTGCCTTGTGTTGGTCTATCACTTAAAATCTCAATAAAATACATTTAAATTTGTTGTTGTAAGGTGAACATTTTTTAAAAAGTTGAGTGGGTATGAATACTTTTGCAAGCCATTGTATATATGATAAAATAAACCAAAAAAAGGACAAGTCCAGCATTAGTAAGAACTCTACTCTGGCAGCTGCCCAGTCATTACCAACTAACTCTCAGTGGATTAATCCAGTAACAGACTGGAACGTAAACAGATGTGCAGTATGTTTATAATGTACTTAAAATCTTTTGTTATCTGTGTCTGATCCTGAGTGCAGCAGAGTTAATGGAGCGAATGGAAAACTCATTAGTGTGAAGGAAAATGCTGTACAGATGAAGCCCATTTACAACTGCAGCTCTAAAGTGTGGTTAGTCTCTTTTTCCAACATTACCACTTCCCCTCTGAGCTTTAGCTTCTTCTCTCAGAGCTGAAACATTTTGTAAAGAGCTGTCCATGTCTCTATCATTACCACTGAAACTAAATGATGTCCACTTTACTGAAATGAAGACGTTTATATCGTCGCTGTCCAATAAAAAGTATCAAGTATCATCTCCAAAACAGGAACTTTACAGGAGAGAGAAAAAAACTTCTAAACTTTTAATAGAAGTCAATGTAAAAAAAATATATTTTAGGTAATTTTTGAAAGTATTTCTATTGGTATGTTCATCAAGAAAGTTTGGGATAGTGTGAGAGACAGTTTGTCAGTTCAAATTATGTAGTAAACTAAAAATTGCCAAAAATGGAGAAAAAAATTTTTTCATTGGACAGCGACATATGTAATAGAAATATGGAACTACTGGAAAAAAATGTTAAATAGGTTGCACAGATTAAGTGGTTCCCACTCCCAGGCATTTTCTAAGCTACTTTACGTTACTATGTTAAGTGGTTGCTAGGTGGTTGTTATGGTCTTGCTATAATGTTGCTATATGGGGTTGCTACAATGTTGGGCTGCGGTAGAGTTGCAAGCTGGCTCATATAATGTTGCTAGTGGTTGCTAAAGTATTTCTAGGATGTTGGTAAATGGCTTCTCTGGCATCCCAAGTAGTTGATATAAAGCTACTAAATGGTTTATGAGTGGTTGCTATGGTGTTGCTAAGTGCTACAATTATTATAGACAATTGCTACAATATTTCAAGGTGTTGTAAAGATGTTGCTAGGCAGTTGCTATGATGTCCTTGGTGGTTACATGGTGTTGCCATGTTGCAAACATGCAAAAATGAGCAAATAGTCTCTTTAAATACTTTTTGGACATAACCAGCATGTATTTGCTGATGGTCATTTTTTAAATGAGTGTTCACAGTTAATAAATAATAAATGTCCAGTGGGTCTGCAGTGCATTAAGCTGTGTATAGTGTGAGTGTGAGCCAGCTGACTCGAGCTTCACTCCTTTCAAGGAAATCATTTCCACAAAGAGGCAAAACAAAGCCTGAACTGAGGGCTGGACGCTCGCTGAAAAATTAGGTGTCTTCATTTTTGTTCTGTTAATCACACGCTTATTTTTGAGCAATGCAGGAATGTTGGCCGCAGTGACTTGAAGCATATTTGCTAACCCACATCACCAGATTTAAAATGTGCAGCACAGAGCTACTGTAGCTGTGCTAAAGCCCTGAAGCTAACTGCTGGGGCAGTTCTGAGTTCTGAAAAATAAAGGCTACTGACAGAAGCTACAGAAAACAAACAATGTACTCAAATGTTCAATCTGTGCTTCTGTCAGGTTCCCTATTAGTAATCTCAGAACTGTGTAACTAAAGCCCTGTTTCAGCAGCTTTTTTGTATGCCTTCTTTTAAATGCATGTGATGTGGAAACAAATCAAAGCTGTAAAGCAGATGGCATAAACTAAAGGCAGGGACAGTTCTATTTAATGAAAGGCTGAAAAACGGTCAGACAGTGCTTTGATTCAGCAGCCAACACACAAATGAATATGAGTTCTAATGACATGAAGAGTAGCTTCATGACTCTTGCCATTATCATCCTCCAAATATAAATAAAACAAACCTTTTGATTAATGATAAACACTCACGCATTAAAAGTGCTGTGATTCATCACTTCACGCAAATCCAGTTGATCAGCCATGATACAACTGATGCTTAAAGTGTGCATCTTTGGTTTATAGCAAGAGATAAAAGAACAGACTAACATTGCTAAAACACAACTTAGCAAGTGTCAAATGCTAGTAACAAATGCTGAATATTCAGACTGTCCTCTGTGGCAGAAACGCATCCAGTTGAGTTTGACAAAAGCCTGCCTGACACAGCTTTATGCCGTAAATGCAGTTTCTAAAGCCTTCATCACTACACTACTTTCTAATAAAGCCACTGCCTTATGAGGCAGCAAGGCTGCTGCCTTCAGTTTGGGAAACAACCTTAGATTCTGATTAATTTTATCTTTATAACCCAAAATGAACATACACACAAAAATGACTCTTAGCCTGTCTAGAATCTGCATCTAGATTTTCATTTCTTTGACTCAGACAAATTAAATTACTATGGATTAAAGCACATAGTGTGTCTTACTTTTAGACAAAAACTTACTGTATCTCCAATTTCACTGTTTGCTCTTTTTGACAGTAGTTTTATAAAATGTATTGGAATTTATAGAAATTATCAAATTTATTGAAATGCTCAAATTACTAGCAATTAAATCTTTTTGCATTTACTTCCAAGAAGTTTTTTAACTTCTGTAAAGATGCATGGGTGTTGTCTGATTTGTCACGGTAAGCAAATTAAGCATAGCTTAATTTGAATAGTGTTACTTATTTTTTTTATGACAAAATTTTGGCATGTATTTACAGAGATTAATCTAGTGTTTGTTAGTAACTTTGCTTAGAATTCCCTTCTCTCCTGCTAAAAAGCACATCACAGATACCCATTATGCCTTGGCTAATTGTCTGCATCTGGTGTAGGTTATAAATCCTATTAACTCTAGAACGCTAACGCTGGGTGATTTTCACCCACACAATTTTTTTATGTGATTTTCATTGTGTTGCTGCTGTCTGAGTTGCATGGGACTTTGAGTAGCTTTGATGTCATTAATGTGATGGTGCTCACATGCCCCAGGAATGGGTGGACCAAAGACCAAGTTCCCAGCAGCATGATTATTATTTTTGTTAGGGCATTACCTGCTAAGGATTACCTGCTTTTCCTATATGTTTTCAGCTTTTTTCTCATCCATGGCACTTTTTTATGTGATGTTGTATGTTGTAAAATTAAAGAAGAGTTCCAAAACTCTTCAAAATGAGTGATGGTGTTACTAATTTTAACATTTAATTGGATTACAGCACTGACTATTTAGCTACCATATGAATTCCAGTGCCTGGAGGAAACCAGTGCAGACACAGGGAGAACAAACCAAGATCCTCACAGTGATTGGAGCAGAAAGAAGAGTAACCAGATTAGTTAACCTGATCTCTATCTTTTTGGACTATCAGAGGAAACCCATGCAGACACAGGGAGAACACAGGAACTTTACCCAGCTTGGGACTTGAACCGAAGACCACAGAGCTGAGAAATGAATAATCAAGCAAACCATCAATCCACCAGACCGCTAAAGTTACTACGGTTCTAAAGCCGAGAACAGTAATAAGGCCTTTTCCAAGTAGTGTAAGCACATCCAGCAGTTCTGCTTGATGAAAGAAACATGGCTTTGACAATAGCCTCTGACTCATCCTCAGTAATTACTGCATCACTCATCCCTCTGATCCTGTTCAGCCCCGGCACACAAATGTCAAACCTGCAAATGTCAAGAAGATGCTCTTCTCTCTGGATCCCAACTGCTGGAATTCCTCTATTCTTTACTCTGAGGTCACAACCCAGGAATTCAGCCTGTAATCCTCTGAGCCCCCACTCTTTCAGATCATACCCTAACATGGTTTGGGCAGATGGTGGTTTGGTGGTGATAAAGGCTGGTGCAGGCCGGGCTGGGAGTTGTGGGGTGGTGCTGGGGGGTTACGGGGGCAGGGAGTTGACTATACTGGGCTAAATGTGCGGGTTTGAAGGGTGTGGTTTTAAAGGTATATATACTGTATTCTCTGAAGGGTGAAGGATAGTACCTTGGATACTCTTTTTTTGCTCCCAGTGGCTTTTTTTCTTGATTCAGAATCTTCTTGACTAGACACCAAACATGACCTTCTACAGGCACTCAGGTAAAGGATGTAGCAGACGGCCTGGTTTGAAGAACATTGAGTGAGGATTATGTTTTTTATCTTAATCTTGTGCATTAGCTAAATAATTATATAGCATAGACCTAGGTAACAATTTTTGGTTAGTAGAATGTTTTTTGAATGTTCTTATAACATTTCATGTAATGTTTTAAACATTCTGGTAATGTTTCTGCAATGTCACTTGTGTCAATGTCGTAATTTTACGTTTGGAAATGTTACTTTTAACATTACCATAATGTTAGTTTTAGTCTAGCTGGGAATGTTATGTAAGAAACATTCAAATAATGTTGGGATGCAAATGATTATTATGTCACACATTTTTAGAACGTTCTTGGAACATCATTTCCAGGAACCTTTTAAAAACGCTGCTAAACTTTTTTTTTTTTTTTTTTACAATGTTTTCTGTTAGCTGGGGTGCTGCACATTATATCTTTTCAGTATTGTCATCACTAAGAGCGCTAATATGTCCAATATTTGTCAATAACTTAGGGGTCTTTTTTGTGATAACTCTGTCCTTATTTATATGAAAAAACACTGTTGCATTAAGCTGCAACAAAAAAGTTGTATTAATATAACCACAACAGTTTCAGTAAATCTGTAAACTTTTGCCTATTTGTAAAAAACACTTGTAAGAAATTTAGTTATGTTTATAAAATATTAATAGTATAAATAAATATATAATGTAACAAAAATACAAACAAAAAATACCATTAAAGCTTAACAGTAAATAGCAAAACAAATACAAAATAGACTGCTTTCATCATTTGTATACAACTATTCTCATATATATATATATATATATATATATATATATATATATTTTTTTTTTTTAGTTTAAACAATGATGACAATATTATTGTGGACGATGCAATATGGCACACTCCTAGTTATCAAAATGTGTGCATGTTTTGTGCAGTGCCTAATTACAAGTTTTAAAACATGACAAAAAATAATCATTCACATTATTTTATTTTCAGGCAGATTATTTGTGCCCATTATCATTTATATTTTACTCAATAATTCTATAAATATTTTACAAAATATTTTTAAATATCGCATTATCCTGTACATAGTTAAATCACTGAAAGATTTGCAACTTGCATTTGTGGTATGAGCAGTAGAGCTGTATATGGGTTGCTCACATGAAAAAATTGCCAAATCATTGCTAAACAGCTCATTTTTCAGTTGCTATTGACTCTTGTTTTGAGCTTCTGGTTCCCCCAGTCAAGCATGGGCTCTCCTACAGTGGTCAGGCTCAAATTTGAAAAAGGCAAAAAAAAAAAAAAAAAAGAAAAAAGGAAGGGGTAGTTTGGGATGTGCACTGGGTGATGTATGGGTTTAGAGGCGGGACAGGAGGGAGCAGCAGTATGCCTCTGATAGCGGCGAAACCCAGATGGTTGGACGTCACATCATCCAGATATTAATGGAAGAAATAGGGTTTAGTGGCTCAATTTAAAAGGCAAAAGAACAGGTTTTCCAACAGTATTTTTTACAACAAAGAAATAATCTACCGAACATACATTTCCTTACTTTTGTACAATGTTTATTTTGCTAACTTTTTTGCCAAACTTATGTATGGAAAATGAGTGAGGTCTGATAGTGGGTGCCAGACATTCAATTTCTGAAGATGTGTGGACATTTAACATTTACAGTGACACTCGTGTACCAGAATTATTTAATAAAAGACAGTGTACAACACTTCCACAATCAATGCAATGGATGAATTATTATCCTAGTTACGTTAATATTAATGAGTCTCAGTGAAACGTTTTTATCTTACAGTATGAGTTTTACTCATCAGTGGATAAATGATTCAAAACAAGATATTTCACTGTGAAGCGATGGATCTAGTCTATCAATAGACATTAGCTAGACTATTTTCGATAGGGTTGTGTGGGTTAAGTAGGCTGTGATTGGCAGAAGGAGCTCAGTCTCAGTGACTCAGTGAACTCGTATGCAGACCTTTTCACTGAGGCCATGTCGTCCCCATTGGGACAAACAGGAGTCTGGCAGTGCGTGGCAAAAGGATTATACAGGAGCAGCTGTGTGATGGACAGTGATCAAAGGCTTAGTACTCCGGTTATAGAGCTGATCAAATTCACAGATTACACAATGCAAATACTGCCTTTGCTCAGGCGACACCAGGACACCAGTATTTAGGTGCTTTGTGATGAATGAAGATATGGACTAGTGGAGGATCTTTACAGTTTGCAGGTCTGAAACCCTGTAAAATGCTTTGGCAAAATAGAAAAAAGTGAGGTAAAAATAGAAGGCCTTTAGCCTTTTGTGGATGAAATCATAAGAGGGTGTACTTCAGTTTTGATTTGGTAAACAGTTGAGTGATTATTTATTTTATCAAACACAAGCCATGCCATGTTTCCATGTTTATTTTCTGAGAGAGAGAATAAGCACTTTTATGTACAATACCTGAAACAAATGATACTGATTATCTAAAGTACTTCCCAAAAGGTCTGACTGGATGATTTTTGGAGTATACACCGATTCTTATTATACACAATTTAACTGCTTATTCTGTTGGCCTGACTGAACATGTTCACATAGCAGGTAAAAATGGCCCAAATCCGACAGTAAAGTTGCTTGATTTCCAATCTGAATGTTCAGATTGAGGTTGCACTGCTGCAAATCGTATAAATATCAGATTTTAATACCACATATTGAACTGGCCCCAAATTGGAATTTAAATGTCAGTTTCAGTGTGTGTTTGCTGTTCACACTGCCACAAACTTGATGCATCTATTTTACATATTGAGTTTAGGCCACTTTAATATTCTGTTCCTATAACACGAGGTTGAATCTTGAGTCATGTATTTTTTTTTGCCATCAGCAGCCAGAGTCTGAGAGACCACAATTGGCAATGCTCCGTCTTTGTGGGTAGATAGTGCACTCTCTCAGCTGGGGATCGGGCTTTTTCCTCAGAGTGTATTGGCTTGCTAGTGATGCTGCTGAAGTGGCGGCAGTTTGAAAAGGCGGTGTATTTATTAATGTCATAACATACTCTAAAAAAGCTGCGACACTCTGTAATTGACAGTAATGTACTATTAGGCCTGTCACAATAATTGTTTTTTAATGGACAATAAATTGTCCAAGTATTTATAGCGATAAACGATTTCATGCATAAACATTCTGCTTTTAAATAAAGTCTACATATAAGCTCAATCACTTTAATGGGATCTCCTCACAAACCCTAGTGAACGAAAGGGGTCCAGGTTTTGATAAAAACGGTAAATAGCTGACTAAAAGACCATATATTTCAATCTGAATGTTCACACTCAGCACGCGTAAAGGTACGGAAATTACCTGTGCTGCTGTGAAGCACATGTAGGAAAGCAGTTTTGACTTGCCTTGAAACAGAAATTACAAAGGGCCATGTACTCTTTGAGTGAACAGTGTAAAAGCCACCAACAGCAGCAAATCTTCTGCTGGGGTGGGTTTATTGGCTAAGCTAATTGGCTAAGTTGGTTCCACCAGCAAAAAGGGATACAGATTGTCGTAAAACCATGATACAATCATTTTGATATAATCACAGGAATGTTAATAAGGGGAATTATGGGGGAAGATGATGGGAGGTTGATGACGGAGGAAAAGACCAACTGGATAAAACAGATCTGTCCTTCTAAAAATACAAAAGATCTGCTGTCAACAGACAGAAAGAGCAGCACTGGCCTCTGACAGGACCGGGCTGGGTGTGAACGTCAGGGTAGGAAGCCATGTGATGGTGGGAGATTGGGTAGAAGACTCTTCACACACTTCACACACTTCCCCTGGCTGTTTGGTTTGCTGTTGCTAGGCTGTGTGTGATTACAGCCGACACACAGGGACAGAGACTTCGGACACAACCACTCATCTGCCCAGTTTTGTCTTTCAGTCTGAAGGGCACGGCTTTTAGTGTAGCTCTGAGTCACCAGTACAGCTACACAGTGGCTTGCAAAAGTATTCATACCCCTTGAACTTTTTCACATTTTGTTACCTTACAACCACAAATTTAAATGTATTTTATTGAGATTTTAAATGCTAGACCAGCACATTAAGCAACACATAACTGTGAAGTGAAATTAAAATAATACATGGTTCTCAAAATTTTAATCAAATAAAAATCTGAAAAGTGACATCCAAAAGTATTAAGCCCCCTTTACACAGGATTTTAGGGGATTAAGAGTACCATAATCAATTGAATTCAGCTGTGTGTAATTTAGTCTTAGTATAAATACAGCTGTTCTGTGAAGGGTTTTAGTGGTTTGTTAAAGAACACTAGTGAACAGAGACAATTATGAAGACCAAGGAACTCACCAGACATGTCAGAGATAAAGATGTTAAGATGTTTAAAGCAGGGTTGGGTTATAAAAACGTGCAAAAATGGTCAAAAATCTCAGTCTCTAGATGTGCACAGCTGTTAAAAGACTTGCAGCTGTAATTGCAGCAAAATGTGGCTCTACTAAGTATTGATAGAGAGGGGGATAAATACTTTTGCACTTTACACTTTTCAGATTTTTTATTAGAATTTTGAAAAGCATGTATCATTTTGGCTCCACTTTACCATTATGTGCTACTTTGTATTTGTCTATCACTTAAAATCTCAATAAAATACATTTCAGTTTGTGGTTGAATTGTGACAAAATCTGAAAAAAGTTCAAGGGGTATGAATTCTTTTGCAAGCCACTGTACAGCAGCTTTGTGTACAGTCACAGAATGCTCTTACATTGGTTAAATAAGGCTAAAACAAGCCTGTGCCAGTTCTGACACACATTGAAACGTTTAGTGCTGCATTATTAAGATATTACGAGAGTATCAGGCTGTTTCCACCGTGAGATTCATTAAACATTATGAAGTGTGAGCAATTCCCCCAGAGGTGTGATTAAATAAGAAAAAAGCAACTGATCTCCAGTCCTCAGATCACTATATTTAAGCTGTAAACTCTGTTGCCCTCTTGTGTTGAATTGTATGCAGGCAGCACAGCCAGTGTGTTTGATGAGAGTATGTTTTTATACTTGAGTAGAGCAACCCAATATATAAATTTATGGTATTAACAAAATACAGAAAATGTGTAAAATAGGATTATTAATCTGTGAGAGTAAAGCAATATTATTAAGCAATTTTATAAAAAAAAAAAAAAAAAAAGCTGACAATTAATATGACAAATAGCATCTTTATCACTGCCACTCTGGATCAGCCATAGACTGTAGATTTACAGAGTCAAAAGTTTGGAGATACCTAAATTTTGTGTTTTTTTATTATTTAACATATGTTTATTTAATAAAAAAAAATCAACCATTTCCTTCCTAATTTGCACGGCCAATTACCCAACCCACTCATTAGGACTCCCCCCTATCATGAGTGATGCCCCAACACCAGCAGGGTGAAGACTAGCACACGCCTCCTCCGATAAATATGAAGTCAGACTCCGCCTCTTTTCCAACTGCTGCTGATGCAGCATTGCTGAGTAGGAAAGTGCAGTGACTCGGTTCCGATACATCAGCTCACAGATGCAGCCTTGTGCTGATCAACATCACCCTAGGAGTGATGAGGTGAAAGAGCGCCATCTACGGTACCCACCCAGACAGAGAGAGCAAGGCCAATTGTGCTCTATCAGGGCTCTGGTAGCCAATGGCACGCTACATGAACAGGATTCGAACCAGTAATCTCCTGATTATAGTTGACCATTCGGAGCCCTATGGAATTATTTAATAAATAAGGTGTTTGATGGATGTGTGTGATTGATTGTGTTGCAGGTCCGCGCAGCTACCTCAGCTCCACCATGACCGAGCGCTTCGACTGCTTCTACTGCAGAGACAACCTGCAGGGTAAAAAATACGTCAACAAGGACGATAAGCATGTCTGCGTACGCTGCTTCGACAAGCTGTGCGCCAACACCTGCGCAGAATGCCGTCGACCAATCGGCGTTGATGCCAAGGTGAGAATGTAGCTTTATTCTACTTTACTAAAGTGATCACTATTTTAATGTCATTTTGTAACACTGGTTAGAGTTCAGTTTGTAATGTGCCAGTTTAAAACATGTCAACATATTTATTCTGGAAGAGAAAGAGTAAAGTTAGGAGGAAGAGAACAGAGTTGAAGGGAGGAGATTACATAACTTAAATGAAGTCCAGGGAATTTATAGGATGTTGTATTGGGCATGTTCCTCTTCCCAAAAATGTGTTATTTCATAATAAGAATATTTTTAATGTGTATTTGAGCACTTAAAACATTGACCTATTGCATGAACAAAATGTAAAAAAAAAAAAACTAAATGTATTTTTGACTTTCTTTTCAAATAAAACTTCATTGGAATAATTATTGTCATGTCACTTACAAACATTGAAAGTATTTAGTTAATTTATTTATTAATTTAATTTCGGTTGCCAAACTTATCTGTCCATCCCTAGTTTATTTTTTATGTTTCTCTTTCCTTTGGCTCTTAATCTGATATTGTTCCCTTTTTTGAGATTAAACGGTTAAACTGTGATTGATTTCCGAATAACAACACCTTCCTAAAAACAATTGTCATTTACTTTTCCAATAAACTAAGACTAAAAAACTATGCAATATTTTTATCAGAATCAGAATTGGGCTTTATTGACCCTGAATTCTGGAAATGAGTGAAAGTAAGAAGTCCCAACTTGAAAAGATATTAAAATGGCATTATTCTAAACAGGGAGAATCAAATTATCTGGTCAGCTGAGGGTGTAGGAGACTTTACCACAGGTGGCCGTGCTGAATCGTAAGGAGATGATTTAGGCAAAACATGACATAAGTCATTGTTTTTTTAAAGGTGGTTGATTTGATTTGATTTGGGGTGCATACAAGCCTTCACTCTCCTGGGGCTGTCTGAATGACCTTGTCGTTCAGGTTTAGCATGTTTATTAGAGCAAGGAAATCAGCAGAACTCTGGAAACCAAGTTTCTACTACACTGAATAACATCCTGGTCCAGCAGCTGGGTTTAATCACATTGTGTTGGGATAAATTATTATTACTCTCTCTCTGATTCGTTCCTCTTCATCACTTCACAGGAGCTGACCCATAAGAACCGTCACTGGCATGAGGACTGCTTCCGCTGTGCCAAGTGTTACAAGCCTCTGGCTAACGAGTCTTTTGCAGCTAGAGACGATGGCAAGGTCATGTGTGGTAAATGTGGTGCTCGTGAGGACTCCGCCCGCTGCCAGGGCTGCTACAAAGTCATCATGCCGGGTGAGTAATCACTCAAATATCCAACACTGATCAACAGTCACGTGCAGAAAAGCGCAGACTACCACATACAGCTCTGGAAGAAATTAAGAGAGCACTTCAGTTTCTGAATCAGTTTATCTGATTTTGCTATTTATAGATTTATGTTTGAGTAAAATTAACATTGTTGTTTTATTCTATAAACTACAGACAATATTTATCCCAAATTCCAAATACAAATATTGTCATTTAGAGCATTTTTGCAGAAAATGAGAAATGGCTGAAATAACAAAAAAAGAAGAGCTCTCAGACCTCAAATAATGCAAAGGAAACTAGTTCATATTCATAAAGTTTTAAAAGTTCAGAAATCAATATTTGGTGGAATAACTCTGGTTTTTAATCACAGTTTTCATGCATCTTGGCATGTTCTCCTCCACCAGTCTTACACACTGCTTTTGGATAACTTTAAGCCACTCCTGGTGAAAAAAGTTAAGCAGTTCAGCTTGGTTCCTCCCTCTTGATTATATTCCAGAAACTCATCATTTTTAAGTGGTCTCTTATTTTCTTTCCAGAGCTGTACCACAGTTTGTACTATGTCCCATAGAGTCTAAAGCAAGTTGCAAGGAGCTGTGGAATATGTGGATGTGATTTTTGCTGGTGTCCCTTTAGTCTGTTCTCATGGACAATTTTAGCCAGATGCTGCCCGTCAACATCTTTCCACCCAAGTCCATCTGTGGTCCACTTTGTTGGGTAACACCTTCTATGCTCATCAGTGTTAAGGCTCACTTACATCATGATCAGTTTACATATTGTGGCAATGTCAGCTCACAACATAAAATATAACAATTAAGGATGAACCTTAAGGTCTTGAGGGAAAATAGCTATTTGGGCACAATGTTTGTATTTTTTAAAATACAGTGCACACAGTATTAAATTAATGTGTTTACTCACTTTTCTTGCCAGCGGCTTAGACATTATTGGCAGCGTGTTGAGTTATTTTGAGGGCATACACCGACTACTTTACACTTTACTTTACTTTACAAAGTATCATATCTTCAGTGTTGTCCTATAAAAATATATAATACAATAATTACAAAAATGTGATGGGTGTACTCACTTTTATAAAATAATATGAGCACACACTGTATTAAATGAACTTTTTGAATACATTTAAAATCCCTTAATTGAAACCCATTTAAAGACCTTTTTTAAGCTTCTGATTTAGATCAAGATTACTTTTAATACTAAGCAGATTTATTTGGACGTTTGGCTGCCAGTGAATAAAGAAAGGCTCTGGGCAGCAGTTGGCATGGTCTCAATGCAAGACACATTTTTTTAGGAACATTTTGTCTTTTTGGATAAAGTGTTTTTTAATGACCGTTTTGGGTTCTGTTTTGTTCTTTCTACAGGGGATAAGAATGTGGAGTATAAGCATAAGGTCTGGCATGAGGAGTGCTTCACCTGCTTTGAGTGCAAGCAGCCAATCCGCTCTCTGAGCTTCCTGACCAAGGGCGATGACTTCTACTGCACTCCGTGCCACGAGAAGAAGTTCGCCAAGAACTGCGCCCGCTGCAAGGAGGTGAATAAAACCTAAAATCATGTGATTTTCATAGAGATTAGCTACTCGCCTCCAAGTTTCCGGCGCTGACGAGAGCGGCAGCCTTCCAGCAGCTCCGTGTAGCGTTTCACCTTAAGTGAACTTTTTTCACTGTTTACTTTCTTTTTTCGTCTCTTACTACGCTGTAGTGTGTGTTAATATGTATCCCATGGATACGGATCGCCAAACTCTGCACATGGGCTGCAGAAACTTTGTTTACTCAAGGGAAGAACTTCTCGCGCTCAGAACAAAGAGCGGCGCCGCCGCGAGGCACCCCATTCCGACGGAGCTTAAGCGACGCTCCAGGGGCTGTTAAGCCGGAGCTAAGCTAAAGGCTAAACAACGGGAAAACCGCTGGAGATACAATCCAGCAGTGGTGATGGGGAACGTGAACTCGCTGGCCAACAAGACAGACGAGCTCGCAGCGTTAGTGAGAAACCAGAGGACCCACCGGGAGTGCAGTCTCTTCTGCTTCACTGAGACTTGGCTAACCGCTAGCATCCCCGACGCTAATGTAAACATCCCCGGATTCACCGCGGTCACGCCATCTGCACTTAGAAAACGCTCGGTCGCGCTATCCACACCGAAAACTGGAGTGCGCGTCTAAACCGTGTTTTACTGTAGCAGCGTGCACAGCGCACCCGGAGGAGCGGAGACTGGCGCTTCTCGTGCAGAGACTTAAAATGGAACAGAAACGAGTTTTACACCTAAATAAACATGATTTAACGAGGTCTAATCCACAAATATACACCAGAAAGACCACTTCTTATCTGTAGAACAGTGTAACGTTTTGAAAAGGTTTGGAGTGTTATTAAATAAGCAAATCAAATTGTTATAAAATCACAGCCCTAAATTCTTAAAGATCTTATTCTCATGTATCCCAGATATATGTTTGAAGTGATATTACTGTATCATTTTTGAGTAATTGAATACCAAAACTATCTATTCGGTTTTGTATAAAAGGGATTTTGGAGTGCTATAAAACCAAAAAAATCTAATTCTTCTTAAATCAGAACATGAAATCCTTAAATAATACCTTCCATACTATTAATGTCATGCATGTATACTGATTGTACAGTATCATTTTGGAGTAAATGAATACCAAACTTAGGAAAAATGTATATTCGGTTGTGCATAAACCAGATTTCGGTGTCCTATAAAACCTTCAAATCAAATTGTTATCCAATGAAACCAAGAAAGTCTTGAAGAAAACATTCCATTCTATTAATGACATGAGTAACAAGTGATTTTACTGTATCATTTTGAAATAATTGGATACCAAACTTGGAAAAATGTCTATTCGGTTGTGCATAAACCACATTTCAGAGTCCTATAAAACCAGCAAATCAAATTGTTATCCAATGGCACTAACAAAGTCTTGGAAAACACATTCTATACTATTAATAACATATATATCAAGTGATTTTACTGTACCATTTTGGAGTAATTAAATATCAAACATATAAAAAAGGTTAATTTACTTTTGCATAAATCAGATTTCAGAGTCCTATAAAACAAGCAAATCAAATTGTTATCCAATGCCACTAAGACATTCTTGAAGAACACATTCCATACTATGAATGACATGAGTAACAAAGGATATTACTGTATCATTTTGGAGTAATTTAATACGAAGCTTAGGAAAAATGTCTATTTGGTTGCCCAAAAACCTGATTTTGGAGTCCTGTAAAACCAGCAAATTAAATTGTTATCAAATGCTACCGAGACTGTCTTGAAGAACACATTCCATTCTATTATTAACATGAGTAATAAGTGATATTACTGTATAATTTTGGATTAATTGGATACCAAACTTAGAAAAAATGTCTATTCAGTTGTGTATAAACCAGATTTTAAGGTCGCATAAAACCAGCAAATCAAATTGTTATCCAATGCCACCTAGACAGTCTTGAAAAACACATTCTATACTATTAATGACATGAGTAACAAGTGATTTTACTGTACCATTTTGGAGTAATTAAATATCAAACATACGAAAAATGTTGATTCACTTCTGTATAAACCAGATTTCAAAGTCCTACAAACCATTAAATCAAATTGTTATCCAATGCCACTGATAAAGTCTTGAAAAGCACATTCTATACTATGAATGACTTGAGTAACAAGTGATATTACTGTATCATTTTGGAGTAATTGGATACCAAACTTAGGAAAAATGTTTATACGATTGTGCAAAAACCTGATTTCAGAGTCCTATAAAACCAGCAAATCAAATTGTTATCCAATGGCACTGACAAAGTCTTGAAGAACACATTCTATACTATTATTGACATGAGTATCAAGTGATTTTACTGTATCATTTTGAAATAATTGGATACCAAACTTGGAAAAATGTCTATTCGTTTGTGCATAAACCAGATTTCGGAGTCCCATAAAACCAGCAAATCAAATTGTTATCCAATGGCACTAACAAAGTCTTGAAGAAAACATGCTATACTATTATTGACATGAGTATCAAGTGATTTTACTGTATCATTTTGGAGTAATTGGATACCAAACTTGGAAAAAATGTCTATTCGGTTGTGCATATACCACATTTCAGAGTCCTATAAAACCAGCAAATCAAATTGTTATCCAATGACACTAACAAAGTCTTGAAGAACACATTCTATACTATTATTGACATGAGTATCAAGTGATTTTACTGTATCATTTTGAAATAATTGGATACCAAACTTGGAAAAATGTCTATTCGGTTGTGCATAAACCAGATTTCGGAGTCCCATAAAACTAGCAAATCAAATTGTTATCCAATGACACTAACAAAGTCTTGAAGAACACATTCTATACTATTATTGACATGAGTATCAAGTGATTTTACTGTATCATTTTGAAATAATTGGATACCAAACTTGGAAAAATGTCTATTCGGTTGTGCATAAACCAGATTTCGGAGTCCCATAACACCAGCAAATCAAATTGTTATCCAATGGCACTAACAAAGTCTTGAAGAACACATTCTATACTATTAATAACATATATATCAAGTGATTTTACAGTACCATTTTGGAGTAATTAAATATCAAACATACAAAAAATGTTAATTTACTTTTGCATAAATCAGATTTCAGAGTCCTATAAAACAAGCAAATCAAATTGTTATCCAATGTCACTAAGACATTCTTGAAGAACACATTCCATACTATTAATGACATGAGTAACAAAGGATATTACTGTATCATTTTGGAGTAATTGAATACGAAGCTTAGGAAAAATGTCTATTTGGTTGCGCAAAAACCTGATTTTGGAGTCCTGTAAAACCAGCAAATTAAATTGTTATCAAATGCTACCGAGACTGTCTTGAAGAACACATTCCATTCTATTATTAACATGAGTAATAAGTGATATTACTGTATAATTTTGGATTAATTGGATACCAAACTTAGAAAAATGTCTATTCAGTTGTGTACAAACCAGATTTTAAGGTCGCATAAAACCAGCAAATCAAATTGTTATCCAATGCCACATAGACAGTCTTGAAAAACACATTCCACACTATTAATGACATGAGTAACAAGTGATGTTACTGTACCATTTTGGAGTAATTAAATATCAAACATACGAAAAATGTTGATTCACTTTTGCATAAACCACATTTCAGAGTCCTATAAAACCAGCAAATTAAATTGTTATCCAATGCCACTAATAAAGTCTTGAAAAACACATTCTATACTATTAATAACATAAGTATCAAGTGATTTTACTCTACCATTTTGGAGTAATTAATTATCAAACATACGAAAAATGTTGATTCACTTCGGTATAAACCAGATTTCAAAGTCCTACAAACCATTAAATCAAATTGTTATCCAATGCCACTGATAAAGTCTTGAAAAGCACATTCTATACTATGAATGACTTGAGTAACAAGTGATATTACTGTATCATTTTGGAGTAATTGGATACCAAACTTAGGAAAAATGTTTATTCGATTGTGCAAAAACCTGATTTCAGAGTCCTATAAAACCAGCAAATCAAATTGTTATCCAATGGCACTGACAAAGTCTTGAAGAACACATTCTATACTATTATTGACATGAGTATCAAGTGATTTTACTGTATCATTTTGAAATAATTGGATACCAAACTTGGAATAAATGTCTATTCGGTTGTGCATAAACCAGATTTTAAGGTCCCATAAAACCAGCAAATCAAATTTTTATCCAATTCCACTGAGACAGTCTTGCAGAACACATTCCATACTATTATTGACATGAGTAACAAGTGATATTACTGTATAATTTTGGATTAATTGGATACCAAATGTCTATTCGGTTGTGAATAAACCAGATTTCGGGGTCCTATAAAACTAGTATGGAATGTGTTTATCAAGAAGGACTTGGTTCCATTGGATAACAATTTGATTTGATGGTTTATAGGACTCCAAAATCTGGTTTATGCACAACTGAACAGGCATTTTTTTCTAAATTTGCTATCCAATTACTCAAAAATGACACAGTAATATCACTTGTGACTAATGTTCTTGGTAGATTGGAATATTTTCTTCAAGACTGTTTTGGTTTTATTAGACAACAATTTGATTTGCTGGTTTTATAGGATTTGGTTTATGCACAAACGAATAGACATTTTTCCTATGTTCGGTATTCAATTATTCCAAAATTAAACAGTTATATCACTTGTTACTCATGTCACTAATGGTATGGAATGTGTTCTTCAAGACTTTGTTAGTGCCATTGGATAACAATTTGATTTGCTGGTTTTATAGGACTCTGAAATGTGGTTTATGCACAACCGAATAGACATTTTTCCAAGTTTGGTATCCAATTAATCTAAAATGATACAGTAATATCATTTGTTACTCATGTCAATAATAGTATGAAATGTGCTTTTCAAGACTTTATTAGTGACATTGGATAACAATTTGATTTGCTGGTTTTATAGGACTCCGAAATCAGGTTTTTGCACAACCGAATATACATTTTTCCTAAGTTTGGTATCCAATTACTCCAAAATGATACAGTAAAATCACTTGATACTCTTGTCAATAATAGTATAGCATGTGTTCTTCAAGACTTTGTTAGTGTCATTGGATAACAATTTGATTTGCTGGTTTTATAGGACTCTGAAATGTGGTTTATGCACAACCGAATATACATTTTTCCTAAGTTTGGTATCCAATTACTCCAAAATGATACAGTAAAATCACTTGATACTCTTGTCAATAATAGCATAGCATGTGTTCTTCAAGACTTTGTTAGTGTCATTGGATAACAATTTGATTTGCTGGTTTTATAGGACTCTGAAATGTGGTTTATGCACAACCGAATAGACATTTTTTCCAAGTTTGGTATCCAATTACTCCAAATTGATACAGTAAAATCACTTGATACTCATGTAAATAATAGTATAGAATGTGTTCTTCAGGACTTTGTTAGTGCCATTGGATAACAATTTGACTTGCTGGTTTTATAGGACTCTGAAATATGGTTTATGCACAACCGAATAGACATTTTTCCTAAGTTTGGTATCTAATTACTCCAAAATGATACAGTAAAATCACTTGACACTCATGTCAATAATACTATGGAATGTGTTCTTCAAGACTTTGTTAGTGTCATTGGATAACAATTTGACTTGCTGGTTTTATAGGACTCTGAAATATGGTTTATGCACAACCGAATAGACATTTTTCCTAAGTTTGGTATCTAATTACTCCAAAATGATACAGTAAAATCACTTGACACTCATGTCAATAATACTATGGAATGTGTTCTTCAAGACTTTGTTAGTGCCATTGGATAACAATTTGATTTGCTGGTTTTATAGGACTCTGAAATGTGGTATATGCACAACCGAATAGACATTTTTTCCAAGTTTGGTATCCAATTACTCCAAAATGATACAATAAAATCACTTGATACTCATGTCAATAATAGTATAGAATGTGTTCTTCAGGACTTTGTTAGTGACATTGGATAACAATTTGACTTGCTGGTTTTATAGGACTCTGAAATGTGGTTTATGCACAACCGAATAGACATTTTTTCCAAGTTTGGTATCCAATTATTTCAAAATGATAGAGTAAAATCACTTGATACTCATGTCAATAATAGTATAGAATGTGCTTTTCAAGACTTTATCAGTGGCATTGGATAACAATCTGATTTAATGGTTTGTAGGACTCTGAAATCTGGTTTATACAGAAGTGAATCAACATTTTTCGTATGTTTAATAATTAATTACTCCAAAATGGTAAAGTAAAATCACTTGATACTTATGTTATTAATAATATAGAATGTGTTTTTCAAGACTGTCTTGGTGGCATTGGATAACAATTTGATTTGCTGGTTTTATGCGACCTTAAAATCTGGTTTATACACAACTGAATAGACATTTTTTCTAAGTTTGGTATCCAATTATTTCAAAATGATACAGTAAAATCACTTGATACTCATGTCAATAATAGTATAGCATGTGTTCTTCAAGACTTTGTTAGTGCCATTGGATAACAATTTGATTTGCTGGTTTTATGGGACTCCGAAATCTGGTTTATGCACAACCGAATAGACATTTTTTCCAAGTTTGGTATCCAATTACTCCAAAATGATACAGTAAAATCACTTGATACTCATGTCAAAAATAGTATAGCATGTGTTCTTCAAGACTTTGTTAGTGCCATTGGATAACAATTTGATTTGCTGGTTTTATGGGACTCCGAAATCTGGTTTATGCACAACCAAATAGACATTTTTTCCAAGTTTGGTATCCAATTACTCCAAAATGATACAGTAAAATCACTTGATACTCATGTCAATAATAGTGTAGCATGTGTTCTTCAAGACTTTGTTAGTGCCATTGGATAACAATTTGATTTGCTGGTTTTCTATGACTCTGAAATGTGGTTTATGCACAACCAAATAGACATTTTTTCCAAGTTTGGTATCCAATTACTCCAAAATGATACAGTAAAATCACTTGATACTCATGTCAATAATAGTGTAGCATGTGTTCTTCAAGACTTTGTTAGTGCCATTGGATAACAATTTGATTTGCTGGTTTTATGGGACTCCGAAATCTGGTTTATGCACAACCGAATAGACATTTTTTCCAAGTTTGGTATCCAATTACTCCAAAATGATACAGTAAAATCACTTGATACTCATGTCAAAAATAGTATAGCATGTGTTCTTCAAGACTTTGTTAGTGCCATTGGATAACAATTTGATTTGCTGGTTTAATGGGACTCCGAAATCTGGTTTATGCACAACCAAATAGACATTTTTCCAAGTTTGGTATCCAATTATTTCAAAATGATACAGTAAAATCACTTGATACTCATGTCAATAATAGTATAGAATGTGTTCTTCAAGACTTTGTCAGTGCCATTGGATAACAATTTGATTTGCTGGTTTTATAGGACTCTGAAATCAGGTTTTTGCACAATCGAATAAAATTTTTTCCTAAGTTTGGTATCCAATTACTCCAAAATGATACAGTAATGTCACTTGATACTCATGTCAATAATAGTATAGAATGTGTTCTTCAAGACTTTGTTAGTGCCATTGGATAACAATTTGATTTGCTGGTTTTATAGGACTCTGAAATGTGGTTTATGCACAACCGAATATACATTTTTCCAAGTTTGGTATCCAATTAATCCAAAATGATACAGTAATATCACTTGTTACTCATGTCATTAATAGAATGGAATGTTTTCTTCAAGACTTTCTTGGTTTCATTGGATAACAATTTGATTTGAAGGTTTTATAGGACACCGAAATCTGGTTTATGCACAACCGAATATACATTTTTCCTAAGTTTGGTATTCATTTACTCCAAAATGATACTGTACAATCAGTATACATGCATGACATTAATAGTATGGAAGGTATTATTTAAGGATTTCATGTTCTGATTTAAGAAGAATTAGATTTTTTTGGTTTTATAGCACTCCAAAATCCCTTTTATACAAAACCGAATAGATAGTTTTGGTATTCAATTACTCAAAAATGATACAGTAATATCACTTCAAACATATATCTGGGATACATGAGAATAAGATCTTTAAGAATTTAGGGCTGTGATTTTATAACAATTTGATTTGCTTATTTAATAACACTCCAAACCTTTTCAAAACGTTACACTGTTCTACAGATAAGAAGTGGTCTTTCTGGTGTATATTTGTGGATTAGACCTCGTTAAATCATGTTTATTTAGGTGTAAAACTCGTTTCTGTTCCATTTTAAGTCTCTGCACGAGAAGCGCCAGTCTCCGCTCCTCCGGGTGCGCTGTGCACGCTGCTACAGTAAAACACGGTTTAGACGCGCACTCCAGTTTTCGGTGTGGATAGCGCGACCGAGCGTTTTCTAAGTGCAGATGGCGTGACCGCGGTCCCGGATTCGTCACTGTGAGAGCGGACAGAGACAGCGCGCGGAGCGGCAAATCTAAGGGCGGTGGGCTCGCTATCCTCATTAACAACAGATGGTGTAATCCTGGCCATGTGACTGTTAAAGACACTATCTACTGCCGGGATGTTGAACTGCTCGCGGTGAGTTTAAGACCATATTACGTCCCGCGGGAGTTCTCACACGCCATTGTTGTTTGTGTGTACGTGCCCCCCCCCCGAGCGGACGCGGAGGCTGCGTGTGACGTCATACACGCGACCATCGCTAGGCTCCAGACACAACACCCGGATGCTTTTGTCGCTCTCTCTGGTGATTTCAACCACATCACGCTGGACTCCACACTGACTTCTTTTACCCAGTATGTGGACTGTCCCACCAGAAAAAACAGGACAGTTGACCTCCTGTATGCTAACATCAGTGATGCGTACACCGCCATCCCACTGCCCCCACTTGGAAAATCTGATCACAATCTGGTTTTCCTGAAGCCTCATTACAAACCCTGTGTGATGAGGCAACCAACCACAACACGCTCCTTCAGGAAGTGGTCTCAGGAGGCAGAGGAGACCCTGAAGGACTGCTTTGCATCCACAGACTGGAGTGTGCTTCAGGACTCTCACGGTGAGGACATTGAGGGGGTAGCAGACTGCACAACTGACTATCTGAACTTTTGCATGGACATTGTGGTTCCTGTTAGAACTGTTCACTGCTTTGCCAACAACAAGCCCTGGATTACAAGCGACGTAAAGGACCTCTTAAACAAAAAGAAGAGGGCCTTTAAAGACAAGAACCAGGAGGAGTTGAAGAATATTCAGCGTGAACTCAAGTCCTGCTTAAAGGAGGCTAAGGAGACCTACAGGAAGAAGGTTGAGCAGAAGTTACAAGTTAACAACATGAAGGAAGTTTGGGACGGTATGAGGACAATAACAGGGTGCAAGCCAAAGAGTGATAGTGCAACAGCTGGTGGTGTGGAGAGAGCGAACGAACTCAATCTCTTCTATAACCGGTTTGATTGCCCTGTTTCATCCTCACCTGCTTCTGTCTGTCCTGCTATCTCAGCAACCTCAGCCTCTGCCCCACTGGACACCTCCCTACCTCTTCTGAGTGTTGCTCAGGTCTTCCTCTCACAGACTGTCAGCACATCCAGTCCGCCCCCCTCACCTCCCCCCTCCACCTCTCTGCAGACCAGGTCACAGGGGCGCTGAGGAGACTCCGCTCAGGGAAATCAGCTGGACCTGACGAGGTGAGCCCGAGACTTCTTAAGGCTTGCGCCTTTGAACTTGGGTTACCCTTGTCGAATATCTTCAACATGAGCCTGCAGTTGGGGAGGGTTCCTACGCTGTGGAAAACTTCATGCCTGGTCCCTGTTCCCAAGAAACCTCGCCCCAGTGAGCTCAACGACTTCAGGCAGGTAGCTTTGACCTCGCACATTATGAAGACCATGGAACGACTGCTTCTCCCACTCCTCAGACCCCAGGTACAGCATGCACTGGACCCTCTCCAGTTTGCATATCGGGAGAAGATTGGTGTTGAGGATGCAGTCATCTACCTCCTCCACCGAACCTACTCTCATCTTGACAAGGGGAGTATTGCTGTGAGAATCATGTTTTTTTATTTCTCCAGTGCTTTTAACACCATCCAGCCTCCACTTCTCAGAGACAAGCTGGTGAAGATGAATGTGGATCCTCACCTGGTGTCCTGGATCACAGACTACCTCACCTGCAGGCCACAGTACGTGAGGCTCACTGACGGCACATCGGAGACTGTGGTCAGTAGCACTGGAGAACCACAGGGGACTGTGCTCTCCCCCTTCCTCTTCACTCTCTACACATCAGACTTCCAGTACAACTCTGAGATGTGCCACCTGCAGAAATTCTCGGATGACACTGCCATCGTTGGGTGTGTGAAGGGTGGTCAGGAGGAGGAGTACAAGAGACAGGTGGATGACTTTGTTGCTTGGTGCCGACTGAACCAACTGCAGTTGAACATATCCAAGACCAAGGAGATGGTGGTGGACTTCCGTAGGTCTGGACCACCCTTGCAGCCAGTCTCCATCGAGGGGGTTGATGTGGAGACAGTAAAGACCTAGAAGTACCTTGGTCTGCAGCTGGACAAGAAACTGGATTGGTCAACAAATAGACACCCTGTACAGGAAGGGACAGAGCCGGCTCTATTTCTTGAGGAGACTGAGGTCCTTTAACATCTGTAAGAAGCTTCTGCAGATGTTCTACCAATCAATCGTGGCCAGCATTCTCTTCTACGCTGTGGTGTGCTGGGGAGGCAACATGAAGAGGAGAGATGCATCACGGCTGGACAAGCTGGTCAGGAGGGCCGGGGCAGTGGTTGGAATGGAGCTGGACTCTCTGGTTACAATAGCTGAGAGAAGGACTTTGGATAAACTGCTTTCTATCATGAACAATGATAGTCACCCACTTCACACCACCATCATGAAGCAGAGGAGTGTGTTCAGTGGCAGACTGCTGTCACAGAGCTGCACAACAGACAGACTCAGAAAATCCTTCATTCCGAGAGCCATCAGACTCTTTAACTCCTCCCATCGGGGACGGGATGCTGCTGACGACTGAGTTTAATCCAGGCACATCACTTGGACATTATTCAACAACTTAATTATTTATATTAACACTTCCCCAACCTCGCTTACATTAAAGTATACCTTACTCATGATTGGGTATTCACATTTTCACATTCTCTTTTTAGAACTGTCTTGTAACATATGCATACTTATATTATATTTCTATGTCACATCAGTCACTTTCGTAATCGATGTCATTGCACTTTACTCTGTTAATTATTTATGACCATTAGCAACATCTACTGCACTGCTCCGTTTACAGATAGATCCTTACCTTGTATAGTTAGGTTTTTTTTATAGCCTTATATATTTTCTATTCTTCTGTGTTTTGATTTGTTGTCTGAGTATGTATCTTATTGTATTGTGTTGTTGCTGCTGGATGCCTAAATTTCCTTCGGGATAAATAAGGTATCTATCTATCTATCTATCTATCTATCTATCTATCTATCTATCTATCTATCTATCTATCTATCTATCTATCTATATCTATCTATCTATCTATCTATCTATCTATCTATCTATCTATCTATCTATCTATCTATCTATCTATCTATCTATCTATCTATCTATCTATCTATCTATCTATCTATCTATCAGCAGCTTTCTGTAATGTTATATAGATATTTATTAGTGTTTTCTGACCTTTTCGATGGAATAGCAGTAGAGGTGTTGACCATGTTGCTCTCTTTTCTGTCTTCAGCCCATCACCGCTAATGGGATCACCTATCAGGACAAGCCCTGGCACTCTGAGTGCTTCGTGTGCCAGACCTGCAGGAAGCCACTGGCTGGCGGTCGCTTCACTGCTCACGAGGACTACTTCTACTGCGTGGACTGCTACAAGACCTCTGTAGCCAAGAAATGCTCTGGCTGTCAGAATCCCATCACAGGTAAACATGTAGAATTTACACAATGTTACAGACTCAGCATTTTAATTGGAGTGTATAATGACACATTAATACATTGTAAATTAATAGAAACTATTATAATATTTAATATACAGTACCAGACAAACGTTTGGACAAACCTACTTATTTAATATTTGTCCTTATTTATTTTCTATACTGTAGATTAATATTAAAGACAAACAATAAAAGGACATATGGAATTATGTATCAAACCAAATATTTGTACTCAACAATCAGTTTTCTACCAAATTTTCAACACACCGTTGCTGTGCTGAAGACTCTCACTCGCTTTCTCTGTCTCTGTGTCTCTCACTCGATCGATCACTCACTCCCTCCCTCAGTCAGTCGCTTTCTCAATTTTTGCTCTGTCTCTCTCTCCCTCTCTCATTCACTTGGTCTCTCACTCACTGTCTCTCTTTGTGTCTCTTTAGCTGACTTACTCGATCTCTCTCTCTCTCTCACTCTGTCTGTATCTCACTTACTCACTTAATCATCTTACTCCCTCTCTCGCTGTCTCTGTGAGTCTCTTTCACTCACTTACTCGATCGATCTCTCTCCCACTGTCTCTCTCTTTCTCTCATTCACTTGGTCTTTCTCACTCACTGTCTCTGTGTGTCTCTTTAGCTGACTTACTCAATCTCGCTCTATCTTTCAATATCGGTCGATCACTCAGTCTCCATCTCACTTTCTCTCTCACTCTGTCTCCATCTCACCCGTCTCTCTCTCACTGTCTCTCTGTGTCTCTTTCATTCACTTACTCAATCTCTCTCTCACTGTCTTTCGATCACTCAGTCTCTCTCTCTCTTTCTCACTCTGTCTCCATCTTACTTACTCTCGCACTCAATCATCTCACTCGACTCTCTCTCTCTCGCTGTCTGTGTGTCTCTTTCACTCACTTACTCAATCTCTCTCTCTCTCACTGTCTCTGTGTCTCTTTAGCTGACTTACTCGATCTCTCTCGCAATATCGATCGATTACTCAGTCTCTATCTCTCACTGTCTCTGTGTCTCTTTCACTCACTCACTCACTCAATCTCTCTCTCACTGCCTGTCTCTCTCTCATTCGCTCACAATCACTGTCTCCCACTCAGTGTGTCTCTCTCTCATGCTGTCTCCATCTCACTCTTACTATATCTCACTCTATATCAATTGGTCACTGCCTCTCTCACTCTGTCTCCATCTAAAAGTAATGACGACATGCTTTGTTAGTTCATAATGCATAGATAAAATGTTACACATTTTTATAAATATGTATAGCTATGTTTATAATGGCTTATGAATGCATTAGTAGAAAATGTTACAGAATTTTTTTCTAATTTCTTCAGTTGGTAAATGACACCCAGTGTTTTATTTTTGGCTGTAGAACATAAAGACCAATATAAAAAACAAGAGTAGTAGAAACAAGTTAAGGCTTCTACTACTGTCTAATAATTATTAATGATGTTTACTCTACACAGCTAATTTTTGCAGTCCTTAAAATAAAGGTGCTTCTGATAGTTATTTGATGACATTAAAAAGCAAATAAATAAGTAACTAAATAAATACATTGTAATACATTCGTAATTTTTACAGGTTTACTTGGGTGTAAAATTCATTGTACTTAAGGAACTAAAACTGGGCCTTCTCTGGCACTGCTCAGAGAACTACTGGAAACACATTTATTTATAATTCTTTAAAGAGTGCACTGGCCCTGGACATTTAAGTAAAACTTTAAAGAGCTGAAAACACAGTAGATATGCTGACACTCCAATTTCTCTTTCCTTCTAATCTCTCAGGTTTTGGCAAAGGGACCAATGTGGTGAACTATGAGAACAACACCTGGCACGAGTACTGCTTTAACTGCAAGAAGTGCTCCCTGTCCCTCGCCCACAAGCGCTTCGTCCTGAACGGAGAGAACATCTACTGCACTGACTGCGCCAAGAAGCTGTGAGGGATTCAGAACCATCAGCAGTTTCAATATGGAATAATGTCTGTATTCAAAATGCTAACACTGCAAATAATAATGACTTAAAGCCAGCAGCCACAATAATTAGCACACTGTAAACCGTGCACAGCCTCTAATTTTAATTAATATAGAAGATTTTATTACAAATTAAATTAGTATATTAACTCAAGTGATGTCCACTAGAGACAATGTGTGGCTTCAACTTTATATATTATTATTATTATTATTGGCTACACATCTTATTACATATTAACATCATGTCACATTAAAAACCCTGTACATCATTGTGGCTCCTGGCTTTTATTCATTATTGGCTATTGATCAACATTTCTGTTCTGTTCCTTTAAAAAAAAAAAAAAATTATATGCAATTACGTCAAGCCAAGAAAATCAAGTGCCTGAAATGATAATACCATTGCTTTTAGTATTTTTATAACCAGAAAAAAAGTGAGTGGTGTGAAAACTGAGTGGCAAATATAATTTTACAGTCATTTATCTTAAAGTCATAACTCAACAAGGTAACATAAAAAAAAACAGTTTAAGATTTAGAAAGTGTGTGTTTGTGTTTTGTGTGAAATCAAACTAAAGCAGGCTTTACTGGAAAACAGTTTCATATAGCGTTGTGGAAGTGTACTGAAATGTATGCGCTTGTTTTCATGATTAACACTTCTATACATCTTTATATCTCTCTGGAATTGCAGCAATGTGTGGCGTAAGCTTAACACTGAAACCTTGGCATGTCTATGTCTAAATCTATTAAAGGTCTCCTGCCAAAATATACCTTTTCTTGTTCTTTGTGAAATACTATAGGTCTCTCTGAGTTGTATATGCATGATGCATATGAAACTGTTCCTCAACCTCCCTTGTCTGCAGTAGCTAGTATAAGAAAAGCATCAGATCTATTATTATCAGATATTAATCAGTGGTGTAAGGGCGGACAGTCTCCGCAATGATAAGATTTTTTAGCTGCTCGAGTCTGATGTTAAGTGAAGTTTAAGGTTTAACTTCACTCAGGGCTGTATCTTTATAACTAAGGCAGTATCTCTGAAAGCATTTCGTCCTTTGAGATTTAGAACTGTTAACTTGACTGTGGTTGTGGTTGCAGGGGGGCGATTGGGGGGTGGGAGGGTAGGTTCTTTGCTGTAGTGCTGTTAGCCAATCAGAGGTGATGTATTTGCATGTATGACTATTCATGAGCACAAGCCAAATCCTTTCTTTCTTCGAAAATCTCTAATTCAGTGAACTAAAGCAGGGCTAAATAGAAACACCGTAGCACTTTTTTTTCACAAAAAAAAAAAAAAAAAAAAAAAAAAAAAAGATTCAAAAGCAATTCATTCATACTAAAGGCCACAACTAGACATTTTAAAATGAATAAAAAAATTATGGAATGAGACTTAAAAAAAGAGAGAACTGTCTCATTTGGAGAGACGGAAGTCATTTGGACACAAATAAATTCTGAAAAAATCTTTTTCTTAAATAAATCTGACAACACAAAGTCATGACTTTACACCAAACGGCATTTATTTCTTTTTATCTTGCAAAACTTTATTTTAACAGGTCATATCTTTTCTATCAGGTACATTTTGGATGTATTTACAAATATAATTTTTAGTCAGGGCTATTTCAACATGTCAAGAAAAGAAAAAAAAAAAGAAAGAAAAAAGTAGATCCATTTCAGGGCCTTGGTCAAGTATAATGATTGTCTGGCCAAAGTAAGCACATGTAACATTAGTTTAGTTATTAATATATGAAAATAAATATATCGCAGACTCTGAATCTAAGGCACCGTTCTATTCTACCGGCATTAGGAGTACTAGAAGCTAGAGAACTGCTCTACAACCGAAAAACACAAGTTTTCAAGGTCCTGTAAAGGGGAGGAAGCAGCAACTGCACTGTCGTGACCCTGTGAGAATGAGCAAACACTGACTTACTGCAAAACAGCACACGAGCAACCACACTGATGAGCACTTCGGTTTGTCTAAACTTTCGTTTTCTGCAAGAAAATTGGAGTTAAATAGGAGGTGCGTGAAAAGCAAAAGCCAAAACGGAGAAAAAGAATTTATAACTCCTCTTACATTTCCTTTACACACAACCATCAAACATAACATTATGACCACCTCTCTATGGTGATGGTGGTGTATGAGGTGTTAGTGTGTGTTGTGCTGGTGTTACAGTGAGCGAATCCGATACAGCAGTGCTGCTGGAGTTTTTAAACACTGTGTTCCCTCACTGTATCCACCCTATTAGACACTCCTACCTATAGCTGCTCTACCTTTGTACAACAGTGATGTAAAGACAGAAGCTCATTCACTGGTCCAGCTCTAGTCCTTCATTCATTCACCATGTTGGGGGACCATTTTCAGTAGTCCAGCAGTGACACTGAAAGCATTTAAAAAAATAATTTCTGGTCAGGTGGGCATAATTTTATGCTTGATAACTACAATAAGCACTCTCACTGTATATGCTGGTAGTTCTTCTCCTGCCTGAGTGTCAAGTACACCCCTGTACCACCGAAATCCCAAAGAGACGGAGAGACAGTTTTTCGGCCATCGCGTGAAGCTTCACACAGTGCTAGTGTCTCTTAACCTAAACAAACCACATCGCTTTAAAAAGAACAGAACACAAAAGAATGGAATGAATTTATACCCCAGGCCCTCCTTATACAGTAAGTAAGTGGTCCCTGCTATGAAAAAGTAAGTATACTACTAATTAGTCTGATCTAATTTAGTGAATTCCCTGTGCTCAGTGGACAGTTAGTCATGAGATACTTTATCACATGATAAACAATCCATACACTAATAACGTCCATGCTGGACTTCTGGACCCATAACCATAACCTACTGATCATATATCATTAAAAACTACAAACAAGCAACAGCACTTTATAATGGACAAACATTAGTTCAACAAAGGCCCTTTCACACTGAATCCGATTTTTTAATGTTTTGACGTTTTTTAAAACAAGGGGGGGTCTGAGTGGTCCAGTGGCCTAAGGATCGAATCTCAGATAACATGGCTTGCCATCAGCAGCCGGAGTCCCGAGAGAGCACACCTAACAATGCTCTATTCCTACATCACTACATCACTACTAGTGTGATGTTGATAAGCACAGGCATCTGTTAGCCGATTTATCAGAGCTGGGGGTCCAGCACTTCCCTTAAAGTGCACTGCTTGCTACCAAGTGATGCTGCTGCATTGGTGGCAGGTGGAAAAGAGGAGGGCCTGACTTCACATGTGTCAAATGATGCACGCTCTGGTCTTCATTCTCCTAGTGTTACAGGCATTATTAGTGTGATGGGGGAGTTCATATGAACAGGGATTGAGATTTCCAAATTGGAACAAGTACATTAAAATGCTGTATTTGACACAGAGTCTGAAATTGATGGATGCAATACAAATCAGGCTGACCAATCCGTGCTCTGTTGTTACAAACCATTTTTAACAGACCAAACAATAAATTAGTCCCAAAAAAGCAGCAGCAGCAGCAGCAGCAGCAGCAGCAGCAGCAGCAGAACAGTGAATATTATTTGGATCAGAAAACAAAAGTTAAAATAATGAGTTCTTCACAGCAGACTTGTCGTTCTTAAGTTTTTTCTTTTCTAGTTCATGTTCCACCCAAAAAGAAAAAAAAATCTACAGCTTACCTTATTAATGAGCAATAGAGTAGAAATAAGAGAACTGGGGTATTACTAGTGATGGGGGATTTGTATGAATGGGTAGTGGGTAACTGGTCTTCCCAATTGGAGAGAAATTCGGGTACAATTAGGAAGGAAGAAATTGAGTTGTATAAAGCAAATTGTGAGCAGAAAAAAAAGAGAATGCAACTGATGAATGAGATCTATGGAATATCTAGCATCAGACACCATGTGAATGTTCCACTATATTTATATACGGATTTGGTGTGAAAGAGCCTTAATTCTCATATCATTTTCAAAACTAGTCCTGAGCAAAGCCACCATTGTGCATCCCTGGTAAAATCACTCACTCACTTCCAGTATCGCTATCCTCAAACCAGGTCCATATTCTTTGTTATTATTCTTCTCCTCTAAATCACTACAAGCCTACAATCACTGTTCACATCACCAGCAGCTTACAGCAGCGATAAAGCATCTCTGACCCAAACATCACAACTTCCGTACGCCCTCCAGCAACATACACGTTCCCCATTCCTTCCTTTCCATGGACATTAAAAACACAAGACATGGGCTAGTAGTGTCGAGTGGAGCCTGCGAGTGTTTTGCGACTACTATAGAGATCTATGGAGTCTACTTAGTTAGTAACAGCCCTGAGTCCAGTGGGAAGGTTTCAAGTCTACTGGGACCAAACTGAACCGTGTACCGGGTGAAGACGATTCAATGCGCTTCCTTTCTTTTCCCTCTAAAGCTGTTTTCACACTAAAGTAGAACAAACATGTTTCACTGTGCTTTTTAAATATGTTATAATTGATGGGATTTGCAGCACAAATATCGATTTTTGAAGTTCGATGTTCAATGGTTAGATGGAATCAGGTTTTTTCAGACATGTTTTAATTAAGCCTAGACTTGGACTATACTATATAGCAATTTAAATGGAGATTTCTCTCTAAAAGGGAAATTTAGTTAAGGACTAGGCTTGATTCCCGTCTGGAGAAACGACCTATTAATTTTAAAGCTCATCAGCTTTTGCATGCTTGCATACCATAACGCAAGACATAACCGGGTGAGAAAAATGCACATCATGTTTGGTGGGAAAGCAGCTTAAAGCTACTTGCAGTCTGAATGTGGAAAGGTAGCCAATGTACTTTAAAAGGATGCACAGCACACATACTGATTTTTGCTGCACAAAGCTCAGATGCAAACATAGTGCAGTATGTGCCACGCATCCCATTGAAAACAAGGTGTTTGAAAGAAGTGCAGAATCAAATTTTCTGTATTTAGCATGAAAACAGCTTAATCCTCCAACCCAACGTAGCGTAGCGCAACAGCCTAATACTGATTATGTACATAATACTCAATACATAAGTAGGAACGTTTTTTTCTTTTAAATATATATCTCAATATACTGAGACCTTTAGTCGACCAGTTGCAAAGCAATCCAAACAAATATCTTAAGAAGACATAAAAGTGGCAGGAGGAACATTGGATATTGGACCACTTGATGGATGGATGGAAGGATGGAGAAGGTAATGAAATCCAATAAGAGAACAAGAGAAAAGAAAACATTAGAACCCAAAACTGATGGAACTGTTTGACCCTGCGGGAACTTGAAGGCCTTCAAGAACAGATGAAAACATCATTCAAGCATGAGGAAAAAAAAATCAAGTACTGGAACACCGATCCCCTTTTCCTAAAACATTTTTTTTTCTAAAAAGGAGAACAAAAGGAAACATCCACACAGCTCTCGTCGTCTGAATGTGCAATTATCACAAAAAACGAGGTTAGAGTAATTCCTCTGTGTTGTGCTAGTATTCTTTGTTGTATTATAGATTCATGCCGACATCCAAAATCAAGCCGTAGTTAAGCTTTAGTCAAGCTTTAGTTTCAGATGCACATAAATTAGGCTTCATATAAGTAACTAACCATGTTTACGCTTATGTACATGTAGAAGTAAACGTCCGCCCCAAAAAAAAAAAAAAAAAAAAAAAAAAAAAAAAAAAACGCAGGGCAACAACTATAAACCTGAAACTTTAACAACATTAAAACTTCAACTAGTCACAAGTGCTCACACCATTATTTGCCTTGATCTCCTTTATTCATTACAGTCCAAAGGAATTGGCAAACAGCCGTTTCAGCTGAGCGTGACGTTCTTTCAGCTTCAGCGGTACTTTAACATTGAGAAGCCTCCCACTTCTCAGGAGAGACCATTTTTTTTATTTTTTATATCTGAAATATCTTGACCGAGATTCGCTATCTACAGACTTTATACAAGAAATGCTTCACAGCAGCAGAGAGGGAGCAAGTTGGGCCAGGTCTTCACGTTAGATTCTGCAGAAGATTGGAAATACAGGAAAAACGCTACATGCAGAGAATGGTGGAGATTTAAGAAAAGAAACGGAGGTCAAAAGCCAAGTGCTAATTCTAGCAGAGCTAATTATGATCACATTCTTAAGCACAGACATGAAGAATGCGTCCAATCCCAGATGTCTGGAATATGCCTTTCCTTTCTGACTTTTGAAAGCAGCAGTTTGTTTTAACTACATTTTAATTACTGCTCATTACTGTTTAAACTGATGCATTAATGGACTGAAGACCATCTGCAATTAAATTTTTGAGCTCATTTCATATCTATCAACTCACTGACTGACTTCAGAGTCAGTAAATTCCAGAATGGCAAATGTGTGAAACTAACCGAAAACACAACCAAAATAACCAAATATGTCATAAAAGGAACGATGAATAAATTACAAGAGTTGCCCCACATTAAAAAAAAAAAAGAACAAATAATATTAACAAAGAGCGAAAAAAAACAGTCATAAAAAACAGACAAGACAGAAACAATGCAAAGAACAGGAGACAGGAAATATGACACATAAGCACAATTAAAGAAGACATTTTCCCTGAAGCATTTTTCATATTTTTTTTGTTTCGTTTTTGTTCCACCTTTATCATCTCAGAGGAGGAGAAGCTTTTCTCCGCAGCTCTGAAACTCAGAGTTTCTCTGCTTGTCGAGATGAGGCTGAGCACAGCGGACTTTGGAGCTCAACTGGACATGCGTCATGGAGTGCAATTAGCAACCGGACCCCGGGCGAGGAGGTCCAATCACATCTCTGGAGAACAGAGAAAGGGAAGGACAGAAAGAAAGAATGGAGAGGGAGTAAGGAGAGAATTAAAAGGGGTCAGCTGTAAGTTGGTATAGTATACACATGTACAGTATCTCACAAAACTGAATACACCCCTCATGTTTTTGTAAATATTTTATTTACTATATTTTTTCATGGGATAACACTGAAGATATTTTGATGCAGTGTAAAGTTGTTAATGTACAGCTATATTATAACAGTCAGGGTTCAAACAGTTTTTAATCAAGAAATTTTCATGACTTTTCCATGACTTCTTCTTGCCTTCAAGACAAATTTTTATGACCATATGATTGTTAAATCAGTGAAGACATTGAGAAAAAAAAACAAAAATCAACTAAAACTACAATTAAAATTAATTACAAAGTAAAACCAAAAAACATTTCTTTAAGCAATCTTGACACAATCTTCAATGACAAAATGTGCGTCAAATCCCAAGAGCTCCACTGTGCAGGGCTGAATTACTGAAATAACTCTGAGCTGATGTATTTGCTAGCTCAAAATAGATTTTCTTTGTTGATAGATCAAAAAAAAAGAAAAAAAGAAAAATAAAAAGATTGCAAATTTCCTTGACTTTTCCAAAACTTATGTTTTTTTTTTCCAAAACTTAACCAGGCCTAGAAATTGCTATTTTGAAATTCCATGACTTTTCCAGATTTTTCATGACAATACAAACCTGAACATCTTTGCTGTGCCCTTAAAATAACCCAACAAACAGCCATTCATGTCTAAACCACTGGCAACAAAAGTGAGTACACCACTAAGTGCTGGAAAATAATGGTGGCCACACAAAATATTGACATTTTCGGGCACAGTCTGGTCATTTCCTATAAGGGGTGTATTCACTTTTGTTGTCAGCGGTTTAGACATTAATGGCTGTGTGTTGAGTTATTTTGAGGGCATTAGCTTCACAGCTCCAGTGCAAAGAAGAAACTAATGAAGCTAATTCTATGGCTCCTCAACTACATTAATGTTTATTAAGAGAAAAATATGTTTTAATAGAAGAAAACCCTTCATCCCTCACCTGATAGAGCTTCAATGGGCTGAGGTGGATGGATGGAGTTAACAGGAGCCGACTTGTCTTCAAAGGCCACCCTGGGACCCTCAGGTACCCCATCACAGTCTATAAGGCCCTGGTTACAACCGTCGGCCTCCATCAGTGGCCGGCCTTTAGGATGAACCCCCAGATCAATCAGCTCCTCAAAGCTCCACGGCCCAGTTTTCCCATTCAGTCCCAGTTTAGAGTTCTCATTCACAAACTCTGAGCCTTCCACCAGACGCGTCTTTGGGCAAGAATTACTGTAGGAGGCAGGCAGAATAAAAAAAAGGTTTAATACAAGTGTTAAAAAGCTGCAGTGATGCATCTAAAATTTAACTACGTAAAATAATACCAAACACAAGTGCACAAACACAAAAAACATGTATTAAGTATTAAAAAAAGCTTTCTATTAATCAGATGTATCAAGTAATGAAGCATAAATTCTTTGCCTAGAAATTTAGTTTCTATACTGTAAATTACAAAAAAAAAAAACATTAGACAATTTTTTATTCAATTTTTACTAAAGCTTGAGTTGATACTTCACTTCTACAATATTTTAAGCCCTATTATCTCTACTTCTACTCCTATGTTTGACACCTTTGGTATTAATGGCAATATCTAATGCAGGGGTGTCCAAACTACGGCCCGCGGGCCATTCGCGGCCCGTTTCCTTTTTTGGAGCGGCCCGCGAGGTATTTTAGAAATAGAATGAAAGTTGGCCCGCTGTTAAGCAGGTTTTTATCATGTGAGATTAAAAGTTTGAACGCTAGGTGTCAGAAAGGAGCCAAAGAGTCTAAAAGCGGAGAGGCTGCGCATTTCTAGCGCAGAAAAAACGGGCCAAAGAGTCTAAAAGCGGAGAGAGTGAACATTTCTAGCGCAGAAAAACAGGGCAAAGAGTCTAAAAGCGGAGAGAGTGCACATTTTTAGCGTAAAATAACGAGCCAAAGAGTCTAAAAGTGGAGAGAGTGCGCATTTCTAGCGCAGAAAAACAGGGCAAAGAGTCTAGAAGTTGCCGTAATTAAGGAGTTTAATATTAAGAGGCGTCATGAAATTAAACATCAATTTGAGAAATCTTGGTTTACACAACACTGTCAAAGATAAAGATAGTAAGTCAAGTAAAATGGTGTGTAAATGAAATAATCAGGAAAAATGTATTATTTAAAGTGGTATATTTCATTATTTGTTTTATTACAGAGTGTGGCCCGTGACTTCAATATTTCTCCTTCTGGCCCCCAACAAAAAAAAGTTTGGACACCCCTGATCTAATGCAATATTGTTTGCAAACAAGCACCAACTAACAATTGGCCTGTCATCTTTTTTTATAGGCCAATATTGTTTAGAGGATATGCCATTGATAAAAGGATAATATAAAAGAATGATTATGCAATTACACAATACTTTATAAGAGCAAAGAACTGAACTATTATTCAGACACTACAATTAAATTTTTAAAAATGTTTAAATATCCTAAAATAAATACAATTTTGGATTATGCATGTTAACAGGCTCTTCTATTCATAGGCAAAATTAAGGACAGTATGTTATGATGGTATGCCCTTATATATTATATGACAAATCGATAAAGTAATTATTTTTGACAGAACTTGTTGTAATGAATCAAACTGGATCACGGGATGTGTGTATATATATACTGACAAAATAAGGAGATAAAAGGCAGATATATATTTATATAAAAGGTTTGTTTTTATACCTAATGGCTAGCGGCTCCGCTGCACTGGAGCCATTGTTGTTTTCCTTATTTTCCAATTCGGCCTGTCCATTCACACTGCCAAGCGGCTCCTCCCGCTCCTCAGGGCCTTCCTGTGAAGAAGCATCTTCCTCCTGGGTATCTTTTTGGTCTTCTTCCTCTGCTGCATTGTCCAGTTTGACAGACTGATCACCTGAAATTTCAGAGAAATCTCTATCAGAAAGCAGCAAACTTTAAATATATACACAGTCCATTCAACTCATCATATAAAGCATAAAGACACCGATGCTTACTTTCACAGTTTATCTGGTCAGTAACCTCTTCTTCTTCATCATCATCATTCTCATCTGGATTACTTTTGTCATCACTGCCCTGATGGAGGAAAAAGGACACATACAGAGTGAGTAAGTGTGAAGCAGTCTACGACATCTATATCTTCAATAATGTACAAACTGAACCAATCAGCAGCCTTGCCTTAAAATCGATTTGGTCCGTTTTTCGGGTTCTCTTCATAATTTCTTCAATTCTCTAGAGTAAAAAAAAAAAAAAAAAAGAAGAGAGAGACATAAAAAAAAAAAGAAATATTCAAACAATTTTCCATTCATCTGGATTATCAATGGGAACTAATCTAATCATATCTGTGCAACTGATTACAAAAATATGTCCTAAACTACACATTACCACATGTTCAAAATAGTTCAACACATTTAGAAACGTGTTTATTAATGTAGAAAACAAAGTAAAGAGGCACAAGCATCCCATCTCTATCAACATTACCTCAGTGATCAAATCATTAAATGGTAATTCATAAAAATAATAATATTAATATTTTAGGTAAAGGGTTGTTACAGTTTAAAACAGGTTCTCTGTTAACACAGAGGTATTATTTTGCAAAAAAAGTGTAAAAAAAAAATACTTTAATATGTACACATAAAAACAAACAAAACCAAGTAGAGACAAATCAGTAATAATTAAAATAAACGATGATGAGAAGAACTAAGATGGATTATTAAAGTCTCTACATATTTTCAAAATAAGTTAATGTACATTAACACATTTACTGTCATTGTATCATATTTTGCCAGAATATCTGAGCTTTATAAAATATGTGCAATAAGGTGATCTTGGGCAGTTTGGATAAGTGCAATATTTGTACAGTCTAATGTTACAGGCATTTTTATGATGGTACATCAGTTTCACAGACAGCATCACAATAACAGAACCAGGAAAGGAAGTGGAACTAGTTTAAAAAGTACCTTCTTCCTCTCCATGCGCTCCTGCTGGTTCTGCTGCATGATGCGCTCTCTCTCCTGCCGCTGTTTCTCAGCCTCCTCTTTGGTCTTTGCTTCGGCCTCCTCTCGCTGCAACAGGACAATCCAGTCAAGATCCCAATCAACCAATCAGAACATTCAAGTTTGTACTACTATTGACTGAGTGATGAACAGACTCTGATGTACCTCTTTCTGGAGCTCTTCCTGTCTCTGCTGCTCCTCCAGCTCCAGCCTCTGCTTCTCCTCCTCATCTTTAACAGCCTGCTCTTCCTCTTCCCTCTTCCTCTCCTCCGCCCGAATCTTCTCTTCCTCCAAGCGTCTCACTCTCTCCTCCTCAGCGAGACGCTTCTGTTCCTCCTTTCTCAGCCTGTAAGACATAAGCATAAAGAGACAACTGTTATAATAATTTCCTTCAGCAGCTTCAGCAGATTAGAGAATGATATCTTTAGAAGGGCTGAACAATAATTCAGTATTATTGTGTGTCATGATATTAAATGATTTAAATAAAGGTGGGATAAATCTCTGGAACTAGCAGAGCACTAGTAAACACTGGTTTTTATTTTTGCCAAACTACAGCACTGATATTTCCAGTATCAGTGATTCGTGGTTATCATATCACACCACTAAATTGGTAAAGATCTCATTCTCATGTATTGAGAATATATGTTTTAATATATAAGCGTTATTACTGAGGGATTTTGGAGAAATGGGACTGGAGAAAAAAAATGTCCATCTGATTTTGTGTAAACCAGATTTTGATGTCATATAAAACCAGAAAAACAAACTGTTATCAAACTACAGATCTGGAAAAAAAATTAAGAGACCACTTCAGTTTCTGAATTTGAGTAAAATAAACATTGTTGTTTTATTCTACAAACTACCGACAACATTTCTCCCACATTCCAAATAAAAATATTGTCATTTAGAGCATTTATTTGCAGACATTGGAGGAATGGCTGAAATAACCAAAAACATGCAGAGCTTACAGACCTCAAATAATGCAAAGAAAACAAGTTCATATTCATAAAGTTTTCAGAATTCAGAAATCAATATTTGGTGGAATAACCCTGGATTTTTAAGCAGTTTTCATGCATCTTGGCATGTTCACCTCCACCAGTCTTACACACTGCTTTTGGATAACTTTATGCTGCTTTACTCCTGGTGCAAAAATTCAAGCAGTTCAGTTTGGTTTGATGGTTTGTGATCATCCATCTTCCTCTTGATTATATTTCAGAGGTTTTCAATTTGGCAAAATCAAAGAAACTCAACATTTTTAAGTGGTCTCTAATTTTTTTCCAGAGTTGTATATAAGTATCAACTTTGTAGTAATAGGGAAAAAAGGGAAAGCATTTGTGTTTAGGGCACCCAAATGGCTAACACTGTCCCTGGATCTTTTCAGGCTTTGTGCAAATGTAATCTACTCACCTCTCCTCCTCCTCTCTCTGCACTCTGAGCTGTTCCTCTCTCTCTTTCTGTTCACGGGCCAGACGCCGGTTCTCTGCCAACATCCTAGAGGCTTCTGCAGCAGAGTTTGTGCCGGCAATGGCTTTAGAGTTGGGATCTGAAAGAACAAACACGCACATACCGTTACACTACTTACTTTAAAACGCAACCTGAGGGTGCAGCTTCCATAAGCTTTATTGTTGGAGCTATAAAATATGGCTTAAAGACTTTCTAACACGTTACGTGACTTCAAAACCAGCAGCATATGATTTATTACTATGATATAGTGTGTGATTACTGCCTGAGCTGAGGCCTCCAGCAGAGGGTGCAGTAAGTCCAGGGTCTATCAGGTTCTACAGGAAAGGGAAATGAACTTGCTGCTCCTGGCCGTGCCTGACCTTGCTGGTACAATACTCCAGCACTGTACTGAAGACGTCTTTGTGCTGCTTTATTGTACACAGCTTCTCCACCTCAGCTGTGGTCAGACTAATGGTGACAAAGGCCTGTCTAAAGGCTGAGCAGAGTGAAACTGGCTGACAAAATAAACAACAAAATGTATGATCAAACGCTCCACTAACAAGGAAGTAGGGCTGCAAATAATGACTATTTCAGTAGTTGAATAATCTAATGTTATTTTTTTGATTGGCCGATAAATCACGTTATTTATCATATACTCCATTTGTATTTCCTATTGGTGAGACTCCCGATCCAATGCATGTTTTATTGCATCTTGACAGCTTAACCTTTAGGTCCCTAAACAGATTTTGCAGGACACTGTGATAGATGATAGCATATTATAAAAACAATCATACACGCCAGATGTTTTTTTTTTTTTTTTTAGAACATATTATTTAAATAGGTCTTAAATTGAGATGTAAATATTAACAGACAATAGTACTTTAAATTTGACCATATTTTGATTAAGAAAAACAAATCTCTTTTATTGTGAGAAATAATTATTAATAATAACTAAGAGGAAATGTACAAGTACTCAGTTTTTATACATATAAATTGCCATCAAGTCTATATATTATTTCTATATTCTTAGGTTAGCATCAGTAATCCCTTTTTATTGCACTCTTGAACTGTCTCTGTAATCCAGGTTGCCAGGTTTGTGATTTTCCCGCCAAACTGAAAAATCAAAGGGCGAAGTGTGTGCACATTTTTTGGGCCACTTTGATATTTATTGCAGCTGCTAAAAAGCTGCAATTGTAAATTGTTCAAAATGAAAATGTGCTGTTGTGAACGCCTGTGGCAACTTTAGATATTGGGTTAGTTTAGGTTTTAGACAGACTTTGGGCAGAGTTTTTGCTGGACCTGACAGCCCTGGCTGCAGATTGTGGTCACTCGCTCTCTGCTATCTCTTTATTGCTTCAAATACAAGAAAAGGCAATGTTTTTGGGACCTAATCGGTGAGAATATGTTTAAATGTAAAATGAGCTGATTAAGTACGTTAAGTAAATAACAGTCATCATTGAACTTTTAAATATACTGTACATTTGACAGCAAATAAACAGTCACTTCTTAAAATGTGCCTTTGTGCAGAACAGAGGGATTTTAAACTAATCGAAATCACTCAGGATCAAACGATAATGCTGGGATGGCTTCTCTGAACAGCTCCATAAAACAGGGAAACATTACAGGACTGAGAAAAAATGTCCCGGATGTTTGCGTTCACTGCTCACCTTCTTTGGGCTTGGTGCTGGGGGCAGGGCTGGCAGTGTTGGCCTCTTGAGGCTGTGGTGACATAGGAGTCACAGGAGACATGTCCTTCGGCTTGGACTCCCTCTTGCGGAGAATAGGAGGGCCGGTGGGGGTGAGCGCAGGCTTCTGTATGGGCAGAGGTTTGGAGGCAGAGGCGGGCTGAGGGGATGGAGGCCGCTGTTTCACCCCGCTGGGGGAGGGGGGGCGATTTCGGGGACTTGACCTGGATGACACGCACACAAGCACACAGAGGTGAGAGAAGGCACAGTAAATACAGTAAGTAATCAAATAATCTAGACACTGAAGACAGTCATACACTGAATGTGCCATGCTTTGCCATAAGAATGCTCTAAAAATCTGAAACCATAGTTTTGTGCACATACAGTACAAGTACAGTACAAGTCTAAAGTTTGGACACACCTCTTCTCATTCAGAGTGCTTTTAGATAATGATAGAAGGATACTCTTTTGATCCCAAAGGAAATTTAGCAGCCAGTAGCAGCTGCACAACACAACAATAATAGGGGTCATAAGGTAAGAAAGCACAATAACAAATATAAAACTATATGCTAACTTAGGCTTGAAAAATTAACTATACCTAATAAGATATAAATAAAATTTAAAAAAGCTGTAACCTCAAGATATAGTATCTCATCTACTACAGTGGTCAAAGAATATATACAAGAATATATAAATACAAACAATACAAAACTATACAACGTATGAAAGTAACAGAAGATAAGAGGTGGTGCATTAAAACAGAATAAATAAGATAAAAGAGAAAGCAGGTTTTCTTTTTTTATGTTTTTTACATTGTACACTTAATAAGGACATTAAACAGTGGAATAGTTTTGGAAACAAAAACTTCTAAACCACAATATGCTTTAAAGTTTATACTTAAGATTCTTCCAAGTAGCACTTTTGACTGGTAATGTACATGCCCTGACACTTGTCAATTCTTTTAAGTTTGAAAGAGCATTTTCAATATTATAATATTAAATATAGTGTGTGATTGCATTGACTGAATTTATGTTTGCAGAAACAGACACAGTATAATTAAAGCTCTTACTTGGCTGCTCCAGGGGAGGGCGCTCTTTTGGTGGTGCTGAGAGCCTGGGGACCAGGGGATGGGGAGCGATGGCGGTTAGGGAGGGTGGAGGGTGAAGGAGGACGTTTTCCTCCCGGTGAAGTGAAGCGCTTGTCCTTCTCAGCTTTCTGCTTATACATGCAGGCAGACACAGGCAGAGACAGAGACACACACACACACACACACACACACACACACACACACACACAGATTTGTGTGTTGCTCAGGACATGACTGCAAATTCATAAATGAACTGTAATTATCTGTAATTAAATAACTAAGTATCTGTGAGTTTAATTGCAGCAGGAAGATTTAATTCCACTGATCTAAAGGTTAACTGTGGTAAAGCAACAACACCTATCTATTTATATTACACAGCTCACGTGCTGCCAGGGTCAGAGAAGGGCTACTCAAATGCCAGTGGGGCAAAGGCACCGAGCACAACAGATTAGGCTCAGTTTGTGTACAATTACAGTCACAGACAGGTTTCTAACACGAGCACATGTTAGAAAGTGTTTAAACTTAAATAACTACACAAACGTTGCAAAAATCAAAATAATTCCAGCTAAAACTACATAAACTATATAAATTTTTTCATGGTGGGCCTTTGTAGATACTCACACACGTCCACACAGCACCAGCAGTCAAAAGAAGTAGGCCAGGACTGCAATTAGCCGTGTGTCAGACTGAATCAGTGGAGCAGACATTTTTTCTTAGGGCTACACTGATCACAATTTCACTTCCACTTCCTCACAGATCATCTCACTGTAATTCTGCACCATGACTGCAGAGAGCAGGAAGTGTCTGAGAACTCCACCGAGACTACTGGATAAATGAGGTCAGTTGGATCTCAGGAGAGCAGAGGATTGCTTTGTTATTGGAAACAGGCTAAAAATGAACCTAAACACAATGTTTGGCGCACTTACACTGTTGCTATAAAAAGATCTGTGTTTCTCAACAACAAATTAATAAAATAACTTAACCAAAATGTACTTGTTGTTTATGAACTGAATTGTTTATAACAACGACTTTTCTGATTAGGTCATTAAATCAAAATGAGTGTGGAGTTCAGTCATAGGTTATGTTCAGGCTGACAGCCAAAATCTAATTTTAGGCATATCTAGTTTGAATCTGATATAAATATATATTTTTTAATCAGATCCAATTCTCCTTTAAAGGTGGTTTGAAATTGGATTACAATCAGATGTGTCTCAGTGTGGATACTTTGGACACTAAAAAAGGATTTCTATGTGTCTCTGGGCCCTATCTTACATGTGCGCCACTGACTGACCGAGGCAGACCGTCAACAGCTGTCAAACAGACGTTCATTTCTATCTTAGCAGTGAATTGTCAATACAAAACAGAATACAAAATAAAAATCTAAAATAAATTCCTGCTGTTGCCTTTACAGAGGTTAGTTTCCTCTGCTGAGAGGCACTGTTCACGTCCAGGTAGTTGCACTGTTAAAATAGCAATCTGCCAAAGTCAGAGCGCACCTGGCTCTTAAAGGGAATTGCAAGTAAAAGCTGATGGTTTACTTGACATTATGATCAAAACACACCCATGGTTAATTAACAGAATAGCCTTGTGCACGTGTTGAGCTGTGCAAGGCATACTTTTCCCATCGTTACAATAGCAAAGACACACTGACACACCCTAAAACATGCTGCACCGTGCGTGGTTGACTGCCCAAAGAACGCTAAAATAGGGCCCTTTGTATCACTTACAATGCAAGCAACAACGACCTCATCAAATCAAAGCTTAGTTACTGAGGCAGACCTTGTTACCACAGCAACCCATGCAGATTTGTTTGTGATGTCTGGACACGGAAATACGATCTGATCACTTGCTAATAACAGTGTGGACAGTCAACTCAACCAATCTGATTTGAGAACCAAATGTATGTGTATGCTGGAATGTTAAATATGCTTGGATCAAATAATCATTTTTCAAGGGTAATATTATTTTCCTTCTAAAAGCAAAATGCAAATACATTTAGAACATTTAATTTTTGCAATGGTTAAAATAGTAGCAAAGTAGATAAAAACTGTGAGAATGCATGTATTTTTTTGGTGTTTTCAGACAACATTTTTGTATTTTTTAATTGCATTCATAGTTGCTATGATTTTAAATGCTCAGGAAAATAATCTAGTAGACAATTTCAGAACTCTGCAGAAAGATGTAGATTTAACACTAGCAGCGCCTGGGTGAAGCCTGCCCTGCTTTGCATTCAGTAAGCGGTTCCTGCTTTGTCTATTGATGCTTCTCTCTCTATGATCTGGACAATGGCCCACTTTGTCTTTTCAGACTAGCTTGGTCTGAACCTCGTAACATCTCACCATGAAACGCATCCAATTCAGAGGCTTATTTTGGTACATGTGCCTGCTAATGCCCAATCCAATTTCACATTTACTTGGGGGGGCTTGACCTTTTATTGTGCTAATATCAAATTAAGCTACCAACAAAGACTTAAAACGCTTTAATTTAGCCCAATGACAATTAAGGATTGTTAAAATGCCCTGGGTAACGCACTAGGTGGTTTTTACACATTTAAAACCCACAAAGACCCCATCATACACAAACACACACCACAGAGCAAGGAGAAACTGCCACAGAGTGTATCCTATGCCTGTCAGGGCACGCTCCAGCTGCTATCAGATAGAGCCAGTCAGAAAGGGCAGCACCCTGATTAGCATTAGTGCAAAATGACTGGGCTGCTTTGCAAAGCAAATCAAAGCGGATGTGTGCATATAAAACTCTGCTATCGCAGTATATTATTTTAAGGTATTTCATTCCAGGCAGAGAGGAAGCCTTTAATCCATTTGTTCTTTTAACCTCATCCGGCTTATTAGATTCAGCACCTTTATCCAATCCCATTCAATCCACTTCATCTGGAGCTAAGCTTCTGCTATTAACACAAGACATCAGAGTAAATGTAATGCCTGGGTTCCACATAATTATTACTAAGCTAATATGTTGATAATAAAAATATATAAGCAAAATTTCAGAAATGTGGTAATGGAATCTCTTTCACAATATTCACCTTTAGTTTAACCACTATGTAGTGTTATTTGTAGGGCATTGAATTAGGGCATTATTAAAATTTATTTATCGATTGACTCAACTACTGTACTATAATCAGGCTTGTAGAAACAAGACACTCCAAATTCATACTGGATAAAAACTAGACATCTAATCATTTTAATCTGTCATCATTTAAATTACACAGCCTCCATTAATAAAACTAACCAGGGTTAAAAACATTCAGATCACACTGCTGCTCACTCACCTGAGCCATGCTGGAGATGGCGTCGGCCGAAGCGGACGTCGGTGGGCCTTTCCGGCGGTCTGTGCTGCGGCTGCGCAGGGGTCCGCGGGGGCTGGGCTGCAGCGGGCTGGTGGACACTGAGCGAGGACACAGGTGAGACTCTGGTAAAGGACACGATCAGCGGAGCACGGGGCGGGCGAGGAGCAGGGACAGGAGGCCATGAGCAGGTCAGCAGGGTCAGCGGGGTGAGCGAGGCAGACAAAGAAAGAGAGAGAGAGAGAGAGCGAGGGAGAGGCAAAAACGGAGAAATAGAGGAAACAGAGGATGGGGATGATAAGAGCACAAAACAGTTTACCAGGGGTTAGATCTCTACTGACTGCTGGATGAAGGTTTGTTGCTGATTCTAGAGCAAGCAATGATGGGCTTGGGAGGTAAAGGCAAAAGAGAGATTGAGATAGAGATAGATGAAGACTAGGGATGCACAGAATATTTGGCAACCAAAATTATTTTGTTGAATTTGGCTGCCGTATAAAATGCCAGCATGAGAACAAACCAGCAGTTGAAAAAACTCTCTAACTCTTCTTATATAAATCACACAATATCCTTGTTTGTAAATAAGAAATGGTTCTCAAACATTTTACCTAGTAAAATAAAGCTATATAAATAAATAAATAAATAGCGCATCACATCTCATGCTTAGTATCTGTTTTACAGCTGAACCATACTAGCTGTACAGGGCTAGGACATTAAATTTTGGCTGAGCCAACATAGCATTTGTTACTAGATCAAAAGACTGCCTGCCTTTCTCTGTGAAAATTTCACACAAATGTGACCTGAGTGCACTGCTGAGGTAAATTTGTAAATAGAATATCAATGCCGAGATCAATTTATGACTAAATGTGCACTGCTGAGGTAAATGTGTGAATAGAATGTCACTGCCAAATAAACTCATTAGGTGTGTGCAGTTTTCATTTTGATGCATCCCTAATAGAGATAGAAAGATTGATAGACACGAGAGAGAGAGAGAGAGAGAGAGAGAGAGAAATGTACGGGGAGGGGATAAGCGCACTCGCATCCCATCCTAAGCAGGTTTTGGACAGAGCACACTGGACACCTTATACACACAAGCAAAATCACCAAATCCCTATCCTGTAGCACCGATCACCAAACATCCGAGCACCACACACAAAACAATCACAGGCGCACACACACAAGCATATACACACACTAATAATATTTGTCAACACCAACATTTGATAATCATCACACACTCAATGTAAGCAATTCAGCAATTCATAAGGTGCCGCCACTTCAGACAGAAACTTTCATGTGTTTTGCTGCCGTTTCTAGCCCTGAGCCACACAATCCTGGGCAAAGCCGCATTTCAGCCCAAACAGGGCAAGAAATGAGAAATTCTGAGGGATTCTGGGATTATCTGCTCGTGTCGCTAACAGGGCAGGACACACATGCCAGTCAGCACAGGGGCACAGAGAGCTGAGGTAAGCTGAGGTAAGGAGAGCAGGGCACACCTTCCTGAGAGAACGCTGTGATGGGAGGGATTCCTCCGCTAATCCTCACCTGCGGTAATTAACTCTGACTGTTATGAACAGGAGATAAGCACTGAATTGTAACTGATCCATAAGCTGCTGCTGGTTCATGTCATCTCCACAGCTATTTCAGGACAGTGTGATGATTCCCTTAAATCCTACTTATGTAATAATGATTACAATTATCAGGGGGAGGGGCAGGCAGCTGGTTTTACCTCATTCACTTTCACTACAGCAATTAAGAGGGGGTGGTGATGAGGTCAGGTTCTGGAGTATCTCAGTGCAGCCATTATTATGCTGCAGTTAATATACAGGTTTGGTAGATGTGTCAAAAATATGTAAATATCTCCTAGTGAAATTTAAGAGAGTTTTTCTTTTTTTTTTTTTTTATTTGCTTAAGTATTTGGCATAATTCCTAAAATGAGTTGGAATATCCAAATCTTTATAATACTCAGCTAAAACTGTATTAACTGTTAATAATCCACTTTCTGAAATTAACAAGTTATAAAACCCCATTAAGTGGCACATTTATGATTGCCCTCACTACGGTTTAGGTTTTTAGCATTTTTGACAAGTTGTCAATTATTCAAGACTATGGACACACAGTTTGGACAAACCTTCTTATTCCATGTTTTTTTTTTTTCCTTCTATACTGTAAATGAATACTGAAATCATCCAGACTATGAATAGGAATCATGTAGTAACTTAAAAGTGTTAAACAAACCAAAATACTCTGCTCTTATCTTTGTTGCTGTTAACTTGCAGTTTCTGAGGCTGGTAACTCTGAAGAACTTATCCTGTGCAAAAGAGCTAACTCTTGTTCCTCCTTTTTTGGGGGGGTCCTGATGAGAGCCAGTTTCATCATAATGTTATTGATGGTATGAAACATTTTGGATTGAAACATTTTTATATAGTTGAGTAGTTCTTGCCATAATATGAATTAGATCATTAATCAAGTAGGACTATTCACTGTATACCTCTTCACCTCTCACAACTTTACAACTGATGCTCTCAAACACATTAAGAGGCAATGAGTTCAGCACAGCTGTTATCTGAAAGCCTGAATTCCAGGTGACTCTACCTTATAAAGCTGACTGAGAAAATACCACAATGAACAAAGCTGTCATCTAAGCAAAAGGTGCTACTTTGAAGAATACAAAATATAAAACATATTCTGGTTTTAACATTTTTTTAGTAATAATTCCATAGTTTTTAAGAATTTAGTATTAAAACAAACATTTTAAAACAATGAAAAAACACTGAATATAAGGTGTATTCAAACTTTGACTGGTACTGACATAGTACAACAATCATCAGGCTTCACATGAAGATGCTCGAGAGCATGCTAAGAATGTGTGAAGCTGAAAAAACAAACTATAATCATCTGGGAACAGAACTGGAATGTCAAAACAAGCAGCATTATCTAAAGTCACTGATTTGTTTCACATTTGAGTAGAAGACCTGGGCATCGGGGGAAGTGAGGTAGCTGCTCTTTTGGGATTAGAGTAACTACAGAAGCCGGCAGCAGCAGCAGCACTATCCAAAGCTCGCACTCCCCACACACAGTCCCTCACACGCACAGCACTGCTCAGCTAATGAGCTTACTGCAGATCCCTCAACGTGTGCTCTGTATACAACAAACACGCACGCACACAACTGTTGCAGGAGACTCCAGAGAGTACACAAGCTCACGTTTGTTTCTAGAAAGCTGCTGTGGACTGTAACAAGTCTGTAAACTAGGGCTGCACAATACATAATTTCAGTAAAGTCATCACAAAGTGTGTGCATGCACAACTGTCACTTTAAGCAAAGTAAATCAAATATTTAGAGTACCAGTAGTTTTACATTATCTTAAAACGTTTCTGCACTGTATATTAATACAAAGTAATCCAAACTATAAAAGAAAAACACAATGTTTTATAGTTTAGCCTCCTTAAAGTAGCACCTCTTACTTAGATGACAGCTTTGCATATCCTTGCTGCTTTATGAGGTTGAGTCATCTGGAATTCTGCCTTTCAGTTAACAGCTGTGCTGAACTCGTAAAGAGTTAACTACTTGAATTTTACTTGTCTCTTAAATGTGTTTGAGAGCATCAGCTGTAAAGTTGTGAAGAGGTAGAGTTACAGGTACAAAGTGAATAGCTCTATTTGAATGTTCTAATTCAGATTATAGCAAAAATTACTCACCTAATAGAAGAAGAAAAAAAAAGACTTTAAGAAATGAAGGTCAATCAATTAAAAAAAATCCAAAACTTTTCGAAAGTATCCATAAGTGCAGTTGCAAAAACTATCAAAAACATTATGATGAAACTGGCTCTCATCAGGACCTCCCCAAGAAAGTAAAAGCAAGAGTTAATTGGCGTTACCAGGCACAGAAACAGCAAATTAACAGCTCCCCAGATAAGAGCACCTAAATGCTTCACAGAGTATTTTGATTTAACACTTTACAGTTACTTCATGATTCCTTATATATTCCTTCATAGTCTGGATGACTTCAATATTCACTTAACAACATACAAAACGAACATAAAAACATTAAAAGAGGTGATGCGTTTAAACTTTTGACTGATACTGTATTTCTCTCCAATTTTGAAACCGTGAATCATTAATATTGTGACATGTCTCACTGACTGTAAGATAATTCCTGTCTTTTTTAAATATATTTTATCAATATTACACAGCTCTAGGGCAAATATATTTAAATATAAGACTTGTTGAATTGATATGACACTACAAAGCTATAAGGCATTAGTGCTACATTAGTCTTTAACTTCTTTCTACAGTTATTTTAATTGCTTTGGGGGCAGCACTGGTTTAAGGCCCTAAACCAAAGGAAGACACCAACCCCCCCAATCCCTCCCCAAATTGCGCTCCAGGCACTATGCCCTATTCATTACTTTTGTGTTTTTAAATCAATGGATGGGTTAAACTGCTGTGTAATGGTGGTGGTAGTAAAGTGTGCTTAACACTAATTATTTTGATATTAATCCTATGATCCAAGTACATTTTATCACTGTATGTAGGCTACAACATGCCAACACAGGCATACAGGGTCCAATGGGGGCTCAACCACACCCCCTTCTCTCTTGTCTCTCCGTGGGGCCTTTTCTCTATGTTACCTGGGACATCTGCTCCATCGGCTGATAGGGCCGCCGCGCTCTTGCTCCTAGCTAGAGAAGCCTGGGTGGGGGTGAGGAGACGACTGAAGTCCATGGGACTGGCCAAGGAGCGACGTGCTACACACGCACACACAGCATGCCGACACCCAAAAACAGAGCATACAAAAAGAAAAAAAAAGAAAAGAGACAGAAGGGTTGAAGGACAAACCAAAGTTGAGTGGTAGTGAGGGGAGGGGAGAGGGGGCGGGGCAGGGAAAGGGGAGTGATACAGGGGCAACCAAGTGATTTTAAAACAGTAAGGAAGAATCAACATGAGAACCAAAGAGTAACTGTGCTTAAGTCTCAGAGCACCGGGTGGTGCAGATGGAGCCAAGGTGATGATAAGGATACACATGGAGGCAGGCACTCATGGCAGAAACCAAATGGCAACCGTGCAAGAGCTCTTTAAGAGCCAGGCTTGAGTCAAATGATTAGCTCTGATCTTTAGGTTAGCCAGTTTGCATGCTCAAGACTACAGATCCCATCGTGTTGAGCATTTAACCCAAGCCTAGCCTCTACTGCAGAGCTCTATTAAATACCATCATGTGTGGAACAACAGTACTGTGCAAAAGCAACAAAAGGCATAAGTGCATGTTCACGTGTCATAACTAAATGACATTTAATAGATATAAAAATGTACAACAAATTGAAGCGGAACACTGCATTTCCAATATCTCAGGAAGATTATTAGACATAGGGTTTTTCCACAAGAGGGGCGTAAAATTTCTTCCATTGGTGATCTATAAAAACACATGGGTAGAGTAGCTCTTGGTGAGAAACCGATCGATATACTGTATGCATCTACTACACACTCAAAGATGTTTTGCCCAGTTGAGAGTCGAGCACCCCTAGTAGTTATTAGGGCTGCAACTAATGATTATTTTGATAGTCGACTTTTTTTAATTAGTCGATTAGTGAATGATTATTTCTACCATGTCCTCAATCTCTAAAAACAATAGAAACAGCAGAACATAAGATGTTGTTTAAACGTGGAAAGTACTGATATTTAGTGATTAAATCTGTTGGGTTTGGGCACCTTTGGAGACACAGACTAAGTTGAGTATAAACTGTGTGAGAATCTTCCATTGCACTCCTGTCCCCAGCACTCGTTGTAATGCGGTGACGCAACAAAAAAAAAAGATTAGTAGACAATGAAATTTGTAATCGACAAGTTTTAATAATCCGCATTGCCGATTATATTGACTAATCGTTGCAGCCCTAGTAGTTATACAAGGGACACTCAGCACAACAGCTCAGCGATATGTGCAAAAAAATCCTGTAGCCATAGGTCCTGCCTCCCCTGGTACTGAACTGACGAAGAAGCAAGCGAAGAAGTATGTCGGGCATTTATGTTCTTAGAATTGCTTTGTCACAATCATTACCCCCACTGTGCTATCCACTGCGGGGGATAATGCCTTATATGACATGTTTCCAGTGGGTCAAGGTACCCACTATCACTACTCTGGCTCTGGTAGTGTTCAACCTCACTCATAAGATAACACCTCACAATTTACACAGTTGTGTCCATTCCCAAGCCATCTGCTGAGGTAACGCGTCAATCAACATATCAACAAACTGTCATCGCTTATATGACTTCTGGCATGTCTAAAAAAAAAACACTAAAACAAGTATAACTAAATGGCTTGAATTTAAACCAAAAGTAAACTTAAGCTTTTGCACAGCACTGTAGCTTGATGAGGATCAGCAGTAGAGCCATGTTTGATATGAAAATAACAGTCTTACAGTAGAGACAAAGAGCTCTTGCAGTCATGAGATACAGGAGCCATGTCCCTTGGAGCTGTGTGAAGCTACAGTCACAACCCAGGGTGAAAGAAATAACAGAAAATAAGGTGAAAGCTGAGTGTGGTGAGTTTGAATGGTCTGTTTCCCCCTTCGTTTGGCGTCAGAGATTAGAGGGCCACTGGCTGCTTGCTGAAGCAGGCATGCTGTGGTGTGCTGGCACTGGTCGTCAGCTGGCGTGAAGCAAACTGCAGTCGGAGGAGCTGTATTACAGGCCTAAAAGTAATTAGTGGGGTCTAATGATGTGGCTGTAGGATGTAGGCTGCCTTTAATAAGGAGCTTTTCTCTGCAGGGTGACCGAAGAGGATAAGAAGGTGTCCATTATCTCGGAGAGAGCATGCTTAGTGGGCAACACTATCAATCCATCACACAAATCACACTTCCTCAAAGGCACAGTCATAAAACAGCAAATGGATTATTATCAAGAACATCTTGTGCGCTGGGCTGTAGGCCTGTCACAATAACATCATTTAGATTCAAACTCAGAAATAAAATGAGATATTATTGTATTTTTAGAATATTTAAGGCCACCGATAGAATGATAACACTAGATGACATTGCATTTAAACATTGCTTTACAGTGTAATTTTAAGTATTACTTTAATTATTACTTTTATTCATTATTATTAAAGTGTAAATTTTAAATATTATGAATATTTAGACTTGGGAGACATAGTACATTTAGTAATTAAAAATAAAACAACTGATTTATTTGGTGTTCAGCCAAATAAGTAACATCTGAATTATTAATACTTAATTTCAGCTATACAGTGCAGTAATTGCTAAACCATTTTAACAGTCCACAGTTAAGGCCCACAGTTCACCCACACCTCCCTCTTACTCTCAGGGGCTGCTGTACACACTGAGAGACAGTTTTAAGTTCTTTTTTTTTTTTTTTTTTCCGCTCTGCTCGCCCACATGAAATTAAATTAAGCATTCAGCATCACTTATCACGCTCTATATTAGTTTACTTTGTTTCTGTTCTCTTAACAAACTAGCAGATACAAGCTGTACAGGGCTAGGATAGTAACTCTAGCTGACTTAGCTAGCTAGCTATCTATCTAGCTAACTTAGACTAGAATAGCACCACAAAGGTACGTTTATGTCTAAAATTCCACTGATTAAGAACATTTACGATTAAAATACCTTGCTGAGGTAAATGTGTGACTAAAACAGAAGTGTTGAAATAATTTTATAATTATATTTTATGATTTGGTTTTAGGCCTTCGACCAAATGTTTCATTTTGTTCTGTTTTGGCCAATAAACACTCATGTTGATACATTTAGAAATACAATACGTAATAATTGAAACTGTGGTATGCAAAAAGTATTGGGACTTTTGTATAGCTGCTTTTTGACTACATCAGTTGTAAAAAATGCTAGATATAATAAAATACACTTGATTTGATAGTGAGGTCATGTACATATATTAAACACTTAAAATGACAAGATCCTTCTCGAGATAATTACACTTTTAATAGTATATAATGAGTTAATAAAGTAATTATCGTGACAGGCCTAATTAGTCTACAGCAAAAGCTGAGAGTTTAGTTCCCAGAAAGGTACTTAGAAGTCCTCGTGTCCTTGTGTCGAGGCACTGGTGCACAATCACGCTCTCACCCACTCCTTCACACACACGTACATAAACATACACACACAGGCACAAACTGCAGATAGCATCACCAAGGAGAGAAAACACTGTGGCCTTCACATAAAACAAGCATAACATTGTGTTAGTAGACAAAAGCGCCATTTCTCCATCAGTGGCTCAGGGAGAGATATTTCGAGATGGAAGATGGAAGGAGTCATGACATCAGCATCAGCAGCAGCAGTAAAGTATCCACTGCAGGCACAGTGTAGTGCAGTTCTGGAACTGAACAGTATATGGAGGAAAAGGGCAGCAAAAAACATCAATAGGGTCTTAAAAGAAGTGAGAAATGGAGTGCAAGTGGAGAGAGGGTGTTATTTTTGCTGGAAACGTTCTGATGCAGGAGAGAAAATTAAACTGGATCATCAGCTTTACAGGAACAGAAAGACAATAGTGTGCTCCTTTAGTATAGAATAAAAGAGATAAAACCAAATCAGTACAATTCATGTCATGGAGTGCAAAAGAATCAACAGTCACAGTGCTGTTTGTTTTGGTAGTTAGTTAGGTAGCTAGCAACATCTCGACTCAGCGGTGATAATCACGAGCAGGGCGGGTGGGTTAATGCAGCGGATGCGTATTTGTTAAAACAGAGCGACGCGCAGGCACATACAAAACGTCCACTACGGGACAAAGCACCTGCTTCACTGGGTGGACCTTTCTCTGGTATGGTTTTAGGTGAGGCTTTGCTCCCTACTCGAGAGAGGGAGGAGCTCCGTTTCTTCAAGGTGGGGCCTAAAGACACACGCAGAGTAACAAACTATTAAAAATGTAGGTTAGTTTCCTCTTAGTATATGCATTTCTATAAATGTTATGTTCAAAAAGATATATTATTATATAGGATGTTTTAGATTTTACATAATTTTCAAAGTGGAAGAACATCTGCCTGCAAACACTATGTAGCTTGACACTGTGATGCATTGTCTTTTAGTGGTTGTTTTATTCCTGTTAGCTTTCTTAACTACATTCAATATTTGATTAATAAACAATTACAAACAAACTGTATAATAATAAAGCACTAGGTACTATGAATCTCACAGCTAGGCTTTTTTATATTTGTAACATGCAGTCTATTCAATCAACATTAACATAACATCTCTCTTCAGCTCTACTAATCATATAGGACACTTTGTAGTTCCATAATTACTGTAGTCCTGTATCCGTTTCTCTAGATACATCATACTCTTTTCACCTTGTTCTTTAAATGGTCAGGACTCCACATGACCCCTCCCCCCCTTTATAGTCAGTAGAGCTTATATCATAAAACTGAGTCTAAAAATAAGGTATTAAATTGTATGGATGATTGCAACACCTTTTATCTCCAGTGCTTTTGACAGCATGATTAATAAGCCAACAGAAATACAATAACTTTGGTTTACCCTGGAAGTTAAGAATTTTTCATATGTTTTTTTTTTGTGACGATAGTGATTAGTTAAATCTTTAGAAATGTTTGTGCATGTGCTACGTAAGTTCAAACTCGTCCAAATCTCTATATTATTTAGCATGTCCTGGTTCTTTAGCAAACATCTAAAAACCTGTGCATCACTTCTGATCCTGTAAGATTGGGCATTAAGTAAGAGTAGTGCTGTTGTAACAGGGTTGTCATAGGGAGCAGTGGGGGGCTCTGCACCTGTCTGTTCCACCTGAGGCTGCTTATTCACTTCCTTAGAGGCCTGAGTGGCATTGCTAGGCAACCGATTCAAAGACGAACTCCTCCGCTTAGCACCTACGAGACAAAAGAGAGCTCACAACCTGAAACAGAGATTTTAAATAGGAAAATTCAAAGTATTTTGCCTCTGCTTGTGAAACTGAAGCACACATTTTCTCTGCTTCAAATAAATGCTATGTGATGCAGTTCTACATCAAGTCATGGATTTCCCAGCTTTTTGATTTCCAGGAAATTAATAACCGTTTTGAGAATCAGACCATCACAAATGTGTGTACTGTGCTTGTCTATTAATGTGATTTAGGCCGTGCCCTTAAATCACCAGTGTTCTGCACCTCTTAATAAAGACTTTAAGGAATGAGTGTGGTGTTTTTTTAACAGGCCAATTTTAAAAATCATACAAATAAGAGAATATTTTGAATTTGTACAAACATTCAGAATGTTGTGTTCACATATATTGTCATTAGAATTTTAGATCCAACTGATTTTATGATTGTCAAATTAGCTGTGGCCTTACAAAATGTCATTTGGTGCGACCATGATTTATCTTAAACTTAGCAATTAATTTCTTTCACATGCCTAATTTTTTTTAAGTTGTCAGTAGTGAAATATGTTTATAAAACAAATTAGTGTCTGCATTATTCAAGGTTTACCTGAATAATAGTTTATATATGTATTATATAAGGACACAGCCTTTTTAATTGTACTTAAGAGACTTTTAAACTTGTCATGCATATAAACATAAGTTGTATCAGCAATTGATTTTCAGCCAGAATTTTATACAATTTCTTTTGTCATTGTTACTTTTGGTCGCGCCACTTGATATTTGGACAAAGTAATGTGACAGCAGAAAAATGACAATTAAATAATGTTTTGTGTATTGTTAAAGTGACAAAACGTATAGCAGATATACTACATATGTGCATCATCCTTTTGTGCAATTAAACCTTTTTTAAATATAAAAATAACGCAGTGATACAGGCGTCACATCATTGACCCAAAGAAGGAAAGGAAACGGATGGATCTGACAGAAACAGTGGGTGAAATCAGCTGAGTCACTGCTGAATAATCTCTTTGAATGAAATTAAGCTGTGGAGAAAAATAGCACTAATGCAGAAATCATTAGAACACCCTGTCTGCTGCTGTGTTGAGCTAAAAATAAAGGCATTATTGTGATAAGCTGTTCAAAATAACACTAAAAGAGTGAGACAGAAAAGTGAGACAGAAAACACATGGAATACTTTCCCTAGTGATTAGATCCCAGTCAGATCACATTAATAGAGTCAGGTATCACATTCTGATTTAAACACATGCAGGATCGTCAATTGCAGAAGGCTGTTTATAAGGCTTTACCATTTCCGGCTGTTTTTTAGTTATATAGAGAGCTCCATACATCCTGGATGAAGGGAGAAAGCAAGTGAACAAACACTGGCAGGGTGTGGGTCAGATGTGTGAGGTAGGGGTGGGGCGTGTCAGGTATGGGTGAGGAAGAAACACGGTGAGAGGGACACTTACTCTTGTCTGAAGAGTTGAGGAGGGTAGCGGAGGAGGAGGACAGGCGTTTGCTGATGGCAGAGTCGGCCGACTGCTTCAGGTTTGTGGTGGAGGTGGAACGCTTGTCTACAGGGAAGGTCGACACACACACACACACACACACACGTCAGGGTTAGGGTTAGGGAGTTAGAGGGACACACACACACACCACACAGGATCTTGTAGGTGGGGTGGGGGAGCAGGGCTGAGTTAGGGTGGACATTACAGCAGGGTTATTACAGGGTCACAGTTTACAGTGTATGCTTGGGTGTTTATCTTAAAGTACCAATTATAACACATCTCTGTCTATTTTAGTGAGTGAGTTTTTTTTAAAAACGTTCATTCTCCTTCTACATCCATCAGTGCTTTACATGTACATGAACTTCACAGATCCAGTAGACTGGCACTGCTGTCTGTCATTCAAACACCTAGACATGTGCCTATAGTCAAACACGCTGTACTTCATGTGCTAAAACCAATATATTGTCCCAGAAAATATATATATATTATTGTCATTTTATGCTAATGATATATCAATAACATAATAGCACCATTATGCAGTTACACTTATTTAAAGTGCAGTGAATTTATGATTATTAAGAACAGTGGAATTGGAGTACAAAAACACATTTGACATATCAGCTCATTCACATTAACAGGCTCTCTTGGTTAAGAAAACATATTGGGCAATATCATGAAAAAATGAGTGGGGTGTCCATGTATTGTACATATCCATAACATGACAGCCCTACAAGTAGGAGAAATTTATTCTAAAATATGTCACGAAATATGAGTTTTTGTAAATCATAAATTTTGTAATCCACCCACAAGAACCACTACCTTAAACAACACTGACCTTCAAACCAAGAAAAAAATAAAATAATAAATAAATTAAAAAAAATATACTTTATGCTTAGAAATATTTTATCCAAAGAACAAATAATTTATTTATAAGCTAATAATAATGACAATGACCGTCTAATAACGGATAACGACTGATAATTGGTAATGTGTATATTTTCACAGCAAATTTAACATTGCTAAATTGATGCTTTAAGGTCTATTCACACCAAGTATTATTCCTTCAAAGTCTTTTTATCGTCTGTGGTCTGTTAACAGGGCTGAATATGCCACAGCGTTATATATTTTTTACTGCCAAAAATTATTGTGCCATCATTTTACTAATAACTACCAATACCTATAGTACAGCATCCCTGTAGCTGGTCCTTTCATTGTGGGCCTAGCGAACTTAAAAAAATGGTATTTCCCAGTCAAAATCGCATAAGCATTTCTCTAATTTTCTGCATTTTATTAAGCTTCTGTCCTCTGAAAAACCAGGCTGAGCTGACAAAGCATCAGAAAACCTAAAACATACATTCACACCAAACATAAGAGCAACACAAAGAGCAATACATGTATTGCACTCAACATTACATCAAATATTATTCATTCCAGAAAGATGCAGCACACCTAGAAAAGAGAAATGTTAAGAGCCAAACCAAAGCCAGTACAATTCAGCAGTTAGTTACACCAGAGGAAACTGTAGATCTGAAAAAAGATGACAAACTCCAAGTTCTTTTAAGGTGTGCATGCGAACAAATAGTGAGACTTCCAGGTGACAAACAGAGGGCCCTGGACTGCTAGGGTCCTCCTGCTAGGGATGCACCAAATATTTGGCAAACAAAATAGCATGTTTGATGTCCGATGTTTATACCAAACAATCACTTATTCAGAAGATTTTTTTATAGGGTTTTTAAGCAGTGGCGGCAGGCCCCCAATACGCCTAAGATGAATTTATGATCATATTAGCACAACTGAGGTAAAACTATGTAGTTTTTGACTGGAATAAAGTGCTAAAGTAAATGCGTCATCAGAATATCACTGCTTACATTTAATTCATGATTTAAAGTTATTAGAATAGCACTGCCAATAGCAAGTAAATGCATTTTGCTTTTGTTGGTATGTTTAAAGGGTAATAAAAGTTAATAGAAGATTCAGTGTTCTATATAGAATTTTTTGTCGCTTTGGGGGCATTTTCTTTGAAAAGCAAGATAAAATCAATTTAAGTTATTTTAAGTAACAGTCTGCATGTTTTACAGATTTCTCTAGTGAGAATGTTCAAGTGCATCTAGCTCATTAAAGCATTGTCTTTATGCAAACAATGCTTAAATTAGCAGGCAGAGACAGAGAAAGCTGTTCTGATATCTTAATGATCGCAGTAGTTATTTCAGTAGCTGCATTAGCAGCACTGCAGGTGCTTAGTTCAAGAGCTCAAGCTGTCGTTGCTAGAAACTTGTCAGGGGGACCTACCAGACACCCTTAGTTTTTAGAATTAATATATGTGTCTTTGCAGGAAAGTTTGAAGAAGAATAAGGATGTTATTTTCATAATACACTGTCCCCTTTTTCACTACTGAAATACTACTGCTTTCAACTTAAAAGAAAAATCTTTAAAAAATCTTAGGGACTGCTGCTTTAAAATGATTTAATCGTGAAAGAACGGGCAAAATTAATGAAAACCTGCAAAAAAAAATATTTTGTATTAAGTCTTTAGCCAAACGTTTAATTCTGTTTGAGCAAAAACTGTCACTTTGGTGCATCCCTAATAAAACCATTGTCCTTCAGTGAGTGTAACAGTCAGAAAAAAAGAACTGCATGAGAGAACAAAAGTGACTGTGAAGGTCGTGTTGTGAATACAAGGCACACAGATCCAGCCAGACATTAGTGAGTGGAAGAGTGAGAAGAGGAGGAGGAGACAGTGCCAGTTCAGGAAGACAAGCAAAAATTGACCACCTTGTGGCGTCTGGCTCCGAGGTGGCTTGGAGACTGGTGAGGCTGGGGAGATTACTACAGTAACTGGGGATGAGACGGGGCCAGTGTCACTCTCGCCTGTGGGAGGGGCAGGGACAAGACAGGTTGCTAAGGGAGATGAATACACTCCACCGGGAGAGAGAGATGGAAATATCACTGCTGAAATCATCAGGGAGATAAACCGTCTCCAGCAACATTACAGAGAGCAGAGTAAAACAACATGATGCTGAAATGCACATACTGTATACACTATACTTCCAAATGTTCGTGGACACCCCCACTAATGAATGCATCCAGATATATTTAATTACACCTTTTCTGACTATGTATTTTATGTGCATCATCCACCACACCAAAAAAATGTGCATCTCCGTTTCTGTCATTTCACACTTTTTGATACAGAAATATCAAAATATGTCAGTTACAGAGGTGGGCCAATGTAGTGTTAGGAGTCTTGCCCAAGGACTCTTATTGGTGTAGCCACCCAGATCGGGAATTGAACCCCAGACTCCCACATGATGTGATAGCTCACTTGCAGGTAGTGGTGTTATCCACTGCACCACACCAACCACTATGTGGTTACGTTTTACGTTTCTGCACTAGTTTCATTTGCCAAAAAAATAATAATTAAAATGTTTCACCAATATTATTTTTTAGTAAATCTTTTTAGATTGACTTTCATTGAAAAAGCATTAGCAAAGTTATAATCTCCTGTAACATTTTTAGACATTTTAGCATGACCGTGACAATATAATAAATACAGCTTCATTATGAAAAACAGCTCATTTAAAAAAGTTAAGATTATGAACACTCTCAAACCATATAAGAACTGCTCATACCATTTTTGCTGTCTGCGTCGGAGAGGCCTCCCCAGGACCACCTTTTCTGCCTCTGCTCAACTCTATTACTGCGTTCCAGAGTACGCCGCATCACTGCCTCATAGTGCTCCTAAACACACACACACACATTAAAAAAAATCATTACTATACTGTTTAGCAGTGTGACAAAGAGTACATTTTTATAATACAGTTGTAGACCTACAGAACCTAAATGTATAGAACTGCCAATTCCATTCCATTTGAAGAGCATGACAGTATTAAACTAAAAAAAACAAAACAAATGCATTTTATAACCTCTGTAAATGTGTATAATAAAAATATACCAGAAATCTGTACTAAATGCAGAAATGCATGGACCAATATAATCATGATTATAATAAAAATGAAATGACACTAATCAAACTTATATTTCTAAAATAAAAGCACTGTTTTGGAATACAGTCCACAGACTAAATAATTCACATCCGGGTCTATTTTTGAATTATATACAAAGTTTAGATATTACAGAAATTCAAAAGGAAAATAATAGTTTGTTGTAAACCATACAGACTGTTTTAATATGCCAAGCATTATGGCAGAGAAAATCTAAATGAAACATGGAGTGATGCATTTAAAACAAAATGCTCTGTGGATTACTTTCTGTTTTTAAAGGAGCAGGATACTTATTTATTAAGTTTCGGTACTACCCTTTCTTTGTAGGTTATGTTTAATATTACAATAACAGCCATTTTGCAATTGATTTCTGATGAATGAACAAAAAAGTATCAGGCTGGATATTTCCTCTGTCTTAAAAGATTAGGAGATATTTTAATATTATTATTTTTATTATTATTATAATACTACAAACTTTACATACCTTCTCTTCCTCCTGCTTCTGTTTCCTCTTCTCCTCCACAGCAGCTCTTCTCTGCTCTTCTTTCCTTCGCTGCTCCTCCAGCTTCCTCTGCCTCTCCTCCACCTGCCTCTCCACCTGCAGCTTGGCCTTGCGCTCCCGTTCCAGGATCTGAGACTCACGTGCCGCTGTAAAACCCACGCAAAACTGTCTTAAAGTCTCTGTGTTACCGTGCATTATACATACAGCATAGTGACTAGAGAGAACTGACTGTGGGCGTGGTGTTTGTATATTTATTTAATAGCAAATGGGGCTTAATGTGTGTTTACTCTGGTCCGTGACTCACCGTGCTGCTTCTCTTGTTCTTCTCTTCTTTCTTTGGCCACTCGAAGTTTCTCGTCTATTCGAAGAGCTGCTCCATCAATAACTTAATAAAACAATGAACAAAAAATACTAATTAAACCCACAGATTTCTTCACTATTCCATTCACATGGTTACACTAGCATTTCCCCCCTGCAGAGCCCCGGGACTGACAGCAGTGGATATCATCCGTCCCACTCTACGCAGATAATCTCCTCACATGCTTTCACATATGGCAGATATTTCAGATTCAATTATGAGCTCAGGTAACTTTAGGCAGCATTTAAACTGACTCACCACGCTGGGTGTGTGGTCCTTAAGCAAAGTGGGGTAATATTTATGTGCAAACAGAGACACGTGGCTATTGACCATCCAGCTATAGCTGGGCAATACTGTTAAACTTCATATCACATCACAATATTTAAAGATATTTTCACTATAGACAATATAAATCGCAACATTTTGACATGCAGAATAAATACATCAGCAGTAGGGGTGGGAGACATTTTTGATTCATAGATGCAGATCAAAGACAGATCAGCTACAACATTAAAACCAACCTGAAATCACCTTTTTGTATCTGTTTTGCTTGTAGCTGGTTTTAATATTACCCTAACAACATTAATACAAGATTTCTGTATTAATAATCTGAAAAGAGATGCGTCTATCTGCTCGATGCATAACCGTTTTATAATTGCATGGACCTCTGAATTGCAATCAGTTAAAATTGTGTGGTGCCTAAAGATTCCCACTCCTAATCAGCAGTAGCAAAAATATTGTGTCAATATTTGGTCCGACTACTGTTCTATTTATCAATATTTCAATATAAACATTAAAAAAAGAGTAGGGTTGGACCCGAATATTCGGGTATTCTGCTATTCGCTCGTTGAGTAGGTATTCGTTTTTTTATTTTGGTATTCAGATATTCGTTTTTTTTTTTTCCTTTTCTTAGCTCTACCTTGCTCTAACATCACACATCCGTTCAGGTTTATGGCAGTATAAGATGGCAAAATGGCAAGAAGCTCAGCTGTTTGGAAGCTGAAATAAAAAAAATTGGGGTGAAAAAATCCAGGGTGAAAACACACAAACAAACAAAAACACAGCCTATCACAGATCATTTTATTGAGCCCGACCCGGCCCGAGGAAAGGGTGAGAAATCGCTTTTTTTCCGGGCCAGGTGTCTGTGGAAAATTTTGCGGTGGCCATGAGTTGCATTTATTTTTGTACTTTAATCCGTTTTTAATCAGTCTTATCAAAAACGAGTATTCGAATATTCGCTACCAATCAGTGCCAAATATCCAGAGCTCAAAAAACGCTATTCGGGCCAGCCCTAAAAAAGAGGAGACCAGTCACTGATTAAAAATTTAAGTCTTTTTACAAATAAAGTCCCGCCCAATCAGCTTTCTCGTAACGTTGTGAATGGAAAACGATCTACATGATAGTATGTTGAGCTCCCCTTTCATGTGATTTTATGAATTATTGTCTTTAAAACAGTCTTTTTTTACATTGGAAGAGTCACTGTATTACATACAAACGCAGTTAAGCCACTTAGGGACATTAATTTGTCCCTTAAACATGCTAAAAATCACTATAATAACTCGACTTATGACCTTAACACACTGACATGCAGAAGTAGGTACCTGGTTTTGCATGGCTCTTTGTGGTGGTGGTGCTGGTGGTGGTGGCAGCTGGAGGCACTGGGCTGTTGCCAGCCTGACTGCGACGCTCCTCGGCCTGCGCCTGCGCGGCTGCAGCTGGAAATACAGCAAGGCAAAATGTACAAACGTCAATAATGAGCAGAAGCACCACAAAACAAAACAAAACTGGAAGAAACAAGCCAAACATGTCTGGAGTGCATCGCTTTCATGTTCGAGAATGAGAGGAATGCTTTAGTGAAATACGACAGAATCTAAGGAAGTTACATCAAACACAATGTAGTCCTTTGTTTTGCCTATACGTGGCTGGTCCTGGTCTGGTCAGCTGTAGGTCTTGTGGGGCATTGGGTAATAAGAGTCTGGTCATTAGGTTACGTGTGCGCACAATTCTCTAAACTCAATGTGAGCAGAAACTGAATGTCTTGAAACAGGCCCTCGGTTTTATGGCTGAACACGTAGCCCCCCTCGAGAGACACTCCAGTAAAGCCTCATCACAGGCTTAAGAGCAGTGGAGGAAGGAAGGATGTGAAAAAGACGTGATCAACAAGCCTGCAAACTCGCTAACCCTAAAGCACATTTCATATTTCTATAAATGAAAGACAACCAAAGCAAGGACCATGTGATAGGTGACACCTAAATAACACAACAAAGTCTAATACAAGATGAGACATTGTCACACTGCAGTATCTTTAGTGCAAATAACATTAGATAAAAATGCAAAAAAAGCATTCAGCGAATTATTGGTTTAGGCCAATTTCTGCTTAAACACGCAATCAAATCAAATTTCAAATTTTCAATCAAGGTTTGACAAATATTTCTCCAAATATTTAGCCAATCCTGAGAGCCAATCAAATCTCATATTCTTAGGTTAAGGATTACAACAGCTTTGTGTTACGTCACAGGTTCCTGCAGTAAAGCAGGGTGCTTTACTGTATCAAGTTGTATTAGAACACTAACCATATATCCCTCTCAAGAGTACATCCCTCAGGCCAGCAAAATATAGTAAGCATCAGAACACTAAACAGATGCCCCTGCTGCGAAAGTATCAGAAGACATCAGTGCTAACAAACACCAATAACCATATAAAACAGCAATTTTAGAAGTACAACATGGGATAACAACATAAGGCAAGAATGATGGCTGATTACTGAACAATATTTACTAAGGATGATCACTTAAGACAAATGTCTCATTTTTCAAATTAAAGGCATTATTAGAACAACTGCTTCCAGTTCCAGGTTGGTAGGTTTGTATTTTATAGCTAGATGAGGTGGACGACGACACATGAACATTTCCTACTTCTGATTAATACAGAATCATAAGGACACCATTGTTCTTGGTGCCTTTTTTTCTTATATGTTTTAATCTTAATCTTTCTAATATGAATATTTTCTTTTAAACAGTTAATCACACATTACTTGCTACTATCTACTTTCCTGTACAGGAAATCTACTGGGTTTCTGTAATATTAAACAGACTAACTGCTCATTTGACCCATAATTGCAGTAATCTGATAGACAATGGGAGCACTGGCAGGAGCCAGCACTGCTGAGTGTGAAGAGGTCTGTGATCAGTGTCTGGCGTGTGGCATGTTTCTCACTTTTTGTGCTGAGTGGCGACAGGAGAAACTGTAAAGCTCACGCAGCAAAAAAACTCAGAGAGGGAAAAAGGGCGCACCGGAAATCTGACAACAATAAAACAAAGGGAGGTTATCAGCTGTGGAAACATGCAGGAACACGAGCATTTCCACAGACGAGTTTTACAACTTCAACCACATGATTTACTGAAAGCAAAAGGACCAGACGATTTTAGAGACTATAACAGAAATAAAGCACAGGTCTGCTATGCTAACTATTTGACAAGTGACTGTCAATAAACTAAAGGGCATCACAGTACAAAACCATTAGGCACGTCAAGTTCAAAAATAGTGTATCAACTACACATATTTTGTAGAGTTGGCCCACCGGTGTAAAATTATTACCGGTACAGAACTGTATGACACATCATGAAATCGCAATTAAAAACTCTGCCCAAACAAGTCTTCTTATCTTAAAGAACCTGGCAAGGAAAAGAGAAATAAGGAAGAGAAAAAGAGAGAAAGGAGAACAAACTAGCTAACTTAGGAAAAGTTCAAAGGAGAAAAATATAGTAGAACAACATTTACAACCTAACAAAGCCCACTGAACACCACCAAATATGACCTGATATATATTCCATTGAGAATAGGGGTGTAATGGTACATGTATTCTTTACAAATGGTCACGGTATGGGGGTCACAATTTGGTTCAAGCAATCACACAGCACATGCCATATTGAATCATGTACACCACTATTTAAGAGTAGCTCAATTCCCCATTACTTCAAGCTTAATAACTGGTAGAGTCTGGGCTCAAGCAATCTACACTTAATGTCTAAACTATCACTGCAGTGAGCCAAATATAACTGCCTGAAACCAAAGCAAAAGATCAAACTACAGAAGGAGAGGGAATATGACCTCTTGTTCTGAAGAACAAAGCCCTGCAAAAGCCAGGGATGTGCAGCAGATTAGCCCTTCATCTTCTGAAGAGTTTGTTATAAAAATCTGGTTTGAATCACTGACCTCATTGCATTGCAAACCTCATCTGCTCATGGTGCGAATACATCAAGGGTGTAACAATATAAATGTTAATGTTTTAGCACAATTTATAAAATAGAAGCTTACTTTAAGTATTTTGCATTGATACCGAAATGTTGGGTCTTGTTCTGTTGTGTTGTGGTGCTGTCCACTGTACAAAACTGGAGTTGGCTTCTCAATTGCCAGCTTTTTTTAAAATTTACTGTTTCACCTTGGTGGAGATCCACAGTAGTTCTCGAACATATTTGTCCAACATCTGGCATATCCTCTAATGCCATTTACAAACAACATTCTGTCAAATTAGTCAGATTTATCATTTATTATCTTGTAATAGCTAACATTCAAGGGAGTGTAATGTTATATTACATACAAGTAAGACTACATCAAATTGCACTTAATAAAAAAAAATAATGGTATGGGAGATAAAGCAATTCCATGTGCATAGCTGATATTCAACAAAAACTGTCCAATTAGACTACAAAATATCTGCACTACACTGGTGAAGTCTTGCACTAAAACTCAAAACAGTTAAAAATAGAAACCAAGCCCGTCTGAAAAGATCAGGTATAAAATTGTGCAGTATAAATTTAACCAAATAAGCCCCAAAAATTATAACCCCTACAATTACAAAAAAGTATATATAATTTTTGTCTAAGGTGCTGCCACTATGAACCTAGGATCGCTGGTTCAAATTATGCTGCTTGCCATCAGCAGCCGGAGTCCGAGAGAGAACAACTAACGCTTTCTGGCTGGGATTGGGTAACTGACCTTCCCTATTGGGTAAAAAGTGGGATATTCAGTTAAAAAAAATTAAAAAGTACAAATCACTGAATGTGTCTATGCACAACATCTAGGTACCTATGTTTCCCACTGACACTGGTCACTGACAGATCATGGGGACAGAATGAGGAGAATACAAGTGATCGTTTTGAATTTTAATACACATTTAAATTCATTGTGCATGCCGAATGAAATCATTGGACCACTAAAGGACAGTTTTTTGGTTTGTACAATCACAGTCTCCAATGCATCATTAGCATCTGAAAGGAATGGTGCGGCTTCTACTAGAGATTAATAAAAACACTGAACATAAAAAGAGCTTCATTAGTGCTGTACTGTGTGTGCAGTCATATTCAAGCTAGTTTAAGTGTAACTGCAAAACTGCAGCCTATGCTCTGACCACCTGCAGCACAAACCACAACAAGGCCTAAAATAACACTTGTAAGGTCTATCTGATGATGAAGTGAAAGCATGTTTTACTAAAGTAGCATAGCAGTAGGTAGATTACAGCCCTATTTGGACAGGACTAGTTTGTAAAAATACATGACAATTTGCAAAGTATAAGAAAGTCTCAGCATAAATCAATGAGATGGGAGTAGATTCTTGATCTATGAACTACACTGTGTGGTAATCAGTCTGCAATAAATGACCGATACGGCACATGTGCATGGGAATTAAAAAAAAAAAAAATAAATCAATAAATCATTAAGAAATTATGGTAATAATTATATTGCCCCACCCCCTACGCAAAACTAGTCCATCCAAACTAAAACCAGACTCATTCATTCTTACAGCTTTATACCAGCTCATGCTAAACCAGCAACCAGCACTTACGTGTGTCCAGGTGAAGAAGAAACAAACAGCTTCAAGAGCCCTTCAGTGACACAGCACAGCCGGATCTACTGAATATTCAAAAGACCACTGAGTCATCTCATGCTCCTCAAACCATCAGCTAACCAACAGCAGCCCAACAATGGACACCAACAACAAAGCTTATCCAGACTGTCTAAATAAAGCAAATACTGGTCACCATACATGTCTTACCGAACTCTGAATTAGCCTCCAGGGAAGCCAATAAACAAACAAAATTCATATCTAGCCTTATTTACACAGGTGAGTCATTTACGTGTCTTTATTTCAGAGTTACAGCTCAGGCTACGCTTACTGGCCCATAAAGATGAAATTATCTGCACACAACACTGATTGCAAAAAACATCAACTGGATCTACAAAGGAACTGGAGATTCCAAACAGTATGGAAAACTAGGAATTTAATTATAGTATCAGGGAAGACTTGTGTTTTCATCAAATACATTAAATAAAAAAAAAATACAATTCTGAACCCTATATTCAGCTAGAGGGCAGTGTAGGAGCTCTTTAAATGTTTAAGTCTAAAAGAAAGTGACACCTAACAAATATTTCTGTTTTTAGGAAACACTTTCACAATGTCAGCAGAACAACAACAAGAAGCAAAATCAGTTCTGTTCTAATTCACTATGCTTATGTGAATTTTTAGGAGCAACATCAAAGTGAGGCACAAAAGAGAGTTACAGTAACTCCTTAACACTTGCTTTTAGCAGAATCATCTTTACAGATGTTTGCTTTGTTTTATTAATGACTGGGCCAATTGTTTGCAGTTACAGGCCACCCGTACCAAGTGATAAGAGAATGGCCATTGTTTTGTACAATCTGGATGAGCATGCAGAGTATAGAATAGTATAGGGAGTACAGGGTAGTAAGTTCATCGCTGTACTGGATGCACCAGAAGCGCTTCACAACTCATTTTTAAATGATTAATAATAGTTTCAAATTGTTGAATACAGAAGGGCCAGTCAGGCATGCAATGGGCTAAACGTTAATGTTAGGTGGTTTAAGGCTACCTTTTTTCTCTTTCCCCATCTTCCTGATTTCTCTTAATCTCTTGTCTCGAGATAAGAATACTGGGTAGAATATAATCACATCTCCATTACGTAATAATCAGCATTAACGTAACAAAAGCTGTTCACACTGTCAAATGATAAGACGGAGCTTTAATTAAAACCGAATTCACTCCGCCTGAGAAGACACAAGGAACAGTCATACAGACACTATGACTCTCTGTCTCCCAGCACGCACTGGGAGGAACACCAGTCAGGGGGAGTTGCTCTTAGTGGGTCAGTGGGCTCCTGTTACTGCAGTCAGTCTCTCTGCTGCAGGCTGTGTTGCTGGGACAACAGGAAGTACTCTACTGCAGATACCAATAATGCAGGCCTTCACATCGGGCACAGCTGTGATTCCCCTTTCTTTCTCTTTTGCTATCTCTCACTCACTCTCACACACTGACACACAATTTGGGCAATATATCATAAATAATTATATATTCTAAGCCAATGTCTAACGGATTTTAAAAATGATATTGCAATATTGTGCCATAGATGGTCACTCAGGTTACCATCTATGTGTAAAGTTTTTTTTGTAGAAGTAATAACACTTAAAGTACAGACTTGTGCAAATTATATCACAGAAACATCATAATTAAATGAACAACACAACAGCTTTATCCCATTGACTTACAAACCTGCAATATAGGTTTATGAGATGGTTAAATTCTCACATACTAAGAGTGGGACAAAATATTGATATATTGTACTGGTTTTGTTTGCAATACATAATGGATACAACATAATGTATGCACTCTAAACTCCCAAACACCATGTTGCTAATCTAATAAATATGACTAACCTGCAGTAAGGAATATTGGTTGTCAAATTCTGTGAAACTGACACCAATAAATCAATAATTTCTGGTATTTGCTTATTTAGGAGTATTTAAGTCTTCTTCAGTAACACAGATACTGTGAAGTATCGTAGAGCATTGTTTTGCGATATATCCTGATCCGGATCCTGCAAAATTGCCCTGTGATTCCCACAGTTATTAGATTCATACATATTAAGAACACAGTTAGCTATTTATTTTTTTATTTAAGTGTTACCAATAGACACTGCTACTTTAACATTAACTTGTGTTTAGGTTTGATGTCACTAGGAACACCTGGAATCTGCAAGTCTGGATTATTCCCACAGATAAGCCTATGGTCCTAAGGGACCGTTGAGATGAGCAGGAGTTGGAGGAGCATTTGTAATCTACAATACAGCACCATAACAATCAAATCCTCACAGCAAGGGCATGCAAACTCCAGTGCAGCAGTGTGGGTGTTATGCACACAAAAAATACAACAACAACTCTGTATCACTGTCTGAACTGTGGAGCTACATCCTGGATTTGGGATGTGGGAGGAGAGCTGCTGACTCATTTAAATACAAGTTAATTTGCTTCTCAAATCTCTGGCTGAGATACTGTCTCTCTGAATGAGAAGCACACTCCATTGTCTTACAGGGCTGCCTCGTCCACTTCCTCTTTATGACCGTAAACTCGTACAGTGGAGGAGCTGTGGTCCATTAAAAAAAGACGGAATCCGCTAAAAATAAATAAAAAAGGCCTAGCAAAATATCAAACTAGCTACAATAAAAAATGAAGAGGTCATCATGCTATATACTCATCAGCCTTCTCCAAGCTATAAATTTTTATTGATTTTACTGGACATACCTCACATTCTTTACGTAGTTTACGATGAGCACAGCAAGCATGGAAACTGAAGTCGTACTGGGTTAATGCCACCCCATAATTACAGAAGAGCCTCCGCACACATTCTTGTGGACGTCGATTATATATTCTACAGTTTTCAGCCAAAACTACAAAACCCATTATTATTTGTGATATTGGTGAAGTGGCTCAAGATTAACATTATTTAAGTGTGGCAGTGCAAGCCTGCATTCACACCAGCAGGCAAGAAGTCACTCATGTCACCCCAAGATGGACTATTATACTACTTCTATTATAGAAGTAATTGTATTAAATTATATATTTTTGTTATGGTGCATTAAAGAGCAACACCATTGTGACAGTTAAGATTGTGTCATTTTGTACAATTTGGCTAAATGTTTGGCTAACTGGTCAGAAAATGTCAACATTTATTAAATTTCTCAAGACGTAAAGGATCAAATAGGTCATTATATGAAACATGCACTGTGTAATAAGACTAAAAATCTTGTTTTATATGGTGCACATAAAATCCACCTCCGTTAGCTATGTCATGGAAAGAGAACACTTACATTTCCATATGTATTAAGCATATTATGGCATGATATGTTTGATTTTATGTGCCTTGCATGAGACTGCACATCCTGCAATATGAATATTGCATATGCACACACCGCAAAAGTGATGATCAAACAATATTGAACAGCCCTACAGCATAACATTAGCCAGCTAAGGCCCTCTATGACTGCTGTTAGCTACTGTGGCTTTACCATAGCATTTTCTAGCCCTGGTCTTAAGACCTGTACTGTCCTGCACATTTTAGTGTTTTTACTTCTTTAAAACAACGCTGTCACATCAGTGAGAACTGATAATGACCATGTTTAGTGATCAAAGCTAGCAGATAGAGATGAACAGGTAGCAGATTTATTAACATAAATCTACTGGTGTTGATCTTTAAAACCACTTTATCTAAGGACACTGGTCATATATTAGTGAACTCTTAATTATTAAGAATATTTAGAAATTAGAACTGGGATACAGAGAGGCTTAAATATCACAAACATGCATAAAAAGGTTAAAAAAACTCGACAGAATTTTTTTGCCACTTATCTTTTAACACTTAAAAAAAAAAAACATATGAAAATACATTTCATGTTTATCCCACATAAAGAAAACTAAGCAGCAAGTTCCAGCTTATGTTGAAAAGCGAGGTCACAAAACCAATGTATTTACATATCTCTGCCTGTTCAGCCTGCATCAGTTCAGTGATAAGGAGAGTTTCTGCCCAGACTGCTTGTTGAATTTGGCACAACACAGGGCAGTTAATCAGAGTTCATTGAAAAATACCTCAGTCTCTGAAGGATAAAAACAACAGGTATAGTATCATATAAAAGGAATAAGAGCAGTCAACGTGTAGAAAAAATATAAGATAAGAACCATTTAACTGAATGAAAGCCCAAACATGGGTAATGCTTATACATAAATACTTGTGTATCAATGAAGCAAAGGTACAGAATTAAAGAACCAATCAGCTATTTCAGAAGAGTCAGTCAACATTAGGGGTGGGCGATATGGCTCTAAAAAAATATCATGATATTTCAGGGTATTATTGCGATAACAATATACTTGGCGATATAGGAAAACAGAAAAATAATTAATTAATTTCAGGAATATAGTATAAAAGTATAACAGCATAATCATAATGTGGCAAAATAAATAATATAGCATAAAATAATATTATTGCAGAATATTTAGTGCATGCATATAAACTGCAAACTAAAACAATTATACAATAAATAAACCTAAAGCTTTACAGTAAATAATAGACTACTTTTAAGCCAGAACATCTCTATTATCAGGATATGGATTTTTAATATCACAATATTTCTGTGTCACGATATATTGTATACGATATAATATTGCCCACCCCTAGTTAACATCCAATCAGAGTAGCAGTTACAGACAGAATCTTAGGAGGTTTGTTGATTCTGAGCAGTCCAAATGTGTTGACAGCCGGTTCAGCTAAGAGCAAAAAAATACAATTTTCCTCTGGGATTTCTATAATTTCCATCTGGGATCAATAAAGAATCTGTCCATCTATAATCAACAAATAATTCAAACTCACATTATGAAAGTGTCTAAGATTTTCTGACCATGTATGAACCACCAGACAGGTGACAAGAAACTTAAAGTGGAATCTACTGGGAACAAAAGCACAGATGTCACCAACTTTCTTCAGAGTCAATCACTACAGACCTCCAAAATAAGTAGCTTCAGATCAGCTCAAGAACAGCAGAGCGCACTGCAGACAGCTTCATGTAAAGGGCTTCCATGACTAAGCAGCTCCATCCAAGCCTTACATCACAAATGCAATGGGACCCACTGGTACTTTTGGCAGCGTGGGCAGTGTGCCAAGTCCTACTGGAAAATGAAATCCTCATCTCCATAAAAGTTGTCAGCAGAGGGAATCAGCAGATGACATGTCTCTCCAAACTATCTCTGATAATCAAAGCTTCACACTAGACCTCAAGCAGTTTGGACTGTGTGTCTCTCCACTCTTCCTCCAGACTCTGCTCCCTTGATTTACAAATAAAACGCAAAATTCTATGATGGTCAGTGATGGTTTAGAGAGACATGTCATCTGCTGGTGTTGATCCACTGTGTTTTATTATCAAGTCTAAAGTCAGTGCAGTTTTGTTTTCCCGGAAAATCTTACAGCACTTCATGCTTCCCTTTGCTACGGACAACTTTTATGAAGATGCGGTTTTCATTTTCCAGCAGGAGTTGGCACACAGGCCACAGTGTTTAAAGCACCAATTGGACTTTTATAATATTCTAATTTTCTGAGACACTGATTTTTGGGTTTTCATTGACTGTAAAATAGATTGCTTTATGTGTATGTAATACATCGATATAATATAAGTTATGAATTTCACATTTTTAACTCAAATACTAAAATAAAGTAACTTTTCAATGCTATTCTATTTTTTTGGGGGATGCACTTATAGATAACAAACGTAGCTTAACTGAGCCAGACAAGATATGAGCATCCAAGCTAAAGCTAATGTTAATGCTAATCTGATCTGTCAGTCATATCAGTCATTTTATTCACTTAAAAATCCATTAGCTTAGCATAGCACAGCTAGCTAACTAAATAACTGATAACTATCAAACTAACGGTCACTGCAAACACGCTACTTAACCCAGAGAAACTCCACAACGGCCATAACTCTTCTCTGAATCTATAAAACACCGCTGAGTAGTTTTAAAGCGAGCTACATCCATCTATCCGCTCCAGAGCAGCAGTTATAAACTTGTTGCCGTGGCGTTTCCTGCTCTCCCGCTGCAGCAGCGTTAACTCTCAGCAGCCCGCCGGCTATTACCCAGCCCAGCGCAGCCCGCTAACCCGCTCAGCCCCAATCAAACAGCCCGATTTTCAGCTCACTCCGCCGCACAAACCGCTCCAAACCCCCCGAGCTCCGAGCTCACAGCCTGGACCCGCAGCCGGCCGCAACGGAACCCCCAAAACCCCCGCAAACACAGGAATTCCTACCCATTTGAGCGCGCAGTCCTTTCAGAGTCGACGCGCCCTCCGCCATTTTTAACCGAAGTTTTTTTTCCTCCTCTTTTTCTCGGACACGTTCATTTACGCGGCGGCGCGCGCACAAGCCGGGACCACGGCCACGCGCACAGCGCCTCTGGGAGCACCGCGGCGCCATCTAGCGTCTGACTGAAGATCTGCACTGTACACACTGATACAGTGTTTACTACCAGTCAAAAGTTTGCACACACCTATTCTCATAAAAAAAAAAAAAATGAATATATTTTTATTATTTTTTAACATATTTTAATATGATATAATATATCATAATATAATATAATAAAAATAATAATGACAATAATAATAATACAGTGAATGCATATTCAATAAGATAGGTATAGCAAGCTATAAGTCACATAGTTCATATGGAAATGGAATAATGTAATAAAATATAAGGAATAATAATAATAATAATAATAATAATAATAATAATAATAATAATAATAATAATAATAAGCATGATGCAATCTGGCAGTGACTCGCTCCAATATGAGAACAAATGTATAAACAATGTTTTTTTTTTAAAGGACACCCTGCTCAATACTAAATTTTAAAATAGCTTTCTTGGCGGCTGTGCAGCCATTAACACTTTTTTCTCCTGAATATTTATGTCAATAGCTGAATACTCTCCGAGCAGAAAATAGAGCTGGAAAAAAGAAGGTCCTGGTCCAGCAGGGAAGACAACATATGTGTTACAGTCAATGTGTTTTTTTTTTGTTTTTATGAGGTTTTACAATTCACACTAGTCATCAGAGTTTTACACAACCATTCTAACCCCCCTTTTCTTTTCTTCCTTTCTGTTCTCTCTCTCTGTTCACTCTCTTTCTCTACCAAGCTGCCCAGCCTGGTTAACTGGAGGTGTCCATTCGTGGTTTCAGCATAGAATCCACTTTTTCATTTCCTTAATTTTGTTTTCTTTCTATCATTTCTCTTTTCACATGTATCAAGATGCCACGTTTCTAATGTTGCCCAGCCTGGCTCTCCATTGCCCTGATGCCCGCTGTGATGTAGTCCTGCTCTGAATCCCTGCATTGATCCATTCCTTCCACACTTCATAGCTGTACATATGGATGCTTAAACTGTCTGGACTTTAACACCAACACTGAGCATATGTCCATCATTTATCCACGCTCATAACTCAGAACCTCTTTTTACATTAGCTATAGCTCCACCTTATCTCTATGTACTGTTGTTTTTGTTCTGTTATTTGTTTGTGCTCTCTGGGTAGACTAGAGAAAAAAAGATTCCTCTACTGAGTCTTGATTCCTCTCAAGGCTTCTTCCTCTTACTGTGAAAGAGTTTTTCCTCAACACTATCACTGTGGTGCTTACTCATAGGAGGCTTGGACCCGTATCTCTGTAAAGGTTCTTTGTGACAATGTTTGTTGTAAAAACCTCTATATAAACACATTTGAACTGAATTGAATTGAATTAAATTGCTTTTCTTTCTCACTGTCCTTCACCTCATCCCAAATCACCCATCTCAGTCGATATTAGGTCAGGGGATTGTAAAGGATCTGCTAACTACATAATTCCATGTGTCCCTTAAATTTTGTCATGTCTTTAATATTAATACAAATAACAATAAATAAAAAGGCAAGTGTCCAAACCTTTGACTGATAATGTATCTGTGAGTTGGGAAAGTATGTAAACCATTGCTTTCAGTACCCGGTCTGACCCCCAGTGTAGCAATAACGGCAACTAAATTTAATTTCTCAAAAACAAACAATATTAAAAATATATATATAATAATAAAAAGTCAGGTTTTACCCGTAGCTTTATTCCAGAAACAGAAATGCTAGCATTCCTTTACAGATGCAGGCCTACCTTACAGAGGCTGCAGGCCGGGGTTTGGAATCTGTGGGAAGCTGTAGTGCCTCAGCGGTCAACCACTCCTTTAAAGAAAACAGTCGATCCCCTTGGCTAACTAAGTGCTTCTTTACAGTTATTTAACACCACTTCCTCTGTCCCACCATCTCCTAAATCTTAGCCTGCTGGGCCTTCATTCATTTTTCAGGGAGTTCTGTGCCCGGTCTCAGTTACACTCTGAATAATGCAGAGCAGTCTGTGGTGCTTAATGGAAGTGAGGGAATGTCAGGTTCTGTGAGTGGACATGGGTGCATTATTACACTGACTGATTATTACACTATTATCAGGTTGTTTACCAAGCAAGTCAACCAGCATGATTGGCATGACCAGCAAGACCAGCAAGACCAATCTGGTCAACAGGCCTGACCAGCATGACCAAACTTGACCTTAATCAAATGCAACATACACTATTGATGTAAAAGATATATTTATTACAAGTACGTGTTGATCATTTCTATTTCAATTGTTGGTCAGTTCTATTTGAAATTTTGACACAATGTGAAAAATTCTAATTACATTAAAAAGGCAAAAATTTGATGCACCTTTTTAATACATATCATATATATATATAATGATATATACTGTATACATTTGATTGAATAGTAACCTCTCTAATCACTGTATGGATTCATTTAGTTCATTCAGCACAGAATTAAACTGATTACATAATCTAGTCATTAAATGTTAACTGCTATTAACTTCATGCCTTCCTCATAGAGAGCTGTTTATGCTGTCTTTTAGCTTATTATGGCTTCTGCACATCGAGGGAGGGGGCGGGGGGTCTTTAGCACACTGATTCTCCTCCAGTCACTGAGAGTAAGCAGCAAGACACTGGGTTGAGCATTACATGAGCACTGAAAACTCCCATTCATATTTCAGCCAGTGTCTCATCTCCTCATTAATAAATAAAATGTCTCTGACTACTGTTTGTTTGTATTTTTTTCTTATTGTGACTTTGACCACATTGCATACTAGAAAAAATATATAAAAACTATCTTTACATATAACTTCCCCAGAGACCTTACAGTTTGCACAGTGTATAAGTGAGTATATGTGTTTATGCCTTATGTCCAATGCTCAAGCATAAAAGTAGAGTATCTATACATTCTAAATTCATCTGAGAATGACACACGATCTAATGCACTGTAATCCAGCCCCTCTGTAGGACTGACTCACCTGGGCATTATCTATTTCATCTGTTCAGAGTGTAACCCTGCTCCAGCCTCTCGCTGGTATGTATTATGTACAGTGCGCCTGCCTCTGGCCACAGAACTGCTCCTGACCTGTGCTATTATTTTGCGTATATTTAAAACTGTGTGTCTGTAGATAATAAAGACTTGCATCATGGCCTCCAGTCATTCCCCTGAGTCTGCTTCTGATGGATGTGGACATTTGTGGTGAACGTTGATGCAAACTGAAGACAGCATGACTGTAACAGAGCTAAAGGCTTCAATGAAAAGAGATCACAACACCGAGTGTAGAGTATCAGATAGCAGCAGGGTTCTCTTCCTCTAACCCTGCTGTTTATACACCCTGCAGCAGAGTCAGGTCACCTGTAATTACAGCCGGACAGCTGACAAATAGCGAATAGTGAAGGACGAAATACGTTCTTATAGAAATAAAAAAGGATGCTTTTGATTAATGAATGTTCACTGATATTCAAAAAGAACAAAACGGTTGCAGTTTGCTAAAACCAGAAGGCTATTGAAATAATATTTTGAGGAGAGATAGGAATAAAAAATATATTTATGGTATAAATGAGAAGTGTTATGCTTTCAGCATGGATTCCAGCATCAGAAAATAAAAAAACGTATCCCATCTGTGAAACACAATGATGGTAGTATTGGACTGTTTTGCAGCATCTGGATCAGGACAACCTGTCATCACTGATGAGACAATGAATTTTGAATAAAATTCCACCAGTGAATTGTGGAGGTATTTTGAGTTTGTTAATAATGGTGAAAGAATAGTGATTTCTTTGCATAGGAAATTCTATGCCCCTATCACTAGCATTATAAGCCTGTTGGGAGCACTGGATAAAAGTGCTGTATTTAGGAATGCTGAGGGAGAACAGAGGTGGGCTATTCAACAAAAAACGTACTCTTTACTAGTACTCTACTCTACTAAGACCATTTCACACCAGATTTCTCCTTCAAGCAAGTCATCATTAGTTGAGTTTTTCTTTTACCTTGTTATTTATTTAATATTTTTTTTATTTATCTAATTTTGTGTTTTACAATTTAGCCCTTTTTTAAACTTTATTTTATTCATTTCATCTTTTTATTTGTTTCATTACTGCTTTTTCATTTGATCTTTACATTTTTATTTCATGTATTTTCTTCCTTTTATGTTTATATATATATATATATTTACTTATTATTATTGTTTATTTTAGTTCCACCATTTACATTTTTATAATTGTGGGTATTTTAGTCATTTCATTAATTTTATTGTTTTTTTTTTTCTGTGCTTAAATGTTATTATTCTACGTATTTATCTCTTTGTTTTATTGCTCTACATTTTAGCCTGTTTGCATATCCTTTTATTTTGAATTATTTTATTTTTTAATTAAATCTTGCATTGATTGCTTGTTTTTATAATTAAACTTAATTTTCAATCCCTGTAACTTTATGTAAGCTCGGCTACATTGAAAATGAGGGTTACCCTCAATGTATTTACCAAGTGAAAATAAAGGTTGATTGATTGATTGATCTGTACAGTATAGATAGACAGGTTGAGTGAGCTAGATTAACATTAGCTTGCTTAGGCAGTTAGCCCATTAGCTAGCTTACACTGGAAAGCTTGAGACTGAGCACAGCTTAATTTATTATGGCGTTTTCTATGCTATTACATATCTGTGAATTTCCCAAACATATTTTATTGTATAATAAATATAGTCCAACAGTATTCAGTAGGACCTGAATCTGATTTTTTCTTCTTAAAAGGATCTAAATCTTATAAAACTTCTTGTCATATGTTTTTCTTTGTTGTCCACACACCTCCTATTTTTCTCCACACATTTTCCAACACAGTTCAACAAATCCAAATCTTTAATAGTATTTAAATCTGCTGATTGTGTTATGCATGACACAACGTGCATAGAGCATAGAGCTAGAGCGATTTTATTTTTATTTTTTTACAGAATAACCAAGAGATATTTGCATAGCAACCACTTTCTGTTAGAACAAAATGGATTTGTGTAAAATTATTAAAATTAGAATATAGTCCTTATACGTATACCTTATAGTGGTAGTGTGCATTACACAACTGGGACACAGCCATGTTTTTCTTGCTCTAGGGCTCCCCCTACAGTTAGGAAGTAGAATTCAGGTGTTGAGCTAACCATAAAAGACATGTTTTTTACATGCATTTCTGGACAAGCTAAGAGATGTACTTTATTTATCACGGAACTTTTACTGAAAATGAAACAGCATAAGGACTGAGGCAATCAGGGAAGTATAAAAATATGATTTGAATAACAAAGGCTTACTCAATTCTCCCAAGATTTGTCTTTGCTGCTTCACCAAACCAGTGATTTACTGAATCCAGTGTATTTTTTATTAAATACTGTAGATTTTATTCAAATGTAAAACTTTCAGTTAGTCAGTTCTCTGCATAAACTCACAGTCAGGCCCACAGAATAGAACAATGTAGAGTAAAGTGTCTGATCATATTGTGTGCCAAAAAAACAGGAAGTCTAATGAACTGTTGAAATACATGCTGCGCTAGGAGACAAACAAGAACTACATAAGAAAAAGAAAGCAGAAATGGTCTTGGAGAAGCTCTCAGTCAGTAAAAGAATGAATACATATACTTGACTCAAAGTGATAAACATGACTGTAAAGGTTATTTAAACATAAAATAAGTTTTAATAAGTATTATATAATTTTATAGTTTTTTATAGGATTTCAAACTGTGGGCCTTAATACCTTGTGGGCTGCAGTGCTACAGCCACATGTGTTGGCCACATATTTGACTTGGTTTTTTTTTTAGCAAAGTAAACTTCTTTTTAATGTATAGACATTTTAAGAAATGCATTATAATGTCATTTGTATGTCAATTATTTGGTATTTGCAAAAAATAAAACATTTTATTCAGGTTATTTAAAGTTTGTTATGTGGTCTGGCATAATAAAGTCACATGACCAAAATAAACTGGCTGGTGGATTAGTGCACTAGATAGTCGTGTAAAAAATGTAAAATGTTTCAGTCTTGCTGACCAGCAAATTGAGCTAAACTGAGTTAAATTTCTGGTGTTAATAAAATACTAGAATAAAATAATAAAATTAAAGAGTCAGTCAGACTATTGCCAGAGTTAATCCAATACTTATAAACACTGTTCATATTATAAAGCATTACTAATCTCCCGCATCTGAAGATTCTGGTGCAGTTCTACTCTGTTGATCAATTAAATACGCTACAATGACTGACGTGCTGTTTTCTTTTAGATTTTAATTGATTAATTTTAATTTTTTGTGCGGGTTGCAGAGCGTTTTTGAGGTGGATTCAGTGGGCTGTATGTTGCACAAGGCTGGGTACTCCCTGTATACGGTAATCTAAAACAAAGCGGAGAAAAATAAACCCGAACACTGTCAGCACCGTCTGCTTGTTTTGCCAGTCTGAAGCGTCTCTTTGTGTAGCTCTGATCTGCTCTGCCTCATGGCCTCATGTGGCCTCATGTGCCTTTCTGATCTGAAGAGCCACTCTGTCTGTGTCCACTTCAGCTGGGGGAGCTAATGCTGAGCTGAGGAGCCTCATTAATCAGAGCTGGGCCTGATTAGACTCACCAGGAGAGCAGAGACTGTACCACTGTGGGGTCATGTTATGCAGCCAGGATAAATAAAGATTACTGTCATGTGGGTTTGTTCACTGTGATTATGAAGAAAAATTGATAAAAACTTTGATTTATATTTCAGTATTAACTCTGTTTAACTTTATGTTTTAAATGCACATATTCCCATTTTCTCTTGCTGATTAATTCACATACAATACCAGGCAAAAGTCTTGACACACCTTAAATTCAGTGTCTTTCCATATTGTAGATTAATACTAAAGTCATCCAAACACATCTTGCCTGCATTTTTTTTTAGTCAGCTTTATGAGGTAGAGACACTTGGAATTCAGGCATTCAGTTAACAGCTGTGCTGAACTCATCAAGAGTTAATTACTTGAATTTCTTGCCTCTTAATGTGTTTGAGAGCATCAGTTGTAAAGTTGTGAAGAGGTAGAGTTACAGGTATACAGTGAATAGCTCTATTTGAGTAATGTTCTAATCCATATTTCAGCAAGAACCACTCAGCTAAAAAAAACTTTAGGAATGGAGATCAGTCAATTAAAAAAAATTCAATAACTTTATGATCATCAAAAACGTTATGATGAAACTGGCTCTCATCAGGATTGCCCTAGGAAACGAAGACCAACAGTTACTTCTGTTGACAGGATAAGATTAAACTGGCTCTCATCAGGATAAGAGGCACCTAAATGGTTACTACATCATTCCTTATGTGTTTCTTCATAGTCAGTCTGAATGACTTCAGTATTCCTTTACTATGTGAGAAAAAAATTGTCATAGTGCTGTTATTTTGCTTCTTGTGTTGTATGTGCCAGAAAACTGTATGTAACCTAAGGCCAATAACAATGGGTGAAAAATTATGTATAAACCAAGAATCAGGTTAACTGTGTTTTTTAAATGTAAATCTAATCTCAGCTTTTTCCACTCATTGGCCTTTTATGATGTCACCTTGTCATATAGGTCCACTATATAGTGTACAATAACAGAGCCCATCTGTTGCTATGGACAGTGCTGATGGTGGAATGGGGGGTCAGACATGGTTTTATTGATTAGGGTTTTATTTTTTCCCACCTGTTAGCGCATGATAGTAAAAATTACAAACGAGAATAAAAAAATATTTTAGATGAAATATTCAACCAGATATAATATTTTGTCTTTTAAATGAAATAAAAGCATTGTTTTTTTTATTTTTATAAATGTTTTAATTACTTAAAATACCACTACAATGAGAGTTTTACTGCATTCTGAAGAGTAGGGTTCACGTAGGTAGAATATGGGATTGGTGTGTTTCAGGTGAGTTTGATCTCTGAGTTGGTGTAGTACATGTGACCCATGGACAAAATATTCTGGCTCCCAGTTGGGCTACTCATACAGGACCCACATGGGTATATTATCTGTGTGGTCCACTATTCAGAAATATCCAGCTATAGTTGGTTCCTGGGAACACTGATCAAGAACTAGAGAATGGTTAACACCATCTCTAACTAAATATCATTAAGGAGGATATACAAAGTAGCTGTTTCTGATAATGTGGCCAGTGTGTGCATAAACTTGTTTATGTCTTTTAAGGAGCATATGGCACACTTTTTACTCATTGCACTCCTGAAGATATATTGAAGATATATTGTGCCCTCTGCTGGTGGCCTGCTGTGTTACTGTACACGAGGGCAGATCAGATATCAGTATTTGGTGGAATTACCCTGGTTTTAATCACAGTTTTCATGCATCTTGGCATCATGTTCTCCTCCACCAGTCTTACACACTGCTTTTGGAACTTTATGCCACTTCTGGTGCAAAAATTCAAGCAGTTCAGCTTGGTTTGATGGATTGTGATCATCCATCTTCCTCTTGATTATATTCCAGAAGTTTTCAATTTGGTCAAATCAAAGAAACTCATAATTTTTAAATAGTCTCTTTTTCCCAGAGCTGTATATAAAAAAAACCCAAGCCTGCTTATAGACACATGGAGTGTCCTAAATAAGTGTGGAATTAATTAACCCTTTTTCTGTACAAACCTTAAAAAAAAATAAGATTTGTTTTTTTTTAATGACCCAGTTTTCTTTAATTGAGCTTAGCCTATAAGAACCCACCAGTCACTAGAACTGCCCCTATTGATTAAAATGCTCCTAAAACTAGTGGGAATTTAAGATGACCTCCTCTGATACATGTAAAGTCATCCAACTCACCCTCTTTTTTTCAAACTGACACCAATGCAGCATCACAAAGGAACCAACACACTTGGAGAAAAGCAGCAGACCCTTAGGTCTAAAACATCAGGTAACATACGACTGTACCGGGTAGCCTTAAAATAGAAGCAAAGAAAACACAGTCACCATACCTCTGCAGATTATTTAAAATGAGGGATGCATGAGGAAAACAGATAGTGAAGAGAATAGAGACAATACAAATTTTGCCCACAGACTCTGGGCAAAGCCATACCGAAACCACAGAAAGCCACAGTAGATCACATGTGAGTGAAATTTACACAGAGAAAGGCAGATAGTTTTTGATAAACAAACAAATGCTAAGGATAAGTTAGCTCTGGAAACACTGGAGGTCAAAGAGTTCATCAATTGTTCAATTGATCAATTGTTCTCTCTCTGACTCTGGCTGCTTATGCCAAAGCAGAATGACTCAGGAACCGACAATCTGGCAGGTCTCCTAAACAAAGGGCTATGATTACACTATGATAGTCAAACACACAGGCATGGCTTGGTCCGCTCCACAGGAAAATTTAATTAGATTTGTTTGAGGAAAGCCCGGCTCTCTCGCTCAGATCTGAACACCTATCGTTCTTTTACTGTTTACGGAACATGTAAGGAAACATCCCGCTGTACGACTGAACACACAAATCCAGCAGCAGTGCTTATTCTGCACAGGCTGTAAAACTGCTATCCAACTGATAACAACCCTCACCCACTTCAGAACATCACAGCCCGGTCTTACACTCTCCCAACAATTACTTTTTTATTAGATGTTTTTTAATAGTCCTTTATTAGTGTGTGATAAACAATATAGATATAATATATTGTGCTTACTGCATGCATCTCCCTCGTTTTTTTAAAACAAAACGTTTGGACACACTTCTTCTTATTTAATGTGTTTTCTTTCTTTTTACATTGTACATTTAATGGAGATATGAAAGCTATACAGGAAGACGTGAAGAAGGCTGAATTATTCTGTAAAGAAAAGGTGTTGAAAAAAACAGAAACCACTTTTTTTGTTTACTATGTAATTCCATGTGTCATTTTAATTGTTTTTATGCCTTTACTATTAATTTACAATGTAGACTCTTGTAAAAATAATTTAAATAAAGAAATAAAGAAAAACATTGAAAGAGAAGGTGAGTCCAAATTTTGACTAGTACTGTATATGGATACTACCGGTCAAAAGTTGTTTTAAAAAAATCTTAGCGATAATTTATTACTACAACTTCACCTGTCAGACATCTATTTTACTGGTGAAACTTGTGAGATTAGTCCAATGTTAAAGCTGAGCTAAAGTTGTTGCCATGTGGGTCAGCCAGACCTCTTCCCATAATGGGTGTAGGAAACAGTATTCACCGCACTCCGGCTTTATTTGTAATTTTTTGAAAGGAAAGACCTCTACTGTAAATTTGAATTTGCCATATCGTATCATACGCAATAATATCATCAACATTTTTAAATTTCGCGAATGATATTTTACCCAGAAATATTATTATATCTGTCCAGTATCATTTATTTTACTTTAATCCTGGACATATGGAGATATATGGAGTCCATTATTAGTATCATGACATTCTGGACCATTGACTTCTGTTACAAATCTGATAAAATACTTGTATTTTTATATTATATCTCAGTTAGGGGTTTCTAAGACTTATGCGCTATAACATTTTACAACCACTGCCTTTCTTGTGTCTTATCTGTTTCCTCAACCTTTGTTCAGACAAGGTGCGTCCCTGTCACTGCTGTATGAGTTATGAGAACGGAACCTCAGAGTATACCTTACTGATTTCATACCAACAATAAAGAACTTTTAACAATTATTTTGTCTAGTACAATAATGACACTTGTTTTACAGGATATGCAGCTTTAGGCAGCACAGATCAGTTAATTGATGCTGCTTATTAAGTTTATAGCTTTATCTGTTTAATGAACAGCTAGATCAGAGTGGGAGGGGCTTGTGGTTGCTGTGAGTAAAGGTCCAGCACTGACAGTAACTTACACTGCCCTGACTGATGGATTTGGCCACATGGATTTCTAGACTGAGCTGGATGGATAATATTAAAATGCATCCAATGATATTGTTCACATGAAGTTTACATATGAATATACAAAGATACACAGAGACAGAATTCAGTAAGTATACTTGTAATCACTGTACTGTTACTGTGATACTGTGATATTTGTTATCAATTATCATTAATTATTATGATATAATAAATTGTAGAGTAAAGAATGATTGTGATCTTATTGTCATATTGTTACAGTTACCTGTTACATACATATAACTGTTGGTCAAAATGTTTTAATGCCAATTTATAGTAGAAATGCAAAATAATATTTTTTACATTATTAATGAATAAATGAATGACTGCTTAGAAAAAAGAAGCTTGCTGCATAATATTGGGGAAACTCCAGATTTCACCAGGGAGTCAATGATCCAACATGTCATGACATTAATAATGTGCTCCGTGTATCTGTGATTAAAATAAAAAAGTAAAGGTAATATATAAGTATAATCTGTCTTGTTAGGTTTATCATGACGAATGAGTATGATTTTTCCTTTTGTATTAAACAGAAATAAGGTTTTAACATTACCTTTGCATTGCATGACTGCGATGCAACTGTTGTGCAAGCTCACACTGCGATGATGATACTGCAAAAGATATACAGTATAATGGACAAAAAATAATGGACGAAATGAGTAATTAATAAATCTATTTAGCTTTTGTAAAATGTTATTTGTATATTACTAGTTTTGAGAAAGTTAAATAGTTTACTTATTACTCATTTTGCCCACTATTTCCACTACAGTCCCTAAATATATATATTTAAATTATATTAAATCCTATGGGGCTGGACAGTTAGAAACATAAAAAAAGCTGTCTTAAATAAGTGAAAAATGTTTAATCTATAATTAAATTTTACCACTAATAATTGTGTTCTGTACTTAACTTTAAAGAATTATGCATATTTACCTATTTAAGATCTCATATTTTAACAAATATTTTAACAAATATTATATGGGTTCTGAATGTATGTCTTTATCTACTGCTTTGCTTCAAAATGAACATAAATTTACATTTAACAAAACTTCAAAAAACGGTTTTTTTAGTTTTACAGTGTTATTGATTACATGCTAATTTAACCTAACTGACATTTTTATGAATGTTGCATGTATATATATATATATATATATATATATATATATATATATATATATATATATATATATATATATATATATATATTTATTTATTTATTTTTTACTTTTTACAGTGTGTAACCCAAAATATCCAGTCTGATTCTCTTTAAAGACTGCAGCGATGGGCAGAATTCGAAAATGTCTGTCAGTCTTTGTGCAAGTATGGATACTTGGGAGCAGTTTTGTGTGTTTAGGTAAGGTCCTTTAAGTACACTGACTTCCTGTATGAGAATTTTTTATAATTTACCATCATCTTGTTTCTACACACTCAAACCGTAGTTCTTTTCTCCTCCTTTCACCCTGTTCTTCAATGGTCAGGACCCTACAGGACCACCACAGATCAGCTATAATTATTTGGGTAGTGGGTCATTATTCTCAGCACTGCAGTGATTAGCACATCAGATACTGCAGCAGTGCTGCTGGAGTTTTTAAACACTGTGTTTAATCACTTATTGTCTTCCACTCTATTACACACTCCTATCTACAGCTGCTCCACCTTGTAGATAAAGAAAAATCAGAGACAGAAGCTCTGAATCTGTTGCTACACAATTTATAGTGTTGGTTATCCTCTAGTCTTTTAATCAGTGGATACAGGATGCTGCCCACAGGATGTTCTACCTAATAGAACTACAAAGTGCTTCTACAGTATAGGAGCTGTAGAGCTGATAAGGTAATGATAATGACAGTGTAGAAACAAGGAGGTGGTCATAATATTGGGACTTGACTGTGTGTTTCGATGATCAAACACCATGTAGCTTGCTGACATTGGATATAGGGATAGAATAGCGTTCAATAGGGCTCTAAAGTAAATGTGTTACATTGCAAATGTTGTTTTTTCTGCGATACATATCGTGATATTAAACAATGCAGGGCCAATGGCATTGCCAGACCAACCCCATCTGTGCACTTTCCCGTGTCTGGACTGATCAAGAGCTGAGTCAGCGCTGAGCACTCAAAACCCAAGGAAAACAGAAAAACAACAGTAATTGGCCCTTAAATCGGGCATTTAAATTGCTTTTTAAAAGGTAAATAAGAGCGTTTTTCTTGGAATAAAAGCATGAATTCAGATGTAACTAGAAATATCTGTGCAAAACTGTGCTGAACTGAGGTGCACAGCTTTCGACATGTTTGTTTACAAGCACGTGCCCAACCGTGTAAATGGAGGCCATGCGGTTACCTCGTTACTCCCCTCACCCTTGTGCTCCCCTTCCCCTCGCGCTTCTCAGGCAGCAGCAGCCTGTCACTCACACCAACACAGAGACAGCGCTGTGTATCTACTTCTTGTGTCAAGAATTAAACCATTGCAACATGACATGTTTGATTTAATTGCCATAAGCATATCGAGCATGCGCACATCGCAAGGACAGCCCTAATTAAACCTTATGTTCTTTATATTGCTCTACAGCTTCCACCAATCCAAGCCTCTGGGGGCAGAAGGCGGCCTTTTTGGGTCATTCCTGTTACTGGCAGCTCAGCCAAACCTGCAATGTCCCGTCATTACAGGAACTGAGTGTGTGTGTTGACCTCTGGAGACAGATCGTTACCTCCTGGACTGCTTTTGTATATAAGAAGCCTGGAGAGCTGGACATTGAGCTGGGCTTGGCTGGGAAGGGGGGTAACCTGAAGGCCTGGCTGTTTGGAACTGAGTGGACCGTGGCGTATGACCTGCCCCTGCAGCAGTGGCACACTGTGTGTCTGACCTGGTCAAACCGCAGCAGAGAGCTGCAGCTGATTGTGAATGGGACAGTGGGTCTAAGAGCTCATGTACATGACTCAGCACCCAGCAACCTGGCACCAAACGGCACGCTCACTTTGGGGGTGTCCCATAGTGTGATTGGAGGAATTATGGACATCGAAACAGGGACGAATTTCATTGGAGAGATGACCATGTTCCGCATGTGGCGACAGGAACTGAGCCCCCAGCAGCTGGTAGATTTAAAGTGCGTGAGTGGAAACGTCGTGACCTGGAGCAGGAATGACTGGGAGTATCCAGGCTGCCCGCCTGTTACTGACAACAAGCTCAAGTGTGGTGAGACAAGTCTGAACATACATGCATAATGTATAATATAAATATATTCTCAAAATATATCCACAAATCAGGTCTTCTTGTGGGGGTCACAATCCCCAAGTGGGTCCTAATATGGACCCCCACTGTGTACACAACTTGAACTCTCGAAACCTGTCAGAGTGCAGTTCAAACATTAATAAACAACAAACTATAACCACCATCTTTACCAGCTTCACCAACTTTTATTTTAATAAACTTAACTTGTAGCTTTTTGTAAAATGTGACATTATTATGTCCAACCAACTGAACAATATACAGCTCTAGAAAAAAAATAAAAATCATGAGTTTCTTTGATTTTACTAAATTGAAAACCTCTGAAATATAATCAAGAGGAAGATGGATGATCACAAGCCATCAAACCAAACTGAACTGCTTGAATTTTTGCACCAGGAGTAAAGCAGCATAACGTTATCCAAAAGCAGTGTGTAAGACTGGTGGAGGAGAACATGCCAAGATGCATTTAAAAAACTGTGACTAAAAACCAGGGTTATTCCACTAAATATTGATTTCTGAACTCTTAAAACTTTATTAATATGACCTTGTTTTCTTTACATTATTTGAGGTCTGAAAGCGCTGCATCATAATGTTGTCTGTAGTTTATAGAATAAAACAAACAATGTTAATTTTACTCAAACATATACCTATAAATAGCAACATCAGAGAAACTGATTCAGAAACTGAAGTGGTCTCTTAATTTTTTCCAGAGCTGTATATGTACATTTCTTTGTACTTTATTGTTGGTTTGACATCACAAGTTAGCGTTTAAAAAAATAAAAAATAAATAAAATTTACTCATTACCCATTTTGCCCATTATTTATCCCACAGTCTCTAAAGAACATTATTTGAAATATATGAAATCATAAAAAGGGGTCACACAGTAAAAAAGGTTAAAAACCTGTGTCTCAAATAAAAAGAAAATGCTTAATCTCTAATTTCATATACCTCCATCATCACCCAGAAGGAAGAATGTTTTATAAATAAAATAAAATGTTATCAGGAACAATCCTTTTTTTTAAATGTTGATTGATATGGGAAAATCTTGTACATAATTATTGAGCCACACATACAAAAGTAGTGTGTAATGCATGTTTAACACAATGCAATGTGCCAATCATACACATTTTCAATTCTGAAGCACTCCATGACAATCTGGGCGCAAGCTTTATTCAAGTTCTAACTTTAACTGAAGAATTTGTGACTTTTACAATTGTTTTACAGTGTTTTGAGCTTTTCCACACTGACTCGTATACTTGAGGGCTTTCCATAACCTACTTTAGCGAGTTGATGGAATCAGCCATTGTTAAAGAATAACTGAACAGTTATCTTTGGACCATTAATATAACCAAATACATATAGTCAGTTCAGTAGACTAATCAGATAACATGCAGTGAACAGCTACAAAAACAGATATGTATAGAAAGTTACAGATACTGTAGGTAGGACACATTTTGCAGCCCACTCCACAGCAGACCTTGACCCGAGGTTCATAAACTGCTCTCTCTGAAGCGTTTTATCTGCTTTCCTGGATTCTGTTTCAACTTCATGACCTTGGGATAGATAGAAGCAGAACTCAGAACTTGTTATCTTAGGATATTTCAGTAAACTACCTGGACAGGCTGTGATTGGCTTGGTCCAATATCCTGACCTAAAGACCCACTGCCTTACTGAACCCCAAAATAAACTACATGGGCTCACCGGTCCAGCGGACTAAGGCGCTGCCACTATGATCGAGAGATCGTTGGTTTGAATGTCGGTCACGCAGTTCGCCATCAGCTGCTGGAGCCCCGAGAGAGCACAATTGGCCTTGCTCTCTCTGGGTTGGTAGATGGCGCTCTCTCTCCCCATATCCATATCACTCCAAAGGGTAATGTCAAACAGCACAAAATAAACTACATATCATCTGAACCTGAATCTACTTACTGACTAAAATAGGATTTAAGTTTAACATTTAGCCTGTATGCCAAAAGTCATGGGACAGGAAGTAGTATCAAACTTGAAGGTTAAAGCTTAAAGTTTTATACTGGAGCTGCAACAAACACGTTAATAATTTAGAGAAAGAGTATTGTTCAAACTGAGTGTTAAAACTTATTACATGCTTAACCAAATAATCTGCATCTCGTTACAGAATGGTCAAAATATCAAATAAATATGAAGTTGTCTATCACACAAAAGGTCAGCGGTGAGCAGAATGGGAATGAGTCCAAGGCGATTGTGCAAAAATGGGTGAGAGAAATAAGATCAATTTTTTTTCACTAATAGCAGCATATTCAATATTATGGATTTTGTGAACACTGGCCTTTTACATTGCTCATGTTTCAGCTGGAGAGCATTTTACCTCCGAGCGTGCTGGTGAATTCAGTGTTCCTGTCAAGTATAAGGTAATTCCAGTTCTATCATCTCGTCTTTTTTTTATACTGAAATACTGTTTTTTAATATTTATTTTTTTACCTGGTTAGCCGATTTTATCATATCTGATGTTTTTCTACTTATTTGTGTTTAACACTAGCCAGACGTACCACTCAGATTGTATCCTGTGTGAGACTAACAATATCGAAGCTAAGGTATGATGGCACTAATTATTACATGCAATATAAAATCTTGTGCATTCTGTGATTTTGGCCAAATGTGAAATATTCTAACACAATGCTGTGCTTTTTTTATAGGAGACCAGCAATATATCATATAAAGAAGAAAGGTAAAAGAATGTACTAAATAATGTAATAAACATAAAGCATAATACACTCACAAGCCATGTGTCATTGGACAGGAACTAGAATCGGTACTCTTCCTGAGCCTGACCCATCTCGGTCCAAAAACTTTATGAGCTCAAGCCCGATTTAAACTCAACATTTTAACTACAATTCTGTGTTTTCTGAATGAGCTAAATCTGTTTAGAATTATGTTAATGAACAGCACAACATGAAAGAAGCACAGGCCCATTATTTAAGAGAACTATATATTAGATAATTAAACAATTAAAATGCCAACAATGCAAACAATGATCCACAGGCCTTAACATCATTACAATAGGCTAGAAGAATGATGTGTGTAGCCTGTGTGTAGTTTATTAGTAGGCTACTCACAGGGCTGTGGATATGTGGATATGAGTTGGATATGTGTAAGAGCATCTTCAGAGTCTGTTCTGTCTTCAGAATCACATGGACAATTTTAGCCAGACACTGGCGGTCACAATCATTACTGCGTGCTCTGTCTACTGTGGGTAGAAAACAATGCCTTCTATGACACATCCCTGGCACACTATTAATCAGGCCTCACTCCAACTCCTCACTCCAAACAGGTGTGAGTGTAACACTTCAGAATCAAATAGCATTCTGCTGTCCAATGGCTTTTAGCACTATCTATAATGTAAAAGTCGTTTTTTACCTATTTATATTACACATTACACTGTGGTAAAGCACTGATGTATTTTTTTCAGGTTCAGATGCTGGGTGTACGTGACGGTCAGTCCTCAGGCGGCTGTAGACGAGACTCAGCAGAGGCTTTGGACGCTCTTAAGTCTCACCTACAAGCACAGTGACCTCACCGTCCTGCAGACAGACCCAGCTTCCCTCGACATCCTCCCAGTGGGTACGTGTGTGTAGTAATGTAAATTTAATTTAGCCTCATCTGCTCATATTGGTGTGTTACAATGTCCTTACTTTTGGGAGAGGGTAGTGGATCATGTGAAAGGCCTTACCATAATGAAGTAGAACTACTGCACTACTGTAATTAAGTACTAAAATGCTGTATCTGTATTTACTGGAGTATTATATAACTTTACTACTGTACTTAAGTACTAAAATGCTGTATCTGTATTTACTGGAGTATTATTTTTACTTCACTACTGTACTTAGGTACTAAAATGCTGCATCTGTATTTACTGGAATATTATTTTTACTTCACTACAATACTTAAGTACTAAAATGCTGTATCTGTATCTACTGGAGTATTATTTTTACTTCACTACTGTACTTAAGTACTAAAATACTGTATCTGTATCTACTGGAGTATTATTTTGAATACACTACTGTACTTAAGTACTAAAATACTTTATCTGTATCCACTGGAGTATTATTTTTACTTCACTACTGTACTTAAGTACTAAAATACTGTATCTGTATCTACTGGAGTATTATTTTTCTTTCTATTTTCACTTTTACTTCACTACATATTTAGGATGAGTTTAATACTTTTACTCTGATATATTGTTTATGTGCTGCATCGTTACTCATTACAATTATAAAAATGTTAGGAATCATTCTACACCCACATCACTCAAGTCAGAGTGGTAGATGTTCTGCACTGGGTTCACCGGGTTTGATGAAGCTGCTCATCACTGAGTGAATCAAGAGATCAAGCTGATCTTATAAGAAGATCTCACTGCCCCTGTTCTGCCTGTTACTATGAGAACTTTCCACTGCTTTCTGTAATAACTATACACTAATAACACAGTACTGTACTTTTACTTTCAGTACTTCACTAATACATTTTACAATTAACTACTTACGCAATACGCAATGTACAAAAAAAATGTCAAATTCTTTACTACTTCCACTTAAGTGTGGTGCTTAAAAAAACAAACAGTACTTGTACTTTTACTCATGCCTGGGTCCCTAGTTTATACTTCATACATGTCTGCCACCCACAGTGAACAGCACCCACAGTGGGTGGTAATGATTGTGAGCCTGGTGGCTTATGGCTAGAATTGTCAACGTCCATAGATAAGTGACTCTAGCTCAATTCAGATCCACATCCAATGCAGGAAGGAGACTTCACACATATCCTACAGCTCAGTGCAGCATTCATTAGCGTTCTAGCAATGTGTACCATGATATTTGGCATGTCAGTGTAAATGTTTGTTAAAGACAAAAACTGAAATAATACTAATCATTTTTGGGAAATACTTTTGCAGCAATCATTCCTGAAATCGAACAGAACTCTACAGGGTCAGGTTAGTGTGAATTTTTATAAAGAAAAATTTCATTCTTTGTGATGGATATTTGATATTTGAATAACTGTTTTTTTCTTTCAGATTTTGAAGACACTTTTTTTAGAGTTTATATGAACGTCACAATCAACGGCTCTGTGGAGAACCCAGCTCAGACGCTGCAGCACTGGGTAACTGGAAACACGCACACATCATTCAAAAGGGATCATGACGTGGCTAAAACTGAAAACATTAAGATAAGATTTTAAACTGTTTGCCATCAACAATTCTCTTTATCTTTTACTGTCAAATACAAGTAATTACACTGTGTGGGCCGCTATAGGGCAGCACATCACATTTAATACTTTAGGAGAAAATTAACCCTATACAGAAACATAACCCATTTTATCTAGTGGATACTGATTGTGAAACTCTGGTAGAGTTGAAAATTAAGGCACTTCTTAACGTCACTGTGTACACCATTGGGCACTCATTAAGACACATTATTAACATTTTTTGATGTAGAGGCACATCACCATCATTTACTTAAAGAAGGGGCACTCTAGAAATAACCTGATCACTTTTTACCCACAAGAAGGGCAGCCAGTAGGAACCTTTATGTTATTTTTGCAGCTAAAGAGGGCACATTAGGGACTGGAGGCACTAGTGCATTACATTACATTACATTACATTACATTACATTTGGCAGACGCTTTTGTCCAAAGCGACTTACAATAGTGAAGTACAAAAGCAATAGAAGTTAGACAGGGCCTAAAGGAGGCCTAAGGGAAGTAGTGGGATAGAGGAGTGAAGGAGGGGAAGAAGTAAATGAGGTTAGAAGTAGTTAGTTAGTTAGCGGTGTTAGGAGAGTAAGTGCTCTTTGAAGAGCTCAGTCTTCAGGAGTTTATTAAAGATAGTGAGAGATTCTCCTGATCTGGTAGTAGAAGGTAGTTAGTTAGAGGTGTTAGGAGAGTAGGTGCTCTTTGAAGAGCTCAGTCTTCAGGAGTTTATTAAAGATAGTGAGAGATTCTCCTGATCTGGTAGTAGAAGGTAGTTAGTTAGAGGTGTTAGGAGAGTAAGTGCTCTTTGAAGAGCTCAGTCTTCAGGAGTTTATTAAAGATAGTGAGAGATTCTCCTGATCTGGTAGTAGAAGGTAGTTAGTTAGAGGTGTTAGGAGAGTAGGTGCTCTTTGAAGAGCTCAGTCTTCAGGAGTTTATTAAAGATAGTGAGAGATTCTCCTGATCTGGTAGTAGAAGGTAGTTAGTTAGAGGTGTTAGGAGAGTAGGTGCTCTTTGAAGAGCTCAGTCTTCAGGAGTTTATTAAAGATAGTGAGAGATTCTCCTGATCTGGTAGTAGAAGGTAGTTAGTTAGAGGTGTTAGGAGAGTAAGTGCTCTTTGAAGAGCTCAGTCTTCAGGAGTTTATTAAAGATAGTGAGAGATTCTCCTGATTTGGTAGTAGAAGGTAGTTAGTTAGAGGTGTTAGGAGAGTAGGTGCTCTTTGAAGAGCTCTGTCTTCAGGAGTTTCTTAAAGATAGCGAGAGATTCCCCTGATCTGGTAGTAGAAGGTAGTTAGTTAGAGGTGTTAAGAGAGTAAGTGCTCTTTGAAGAGCTCTGTCTTCAGGAGTTTATTAAAGATAGCGAGAAATTCTCATGATCTGGTAGTGGAAGGTAGTTAGTTTCACCATTGGGGAACTCTGTGTGAGAACAGTCTGGATTGCTTTGTGTGAATGTTTGGTAAAGCGAGGATTATTGGGGGCTAACTCTCACTGTGATTTCTTACTTTCTCTTGCTCTGTAGCTTCAGCAGACATTAGGTGGAAATCACAGAATGACTGTTCTGAACTTTGAGCTTACAACACTTCCAAAGTAAGTGCAATTTCATTTATTTCAGCATTACTGCATAATTTACTTGATGACATAAACATAAACAATGTCATTAAGAGTGTTTTCTTGTATTCTAGCTAAATTTACTGACTCACATTTCTTGCTCATTCACCATTGTGGCCCACCAGTGGGTAATACAATCCGATGCTACTGATGCACACTGTGGCACTGCGATAAATATTGTGTACCTTAAAAATGTCTTAAAATGTATGATAGATTATTTTACTTTATTGCCCATCCGTATTGATAAAAGAAAACAGTGTTTTATGCAGTAAAAATACATAAATAAAATAAAAATGGGTTTTTGTTAGACATTTTTAGCCAAGCTGCTTTACTGTGTGCATAATCCAGGTTGTTTTCTGGGTAAAGTGAAAGCTGAGAGATGTATGTGTGTGCTGAATGTTGCAGGTATGGCTGCACCTTCCACGTCCAGGCCCAAGCTCCAGTGAACGTCTCTGAAACAGAATGGCTCATTTCTGAGCTTCTAAGCCAAGGATTTTTCAACGGTTCCATTGCGATTATCGTCTCAAAGGATCAAATCAACATCCTTCACATAGGTATGAATTATACACTCTAATAATTACTGACATATTTACATTTACACACATTTCCCACATCATGTAAAACACTTGTTGTTCATAAGTATTCTCTGTATGAAGTCCAGCCAGTCTGTTATAATTAATCATCCTCTACTCCATTCATCATTGGTCAGTTTTAAGCCACATTATGATTGATGGTGAGACATTACACCACCCAAAAATATCCAGCTGAGTGGAATTGTGTGGTCAGAAAATGACACACTGATGAAGGACTTTTTAGCTAGAATTAGTATAACGTCACAAACTGAATTCGGCCTCAATTCCAGAAAGATGAACTGACAGGGTTTTTCAGTGGCAGCTAACACCACCCCTGTCCTTCCCGACAAAATCTCACCCTGAACTAACTTGTAATCTGAATTGTAATAGATCTCCAATGTTTTTTCACCAATTTATCAGACTTTGTAGCCATCGTAGCAAATAGCCTTACAGTTAATCACAGTCACATTCGTACACACTTTGTCACCTTTAAAAAGGTTAAGTTTGTCATCTGTTCTCTCCTATTTTTATTTTTATCATATTCCAAAAGTGAGATACTGTATTTCCTTACTCTGCTGCTGTGTAGCGGGAGCTAACAGGTAGTTATTTGACGTTGTAAAAGCCATCTGTCTGTGGAAATTTTAACCATGCTGTTTATTTGTACAGAGCCTGGGCACTGTCCGGAGGATACCACTCAGAGCGTTTACGGCCTGTACAAATGGCCCTCCGTACCTGCCCAAGAAACATACGTCATGAGGTGTCAGAAAGGCCAAGAGACTGGTACAAGACTCTGGTAAGCAATTAATAATATATTTACCCTCAATTTTAACTTCAGGGGTTGGACAATGAAACTGAAATACCTGTCATTTTAGTGTGGGAGGTTTCATGGCTAAATTGGAGCAGCCTGGTGGCCAATCGTCATTAATTGCACATTGCACCAGTAAGAGCAGTAAGAGTGTGAAGGTTCAATTAGCAGGGTAAGAGCACAGTTTTGCTCAAAATATTGCAATGCACAAAACATTATGGGTGACATACCAGAGTTCAAAAGAGGACAAATTGTTGGTGCACGTCTTGCTGGCACATCTGTGACCAAGACAGCAAGTCTTTGTGATGCATCAAGAGCCACGGTATCCAGGGTAATGTCAGCATACCACCAAGAAGGACCAACCACATCCAACAGGATTAACTGTGGATGCTGTAAGAGGAAGCTGTCTGAAAGTGATGTTCGGGTGCTAACCCAGACTGTATTAAAAAAAAACATAAAACCACGGCTGCGTAAATCACGGCAGAATTTAGTGTGCACCTCAACTCTTCTGTTTCCACCAGAACTGTCTGTCGGGACAATAAATGATTGTGGTCTAAAACCAGGTGTTTCAGTTTCATTGTCCAACCCCTGTACATTCAGAATATATTAACACTATAAAGTATATTCTCTTGATCTGTTCACTGAACTGTACTGACTGATGAGTTATGATATAGTCCAATATCTGACACTATCTCACATTATACCATTTATTATTCATTTTATGGTGCAGTCTATAAGTTTGCATTATACCACTGAGCACACACTCTGTGCACATTTTTATCGTACTTTTTATCTTGCTTATGGATTAATAATCTTTTTATTAAATTATGGCAAGCAATATCCCCAACTGAACAATTAGCCCTGAAGGCAATTCACACCAATATCTCAGAAATCAATCCTCAGGCAGGTGATAACAATGTAAATTTAATAACTAAGATGAAGATAATTTATTTTATGGAGCTTCAGTGTTTGTACAGTGAAGGGCTATGACTCTTTTCTAATAAAAGATGGAGCTCTGGTTGTGTTTACTCTCCGGATGCTGTACCTGCTGAGAAGGAAATCTTTTTCAGGCTTTTCATAAGCAAATACACACATGCAATTTAATTAGAAATATATTTAGGACACCTAACACTAAATATGTGGTATTATTGCATTAATGTAATGAAAAAAAAAAAATAATAATTTTTTTTTCTTCAGTAAACTGGACGCTAGCACTGATGGAGTGATTTGGGACACCCCCGATATGTCCAGGTGTGAGAAGGTCATGACTGATGTTGATGATTTGGAGGGGATCACAGTTACTCCAAGTAAGTGTTTAATACCCGTTGTTTATGCGGTATGTTTAAACTTTTACCATCACAAACCACTTACAATTTAGCCATACTCGTATTTCTTATTCCCTCCACCCCCCACAACGACTAACATAATAACTGAAAAAAAGTAATATAATAAACACATTCACAAATCATCCTTTAACTGAATATAGATGAATACAAGGTGAGGTAGTGTGGTGGCTGCAAGTGTAGGGCTTTTCTTTTTTGTGCTGTTAGACCAACAAACATACTCACTGTACTAGGCTGAGTGATGTATTTTTGAAAGAAAAATCCAGTTAGTGAGTCATGTACTCTTGAGGGAGATATCCAGTTAGTGCTCTAATACTCACTGTACTGGGCTGAGTGATGTACTCTTGAGAGGGAAATCCGGTTAGTGCCCTGATATTCACTGTACTAGGCTGAGTGATGTACTCTTGAGAGATATCCAGTTAGTGCTCTATTACTCACTGTACTGGGCTGAGTGATGTACTCTTGAGAGGGAAATCTGGTAAGTGCTCTTATACTCACTGTAATGGGCTGAGTGATGTACTCTTGAGAGAGATATCCAGTTAGTGCTCTAATACTCACTGTACTGGGCTGAGTGATGTACTCTTAAGAGGGATATTGGGTTAGTGCTCTGATACTCACTGTACTGGGCTGAGTGATGTACTCTTGAAAGAGAAATCAGGTTAGTGCTCTGAAACTCACTGTACTAGGCTGAGTAATGTACTCTCAAGAGGGCTATCCAGTTAGAGTTCAGATACTCACTCTACTAGGCTGAGTGATGTACTCTTCAGAGAGATATCCAGTTAGTGCTCTAATACTCACTGTACTGGGCTGAGTGATGTACTCTTGAGAGGGATATCGGATTAGTGCTCTGATATTTACTGTCCTAGGCTGAGTAATGTACTCTCAAGAGGGCTATCCAGTTAGAGTTCAGATACTCACTGTACTGGGTTGGCTAAGTTATAGAAATATAGGCTCATATTTGATTGTATGCTTTCGCTGAAACTTAACTGACTTTAACTGATTTTATATCACAGTATCAGTAGTAGATATTTTGATAGGAGTCCCCCTCTCACACACTGTCATGTTCTTATCATATCACTGTCCCAAACAGTAAAAGGACTCTGCTTTTCCTTCCTCAGACAACTCAGCTGAGGTTGTAGACATGATTGAGGACCTGCTGCGTAACGAGACCGACCTGAGCTCGTCTCAGCTCAACACCGTGCTGCAGAAACTGTCTGAGGTCACCAACGTCGGCATCATGACCACTCAGCTGGCTGACAGCATCATTAGTGTGGTTTCCAATGTCTTCAATTCCACATCCTCTCTCTCCCAGGCCACCAACCAGTGAGTTAACCTGCTACCAGAAGTAGCAGGATGTATTCTGGGTAATTCTTTGTAAAATACATAATCAAACCTGACTGACAGTTACATTGATAGATTCATAGCTGTGAGTTTATGGATACATGAATATCCTCAAAATTACTAAAAAGCTAAATAGCGCATCATCCTTTGGCTTCTTCTTTTGTATATTTCAGAATTCTCTCCATCACAGAGCAGGTGGGGAACAGGATGGACTTCTCAGGATTTTGCCACAGCACCACAGTGCCCGAACTGGCACTTCAGATTATCAATCTGGAGCCTGAGAAGTTCCAGGGGCTCACGTTTGGAGTATCCTCCTTCCAGACGGGCCTGGCTCCTGAGGTGAGACATCCTCAAGTCTTAAATGTTAATTATTTATTTTTTAGTTCTTTTAGGTCATTTTATTTGTTTCTTGCAACTCCTTTTGTACCACCTTTTGCTGTCAGTCTAACAACCGGTATTGGAAAAATGTGAGAAAGTCTGAATCTTCTTTTTATAGGTTTACTTATAAAAAACGAAGGCAAACTTTAGACTGGACTCATATAATTTGGTCAAAAAACTGTGTTGTTTCCAACATATCTAACAGCAATCTGGCTACTCACGTGCATGCAGTGGAAATGACGTGTTACTAACGGAAGCCAAAAAATAAAAGAAATGTTATTTAAAAAATACATATTCAATTATTTTCAACATATTTTTAACCTTTTTAACTACATTACTATTCAAATAAAATAAACCTTATCTGACTGTTACAGTTTATTTTAAACCATTCAATTTCTATTAATACTGTTGTTATTATTATTATCATTTAATATTCAGATTTTATTTATTTATTTTTTCATTATTACTTAGTTTCAGCTTCAGTTTAAATCTCTGAGTCGATTTGACCTTTATAATGTTCATTAGCTGCTTATTTACATCTGTTGCTTTTATCTATGATGTTCAAATACTGTTTAAATAATGGTTTTCACATGTATCTACTTTAATCCATGTGTATTGTAATCACCTGGCTGCACTGAAAATGTACCTTAAAGTCAAAATTAAGATTGGTTGATTGAATAAATGAAAAGATAAGCTTTAAAATTAAATCATATAAATACTGTAGTATAAGGAATTGTAAAAAAAAAAAAAAAAGGCAAAAGTCATGGGACACAATACTAGTTCAATGTGCCATAACTTTTAAATTGTCAGTGTAATATTCCTATGCCTTTATTACTGATAGATAGATAGATTCCATTATCACTGTTTATTAAAAGATTTTGAGTTAAAGAGGACAAGACAATACGATATGTTTGGTTATAAAAAATAGTTAAAATAGTTCCATTGCTGCTCTGTTTGTAGCAGCGCTGTTTGGCTTGTAAGAGCTGCATCGTTGCTAGGTTACCTGTATGTGGCGGAGTAATATATGTTGAGCTTCGCTTACAGTGCATTATCAGCTGATAACGGCACTCATACAATGCCGCAGGGTCGAAACTAACTGTGGTATAATAAACTAAGACCAGTCTTCTCTCTGTTACAGATATTTCTCAACCAGACCTTTGAGGAGTCTTCTGCCATCGGCTCTGTGGCGTCTGTTTCATTACCCACCATACTGGAGAGCTTCTTCCCACCAAACACTGTAAACATGAGTCGTGTTCAGTTTCATTTCTATGGAACAGAAAGTCTGTTTGAGGTACTGTCTCTGCATGCCACATACATAATCCTCATATTAAACACATTAGCTCAGTTTATCTTATTTGATCTGGAAATGAATTATTTATTAAAAACTGAGCTCATTTTAGGAATGGACTGAATGTTCTGTTTGTAGGACCCTAACAGCAGCCTGACCCTGAATTCCTACGTGGTGTCTGCCAGTGTGACCAACGCTACTGTGAACGACCTGAAAGATCCAGTGGTTCTCACGCTTCGCCATCTTCAGCCTAAAGAGGTGAGTACCATAGTGAGTGGATCTTCAAATTTACATTTAAACAAGAACAGAAACATGAAAACATGATCTAGCATTGCAGAAAAGTGTAATAATAAAGCTGCCACCAGGGGGTGATGTTATTAGACATGCCTATTCTGAATGGACAACAACTATGGGGCTTAAAATCTGATATAAGTATTTAACATTTTTGTAGATTTGAATTTTGATCAGTTTGAACATTTTAATCGTTCAATGACTAATAATGGACTTCACAATGCTATCTTGTTTTTTTGAACTTTTGTTTTGAAATATGCTGTTAAAAAACTATTTTCCATTTGAGAAATATCAGATACATTGATTTTCAGATTATACAATTTTAATCTATTTGATTTAAACATCTGGTAAATAGATTTAAATTTAAGCATAATATTTTTTTAATAAAACAAATATAATGGGTAACACTAATACAGTAAGGGTGCATCAAAAAACAGCAATAATTACAGAAATAAACATTGTTAAAAGATTATATACAGTAAATAGTCACAAACAAATGTAACTGACAAGTTAAGACATTTCTAAATTTGAATTTTACATTATAATGATTTGAGACACAATTTTAAACAACTGTGATAATTAATAATAAATTAATTAATAATTGGTTGAGACATTCTGGTGTACTGTTACTGTCCCCTTATTGTTAAGTGTTACCAATGTATGAATTATGCCATTATGTAATTCAGATTGATCAAAAGTCAGATGAATTTAATTGAAATATACAAAATGCAGATTTAAATACTTATATCAAATTTAAAGCTCCATAAAAACAACTAGCCACTTCCAGTGCAGTCTCAGAAAACAAAAAAGCTATTAAACTGTCACTAGGGTGGGATCCCTAAAGGGAAAGTCTTCAGTAAATTAGTTAAGGGTCATATTTCTACTATATTCCTTTACAGTTGTTTTTACCCCTATTTGTAGTAACACAGTTGTACCTAATGGGTCATGTGTACATCTGAGAGTAAATTCACACTGTTTGTACAGTAATGTACCTGTACAGTACTTTATTTCTAGCCCTAATCTAAAGTTCAGAAAAAAAGGTAATCACTTTGGTCAGATCAGATTAAAGCAAAATGATTTACAGCATATTATCTCCTGCAGGACCACAGCGAGGTCCAGTGTGTGTACTGGGACTTCCAGAAGAACAGTAAGCTTTATATTTCATAATATTATAATCTTCTGGACATATCTGACATCTGTGATTGCAGTGAACTTCACTGAGTGACAATCCCTGTGATTTTACTGTATTACAGGTGGATTAGGAGGATGGGATAGTAACGGATGCCATCTTAAACACACTAATGCCACTCATACCACCTGCCATTGCTTTCACCTCACACATTTTGGAGTGCTTCTGGTGAGCAAACTACAATATGAATATAAATACTCTAATTCAGGGGTTCACTAATGTGAATATAGCATTAACTTCTTCCAGTGGGAAACATATTCCATGCCACAAATATAAATATATTACTTTAATACACTAAATGTTCATATGTACACAAGACTACACTAAAAAAATAAGAGACCACTTAATGATGATGTTTTTCCTTGATTTTACCAAATTGAAAATATAATCAATAGGAAGATGGATGATCACAAGCCATCAAATCAAGCTGAACTGCTTGAATTTTTGTACCAGGTGTAAAGGCATAAAGTTATCCAAAAGCAGTGTATAAGACTGGTGGAGGAGAACATGTCAAGATGCATCAAAACTGTAATTTAAAAACCAGGGTTATTCCACCAAATATTGATTTCTGAACTCTCAAAACTTATGAATATGAACTTGTTTTGGTCTGAAAGCTCTGCATCCTTTTTGTTATTTTAGCCATTTTCCATTTTCTGCAAATAAATGCTCTAAATTACAATATTTTTATTTGGAATTTGGGAGAAATGTTGTCTGTAGTTTATAGAATGAACAACCATGTTTATTTTACTCAAATGTACAAGTATAAACAGCAAAATCAGAGAAACTGATTCAGAAACTGAAGTGGTCTTAAACTTACAAAGAGTAATCCCTGAATCCTGTCTTTCAGGACATCTCCAAAACTCCAATAAACCCTAAAGATGACATGATCCTGACAGTCATCACATACGTGGGATGTGGAGTGTCTTCTGTCTTTTTAGGCATCACCTTGCTAACATACCTGGCTTTTGGGTAAGTTCACACTGAACCACATTATCAATGCACAGTGACAGAGATTAAATCATGTACAAGGATGCAGTATACACTGACAAGCCACATGTCATGGGACAGGAACTACAGTACTATAGTGTCCCAAGACTTTTACCATATTCTTTGGAATCTAAGGAACACTGCATTCACCTGTGGGAAGCAATATGTGTCGAAATGTATCTGCATTGTACATTAATAACAAGTCATTGAAACTATGAAGAAAAACATATGGAACTATTTAGTAAACAAAAAGTGTTAAACTAACAAGAATAAATTTTATATTTGACATTCTTCAAAGCACTTCTTGCTTAGATGACAGCTTTGTACATCTTTCTCAGTCAGCTTTATGAGGTAGAATCACCTGGAATTCAGGCTTTCACTTAACAGTGTTTGTGTCAGTAATGTGTTTGTGAGCATCAGTTGTGAAGTTGTGAAGAGGTTGAAGAGAGTTGGTATACAATGAACAGACCTATTTGAGTAATAATTTATAATCCATATTATAACTACTCAAACAAGTAAAGATAAAAATGACCTTAAGAAATAAACTGCTTTAAATGTATCCTCAAGTGCAGTCACTTTCAAAGACTATGAAAAACAGTATGATGAAACTGGCACTCATCAGGACGGCCCCAGAAAAGAAGACCAAAAGTTTCCTTTTTTGCACAGAAAAAAATCATCAGAGTTACCAACCTCAGAATAAGAGCCACCTAAATGTTTCACAGAGTATTTTGGTTTGTTTAACATTTTTAAGTTACTACATGATTCCATATTTGTTTCTTCATAGTCTGAATGACTTCAGTATTCATTTACAATGTAAAATGCTTTTGGCTGGTACTGTGTATATTTTAAATATACACATATTAAATACACTGCTCAAAAAAATAAAGGGAACACTCAAATAACACAATATAACTCCAAGTAAATCAAACTTCTGTGAAATTAAACTGTCCACTTAGGAAGCAACACTGATTGACAATCAATTTCACCTGCTGTTGTGCAAATAGAATAGACAACAGGTGGAAATTATTGGCAATTAGCAAGACACACTCAATAAAGGAGTGGTTCTGCAGGTGGGGACCACAGACCACTTCTCAGAACCTATGCTGTCTGGCTGATGCTTTGGTCAGTTTTGAATGTTGGTGGTGCTTTCACACTCGTGGTAGCATGAGACAGACTCTACAACCCACACAAGTGGCTCAGGTAGTGCAGCTCATCCAGGATGGCACATCAATGCGAGCTATGGCAAGAAGGTTTGCTGTGTCTGTCAGCGTAGTGTCCAGAGGCTGGAGGCGCTACCAGGGGACAGGCCAGTACACCAGGAGACGTGGAGGAGGCCGTAGGAGGGCAACAACCCAGCAGCAGGACCGCTACCTCCGCCTTTGTGCAAGAAGGAACAGGAGGAGCACTGCCAGAGCCCTGCAAAATGACCTCCAGCAGGCCACAAATGTGCATGTGTCTGCACAAACGGTTAGAAACCGACTCCATGAGGATGGTATGAGGGCCCGACGTCCACAGATGGGGGTTGTGCTCACAGCCCAACACCGTGCAGGACGCTTGGCATTTGCCAGAGAACACCAGGATTGGCAAATTCGCCACTGGCGCCTTGTGCTCTTCACAGATGAAAGCAGGTTCACACCGAGCACATGACAGACGTGACAGAGTCTGGAGACGCCGTGGAGAGCGGTCTGCTGCCTGCAACATCCTTCAGCATGACCGGTTTGGCAGTGGGTCAGTAATGGTGTGGGGTGGCATTTCTTTGGAGGGCCGCACAGCCCTCCATGTGCTCACCAGAGGTAGCCTGACTGCCATTAGGTACCGAGATGAGATCCTCAGACCCCTTGTGAGACCATATGCTGGTGCGGTTGGCCCTGGGTTCCTCCTAATGCAGGACAATGCTAGACCTCATGTGGCTGGAGTGTGTCAGCAGTTCCTGCAAGATGAAGGCATTGAAGCTATGGACTGGCCCGCCCGTTCCCCAGACCTGAATCCGATTGAGCACATCTGGGACATCATGTCTCGCTCCATCCACCAACGTCACGTTGCACCACAGACTGTCCAGGAGTTGGCGGATGCTTTAGTCCAGGTCTGGGAGGAGATCCCTCAGGAGACCATCCGCCACCTCATCAGGAGCATGCCCAGGCGTTGTAGGGAGGTCATACAGGCACGTGTAGGCCACACACAATACTGAGCCTCGTTTTGACTTGTTTTAAGGACATTACATTAAAGTTGGATCAGCCTGTAGTGTGTTTTTTCACTTTAATTTTGTGTGTGGCTCCAAATCCAGGCCTCCATTGGTTAATAAATTTGATTTCCATTGATGATTTTTGTGTGATTTTGTTGTCAGCACATTCATTTTTGTACAGAACAAAGTATTCAATAAGAATATTTCATTCATTCAGATCTAGGATGTGTTATTTGAGTGTTCCCTTTATTTTTTTGAGCAGTGTATATACATTTTGCAAGGAATATCACAATGTGAGACAATTTAGTCACAAAACTATTTTTATGTACTCTGTCCTATTCTCCTGTTTTAGAAAGCTGCGTCGTGACTACCCCTCTAAAATCCTGCTTAACCTATCGGGGGCTCTGCTGGGTTTAAATATGTGTTTTCTGGCAAACTCATGGCTCGCTGGATTTAACAGTTACGGCCTCTGCATTACTGTGGCAGCCGTTCTCCACTACTTCTTATTGGCCACGTTCTGCTGGATGGGATTGGAGGCAGTAAACATGTACCTGGCCTTCATCAAAGTCTTTAATGTCTATGTGCCCTCCTACATCCTCAAATTCTGCATACTTGGATGGGGTGAGATAGATTATGATAACTTGAAAAACAGCAAATGTCTTTTGACCAGCTTTCTTTTCAGAATGTAGGAGTGAATGGAGACGTATTGGTCACTTTAATATTCAGTTTATGGATTGATGGTAGTTTACTATATAACTTAATATATTAGTAATTTATAAAGCATGATAACATAATGTACATATTTGTGTATGTATTGTACATTCAGTATGCAAGTTGTACCAGTATATTGATTAATGACCTTATTAGCTCACAATTAGTCATTTTTAAAGTAACTAAAACATTTGTAAAATGTTTTATTTTCCAGGTTTACCTCTGTTGATCGTTAGCATAGTGCTAGCTGCAGATAAAGACTGCTATGGTGGTTCTCCATCAGTTACACCAATGGATGAATCTGCCTCTTTGTAAGTGTCCATTTCACATATGCAGTCTTCATACATAAACCCATGTACGAGGCCTGCATCACTAATCCACACCTGTCTCCTCTGACTGTGCTTCCTGCAGCTGCTGGGTGCAGAACGACACAGCGTTCTTCGTGACCGTGGTGGGGTTTGTGGTGCTGATTCTGGTCTGCAACATCTGCGTGTTCATCATGGTTCTGGTTCAGATCCGTGGGCTGCAGCTCAGTAAAGCGGTGGGCAGGAGCGGCGGGGCGCTGCATGACCTGCGCGTGGTGGCCAGCCTCACCTTCCTGCTGGGCCTCACCTGGATTCTGGCCTTCTTTGCGTGGGGTCCGGTCCGAGTACCCCTCCTCTACATATTCTCTGCCCTCAACAGTCTGCAGGGTAAGAGAGTTCACATCCGAGCTCACAGATATACCAGAAGTACACTGGCATGCCAAAAGTCATGGGATAGTATAATGTAAATTGATCATAAAGTGTTACCTCTAGGGAAAGTTTGAGAACGTTAATATTAGCATGCTGGCCAGTGTTCAACATCAATCACAAGATGTGGACCTGTATAAGTCGTGCGGTGTGATATGTCGCATGGTGCTATCTTGTTGATAGTGGATGGCAAATGAATTACTTTTTTTTCATTTCTTAAGTTCTAAGTGTGGGAATTTTATACTTCTCAGATTACAGTGTCGCATATACCAGGATTATGTTATAAAAATGATGTCTGGCTAGAATTCTCCATGTGAACAAACAAGCTAGCAGAAATCACATTCATTTTAATTGCAGGAGACCCCACACATATATCCCACCGGACAGTGTCCTGTCCCACAACATGTGGCAAGTCAGTGTACTATCTCTGCATTATGACAGCACTTATAAAATAAAATATCTCTACCTGTTTACATGTAGGGGATCTTTAAAACACACAGAGAAGTGGAAGAACCCTTAATACAACAATATTTGGTATTGCAGCATTTTGTCATTTTACCATTTAAAGTTTCACACAAGATCATTACAGATACTACACTATATTTAGATTTGATTTAGATTACAATTTGAACATTTGCCATTAAGCAGACAATAAAGGATGCCAGGAGCTACCAGAAATATTTATCGATGTCTGAATTTGTATTTTTTTTTGATTGTGTATTATATGTTGTATGTCCACATTATGGACAATAAACTTCTGTTCTATTCAATTTCAATCAAATAATACATACTGTATTTTCCTATTCCTATTTATGTATATTTGGTATTTAACCCTAACCCTAGTTTTTTTTTTGTTTCAGGATTCTTTATCTTTGTGTTTCACTGCCTCATGAAGGAGAATGTGCGCAAGCAGTGGAGAATTCACCTCTGCTGTGGAAAATTCAAACTTGCTGGATATTCAGGTTAGATATAATAACTATTGCGTTGTGCATGTGTAACATACATTTATGTTTAGGTTTTATGTGTTGTTGACCTCTTGTCCTATTATTGGATTCCTATAAAACTGCTTTGTGACAACGTCAGTGCTATACAAATAAATATTATTAGATATACACATAAAGGTACCATTTAATAGCGTATAAAAAATTTATGGAAAATTAATGAGAATTGCTTTGTGACTTTCAAAATCCAGGCTGGAGCAGATCAGCGACGGCAGGGGGCAGAGATATGAGTGGAAAACTTGTGCTCACACCGTCAGAATCTACGAGTGAGCGGAAGATCTCAGATTCCTCTGAGACTGCAGAAGACAAAACGATGGACAAAGGACAGAGAGACAGTGACGGAGGACGCCTGGACGTCTTCTAAACCTTGGGACACTCTAAAAAAGAACTTTTCCTTGAAGAGATATTTCAATGAAAAATCTAATTTAACAAAATACTTCTGAACAAAAAGCAGGTAATATGGACTTGGTAGTGTTTTTAGCTGTGTGACAGTTACGCAGTTTTTGCTCAGTGCTAATTGAGTTAATTTTATATTGCTGCTTTTCCTAATTGTGTAAATTAGCTCGGCAAAAACTGAAAGCGGTCCCAAGCTATGGAGCAAGTCGCTTGTCTGTTTACACCGTCATTCTAGCTGGACGAATACCACCCACTGCAGAAATGAAATGTCCCATCCATCTGCACCCACTATCATGTCTCATTCCAAGCCAGCTTATTTTTTGTAGCACTTAAGTTACATACTGCTATCCCATGACTTTTGATATGTCTGTGTGTACCGGATTGTAGGGCACACTATGAATAAACATCTATTTTTTGGCCCATTTTTATACATAAAGTGCACCAGATTATAAATCAGCAGTAAAGCTAAGCTAAACTAAGTAAACAAAACTGGAATCCTTAAAAAAAAACATTTTCAGACGAGTCAGACAAGTCAAACGAGCGCTGGATGTAAATCTAAACATTTCTCTCCTGAAAACTGTTTATTTGGGTGAGTAAAGCGCTTCCATTTATTTACAGTAAGCTTAGAATTTTAGATTTCCACTAATACTGCTCCAGCAGTGCTAGCTGGGGTTAGCAGCAGGCTACAGGCTGACAATACTCACCTCTAAACAGCCAAAGAACTAGTGCTCAGCATGGATAGCAGTTAATGCTAATATTGCTCCAGCAGTGCTAGTTGGGGTAAGCAGCAGGCTACAAGTCAGTAATACTCACCTTTGAACGGCCAAAGAACTAGCGCTTAACACAGTTAGCAGCTAATGCTAATACTGCTGGAGAACTCAATTGAAACTCCTTTGTAACACTGTACTTAAGCAGAGTGACTTTATTGCTCCTTACAACCTGACTGGTATAACCAGTTCCTGCTAACTCCTAACTTGTTACTTCTTTTAAATTTCAGTGTTCAGGGTGAGATAACACATGATCACACATCTGTATACAATAAAGAATTTGGTTTTCAATAGAGAAACAGTAAATACTGTGTGTATGTATGTGTGTGAATGACTAAGGGCTACCCTAAGGGCTCTATCTTTCACCCTTTACAAGGCACATCACAATTCTCATTGATATCTTACCCCTATGTCATTTAAATAACAACAGTGCTTGTGAATATAACTACGCAGGTGGGCGTTATCGTCTGGAAATTAGCTGTGTTCAGGTAAATTTCGATCATATTACGATCTTGGCAATATAAAACCCAGGTGCATCACTGACTGAAAACAACCTGGATAGACCTCAAAAGGTCAGATGTTCATTGCTATCTAGGCAGCAAATTGTCAGCAGTGCTTGTTTGTTACCCACATGAACAAGCAGCAGTGCACAAACCCATAGCACTTTACATAAATAACAAACAGAATGAACGATCAGTGAGCAGGCCAGTTTTCTCTGCTAAGAAGCGCTGACACCTCCAGATAGCTACGTTGTTAAAATACAAAAACACGTGCATCATTACTAAAGAGAATTAGTACATGCCTTTTGCGTATTTCAAGATGAACAAGGTGTACTTTTCCTGTTGTTATGATAGCAAAGTCACACTGACACACCCTAAATCAAGCTGCACGGTGCAAGGTTGACGGATAACCTAAAGCTCGCTAAAATAGGACCCTTAGAATTTGATACCAGAAAGGGCATTTAAAATTGGCCTTATGTTATCCTGACAGTGATGATGAAATATTAGGGACATGCCCATTACTGTACATTCAGTAATATCTAACATTCTTATACTGATTATGTTAATGAAACACAACCATGCTGCTGGAGCTTTTAAATTTGGGTAAGTAAAGCGCTTCCGTTTATTTACAGTAAGCTTAGAATTTTAGATTTCCACTAATGCTGCTCCAGCAGTGCTAGCTGGGGTTAGCAGCAGGCTAGAGGCCGATAATACTCACCTCTAAACGGCCAAATAACTAATGCTCAGCATGGACAGCAGTTAATGCTAATATTGCTCCAGCAGTTCTAGCTGGGGTTAGCAGCAGGCTACAAGAGGATAATGGTAAAAGTATGCAGAGAAACAGGTACAGGAATACAGTCTGTAATTATAGAATTACAAAGTGTTCCTGTAGTATATTGTCAGTGGAGCTGAAAAAATAAAGAAAAATGGATGTAGAAAAAAAGGAGGTGGTCATAATGTTATGCTTTATTGTATATATATGTATGTGTATATATGGTCATACTATAACTAATATTATTTACATAATCAGGGTAATAACTAATCTATACTATTTTTAGTTAATAATACACATATTTCTCTCCACTGAAGTGAAAGAAACTGAGAAATGTATCTCACAAGTGAAACTGACTACATAAAATAAACCCACTGGCAGAGAACATTATAAGAATGTTTAGCAAGGTTCGCCTGTAATGTTACAGAAATAATGTTCCAGGAATATGAAAATAATAGATTACCTCAATTATTATTAGAACATTTCTCATGTAATGTTCCCAGCTAGTTATAAGTAACATTCCCAAAACAAAAAATGAAAACAATGACAAGTGACATTAACACAATGTTTAAAAATATTAAATTAAAAACAAACTAAGAACATCCAAAAACTTGATAGGTTGAACTTTTCTAAGAATATTAACTGTAATGGTCAGAAAATGTTCTACTAACTCAAAATTGTTAGCTAGAAAGAATTACATTACGTTTTAATGTAATAATGTAAATGTGCAGTATATTTAATTAAATCAACTTTATTTACAGAGCTGTTAAAAGGTATTTGCCCCTTAAATATTTATTTAGTTTTTGCTTTTTTGTCTTAGTACTTATATTTTGGGCTGACGAGACAACAGTTGAACTCTGACAGAACATTTACAAATAATTTCAGAAAAAGAACATCATACTGAAAGTTAAACATGGTGGTGGTAGTGTGATGGTCTGGGGCTGCTTTTCTGCTGAAGGACCTAGACAACTTGCTGTAATTGATGGAACAATGAATTCAGCTTACTACCAGAAAAATGAGGGAGAATGTCTGTCTATAAGTGTGTGTCTTTTTTTAACTCCGGCATACTTGGGTTCTGCAGCAGGACAATGATCCAAAGCACAACTAAGTTATTAGGTTTAGTGGGCAATTACTTTTTTAGGGTCAGGTTGGTTTGGATAATTTTTTTCCCCTTGATAAATGAAATTATAATTTAAAAACTGCTTTTTACATTTACTTAGGTTGTCTTTGTCTGATAAAAAAATGTGTTGAAAAATATGTATATAAAAAAATATAAGAATCTATAGGAGGGCAAATACTTTTATACTAAGCTGTAGCTGGCTATTTGAAAAACTCAGACAACAGCCATAAGAAATCTGACATGAGCAGGACAGCAGCGGTCATGCAGAACATACTGTGATTTCCCAAGAATAAAAGAAGACGTTTGCGTCTGTCACGGTGGTGAAGTGTGGATAGACTCGTTTAGGCACATTCTGTTCATTCTGGTTCAGAGAGAACACGCCCAGATCATCACAGTCAAGACACAGGTTCTAGGTTCCTCACCAGCACACACTCCACATCAACCGATACCAGGGATCATCACTCCATCACCAGGTTACATACACACTCTTACTAATACCAGCCACCACAACTTCATTCACTGCACCACCACCACTTCAGATGCCCAGCCAGATTTCCAGCAGCCTGAGAGAGAGGTCCAGCTGCAAAGCCTGAACAGGCCGAGTCTTATCTAGGGGCTTTTCAGCACGTGAGACACCTGGTTCAGGTAAGCAGAACACATTGAGGATCAGACCCTTCTGAAGAGGGGAGTAAACAGTGCGTACCAGAACAGAACCATTGATCATATCTGTGATACTTTACACAGAGATGAACATTGTTGAACAGTGCTGTAAGTGTAGTTGGTCTTCTAAGAGATTAAATATTTTAGTTATTTCAAAATCTTTAAATTAAAGCAGATTTGGGTTGTGATTTTTTTCAGCTGCTGAGTTAAGGCTTTCCTAGCTGTGTTTAGAATCATTCCCTATTACAGAAAGGGTTAACTATTTAGAGTATGTCACTGTTTGAAATCTTAACAGTATATTTTCTACCCTATTTAGTCCACCATCAAACACCAATACCATAAAGCATCGTAAAATGTAGAGTACTGATGATGTATTGAGCATGTATTGATGATATACTGAGCATTTCCAATGGTTACCATGATGTAATAGGGTGATATTGTGTCAGAGGTGCTTCATTGCTTTACTTAAGTAGAAATGTTGGTTATCTATACTTTACTGGAGTAATTATTTTTCAGACGACTTTTTTTACTTCTACTCCTTACATTTTCACACAATTATCTAAACTTTGTACTCCGTACATTTAAAAAATAGCCTTGTTATTCCTGTTTCATTCCAGCTTGTTTTCATTCTAGCTTCTCGTCATTACATAAAACCCCTATCCAGATAAATCTGATTTAATAAAGTATATAAAGTATAAACATATATCATTCCAACACCCTATTGGTTTACATGCGTAGCCTAGTATGTAGTCTAGTATGAAGATGATCTGTGGCAGAGAACTCCAGTCAAACATCCAGCTTCTTTAATATATTTACATTCTACTAAAATACATTAATTTTCAATGGAAATATATGCAGCTGAAACAGGAAACAGCCTAGTGCATCCCAAATGTATCAACATTTACATTTTAATATAACATTATAGTCATTATGTATTTAGAGTATTTAGAGAAATGTGTTTTACTTTTATATTTTAAATAGTTTTGAATCTGATTGAGGAACTGTAATTAACATTATAAGTTGTTATAATATAATCCAGTGAATGAATGAAGTGAATGCAGTGAATGAAGCTCTGTAGCCCCTCCTACATGCGCTCTACATACTCTCACACACAGGCTGCATTTACTCACAGTTTCTGGAAGTCAATAGCAAGGATTAACACAATATGATATTACTTTTTTTGTTTTTGTTTTTTACTATTTTTAGCCATTTCAGTAGTTTATATTCTGTTCTTTTACTTAAATAATTATTGATATTTCTACTTACATTTTACTCACACAGCTTTTTGGTTGGTTTATTTGCCTAAAAATGACCTTTTTTAAAACATAACAGTAAAACTAAGTTAACCTATATTTGTTGAATGGTCGGCTAGAGTCTACATTAAAATGAATTTAATTATTTTAAATAACTTCTTTGTTCCTTATAGTAGGCCCAATTTACGGTTATCCATATTACAAAATCACCTCCTTCACACCACTTGAGAAACAGATTTCTTACCAGCATCAGAAATCTGAGTTATGTGATATTTTTTTGTATCTATTCACAATTATAAAGTTTACAAACACAGCCGTTTGCCTTTACTGATAACTAATGTTGTCCATTTAGATAATGCTATAACTTTAAACTGGACACTAACCCCTATTCAAAAAGTGCAAAATGTAAATTACAAAAAGAAAATAAAGTGATGATTACTTTAGTTTAGGGTTATACAAGTGGTTCTTGTAGAATCTGCCTATAAAATGTTCTAAACCTACGAGGCAACAGAACAACAAACATTTCTTAAAGATACAATTAGCATAAAATAAGCAGCTTGTAACCCTGCTAAAATTCTACAAAACCATTGAACCATATTGAGGTTTTCCTTTACATATAAAGGAGAATTCCACAGATTGTTCAAATATTTTTCATAATGAAGTGGTTAAAATGTAAACAGATGTTCAGCCTGGTTTGATGTGAAATGTTCTTGCTGAGTCAGGGTTGTTTTTTGAATGTTACAGGCAGTCATTACAATAAGCAGAATGCATATATCAGCATATCTAATGATTATTGTTGTTTAACTGTAGCTTTGGGCGATATACACCTCTAGAAAAAATAAGAGACTATTAAAAATGCTGAGTTTATTTGATTTTACCAAATTGAAAATCTCTGGAATATAATTAAGAGGAAGATGGATGATCACAAGCCATCAAACCAAACTGAACTGCTTAAATTTTTGCACCAGGAGTAAAGGCATTAAGTTATCTAAAAGCAGTGTGTAAGATTGGTGGAGGAGAACATGCCAAGATACATGAAAACTGTAATTAAAAACCAGGGTTACTCCACCAAATTTTGATTTCTGAACTCTTAGAATTGTATGAATATGAAACAAACAAACATATACCTACAAATAGCAAAATCAGAGAAACTGATTCAGAAACTGAAGTGGTATTATAATTAATTAATTAAAAAGCTGTATTTTTACTATTTTTCCACATTTACCATTATTATACCATAACCAACTTTACATATACACTGAAAGGACACAAATCACTATTGTGTCCAATGACTTTTGTCATGTGCCATGATAACTAAAGAACACTGCACAGACCTTGTATTGGAATATTTGTTGTGGAGTTTCCTGCAATTAATTTGAATTTGATTAATTTGAGTCGCTTGTCTGTTTGCACATCGGTCTGTCTGTCCACATCAGGTGGTTATACCTTTTTAATACCTTCTATTAATTAATTCATAATGACTTTTCATTAGCATGCTATTTAACCCAGTGCTCAATCTTACTCACTAATAAGATAACACACGGCATAACAGTCAGTAACTAAAAAACATTGATTCATAAACAGTAATCAACATTATAATCCAGAAGTCTAGCTCGCAGAGTGGGCCAGCAGTGCACCATGGGATGAGAAGCACTGCTGCCCCTCCAACCTGTGATTTACACACTCATACACACAGGCTGCATTTACTCACAGTTTCTGTTACTCAAGTTTATAGCAATGGTCACCGTATAACTTACACAAGGATGTGTTCCATGAGGTAATGCATTTGAACACTGTTGCCCCATGACTTCTGGCATGTCAGTGCAAATCATATTACTGGTGGTTTTAAATAAACTCTCTGAAAAACATATTACCTGTATTGCATGCTATCAGCTCAAACAAAAAACATACTGTATTATTAGAGAACTGAAACAAGAAAACGATGAATATTTCCTATTTAAGCTCGACAGCACATGACGCTAGCTCATTCTCGTGCAATCTGAAGCTCTATTTATCTGATTAAGATCTAAAAGGTAAGCTGATGCCTGGATTAGCAGTCAAAACAAGCAGCTGTCTGAGACAATGAGCTACAGATAACTCACAGTCTCAGCCAGCATCCAGCTCATCCTGCTGCTGAATGGGATTATTAATATTCACTGATTTTTCTTTAACAGGGTTAGTCTCGGAGATGGAGCAGGAGGCCGAGAGTCCGGTGGCCGGGAAGGCCGAGGAGCAGTCCGGCAGCCTCCTCTACACGTACTTCCAGGGAGATATTAACAGCATGGTGGACGCACATTTCTCCAGAGCCCTGAGCAAAGCGACCAAACCCAAAGCAGAACTAATTAAAATCAAGAAAACCCGCAAAACAGCCAAGACTGGTAACTTTCCCTTAAACAATATAATAGTGTTTATGGATTACATTACTATAACTAAAACTCGTAACTTGCTTTTTCCCATTATTACCCAATTTTCCGCGTTGTTATAAATGAACAAACTGAAATAATTCAACAAATAAAATGTACATTAAAGTTTAATATGGTTTTACAAATCACACTGTTAAAAAAAAATATATAAAGAAACAGTAAATTTCTGTCTGTCTGGATAATTTAAAATCTAAATGAAAAAAAGTGTTGCTCATTTTTAACAAAAAAAACATTAATGCACATTAAAATAAAAAATATATATATATAAATCACACTGTAAAAAAATAAACGCAAAAAAATGTTACTTTTCTGAAAGTAGGAGTTTTCCAGAATAACAACAATAACAGTAACTTTGTCTATACTTAGATAGTCTTTTAACAAGATTATGTATTTTATGGTTAGTTTTGTTAACATTGCTAACTAAAACTGAAAATGAAATGTATTCTTATGTATGTGTTCCACTAGAATATTTTATTTTTTATAAAATCATATAACAAAAAAAAAGAAAAGGATGGTATATGATTGATATTAGTATTGGCATATTGCAGTATTGGTATCAATATTAGTCATGAAAAATAAATATTTGTAGATTACGTAAAAAATGGACCAACAGAAATGATTAGACACATAAAATGTAAATTTAAAAAAAAAATACACTGTTTAAAAAAATGTGGGTAAAAACCCTATTTATTACAGTTTTTTTATCCTTACAGTTTATTTTTGCAGTTATAAACTGCATTTGACAGTAGTATATCAGCATAATGACAGAAATATTGTGTAAAATTATGAGAAAATGTTGGTATTTGTTTTTAACAAAAACAGCATTTATATGACAGTTAGTTTAGTTAAAGTTTAAATTTTAAGCTAAAACAGATAATTAGTGCATTCCACACTGTATTCTTGTCATGTTAGTGTTTTTGTCCAAATAAAAAATTAACAGGGAAAATATCGTAAAATTTATTGGGGAAAGCCTATTAGAAAATGGCATATTTTTTACAATGAAATAACAAATCTGATCAAATGCAAATTAAGAAGTTCTAAAGTTTCTCTGATTTCCACCGTGTTGCAGAGGAGCCAGGCTCCAGTAACTGGGACGTGCAGTCACCTCCACACTTCGGACACTCGTACGCTCCAGGACGGATCCACTTTGGCAGGCGCGAGGAGCCACAGACGAACCCTCATCTGGAACCGATCCCTCCCGCCGCGAGCTCCACCGTATGGCCTGGTGGCCCCCGGCCAGGTGCAAGCTTGGTGCTGCCTCCCATGGTGTATCCCTCTGCTGCGTCTGCCAAGGGTCTGGTGCTGCCTGATCAACAGTACAGTAGTTCCCTATTAAACCTGCTCCACAGCGACCGCCCTGATCTGGGCACAGTCATGGTTTCAGCCTCTAAACAGGAGTTCATTCCAGGCTGGACCAGACATCCCGGATTCGAGGATCAGATGCCGCCCCATCACAGCCTCGACTCCGGTACAGCAATTTATACCTCATACTGTATAAAGATTACTGGGTCTCAGGCTGTACAGTGTAAACCATATAGAAATTTAACTCACCATAGTGAATTTGTCACAATAGACCCAGCAGACCAAGTTTTAGGATACAAGTGTGACAGAATTCTATGTTAGGGCCACTTGATTTTGCTCCCAGCATGCTCTGCAGTCATCATTATTCTTAGTTTGGGTTTTTAGGGGGGTAATGTTATTTGTGGCATTGTGTGTGTGTGTGTGTGTGTGTGTGTGTGTTTGTAGGTAAATGGGATTTAGTAGTAGCGGTTCCACTGGTGTTGGGTTGGAGGCAAGGCTCTTGGACAAGGGTCTCTAACAGACAGTTGGCATACTAACTGTCTGCATATCTTAAGGGCTTGTTTGATTTAATTTGAGAGGTATTTTACTTCAAATTTTAAAAAACTGCAAACAGTGATGAGTGTAACATATAGTTAATATATGATGCAATATGGTGTTGAATTCCCTCTAAAATATTAACTCTTGTAATAGAGTTATTTAAACACTGTAGCAAGTGTGATGTTATCCACAAAGGTGTGAAAAATATTCACATTCATTATTCTGTGACAATATAGATACTAGAGTTTAAAAACAGAAGTAGAAGTTGAAAATATCAACTCAAGCGTTTTACTCTTTAAGTAAAAGTCTAAAAGTACTGTTTTTAAAACTACTTAAAGTATAAAAGTAAAAGTAATGTAAGCTTAGGCTTTTTCCTAAAAGCCATAATGACTATAATGTTATATTAAAATGTTAATGTTGATAAATTTGGGATGCACTAGGCTCCCTGTTTCAGCTGCATCTATTTTTTTAGGCATATAAGGTGGGGTGTGCTGAGCTGATCCTCAGCATCAGTATCAGTACCAGTCTGTTATTAATAGAAATAACTGGATTAAATTTTAAAAGAGCTAATCTGATAGGAGTTATTTTTCTACCTTATAGCGTTACACAATATATTGTTCACTATCGCTATTTTAATGTATGGCAAATTAAGTAAACATAAATTTTCCCAGTGTTTATATATTTAATCTAGCAGATATATCTGATCTATATATTTGCCAAGCATAATTTATTTTACTCCAATCTAGAATACACAGAGTACTTAATATAAGTACATGTCCAACAATTAACTTCTGGTGAAATCTGGTGATATTTCTGTACATTGAAAAAAATGATGAGTAAAATTTACTTTAAAAAACTTTTGCAACTTTCTGCATCTGCATTTAGTCAGACTAAAGTCTCACTGCTGTATGGAATAGAATTAACAAATTTGCTCATTGTGCAGCAATTATTAATAGTGTTTTGTTTGTAATGTGAGAAGTTTTGGAGTCATTGAATTTTTTGTATCTATTTTAAACACATCTTGGGTGTGTTTGAACACCAAATGGGAGGTTCATGAGAGGATCATAATATTGTTATTATATCACTGGCAAAAAATATTCTTTTAAAATTTAATTAAATCAATAATTCCTGGAACAATATATCATCAAAAAAAAATACAGTTATCATGAAAGGCTTAGCTGAAATTCTGTCAGAAGCTCATTTCTCACAGTCTCTGTCTCGTCTCTCCTGCAGGAATGCAAATGATAGACAAGAAGGACTTGTACTGGTATTAACGGAGGACTGAGAGCGTGCCGCTGAAAGGACACTGCCTCCCACGAACAAGGAATCGTCGTCTCTGTTTTGCTTTTTTACCCATTTAACCAGTTCTGAGCCTTCACTGAGAGCTCCTGAACTCGCTGAGAAAGGAGCATGTGCAGACTAACCTGTTCTGAAACTGGATCTTCACGTACTGCTGACGTGCTGCAGGTTGTAAAGGACAGGCCTGAGGCAGCCTGGGGGAAACTGCACGCCTGTGTTCGGCTCCTGGGGCAGGAATGAAGACAGAACATTTCAAAAGACTTTCACACAGAAAGCTGCCCTATAGCTGCCACACAGTTCACAAAATACATCCTGAAGAGTTTACGAGCCTTTTGTTTAATATGTACAGCCTCAGTCACACTGTAGAGATTATTTTATTGTATTATATTCATCAAGCAAACACTGGCAGATATTATTGGTTTGTTTAAAGCAGAAGTCACTTTTACAGTTTATTTTAAGTTGAAAGCAGAAGTATTGCTGAGTTTGAAGGGGACAAAATTCTCTAATAAAAAGTATCAGTATGCTAACAAGACCATCTCTGCAACATCTAATATATTTATTCAAAATTAAGAGTGTTCTGTTGAAAGTAATTGAAAGTATTTCAGAAATGAACAAAATGAATAAAACAATACAGTGAAAAATACAGGATTATACACAGCAATTTATTTTCATTAACATGCATTAAAAGTACAGTCTGGTCCGTGTAATTTTTATCAGTTTGTTTCTCTGATTGGATCATTTTAATTGTTTTTCATTTAGCCTCACCTGGTCAAAAAAATTAAACGGAGTACGTTTAATGCAGGTTAAATTTCTGTGTATATTACAACAAAAATAATAATACTAATAAAAAAATAGACTAAAATAGACTAACTTAAATTTTTTTTATGAATCCGCAAAACGCATTGACTACTGCTTTAAAAAGTGAAATTATACGCAAATGCATTACAATTTTCACTTACCAACCAGAAATCATTTATAATTGTACACAAACTGAACACTGAACTAAGATGATTCTTAGATGGTCGAGCGATCTCCACACAGAGCACTCTCTCTCTCCTCACAAAGATGTCCTTAATGCTAAGATGCTTTTGAGTAACTGGGCCCAGATCATCTTTCTTTATTTTAATGTTTATGAAAGAAATGTTATATGTTACAGAAATATACATAAAAAATATTAAATCAGCTTTGCCATCAAGCTGCCGGCACTCAGAGGGAGCAAAATTGGCCCTGCTCCCTCCGAGTGAGCAGATGGTGCTCTCTTCTCACATCACTCCTAGGATGATGTTCACAGCACAAGGCGTCTGTGAGCTGATGTATCAGAACCGAGCGGCTGCGCTTTCCTCCGAGTGCGCCGTGACGATGCTCAGCAATGCTGCATCAGCAACAGCTCAAAAAGAAGTGGTTCACATGTATCGGAGGAGGCATGGGTTAGCCTTCACCCTCCTGGTGTGTTGGGGCATTACTAGTAATAGGAGTCCTAATGAGTGGGTTGGGCAATTGGATGTGTAAATTGGGGAGAAAATGGGAAAAATTAGAAATAAAATTATATATAAAAAATATATGTAAAAAAAAAATCAGTGCCATAACATAAACCCTATATTCTGAGACAAATAATAAAATATTATAAATTTTTCACTGTAACATTTCTTTCAACCACAATATGTACATTTAATTAAAATAAATATTAATATCCTTTTTCTGGGTCTCAGGAGGATACTGCTAAAAGTATATGGCTTTTACTTTTACTTGAGTAATAGTATGTATAGCCACCCATTTAAAAACAAAAAAGAAAATCAAGTTGGTGCTTTAACTGACTAAGTTGTAACATTACTGGTGTGCTTAGTACATTTGAGATGATTTACACACTGTTTAATAATGAATATCTGCCTTCACGATCATGCTGTTCCCTCTCTTACATAAGTAAAAATCTTCTGGCTGTTGTGAAAATGAAAGCACGGCTCATGCTGAAACAAAACTGGACTAAACTGGATTCTACAGTCTGACAGATACCTTCAGTTACAGCACATGTTCTAAACTGTACACTACTCTTGTTGTATAATGTGTAATATTATATGGATGATATATGGTTTAGGGATATAATGAGTGTATAGTGTATTCTATATTTCTGTAGAAATTATGTGTGAAAATGTATATGATGTATACACTGTATTCCTGTTCATGTATCTTTAATTCGATATATAATACACCTTTTCTACTATGTAATAATATGTAATAAATATTTTGTTTTTTAATGTGTTGCTTATGAAAGTACATTTAAAGAACCTTCAGCTTGTTTTACGTGCAAAAGCTTTTACACATAATCCACAATTTAGAACCTCATCCTAATCATGGCAAAGACACTGTGCTAAATCTTAACCCTGAAAATTAACCCTTATTCTTAACCCAATCCTAAACCCAACTCTAACCTTAACCTCAGCCCATGTCCTGGAACCCACTCTACACTATACACTAATCCTAACCCAGACCCTTTAATATAGTAACTATACTTAGGCATGCAAAAACAAATAACCATAAAATTTCAATAATTTTACCCACCTCTCAGGGAAATGTGAAATGAGCAGCAAGTAATCGTATAATTGTAATTTTTGCTTACTTATGCCTAAGATTATTAATGTAGACACAATAAAAAACATAATTACTGGTAATTAACTGGTGAACTACTGCTTACTATGCTAAAACACCCTGCTAAACCAGCTGGTTAGGTAGCTAGCTGCTGTTATTCACCTGACTACAGGTATCTGAAGCTTACATGCCAGTTAAACTGACGATATATTGCACCATTTCCTAAAATCTGCATAATATCTTCTTTATAATGGACTTTTCACAAAAACATTAATAATTTATCAGTGTTATGATTTGTTAAATAAAACTCCCTGTCTGCTTGGGACAGTTAATTAGTTATTTGTCCATCGATTAGCCAGCAAAACAGGGTTAAAATGTATGTATTATCATTTAGCATTTATTTGAATTTTAACAATGCCTATTTTTGTGTTCTAAACTACTGAGAAATGTTCTGTTCCTTAAAATAAAATAGATTTGAATTTGTGGAATATTTCAAATATTGATTATTCCATTAAATGTTGATCAAAAATCAAGTTAGTTTAATTCAAATCTACAAAAGTTAAATTCATTGTTTATAGATTGATAGAAACCTAATTAGGACTAGGCGTTATTTACAAAAATAAATATATCATAAATATGAGTTTGATTTTAAACACAGTGTAAATATAACCTCCTTGTATTTCAGTATTGTAGTTAAGAAAAAGTGTGAAATATAAAAAATAGTATTTTACAGATTCTGGCAAAATCAAATGTTCATATACTGAGTCTCTTTATGGCAGTTTCTATGTAAAAATATACAATCTCCATTATCCCATTTTGAAAATCACATTAAAACAATAATTTGATAAACCTCTCAGCCCTAGACCTAACCCTTATTTTAATCCTAACTTTAACCCAACACCTAAACCATGACCTCAACATATAATATATATATATATATATATAATCCTACAGGTGTTCTAAGGTCTATAACACTGTCAGGTAGAGTTGTGTAGAGGGGAAACAGCAGTAAGTGAAGTTGTTACAACATTGCCATCTAGTGAATAAATGATGGTGTGCAGGGTAATGTCTGTAAACTAAAGTCAAACTAAGCAGCAAAATCAAAATCTTTGTCACACAAAGATTATTAAATTTACACAAATAAGAGATTTCTATATTAAAAATGTTGATACTCTGTCTGTCAAATATTAAGATTTTGGGGTGGCAATGAATGCATTTACTGCATAAGAGCTCAATAAAAAAACTAAACCAACAGAGATATGGAGCTTAAAACACAAGTACCTTTATAGATTTGAAAGAAAAAATAATGGTGTAATTAATACATTTTAATTTTAACTTTTTATTTTTTAGCTTTTTGTGTTTTGAACTTGTAAGGTAGTGAAATTTACTGTAGAAAAAAAGAAATCACAATAACAACATACCCTTTTAAGTTTATTTCTGTGTAAAGCTGCTTTGTGACAACATTTGTTGTAAAAAAGTGCTATATAAATCAATTTGAATTGAATTGAACTGAATTTTAGAAAATTATAATCCATAGATTTGCAATTTAAAACATTTAGATTCAAAAATTTAGCTTGTGTCAATTTATATATTTTTCAACAGCAACTTTTACCATCTCACAAGTTTTCAGATAACAAATCAGCTATATAAATTAAAATCTCTTCAATTCAAAACTATAAAATACAAATTTAGGTCACAGATAAAATATATGTTAGATAGAGCCGAATGTATGGATCTAAAATAAATATAAAAATATATTTAACAGCAACTTTCAGCACAGTTCAAAACAAAAAAAAGCGTTGTTAAAACACACATTTATGAACAACGACATTCAACATCTTAAAGGTTAGTTAAATTTAATTAAATCTACAAAATGCAGATTAAAATACTTTTTGATTTTGATTTAAAATAGATAACAGTGACTTTAAGAGGACCTTTTGTAACATTTGGACAAATGATTGATGTTTTAAATAGCTGACATCTTAACTTCAAGCTAATTGTTATCTCTGCCATGGCATTTTTCACACCCAGCATGAATCCAATTCAGAGCCACAGATGGAGGGACAGTCGCTGCCATACGTCTATGGATTATTGACATCCTTTGTGCTAATTTTAGCATTTCTCCCATCTGGTGTCATTCCATTCAAACTCCTTTCCAAATAACAAAAAGGAATTGATCCCCTGCTTCTCAAAACCCCTCACTGCAAATGCACACATGGTTCCATAAGTCAGTCTGCTCAGCATTTCGCATTGTCTCCCTTTTTTTACGTAGTTTTACACTCTATAATTATTAATGCAGACTATTATTAACAAAAATGCAAGGTAACTATCTAAGTGGATTATTTACTGTATTAGTCTGATTAGAAGACTCATTAAGTTAAATTAACCTACAACTCTGTTTCTTGAACCTGAAAAAAAACAAAGGCCACAATTTGCATCAATCTTTGGGGATGATTTTAACATTTCTTTTAACAACGCAATGACATGCCACATGTCATGGTACAGAAACTAGTATCACGCCCTATAACATGACCTGTGGTATATATGGATGTGATTTTGTAGAGTCTACAGTCAGATTAAGCTTTCACTTAGTCTAGACAATAAGTTACATCTGAATGAGCTACAATTTAATGTCCTCATACACTTTAAATTTACTGCACACAGATTCATATGCTGATAAGACTGCAGCTGTTATTCGGTACATTGATTTTTATTGTCTTAAAAGCTATTTTGTATTTGTTTTGCCATTTACTATGAAGCTTTAATGATACTTTTGTATAATTTGTTATGTTTTTCTTTATTTCTGATTTTTCCTTTTTTTTACATTGTAGATTCATATTAAAGACACCAGAACAATTAAGGAACACATATGAAATTATGTAGTAACCAGTAAAAAAAAGTGTTTGGCCTGCATAACCCCTGAGATGGTGATTTGAGGTGATTTAATTGGGAGGAGCTGGAGCTTCACAGCGTGAAGGAAAAGCAGCAACTTTTGTTCAGCACCTCCAGGAACTCCTTCTTTCAAGATGCTGAGAAAACTATTCCAGGTGACTCTCCCTCATGAAGACCCTGAGATTAAAATACCAAGAGAGTGCAGATCTGTCCTCAAAGATAAATGTGCTACTTAGAAGAATCTAAATTATAAAACATATTCTGATTTCTTTCACCCTTTTAGTTACAGGATAATTCAGCATGTGTTCCTGTATAGATTTAACATATTCTTCAATAATAAATTTACAATGTAAAAAAAAAAAAAAAAAAAAAAGACACTGAATGAGAAGCGATGTGTCTAAACTTTTGACTGGTAGTGTAGTTTATTAGTAAAATTCATTTTTATGCCTATAAATTCATTCTAACAAGATATCAGTGATGTCAGGATCATTCTCGTCAGACTTCAAGATTATAAATGAAGTGAATCTCATTCTGTCAGCTCTTGACTAATGGTATCACAGATATATTAGGCGATGAGCTCACCGTATTAATTTATAGTGCGGCAAGAAGTAATGAAATATGCAGGACCACCAGTGTAGCATGTCTGCATCATATTTTTTTTCATTTGAAATAAGTGAAAGTGATAAATGGAAAATTAGGATTTTTTAAACATGCACTTTCAGTCTGGTTAAATCAGATTCCGATTCGTTTTCACTCTTGATGTGATTCATTTGGGCAAGTGTGAATGCAGTAATCACATTCGGGTGTGGACCAAAACTCGTCCCCACTGCACTCTGGAGTTTCATTCTCAATAAACATGTTCTTAAATAACAGGCATGTGCTTCTTCTGTGAGGCATTATTCATTAACATCATTCTGAACAGATTTTGCTTATTCAAACAACTCAGTTGTGGGTTTCCCTAAAGGTTCTTTGCACAAAGATGATTCTCAGGTGGTAGAGCAGGCTTCACACTAAGCACTCTCTCCATTAACATCCGTTAAGATGTTCCTAATACTAATATGCTTTTGGGAAAATGAGCCCAGAAGTGTAGTCAAAAATGTCAGTTTTAACCCTCTACTTACTAAAAAATGCTGGCTCTAAATCGGACTGGATTTTTGGGCCCAATCTAAGCTCTAACCCTCCCAAGTAGGCCTGTCACGATATCAATTTTTACAAACGATATGTTGTCCCAGAAATTATTCAGATAAAAGACTATTAAATGGCACTCATATAATGCTACACATTCCTGTTCACACACCTAATTCACATTGCGAAGTGCGGAGGCAGGGGAACCGTGGGTCTGCCCCACACCATGACCTGCAGCCCCGGTCTGTCCCAGCTGGCCTGCTTTGGACCAACATAAAGACCCTGCATCAGTCTTAACTCTTCACTTTTGTGTGTAAAAATAAACCAAATCGAGGGGAAAACTCTCCAAGTTTACAAACTCGCTAACTGATTCAAACAATTCTTGCCGGAACACGCCCCCTTATGCAAACATTTTAAATCGTGGCTGTGTTTCTTATTGAAAACAGCCAAACCGACAATAAATCAAGTGAATATACACTTAAATTAAAGGCAGGTTGGCTTGACAGTTGACAGTGATGCATTAACATGACAAAAATTGTAACTCATTGCAACTTTGAAGCCAAAGGAATAACAAACAGTATGTTTTGGACTTGCTGTCCAAGAAGAAGACAGAAAGTATATCACGACTTCTTTGGCATTTAGGTGGCCTAATAGATTCAACACCATCTGTTGCTCTCCCCTCGCCCCTGTCCAACAGAGCTTCCAGCTCTTTATCCATTATATATCTCATTCAGAAACTGTCTGCAGCTCAGCCTCCAGGAACGTCAACCACAAAACTCAATTAGTCTCCCAGCCTACAAGAATGCCATTCTAAAAACGAGAAACGCCGCATTTCTGTGACATTAAGAAACAATAATATTTCATGATAACCTTTAATGCCTGATGTCAACCAGCCTATTGCCATGGTAATGTGTTATTTCTGAAATGATAGGGTTTAATTACAGAGACCCAAATGACTCAGGTTGATTTTTGTCAGCGTTAAGCCAGGCGGTACATGCAGAGGTGAGTCGTCTTTACAGGCTGAAACCTGACAGAATGCAGCAACAATGGACATTTATTTTAGGACCTTCTGTAAACTAAACAATACATGTCTGTAATTTTAGTCATAAGCATCAGGATGGTTATATGCCAACTTGATAAGTATGGTAATGATACTCATGAAATCTGTCAAATCAGTATTACATCAGTTTTCCCTCCATGTACATGGAACATCAGTATTTATATTCATCATGGGGATGGCCTGGGAACTCCCACATCTGTATAAGTGGTGAAGTGCTATCCTGTTAGAGAGGCTGAACAATGGCCAGCATGCTCATGGCAAGACTGCATGAATTACAGGTGTTGGAGCAAAGATTCTGGGTGCGAGGTGGATAGGACTTTCCATTTCTGAAGTTGTGTTGGAATTTAACTTTTCTCAAGCCACAGTTTCACTTGTGTATACATGTGGACAGCACAGTGAATGGTAATAATTGTGACCAGCACCTTCTGGCTAGAATTGTCCAACAGACAATTAATTGATCCACATTTAAAGCTGCAACATTGACTTTTTCTTACAATAACAACCAGAATAATTAGAAAGTGACTTACTAACACACACTCAAAACACACATTCCTTAGAACATAAAAGGTGTAGAATAGATTCAAAATGATAAATTACAGTTATTTAAATTGCAGAGACGTAAGTATCTATTCTGCACTCGGCTGATGTGTTCTTTGATGTGTTTGAAGCTGTATTTTATAAAACAGTAACCTGTATTATGAAGCCATAGGGAACAGTTATATAAATGTACCTGCAGTAAATACAACAGGGAGGTCTGGACAAAAAGGTTTCCTGACTAAACCATTAGTGCAAAAAGTTATGGTGATTACTGGGTGATGAGTTATATAATATAGAGATAGAAAAAATGTAACAGGTCAAATATTTACTAAATATCTAAAGAATTAATTATTTAATTTACAAAACACAGAGCAAGGATGTTAACAGAAGAAAAAAAAATTGGCATGCTTTGACATTCGTTCACCACCGTTAATGTTTCAATTGGCCTACAAGAAATTAATTACAGGTCCTCGCCTAATGACAGAATAAATCTGTCTACTATCTAATAATATATCTAAAATTATTTTGTCTACATTTTGCTATTAAAATGTTGTTTTGAGATATTTTGGTAAAATGTAGTCTAATGTTAGAGATATATCGTCCCTGTCGAATGTTGAAAACAAGCATATCCAAAATAGTACATACATCTTCTAAGTTGCCAAGTATCTTTGCTGGAGTGTGGGGGGGCGGGACGTGTGCAGGTGTGATGGATCACAGTATAAACCAATAGGGTGTCGGAATGGTATATGTTTATACTTTTCATCCAACCACAATCAGATTCATCCTATAGGCTATTTTTAAAATGTAAGAGCAGAAAGTTCAGATAATTGTGTGAAAATGTAAGGAGTAGAAGTAAAAAAAAAGTCAACAATTACTCCAGCAAAGTATAGATTTAGGTAATAAGGAATAAAAAATGTATACTTTGTTACATGACACCTCTGCACTTGTATAACAGAAATATGCACCATAAAAGGCATTACTACCCACAGTGGACAGCTTAGTGGGTGATAGATACTTTATTGATCCCAATATAATTTTAGGACATGCCAAAAGTCATGGGACATGATTCTAGTTTCTGATATTTGGCATGTCAGTGTGGAGCTTTTAAACAAGTGTTGCAATTTTGTCTCTGAAAGCTAAAAAAAAATACAACCTGGTTTGCAATTACAAAATAATTTGACAAATTGCAGAAAATAATAAAACATCTAAACTAAGCCACCCCATCATGGATAATATTTTGGTTTATTTTGGTTCAGCACGAGGGAATATAAGAATGGCGAGAGAAGGAAATTAGATAAGAGCCACACAGCGAAGACAGCGATGAAGACGGACAAGCCAAATTTGGCCGCAGCTCTGTATGAAGTTGCCTAGGAGCCAATTTAAAGTATTGTGTTTTGTATTCACAGGAAGTAACCGTTTACAGACAGGTCATCAGTGAATAATGAACCAGCTTTAAAGGGGACATGAAACACTTCAAGTATTTAGTATAATTCACAAGATGTATTTTCACTAACAAATTTTAGAAGTTTAACAGTTGTCAGTGAAGCGGAATTAAAATAATAAGCAATCTAAATGTCATTTTTTTAAGTAAGGGCAGCGCCATCTTGTCCCAGCGCTGAAAGTGACGTCACGAGGTTGGTTCTCGAACGCCTCACTACTACAACCCCTGGCAAATAGTATGGAATCACCAGTCTTGGATGAGCACTCCTTCAGACATTTCATTCTGTAAAACAAACTCTGATCAAAAACATGATACAATAATAAGGTCATTCCAAAGTGCAACTTGTTGGCTTTCAGGAACACTCAAAGAAATGAAGAAAAAACATTGTGGAAGTCAGTGAATGTTACTTTTATTGACCAACCACAGGGAAAAAAATATGGAATCACTCAATTCTGAGGAAAAAAGTATGGAATCATGAAAAACAGATAAACAAAAGATGATTAAAAATACATCACTAGTATTTAGTTGCACCACCTTTGGCTTTTTTAACGGCTTTCAGTCTCTGAGGCATGGACTTGATGAGTGACAAACAGTATTCTGCATCAATTTGGTGCCAACTCTCTTTGATAGCAGTTGCCAGATCAGCTTTGCAGGTCGGAGCCTTCTTGTGGACCATTTTTTTCAATTTCCACCACAGGTTTTCAATTGGGTTGAGATCTGGACTATTTGCAGGCCATGACATCGACTGAATGTGTCTTTCTCCAAGGAATGCCTTCACTGTTTTTGCCCTATGGCACGATGCATTGTCATCTTGGAAAATTATTTCATTATCTCCAAACATCTGTTCAATTGAAGGGATGAGAAAACTGTCCAAAATGTCAATGTAAACTTGTGCATTGATAGAAGAATTAACCACAGTCATCTCCCCAGTGCCTTTGCCTGACATGCAGCCCCATATCATCAAGGACTGTGGAAATTTGGTTGTTTTCTTCAGGCAGGCCTCTTCATAAATCTCACTGGAACGGCACCAAACAAAAGTTCCAGCATCATCACCTTGTCCAATGCAGATTCTTGACTCATCACTGAAGATAACTTTCATCCAGTCATCCACAGTCCATGATTGCCTCTCCTTAGCCCACTGCAGTCTTGTTCTTTTATGTTTAGGTGTCAATGATGGTTTTCTTTTAGCTTTCCTGTATTGAAATCCCATTTCCTTTAGGCGATTTCTTACGGTTTGGTCACATACATTGGCTCCAGCTTCTTCCCATTTATGCTTCATCTGTTTAGTTGTACTTTTTCGGTTTTCAAGATAAATGGCCTTAAGTTGCTTGTCTTGACGCTTTGATGTCTTTCTCGGTCTACCAGTACGCTTGGCTTTAACAACCATTCCATGCTGTTTGTATTTGGTCCATATCTTGGATACAGCTGACTGTGAACAGCCCACATCTTTAGCAACCATGCGTGAAGAGTTACCTTCTTCAAGAAGTTTCACAATCCTCTCTTTTGTTTCAAGAGACATTTCTCTTGTTGGAGCCATAGTTCTTGCCACTCTAATTCGTCCAGCAGCCCTCCAAGGTGTCATGACTGCAGGTGTTTTTAACTGCAGACTAACGAGCAGATCTAATCTGAGGCAGGTGTCCATTTAGGGAAAAGAAATTGACTGGGTGTGTCCTTATTTTCTACCTTCAATTTGAGTGATTCCATACTTTTTTCCTCAGAATTGAGTGATTCCATATTTTTTCCCTGTGGTTGGTCAATAAAAGTAACATTCACTGACTTCCACAATGTTTTTTCTTCATTTCTTTGTGTTCCTGAAAGCCAACAAGTTGCACTTTGGAATGACCTTATTTTTGTATCATGTTTTTGATCAGAGTTTGTTTTACAGAATGAAATGTCTGAAGGAGTGCTCATCCAAGACTGGTGATTCCATACTTTTTGCCAGGGGTTGTATAATCTATGAGAATACCGTAATTTAGATCCTCAATAGATCATAAAATCCACACCAAAACTCAATGCAGAGCGGGGGGGGGGGGGCACTTTTGTATTGTCCCTGTGTGTAGTAATACTGGGAGTAGTGAAATTTAATAGGGTGAGGAATGAGAAATATTCACTTTCACTTTCATACCTTCAGCGGGGGCTCGCAGCGCTGAAGCGTGAGAATCCTCCGGTTAGCTGCAATGCTAGGGGTTAGTGGCGAGCACTTTCTAGACCAGGACTATGTGAAGGAGAGGGGTTTGAGTCAGGAGCATTAGCGCCGGATAAATAAGCTGCAGTCCGACGCTTTTTTCCTCCGTTTTTTATTTTTCCTCTGATCAGCTGGGATGTACAGACCGTCCGAATGTGTAACGTTACTATGAGAGCGGCAGCTGTACGAGCCAAACGGAACGAGCCAAACAACGCGCTCACCCAGCAGAGCAGCGAGAGGTACCGTTACCGAAAGTCTAGATCAAATGACAATTTAAAGAGAACATAGCTAGCGTTAGCTACTTAGCTAGCTATCTTATTATAGCTAGCCAACGCTAGCTAACTAGCTAACACTAACTAGATGAAGCTAAGTACCCAGTAAGCCTTCTAACTTCTAAACTGAACAGTTTATCAACCAAACAGCGCCTTGGTGTTTCAATATCCACTTAAATCATGTTCGTTTCATTCAGTCTTAATAGACTCTGGACCTTACATGTTAAATAGCTAAATGTATATAAAATAGCTGGTTAACTGGATGGTAGTACCTGCTGTGGTCCATAATCTCCACAAACAATAAGCGCTTTTCCTCTAGCTAAGTTATATGCCTGGGATCTTAAACCAACCAACCTCGTGACGTCACCAGCGCTGCACGGGCAACATGGCAGCGCCCTAGCTCAAACGTAACAAAAATAAATATATTATAATTTAGTGTGTAAACATTCCCCCCCAAATAAATTCCATTATATTTAATCCCTTAGAAAACTTGTACAAACTGAAATGTTTCATGTCCCCTTTAAGTGTAGAGGATCTTATGCAGTCAAAGGAATCCAATTCTCTGCATGATTGCACAGTTTAGTGCCTTACCAGATCAAACAGCATGCCTGACTGAACTCATAATGATCAGACCCTACTCAGGTAGATGAATCAGGTGGATAAGAACCTGAAAATAGAGTAAAGAGTAGCCCTGCGCTAAATAACAATCTGGCATAATCACAAGCTCATATTACTATTGTTATTGCTTATTAGGGACTCTAATTCTAATTGGTTTTGTTATTCGAGTAAACGTGAGAGCAAAATATGGGTATTCACTTCATCACAGAGATGGAAAATGCTAAACTGCCACTGGCTGCAAAGAATTGTTAAAGACATTTCAACAACAGGGATGCTCTTTATTTTAGAAACAGGTGCTGTGACATAAAATTTTACTTCTATTATGATTTATGTACAATTCCACATGACCCTGTCTGAAAAAAAAACTCAAGCACTCTTTTAATATTAATGTTTGAGAGCATCAGTTGTAAAGTTGTGAAGAGGTAAAGTTGGTATACAGTGAATAGCTTTATTTGAGTAATGTTCTAATCCATATTATGGCAAGAACTATTCAACTAAGTAAATTAGGTGTGTTAACAATAATAATGAGTACAAAATGTTGGATTGCCCACCTCCATTCTTCCCCAGCATTCCGAAATACAGTGCTTTTAGCTGATGTTCCAAATAGGCTTACAATGATTTGCATAGCATTGGCCATACAAAGAAATGGCTATTTTTAAACCATTAACAAGTTTAAAGTAGCTCCACACTTTAATGGTAGAATTCTGAGGGCCCTGAAAGGTAGTTCTTTTTGGATGTTGTAATTTCCAAGTTTCAAGTAGGACATTTTAACAGGAGTCCCCGCAAAAGTCGGCCTTCCTTTTAAAAAGTCGGGACAGTCTCACTAGCCCTGTGTTAAGGATACAAGATGGCTACTCAACACATGAATACAACAAAAGTAACAGCAATAGCATTATATTAGCAGTTTAGCTCTGAAACGACTCTAGCATTACCTACAGGTAATAACCACAGGTCAGTGCAGACTTCTTCAGCTTACGTAGGACATGGCAAAAGTCATGGGAAATGACAACTTCTTCCTTTCCAATAACATTTGTCATGTCAGAATATGTTCTGGCCTGTGTGCTACTACTGGAGCATGTTACATCACCAGTGATTGGTAATCAATAAATCACAGTACCTTGGTACCTCACTAAAGAGAGAGTTGAGAAAAACTGGAGGAAACAAAAGACATAAAGCCTAGAGGCCAATCAGAGGCCTCTGCTATTTTTAGAATGTAATCAATGCCTGAAGTCTGACAAATGACAGCTGAGCGTGTCCCTCAGACCCCTAATGATGCTCTCGACAGATAGCTGCACAGTTACCGAGACGAGATGTGGCAGCAGCGTTAGTTCAAAATCTATATCACAGCCAGCACACCATCACATACTTTTATTGCCTTAACATCTGTGCTCTGTTTTTGTGATGTCAATTGTGATGTTTTGTCAATTAATATAAAACTTTAGTTCAAAGTGTCACAGAGAGTGACACTTAGGGGAGAGTAAGAGCCTCTGTATTGATGCCTCTATAATACAGAATACAGATTTTTTTTATACTTACCCTAAATGACTTCATATCCTGACAGTCAGTTTAAAGTTTGCTTTATTGGTGTGCAAAATCTAGCATGTCTATGTCAAAGTATATGGATGAAACACATTGCAAATATTGTGCAATAAATACTACTGATCAAAATTTATTCTATTAGCAGTTTTGCATGGCCTGTTTTACCATCTTTGCAATGACTTCCTTACTAACACTATAACTGTAGAAATTGAGCCTTGGTCTGGTCCCGAAAGTTTACATGTACCGTTACTACCGTGCTTACACTGACATGCCAAATGTCTCATGACTTTTACAACGTACCAGGGAAGATAAAGAACGCTGTACTCACCTGTCGCATATCCCTCTGGAGTCTCCTGCTTTAAATGTGGATTAGATTTTTCTCCCAGAGATGAATGTCTGTTTGCATGGAAAATTAACACCCACCCACCCATGTCCACCTTCTACGGTGTGTGTACTTTGTGCATGCGGCACTGTGGATCAAGGAATTTTAATTACCTGCAGAACTATGGAAATTGATTGTTTTCAGTTATTCTTCGAAAAATATGACAAAATATTATCATTGCTTACTTTTTTCCAACTTTATTTCAAAGTGTCATTGAACCAAAATTTCACAATTGAGAATTACTACCTTTTAGTGCAGCAATATACACTGCTCAAAAAAATAAAGGGAACACTCAAATAACACATCCTAGATCTAAATGAATGAAATATTCTCATTGAATACTTTGTTCTGTACAAAGTTGAATGTGCTGACAACAAAATCACACAAAAATCATCAATGGAAATCAAATTTATTAACCAATGGAGGCCTGGATTTGGAGCCACACACAAAATTAAAGTGAAAAAACACACTACAGGCTGATCCAACTTTAATGTAATGTCCTTAAAACAAGTCAAAATGAGGCTCAGTATTGTGTGTGGCCTACACGTGCCTGTATGACCTCCCTACAACGCCTGGGCATGCTAAACTAAAGCATCCGCCAACTCCTGGACAGTCTGTGGTGCAACGTGACGTTGGTGGATGGAGCGAGACATGATGTCCCAGATGTGCTCAATCGGATTCAGGTCTGGGGAACGGGCGGGCCAGTCCATAGCTTCAATGCCTTCATCTTGCAGGAACTGCTGACACACTCCAGCCACATGAGGTCTAGCATTGTCCTGCATTAGGAGGAACCCAGGGCCAACCGCACCAGCATATGGTCTCACAAGGGGTCTGAGGATCTCATCTCGGTACCTAATGGCAGTCAGGCTACCTCTGGTGAGCACATGGAGGGCTGTGCGGCCCTCCAAAGAAATGCCACCCCACACCATTACTGAGCCACTGCCAAACCGGTCATGCTGAAGGATGTTGCAGGCAGCAGACCGCTCTCCACGGCGTCTCCAGACTCTGTCACGTCTGTCATGTGCTCAGTGTGAACCTGCTTTCATCTGTGAAGAGCACAAGGCGCCAGTGGCGAATTTGCCAATCCTGGTGTTCTCTGGCAAATGCCAAGCGTCCTGCACGGTGTTGGGCTGTGAGCACAACCCCCATCTGTGGACGTCGGGCCCTCATACCATCCTCATGGAGTCGGTTTCTAACCGTTTGTGCAGACACATGCACATTTGTGGCCTGCTGGAGGTCATTTTGCAGGGCTCTGGCAGTGCTCCTCCTGTTCCTTCTTGCACAAAGGCGGAGGTAGCGGTCCTGCTGCTGGGTTGTTGCCCTCCTACGGCCTCCTCCACGTCTCCTGGTGTACTGGCCTGTCCCCTGGTAGCGCCTCCAGCCTCTGGACACTACGCTGACAGACATAGCAAACCTTCTTGCCACAGCTCGCATTGATGTGCCATCCTGGATGAGCTGAACTACCTGAGCCACTTGTGTGGGTTGTAGAGTCCGTCTCATGCTACCACGAGTGTGAAAGCACCACCAACATTCAAAACTTACCAAAACATCAGCCAGACAGCATAGGTTCTGAGAAGTGGTCTGTGGTCCCCACCTGCAGAACCACTCCTTTATTGAGTGTGTCTTGCTAATTGCCAATAATTTCCACCTGTTGTCTATTCCATTTGCACAACAGCAGGTGAAATTGATTGTCAATCAGTGTTGCTTCCTAAGTGGACAGTTTAATTTCACAGAAGTTTGATTTACTTGGAGTTATATTGTGTTATTTGAGTGTTCCCTTTATTTTTTTGAGCAGTGTATATGTATCAAATGAAAACAGATGAGGTAGATGCAGTAGTTATTTTTTTCAAAAGAACAATGCGTCTCCATTGTTCAGCTCTTATGAGTTTAATAACGTAAAGCATGTCGCATACCGGCATGTCCGTCAAATAACGTAAAGCAGCGTCATGCCGCAAAAGCACATTATGAAGTTTTTTTGCGAAGATTACTTTATCATCACTTATATAAACCGAGTTTATGCAAAGTGACCACGCTAATACATTTCATCGTAGCCTACTTTATATATTTGCATGAATAATTGATGAAATTACTGTAGAAATGATAGGGATGATAGAAGGTAAGTAGCATGATAGACACTTTTCTATCGTCCCCATATCGCACAGCACTAGTTATCAGTGTCTTGTTTTAAATGGTAGGGTCCTCAGAATTCTACCAATGAAGAAGTTGTGGGGTTGTGAAGTTCCTTTGAGCTTGTTAATGGTGTAAAAATAGCAAATTCTCTACATTGGCAACAATATGCCCCCATCACTAGCACTGTAAGCTTGTTGGGAGAATTGGCTGAAAGTGATGTATTTCGGAAGATTGAGGAGAGCAAGAGTGGGCTTTTCAACAAAAAAATGTACTTGTTATCATGTTTCATTACACCTGAAGTCCATTTCACACTTTATTTTTTTTCTTTGAAACACTTTAATATACAGAACCAGTCAAAAGTTTGGACACCCCACTTCTCATTTAATGAGTTTTCTTTCTTTTTAATATTTTATGATTTTCTACATTGTTAATTTATTATTGAAGACATTGCAGCTATACAGGAACACATGCTGATTTATTCTGCACACTCTTGGTGTTTTAAGCTCAGTGTCTTCATGAGGGAGAGTCACCTGGAATTGTTTTCTCAGCGTCTTGAAGGAAGTAGTTCCTGGAGGTGCTGCACAATAGTTGCTGCTTTACTTTCATGCATACCGGTGGTGTGTGTGTGCGCATCATGTGTGTGTGCATCTTTTCCAAAGAGTATTACTATCTAATTCCACTAATAAAACTCCTTACGTGTGTAAGAAGCAGGAGGGGGGGACTTTGGCTGTGGCTCTGCTCCTGATCCACACACACACACACACTGAGGTAGTTAGCAGTCAGTCTCTGAGCACAGATAAGAGCTGTGTGTGTGATGACAGAAAGTGTGTGTAGGATAGAAAGTGTATGAGCGCCCCTCACACACACTCACTCTTACAGTAGTGATGATGGTCATCCACTCCTGGAGCGGGAACGGCAGCGGCTCGGTGTTTCCTCCCGGGGCGGGCGGCAGTGCCGGAGACCCCCCGGCGCCCCCGGGGTCCCCCGGCCTGAGCCGGACCGGGCACTCGGTGGTGGCGGTCTGCCTGGGCTTCATTCTCTTCTTCGGCTGCTTCAACAATCTGCTGGTTCTGCTGGTGTTCGCCCGGTTCCGCTCGCTCTGGACCCCCATCAACGTGGTTCTGCTGAACATCAGCGCCAGCGACATGCTGGTGTGTCTGTTCGGGACCCCGTTCAGCTTCGCCTCCAGTCTGTACGGCCGGTGGCTGCTGGGGCAGAGCGGCTGCGAGTGGTACGGGTTCGCCAACTCGCTGTTCGGTAAGTCGGAGTTTTCTACTGATTAGCTAACGTTAGTTAACCTAGCTACAGTTAGCTTAGCTCGCGTACAAGAGCTAAAAACTTCGTTTAAAGGTTTCCGCGGGCTCATTTCATGATAAAAACAGGTTCTCTGACTGAAAACCATATTTTAAAAAAAATGAAATTATTGGTTTTAATCAGTATATCGTTTTGGAAATGTATTAAACTAACTGTTAAGTTAGTTAGCGTTAGTTAAGCTAAGTAGGTTAGCTAGTTAGCTGTAGTAATAATAGGGCTGACAAATTTGTCAGTTGAGATGCGTTTTGATTGGGTAGCCAGCTCAGTGCGAGCTTTCCTATTGGCTACTAGCATCTTCTATTTCTGCATAAAATATAAATTATAGCAGGTTGATAATCGATTATTATTATATTTATTAATATAATTTGTTTAATATATATTGTTAAGATATTTCTAACCAAGTTCCACAGCCTGTAACTGTTCTAGTTAAGTTTACATTTATTAATTATTTCGTCCTTTTATTTTTTTATTTTCAGTTAAGCCTTTTGGCCTTTTAAACTTTTTATTTATTTTATATATTTCTGCCTGAAAAGCATATTTAAAAATATAAAAGTATTAGTTTTAATCACTGTATGTGTCTTTTACCTGTTTATTTTGTCCTTTTATTTATTTAATTTAACTTATTTCATTTAACTTTTCTGACTTTCAAATTTTCTGATTGAAAATTGTATTTAAAAATATATAATTATTGTTTTTATCATAAACACAAAACACTGAAGGCTAACCATTTGCATTAGGCAAAATTAAGTGGCTATACAAAACCTTTGCAAACAACCAGTAATTCATTATAAGATTTATTTGTTATTAAAGCTCACCTTCCGTCGTTTTTTCTTTCATTTTAAAATGTCTAGTTGTGGTCTCTAGTATGAATGAATGACATGTGAGCCGTTTTTGTAAAAAAAAAAAAGTGCTCAGGTGTCTCTGTATAGCTCTTTTTTAATGAACTGTTTTAGGGGTGTGTCCAAAATGACCGGATTCCAGCTTTGCTCATGAATATTCATACATGCAAACAGCATGCAAATATCTCTCCTCTGATTGGCTAGGAGCACTGAGACGCCACTCCACCGCTCTGCCGCTCACTGCCTCCCACCTCCTAAAGGTGCTTGCACACTGAACGCGGTATGCCGCGCGGCATTCCGCTGTGCTGCCGCTCTGCTCTACGCTGGTCAGTTGCGGGTGCGTTGCGCTGCTGCTGACGCCAAGCGTCTCCTGCTGATAATAGGCGGAGTTTTCTAAAACCCATCACCTCTGTGAGCGGTGTTTTGTAGTTTTGAGTCTCTACAGCCTCTGTGCATCTGTATATGTTTCTCAGCCTCAGAACAAAGCTCTGATTCTTCTCTTCCTCCTGTTATCTCTATATGAGTGTAGGGAAGTGATGTACAGCTGAGGGGATTCACTAATCGCTATTATTAGTCTCTCGCGCACGTTTATTGTTGTTTGGACTACAGTTTCTCTCTAGTCGCGTGAGTTCACGTCATGCGTTTTCTGCCGAGGTACCGCTTGCCGCGAGGTCAAAGTTGAACCATGTTGAACTTTGCCCGCGGTAAGCGGTAGCGCGGTGGAGGCGTGGTTATGGGCGGGGAAACGCGCCGCTTTCCGCTCTGCTCCGCGGCAGCGACGCACCGCTCTACCGCTCTAGACACTATTGAATCCTATGGGGGTCAGCATACCGCGCCGCACCTACCGCGTGCAGTGTGCAAGCACCTTAACTGATGAGCGGTGATGTTGCGTCGCTTCAGCTCTGCCTATGGGAGTTTCTCGAGCCAAGGTGGGCTGGTCTGTGAGTTTCTGCCTACGTAGGCAGAAAGATAATTCAAAATTCACCCGTTTTTCGGAGGGGGGGAGGGGGGATTTCTTTGCTTAGCTCCTGCAGACAATGGGGGCTGCAAAACAGTTTAATGTGCAGGTGTACACATTCAACTCGGAGAGACCTACTGTATTCCACAAAAAACAAGAAAAATCGGATTTTCGCGGAAGGTGAGCTTTAACTTCTGTACAGGTTTAGGTTTGATAAAAACTCACTTTAAACACATGTTGATCAATTAGTTTTCCTTTACTAAACAGATCAGAACAGATCAAGAGTGCAGGCAGGCTAGTCCAGTACCTGTACCCTCTTCTCCTGCAGCCATGCTTTTGTAATTTGTGCAGCATGTGCATTGCAGCTTGCATTAGCTTTTTGAAGTGATTCCCAGTGATTCTAGGTACACTCTAGACAATGGAAATGTGTCACACTCCAAAGTTCTTAACCTGCCTCACTACATTTCCCAGAATGCTCCACACCATGACATTACTAACACAGATTGATCACTCACCCCAGTTTCCCCTGAGTACTGATTTGCAACGCCTGTGCCTTTAGAATTTACACCTGTTCCTCTTACCTCTGACTTTAAGAATTATTGACAACTGCGAACGTTGCGTAATGAGAATTTTTGGTGTGAATTTGTCTCTTTTTGGCTTTGAGCTTGTTTTTGTTTTCTCTGATCTTGTGCTCTGATCTGTGCCCATGTGCTTTTGCATTGGAAGCTTTGGCTTGTTTACAGTCACAGTTATTGTTATTTCTAAAAATAAAAAAACTTAAGTAATCTTTTCATATCACGAGCCTCTGTTTTGTTTGCCACTCTGGGGATTCTAAGAAAATGAAGAAGTTCTGTTTTAGTCACTTTGCGAACTGTTTACCCAAATTATCCATGTTCTCAATCCTCATTTATGAAACGTCAATCAAGTTCCCCTTGAGTTCTGACATTTCATTATACAACAAATTTAGGGCTCCATAATTGCTCTGGTGGGATTGCACTGTACCCCTTCATTCTCCCCCATGACTCAACTATGACTTTAAGTTTTACAGAGGAGTTAAGGCACATTCAGTCCAACTCAGACTGCTAAAATGTCACCAAGGTGGTTTTGACAGGGTTTGGGCCAAGCCAGACTCATTACGCACGCTAGTGTGACAAAAGTCATGGGATAGCAATATCCTAGAACCACTTCAGAGCAGGTATTATTGGGGCGGTGGGTCATTCGCAGCACTGCCGGGTGATGGAGTGTTAGTGTGTTGTGCTGCTATTCCACTCTATTAGAAATTACTATTAAAATAGGATTGCTCTGAGATTTGGGATTGTACAGCTCCATTAAATGCCTTTAAACAAATAAAAAAGGTGAAATTGAACTGTGTAATGAACAGGGAGCTAGTGGACGGAGGCAAGGATTTTATTAAACTAAATTGCTTTTACCAAATACAGTAAGATAGAAACTACTCACTCAGTCTCTACTATGCACTAATATTAACATAGTTTGCTAATCAGTAGCATGTCATGTGAATGTATTCTGCCATTTTTTAACAATTTGAACAGTTTCAATTTAAAATTTTTAGTGTTATCTCAAGTAAACAATATTTATTACTCCTCAGACATTCAATTAAACTTTGCCCATGTAATTCTTTGGTTAGACACAGCAAGACATCAACACCATCCTGTTTCCCAATTATTGACAAAAAAATAATATTTTCTACTTAATACATCTGTAAATATTATCTCAATTGAACAGCTGAGTCACATAAAAAAAGGTAAAGTCTATCTAACATTTCTTTTGTAATTTTCCTACTGGCTTCTGGCGTAATTTATCCTTCCCAAATCAGTATACAGTCTTGCCCACTTTCCCTTGGGTATTTAGTTTTTATCTATTTAATGGTTGTTTGCCTGGCCAATCTGTTGTAGGTTATAAGACCAAATTATCATTTTCAACTGACAACTGCAATGTACAGATCTGTAATGTATTCAGTTATCTACTCCACTAACTCCACTTTCCCTGAATAAGCAATTGTTAGTTAAATGGATTGACTACTCTTATTCTAAATCATTAATAACTCTTTTCAGTGTTAGCTTAACAGTTTTGGGAGTTAAACGAACATCGTTGTAAGTTAAAAAGGAACTCTGGAAAGGTGTTAAATGTTATTTAAATGTCCACCATTTGAAATCACTCCCTTGTAGGCAAGTACATTTAAAAACAGTTGATCAAGATCAGTATATGACCTGTAAGGAGTTGCCAGTTTATTACTTTTAACTTACTCTTAGTTATATAAAATACATTGCTTTATACTTGACTGTTTGTTGTGCGCTCCTCTACACCTCACACTGATGAAAAGGGATGAGCATAGGACCATAATTGTCCAGATTAATTAGGTGGTAAACCATCCTCAGCACAGCACTGCCATAGTGATGCGTAGGGCTGATTGGAGTGTTTTAGTTTTTTAAATTAGTGTCAGTCTCACAGAAAAGTGTGCCAGTGGTTTTCTAGTGATATGCTTGAAAACAACAAACACCAGCAGGGCATGGAAAAATATAAGATCATGTGTTTAACTGGGTCTCTTTGACCCAGTGTTTTTTTAACCTATTCCACCTCACAGCCCACAAAAAACAACAAAACTCAAATGTTTTTTTATCCTTTCTCATGTGCTGACACTGAAAACATGAGAAAAAAGGACTTTCTTTCTGATGAACAGTGTCACCATTCTACACCTTTTAAAAAAACTTTTAGCTTATTGTCTGTATCATGATTCATTCAGTATTTTTAATTATGCATTTCTTTATGTAACATTTTTACTTTCAGTCTCAGAATGTTAAATGCAACATTCCCAAAAATAAAAATGAAAAAGTTAAATCAATTAACATTGCAGCAGCGTTACCATAAAAAAAAAGTCATAAGAACATCCAGAAAAATTGACAGATTAAATGTCCTACGAACGTTAACTGTAACATTCGTAAAATGTCCTACTGACTAAGTCGTTAGCTGGGATTTCATTTAGTGACTTGACTTGAGCATTTTTATCATATAAAGATAGACCAGTCACCTGTTGTGCTGGTAGAGCGGTTTGCTGGAGTGATGGACTAAGAGAATGAGTCTGATTGTTACTTGCAGCTTAGGACATGTTCCCACCTCTGCCAACAAGGTATAAATCTCCAGTGCATGAATTATGTATATATTACATAGGGAAGCAGGTGCATCGGGTCAGTGGTGTGAAAAGAATAGTTGGTTCATCCAAATAGTATCTGGTCAGTAGTGGTGTGTCATATTGTGTCGTACACATTAATATTGCCAATATTTTTTTAAATATCGTGAACGATATTGTACCCTGAAATATCGTCTCATATCACCCACCCCTAATTATCACATCAGGGTACTACTTTTTTTTTTTATACTGTTTTTAGCAAAAGAAAAATTCACACTGTTCTCATTTCCCATTATATATCTACTAGAGACAGAATTTATCTGTCCAGTATTATTTATTTTACTTTAATAATCCTGGATATTTGGAGATATTAGGAGTGCATTATTAGTATCATGACATTCTGGATCATTGACTTCTGTTACAAATCTGATAATATGTATTTTTAATATCTCAGATAGGGGTGCGCCATAACAAATTGTATGTATTAATAATATTTAATTTTCATTCTGTTGCAGTAGTGTAGTCTTGAAATAATAGTTTTATTCAGTTTTTTGTCATATCACCAAGAGTATTGTTATCTCGAAAATACCATGAAATATTGTGATATTTTAGGGAAATATCGCCCACCCTTACTGGTCAGTGGTGTTCTTTTCCCCTAATTAGTGGGATGAAAGGCAACATTTGTGGCCTTTATTTTTTGTTGTTATAATTTGACATACACTATTTTCTCTCTGCTCCTCAGGGATCGTCTCTCTAGTCTCGCTGTCTGTCCTGTCATACGAGCGCTATATGGCGGTATTGCGAGCCACCAAACCGGACACCTCAGATTTCCGTAAAGCCTGGCGCTGTGTGGCGGGTGCCTGGCTCTACTCGCTGGTGTGGACTCTGCCTCCATTCTTAGGCTGGAGCAGCTATGGGCCTGAAGGTCCAGGAACCACCTGTTCTGTGCAGTGGCACCAGAGATCCCCCAGCAGCGTCTCGTATGTGGTGTGCCTGTTCATCTTCTGCCTCGTCCTGCCACTGCTCCTCATGGTGTACTGCTATGGCAAGATCCTTTTTATCATTAAAGGGGTGAGTGAAAGGGTGGGAGGAGTCTTATCTGAGGATAGACATCAGATATCTTATACACACAGTCAAAAAATTATTTACACTGCAAAAAATCAATTGGCAAAAACTAGACAAAATATATATGTAAACTGAGTCATATTTATTTATATTAAGCACAAAATCTACCAATAATGTAAGAAAAATGTTTCTTAGTAATCCCAAAGTCTCAAAATGAGTAAAGTAAGATGCAAATTGTTTGCTTAAATCTGGACACAAGAATCAGAATGGCTTGACTGGTGCTTATTTTAAGTTCAAATCACTTAAAATACGGGGAAAATTAAGAAGAAGTAAGGCTTATTAACCCTCTATAGTATGATTTTTGTCTACTGTTTGAGTGCTTGGGGTCCCTGTTCATATAATGAATATTCCTAAAACAAATAAGAACAAATGCTTACCATGATTTCCTTGCTATGTAACTGCATTATGTTGCCCTGAGGCAAAAAACACAGTATTAATAAGAACACGGCCAATAATAATATAAGTAATAATAATAAATGTTACTAAAATAAGCAAAGTAATCTTACATTTATAATGCTTAGTAACTAAAAAAATATCATCAATTAAAGAAATGGGATTTATTGCCATGAAATTAGATCCTTTTACTTGCTAGGATTTTGTTTGTTGCAGTGCAGATAAGCTTTTAATGCAACTATAATACAGTGATTTTATTAGTCCTGGAAAGCAGTGGAAAAGAAAGCTTAATAGTTAAAGGGAAAAAATGTTGTTAATACACCAATGTTTAGTAAAATATGTCATTTATTAATCTTAAAAATATTCGCAACCAACAGTTCAAGTAGCATAGTATAACAGCTGTGGGCATCATCACACTGTTCCAATCGGACAATGCTTTTTCTGTTGGAATAGCATTTTGCAGTTCTGAAACTGCCACTGGTTGGAGGACAATGCTCGTCCACATACTGCTGCCATCTCAAGACCTTGGCTAGAAGCCACTAATACTATTTAATGGTCAGCTGCATTGAAAATGTGTGGGAAACTATTGGATGCACTAACAACAATTTCTACACCCCTACCGCAAAATCTGCAGGAACTGCATGACAGTATTCAAACTGCATGGATTGGATTTTCACAGGACTTCATTAGGAACCTTAATAAATCCGTGCTGAGATGTTGCATTACATGTGTTACTCATGCTGTCTTACACACTACTTCTGTATGTGCAGCTCAATAAATATGGCCAATTGTTGCTCATATCAGTCCTTCTGAATAGCATTGAAATCCCACGCTTCCTTCTGGATGTGTATTTGCTGAGTTTACTAAATAATAGATCTTAATTGATACAACTATAAAGTTTATAAGCTGGCAGTACTGCTCCTGTAAACAGTTTACACTTTTCCCCATGTGCCAATTAGTGGTCCTACACCAGAGAACCCGCACCAAGGTGTTCCAACAGAGCGCCAATTAGTATTCCATCAGTATGTTTTTCTGTCTATATAAAGACCACCGCTGATTCTATTTAAAATATATGGACTCATTTGCTGCTGCTTCCCCACCTAAAGGACCCAAGAAGAAAGCGCTGAGAGGTTAGCGGGTGTTGAAGGTCCGCCAACCCTCGGAGTTCAGTGACTCATGCCCGCCTGAGGGGGCTTACATAAACAAAGGCCTTAACTGAAGAAATATGTAATTAGGCTCCCGGATCGATGACGATCCGTCTCAGCTCTCGGCTCTGGTGTTATTCTATGAATGAATCACCGAGTGGGAGTATTTTTAGAAAGTCTGACCTGTTACTACGGGTAACGAGCAGTTATATAACATTTATTTCCTCCTGGATTTGCTGTGTTTGGCCACCAGAGCCGCGCAGTGTTCTTGATTAATGCAGAGAGCCGCATCCATAATCTGTACCAGTAGGTCGCCGACCTTGATCCTGGGGCTTTTCTTAGAAACACATATGCAGATTCCTGATGCAAGTTTCGGGGTGAATTACAGGGGAACAGAACTGTGCCAGTCAGTGGGGTGACATGTCTGAGCAAGTAATTACTTTCATAACGTCAGTGACACCAACAGAATTGATTTTTGTCGTATGCTTCACCTTAAAGTAACCTAAAAGCAATTGAGGCATGCTAAAATGGGGCAAGGATATTTAAAAATGGGGATGTAATATTGGTTGAACTCTGCTGAGTAGCATAAGGGAAAAGTCAAAAGAAAAGACAGGAAGCTTACACAGGTAATGAATTAGCAGAAGGAGTGTTGCACCAACCTTTTTCAGTTCTGATACCAATTTATAAACTTCACATATTGTTCTATACCTACACTGCCTGGCCCCAAAAGAAAAGTTGCTCACAAAAAATGGTCACACACTCTAATATTTGGTTGGACCGCCTTTAGCTTTAATTGCAGCACACATTCACTGTGGCATTGTTTCTATAAGCTTCTGCAAAGTCACAAGATTTATTTCAATCCAGTGTTGCATTCATTTTCGCCAAGATCTTGCAGCAGCATTGATGATGGTAGAGTCTGACCACTGCACAAAGCAGCTCTTCTCCATCCAGCACATCCCAAAGATTCTCAATAAGGTTAAGGTCTGGACTCTGTGGTGAACTCTGTGTGAAAATGATAATCACATGCTCCCTAAATTACTATCTGTGCTAACAGATGCTAACAGGCACAGCAGCCAGCCTCAGCTGGGTTTGAGCAGTTACCCATGATACTAACTGTTTTTCTGAGCTGGATTACTAGCTAAAATTTGATGACAGGCCAATGTCATCATGGTTAAATAGGGTAAGTCTGTGGTTTGCTATAATTTGTGTATTATTTCTGCAGATTCCTTTAAAAGATCCCTGCTGCTTTTACATTGCTGCATTCATATGGTTCCAAAGATTCCCAAATCTGGTGTCCAAAGCTTTCTATAGAGTAAAGATGTCTACATTGGCATGGTCATTACATGGATGAGAGAGCCCTCCTCATTCAGTGTGATCTCAGTGTGGCATGAATACTTTCATTTCAATGATAATGAAACACGTAAGAGGTGAGAGTGATGGCATAACTCAGACAAGCCTTCATTGCTGTGAGATAATTGAGGGGCTCTCTGTTCACGGCACACTGGTTAAGACAGAAATCTAGAAATGTGTTAAATAATGACGGGAGGCAAAAACTCAAAAAAAGCTCAACACCAGGAAACAAATGCAAAGAGAAAACTGTGACAGAAGATATTCGCTGATGATCTGAATGAATGACCTATTAAAGTATTTCTGTTCTTGCAGGTGACTAAGATCAATCTGCTGTCAGCACAAAGGCGGGAGAACCACATTCTACTGATGGTGCTGACGATGGTGTCCTGCTACCTGCTGTGCTGGATGCCCTATGGGGTGGTTTCCCTGATGGCCACCTTTGGAAAGCAAGGACTAATCACGCCAGTTGCCAGCGTGGTGCCCTCAGTGTTAGCCAAGAGCAGCACAGTGATCAATCCGGTTATATACGTGCTCTTCAACAACCAGGTAAGTGATAAACAAAATTCTACTGCAGGGATTCCCAATCCTGGTCCTAGAGATCCTACATACTAAGCAAAAACTATGATCGGAACATTGCTGGTTCATATCCCGGTCATGCAGCTTGCCATCAGCCGCCGGAGCCCCGAGAGAGCACAATTGGCCATGTGCTCTTTTCTCTCACCACTCCTAGGGCAATGTCGATCAGCACAAGGCGTCTGTGAGCTGATGTATCAGAACCGAGTCGCTACGTTTTCCTTCGAGCTCAGTTTTTTTAAATCTCTGAATACATGAGGATGAGCTGGAAATCTGTAAGGTAGCAGGGCTACAATTGTGCAGAACACAGTTATATTCATATCAAACAGTTGCATTATATTAATTTAAATAAAAGGTGGCAGACAAAATACTCTGTATGAGCAGTCATAAAATCTGAAATGATGTAATGTGCTAAATCAAACTGAATTTTTTGAGTTCTTATATTGAATTTTTCATATTATCACCAAACTGAGCACCTATTATACACAGATATCCATAATAAACAGTGTTTAGAAAGTGTATTATGCATAGAAAGGACAGAAAGATGGCTGTTAAAGGAACCCCAGTCCTTAAGCTCAGTATTAGCTATCAGATTAATAAACTACAGATGTAACAAACAAAAGTCCAAAGATAATGGGCTGATCTCAGACTCCAGATAAGCTTCAGCTTGTATTACCGTATTTTTCGGACTATAAGGCGCACCGTATTATAAGACGCACTATCAAAGAACGCCTATTTTCTGCTATTTTTCCATACATAGGGCGCATCGCATTATAAGGCGCGTTAAGTGACACTAGAAAGGGTGCCTATATCAAAGTGAACAGGGGTGGAGCCATGTTTCCCTTCCCCCACCGGGGGTGGTCGCTTGCCGGTGGAGCGTCTCAGTATATATAAATCTAGCTCTTTCAAAGTCAAACGAGTGCTGGATATTAATCTACACAGATTCCTCTCCTGAAAACTGTTTATTTGGGTGAGTAACGTGCTTCAGTTTATTTACAGTAAGCTTAGATTTCCAGATGTCCACTAAGGCTTGCTGCACCAGCGTTAGCATAGCTATCCGCTAGCACGCTAGCTAGTCACCTAAACTAGTAAAGTTAACCCAAACTTAAACGACAGCGTTACACTGAGTAATCCTGCGTGTTCTGGTAAGACAGTGAGATATTAGCTAGCGATTCGTCCCCCGTAGCTTGTTTTAACACTGTAAACAAGCAGATTACAGGCTGATAAAACTCACCTCTGAGAGAGTTAGCGCTTAGCATCTAGCTAATGCTAGCCAGGCAAAGCAGCACAGACTTACAGGCCGATAACTCACCTCTGAACGGTGAACGCTTAGCGATTAGCATCTAACTCTAATAATACTGCTCCAGCAGTATTAAAAGTGCTAAATTTAGAAAATACTGATCTCTGAACAGTGAAAAAGCTAGCTAGCTAAGCGGTTAGCATCTAGCTAATGCTATTGCTGCTCTGCACAGAGTGTGTGTTTACTGCTCCTTACACCTGACGGGTAAAATTTAGATAATACTGATCTCTGAACAGTGAATAAGCTAGCTAATGCTATTTGCTGCTCCAGCCTCGGAGCTGCACGGCTCTGGACTCTGTATAGCACTGAAACTCTGTATAACGCTGCACGGAGTGTGTGTTTACTGCTCCTTACAACCTGACGAGTAAAATTTAGATAATACTGATCTCAGTGAATAAGCTAGCTAGCTTAGCGGTTAGCATCTAGCTAATGCTATTGCTGCTCAGCCTCGGAGCTGCACGGCTCTGGACTCTGTATAGCACTGAAACTCTCTATAATGCTGCACGGAGTGTGTGTTTACTGCTCCTTACAACCTGACGAGTAAAATCCATACAAAAGGCGCACCGTATTATAAGACGCACTGTCAATTTTTGTGAAAATTAAAAGTTTTTAAGTGCGCCTTATAGTCCGAAAAATACGGTAATTTTAATGGTGAAACACCAGGGGCATTGAAGTTTAATCCAAGATTAGGCTTAATCCACATTTTAGAGTGTCCTGAAGATCAAATATGATACACTTGGCAAATCTATTTTTTCATATTTTTTCAAGAAAATTAGATTTTATGTATGTCCACATTATGTTAAATTAATTGTTTTTTGTTTCCAATTAAAGTTTTTTGTTAAACTGTGCATTTAGGCCAAGGAATGGAAATGTGTCTGGAGAAAAGCTCAGCAAACATTAGCATCTTATTTAGCTTTATATTCAAGCAGAATCCAACGCTGACACCAACATACTGCCATTTAGTGCATTTATTTGCAAAAAATGCCATTATTTCTGTAGGTCACTGGATGTCATCCTGCGTTTTGTGAGTGATAATTAATTTTCCCATGCATTTAATAGTTTTAAAGTTCCTGTGTCCATAAGATGCTTGTTCTAAGGCATTTTAAACCCCACAGTTGACTAATTTGCATTTTTGCATAATTCACTGCAGTTGTTTTTGACCTTTGTGGTTTACAAGCTGTTTTTTCAAGTAAATGATCAACAGTCGATGAACCCTTGAAATTGTTGTTTTTTAATAGTCCAAGATGACAGCCACCAACTGTGATGGCACATTTAAATGCAATGAGGTCACTTGTTATGCTGACAAATTGTGAGAGGACTAAGCCTCAGTTTATTCTAAATCCACATGACATCTGAGTGGTTGTTGAATATGCAGCTTGTCTGACAGTGTGATCGAGATCCTAAAAAAAGGAAAAAAAGGAAAAAAAGGAAAAAAGAACACAACCTACCAGACTCACTCCAGTGACTGGATCACCCTTCAGCTATCGAGAGTTTTTATTGAACTGGAAAAATCTGCTTTTAGCTACAGAGCAGGAATTTACTACATAAAACTCTAAAAAACTCAGCTCACTGGTGTCACTCAATCATTTTAAACTCCTAGACTCTAGCCATTTTTTTTTTGCCACAGTTTTAGCTGACCTTTGGTATGTTTTTTCTTTTCTTTGATTGTTTTTTAGTTATTGTTTATTTATATTAAGACTCTTTTATGTGTTTAGTTTTATTTAATCATCTGTAGTTGCATTTATATTAGTTTTATTACCTTAGATTTTTTACATATGATTTTATGATTCATACTTATTATTTTTTTACCTTTTGTTTTAAATATTTTTAATATTATCTTATTAAAATGCAGTTTTTTTATTATTATTTATTTATTTTGTTTTTTTTTTTAATTGTCAATCCCTTCCCTATGTAGCTGCTCGGCTACATTGTAAATGAGGGCCACCCTCGATGTACACCAAGTTTAAATGAAGGTTGATTGATTGATTAATTGATTAAAAATAAAGAGGCAACATAGTATAGAAAAGTATGTACTAACATGTATGCGTTTCTAAGATAGTCTTCCTTATGTGTGTATGTGTATCAGTTCTACAGGTGCTTCATAGCTTTTGTAAAGTGTGGAGCAGAGCCCTCTATACAAACCCTGAACCCCCCACACAACAGCAAGGAGGAAGCCCCTGCGTCCAGCTTTTGTAGACCCTGGAGCCACAGTAAGCTTTCCCCGGCGAGAGAGTGCCGCACCCTGTCCCTAGTGGTTCACTACACGCCCTGATGGACAGAATGGCATTCTGTTCATCTCATATGCATCTGTTGCCATAAAATGGGACATCCTGACTTTGCTCACTAATCAGAGTAGGATGATGGACAGACCCAGGGGTCTGTGGGCAACTTCCAGGAACTGCAGGCCAGTGGGATCCCCCTGAAGGCTGACAAACTTCAAACTACAGCAGTGTCAATGTGTAACGTTTGCAGTGACTGTAGGAAAAACCTGAGACCTCTCTAAAAGGGGCCCTGTCTGACTGCACTCAGTCTTGTTGCGAGTGGCGTGCATTAAAAATGTTGTAAAGAAAAAGAAGGAAGAAGCAAGCGAGGTAGTGTTGAGAGAGGCAGATAAATAGCATTAATTTTAATGCTTAATATAAAAATGCTGCTATTTTTGGCTTTAGGAGTAGGGGAATGACCGCTTGCATCACTTTATCTCTTTTGTTTACTCTAAGGTTTAACATTAATTAAGCCATCTAGTGTGTCCAGCTCTGTTGTGTGTAATGTGATGAATGCTAAGTTGTGTAAATTACACACAAAGAAGTTTGGACATGTTTACAGATAAGGTATATTGGTGTAAATAATTGTAATATACATGCAATGTGATACATGTAGTTTTTTTGTTTTTTCTATATACATAATGTAGACTTGTGGGTTTTTTTATGCTAAAAAAAATATTTTTTACTATACAAAACCTATAGCAGGTAACTAGTTTAGCTCCAGTGCATCAGTTCAGTTCTCTGTTTTGGAACTATTGCATTATTCCCAGGTAGTAAAAATAATGTCCACATGCTGAGCCTGAGTTGCATTGGCTCTAGTTTAAATCTAGGCCAGATTCTGGCCTAAATGTTTGTTGAGTGTTTCATGTGCCATATTGAGAAAAGTATGAGAACACCCTGGTTGCTGAGAATAGTATGGGAATTGGCCAGAGCCACATGTGCCAACACCCTGGTTGCCGAGTATAGTATGGAAACTGGGCTGAGACGCATTTGCCAACACCCCGGTTGCTGAGAATAGTATGAGAATTTGCCAGAGCCACATGTGCCAACACCCCGGTTGCTGAGAATAGTATGGGAATTGGCTCAAGTCACATGTGCCAACACCCCAGTTGTTGAGTATAATCAACAATTGACCTGTATTACTTGTGTCAACACCCCAGTTTCCGAAAACAGTATGGTAATTGGCCTAATCAAAATGTACAAACATCTTGGTTGCCAAGTATATATTTGTGGCAGTTTATTTACAATAATAATAGAAAGTAAGTCACTCTGGATAAGAGCGTCAGCTAAATGCCATAAATGTAAAATAACAGTGATAAACGCTCATTGGAGAAACCCCCTGTGAAATGTTGCCTTGTATCTCAAAAGACTCTTAAATTACAACTAAATAGATCACATGATCAGTGCTTTTCTGTCACAGTCAAGCAATTCACAAAAAAAACTAAAAACAAACAAAAAAAATCAATGTATTATATTAGGAACACCAGTAGTGTGGTGTCTTGTAGTGCGGTTGATGGTCCAGAAAGGTTGTGTTTAATAACAGCATCCACCCACACACCCACAACAAAGTGCAAAAATGCAGCAGCATCGTTATCTGAAACTTCATAATGAGCCTCACCACAGTAGGATCTGTGAAGGCTGATCTCAGCAGCTAAACAGAGCGGCTTATTAGTGGAGATAACTCCACCAGTTGTCCAGTAGAGTGCTTATTTTCTCCACTTCACTGCTCATGGGTGCAGCAAAAAACATTGAATTAAGCAGAAAACTGTAAAACACACTCTAAAACATTATGATATCTCCTCAGTTAACATTATGAAATGATCTGTATTTTTATAAAACATTTTATTACAGTAATAACAAGTGACAGTACTTAACAGTAAAAACAAAAACAAGACCATAACAAGGGAAAAATGTTAAATTTCAGAATTGAACGGATGTTAAAAGTGACAGGTATAATTAATTAAAGTCACATGATTTTGCAGAAGTTTTATGCACCTAAAAACAATGTTTAAAACAATTTATATCACTACTAAGAAGAGAGTCTTTGCTTTCAAAACTACAAATCACATTAGAACAGATACATGTTTACAAAAATACAGCAAAATGAAACGCAAATTTCTCATTGTAATAAAAGTTGTTGAGATTCGTCTAGAGAACAAAGTCTGGTTTCAAATTTCTTCAACCTCTGATTTACTCTGATAATGAATGAAAGCTATGTCAGCAGTGTTTTATAGAGGACAGATATTATGGAGAGTGAACAGCAGAGCAAAATCAGGGTGCAGTAATTCTTAATACCAGTAGTAGGAGCTCCTGTATTCAGCAGAAAGCACAATTTATCTCGTCTCCTGATGCACAGACTCACAGCATCTGTACAGAAAAATAAAGGAATCTAATAATTTGATGTCTCAGGTGCACACTACTGTTCAAAGTTTAAAGGGTTAAATTCTGTTGGAAAATAAATACAGAACTTCTTAGAAAATGTTTTAAAAGTGGTGAATAAATCGAGTTCTGCAATTTTTTTTAAATAATTTAAAACCGTAAACAGATAAAAGCCTTAAAATGTGTTGTAAATGTAGTAATACAGTAAGTATGTACTGATTACAGTCAGAGGATCAAATGGACTGAAATAGATTTTTTTTGTACATTTGTGCCTTCTCATGTACAATTAACATAACTGTGTTTTTCAATATGTGCATCATATTTATATTTATGTATTGTCACTGTCATGCAAAAACATTATATCCCTTAGAAATATCATTTTTTGAGATTTTCTGTTGGTCTATTTATTGTAAATTTCATCATAAATATTTTAAAGGATAGCTGTAAGATTTAAATGACTGTATATTAAAAAAGTTTAAAAACAGCAGATATTTAACTTGAGGTTTTTATAGGACAGTTATGATCTGTATGTTGTTTATTGTTGTTGCCATCTCAATGTTGGAGGGGGTTACATTGTGTCTTAAATGACTTGGACTAAAATCTTGATATATTAATGCACAATAATGTTTTTTTCTTCCTTTTACTGTAAAGAGAAAATTTCGGAGATGTTACAAAAGAACAGACATTCACCATTTTTCATATGAATTTATTATCTGTGTACTGTTTAACACTGCAATTCCTTGTGAAACTGGAGCTTTAATGGAGCATTAATGACATCGAGCCATATTATTGCAAGAACTACTCAACTAAGTAAAGAAAAAAAAATACTTTAAGAACTGAAGGTCAGTCAATCCAAAAAATGTCAAAACTTTTAAAGTATCCTCAAGTGAGGTCACAAAGACCATCAAAAATGTTATAATGAAACTGTCTCTCATCAGGGCCGCCCAGGAAAAGAAGAGCAAGAGTTACCTCTGATAGACAGGATATGTTAATCAGAGTTACCAGCTCCTAGGAGCATTTTATTTTGTGTAACACTTTTTTTTTTGTCACTACATGATTCCATATGTGTTCCTTTATAGTCTGGATGACTTCAGTTTCCATTTGCAGTGTAGAAAAAATAAAAAGTAAATGAGAAGATGGGTCCAAACTTTTGTCTAATACTGTGCATCCTGATCCATTAAGGTATGTTCAGGTCGATACAAACTTCGTCTGACATCAGAGAAAATCCTTGTCTAAGCAGTTTAATCAGAGGAGTGTGATTCACGCGCTCTGCTAAGTTTATATCAATTCCAATTACGCAGACATCCTTGTCGCGGTCGCGCTTGGTGCATCTTTTCTGTAAGTTATGGCCGTGAGGAGACACGCTGACTCATCCTCCCAGCTCTGCATTTCCAGGACAGCTGTCCGCTTCATTAAACTCACGACTATGGAATGAGTTCTGCTTTCTGATTGGAAACTATTGCTTTCAGGTTTCTCTCTCAGCTTCGTAGTTCAGTCGACAGATGAGCTCGTCGGCGGGGGCGGAACTGAGGTTAGCATCTGTAATTCTTGCAAAAGCAGACTCGCTGTTTACAGTCACGGAATGAAGCTGGCACTGACTAATGCGCAGGTTTTGACCACTGCTCTGGTTGAACGGGCAATTAATAGGGTAGGGTGAGGTGTCATTTACAGAAAGTGGGGTCAAAAAGTCATTCAGAAACTCAGAGGAATGACATCTGTTGCCATCCTCTGGATAACAGTACAGTATGTGTGTCTGAATGTGTCTACACACTCATATTAACTCGTGCTTGAAATGAGCAGAGACTTTCTATAAATATGGTGGCAGATCAGTGGCTGAAATGTGAATGAAGGTCCTTATTATACCCTGGAAATTTCTGCCCTTCAAGAAAATCAGCCAGTCAGCTTGCTGGTTAGGCCTTGAGCAGAGTCACTGATGGGAAAGTCATGTACACTTAGTGCAGTAGCCTGAACAAGCTGAAAAATCTTTTTTTTAAGCATTACTGATCCAAATGCTCAAATAGGTTTTATCAGATTCTCAGTGATGTAAGACTTTTACCTTCAGTTTCAAGTATTTTCTTCTCTCCACATTCACAAATATCAGATCATGGTCTTCCATAACTAAAATAATGCTGTAATTCATTTGAACTTCGCCAACCCAGAGTTCAGAATCCAAGATGGTTGCCCTGTACATAAACATCTCCAAACCATCACTGACCATCATTAAATTTTGCATTTCATTTGGAATCCAGGGACCAGAGTCTGAAGGGAGAGGAATCATCACAATCAGTGATGGTTTGGAGAGACATGTCATCTGCTGGTGTTGATCCACTGTGTTTTATTATCAAGTCTAAATTCAGTGCAGTTTTGTTTTCCCACAAAATCTTACAGCACTTCATGCTTCCCTCTGCTGACCACGTTTATAGAGATGCAGATTTCATTTTCCAGCAGGACTTGTAACACTGCCCACACTGACAAAAGTACCAATTGGTCTTACATAACATTAACATTTTCTGGGACACTGATTTTTGGGTTTTCACTGGCTGTAAGCCATAATCATCAACAAAAAACGAAATAAACACTTATAATAAATCAGTCTGTGTGTAATACATCTATATAATATATGAGTTTCACATTTTCAACTCAATTACTAAAATAAAGTCACCATCAAAATAAAAAATAAGATAAGATACAACTTTATTGTCGAATTCAATTTACATTGAACGGAGAATTATCTATGGCAGTCTGGCTGACAAATACATGAAATAACAAACACAGTAAGTAAATAAATAAATACAAAAGATAAAAAAATACATACAGATTATGAATTATGTGGGGAAATTGTGTATTGCATCTTTATTCAGAATAGCCACAGCAGATGGACCAAATTACTTTTTATACCCATTCCTCTTAACTAGTGAAACCTTTCGTCTCCTGCCTAATGGGAGCAACTGAAATGATGAATAAAGGGGATAAGAGGGATCACTGTAGACCTGAATTGCCTTTTTTGTTATGGATCGACTGTATAGATGCTGCAGTGACAACTGTTTGGCTCCAATAATTTTACTTTCTTGATTAACCATTTCTGCCAGCTTGTTCCTGTATTTAACTGACAGGTTTCATTGAACTCAGGTTCCAATCACTTCCATGGTCAAAAGAGTATAAAATCATGCAGCTAGGCATGCAGACTACTTCTACAAACATTAGTGAAAGAATAGGTCCCCCAGTGTTTGGACTAAAGTGGAAGACTGTTCCAAAGAAAAAGGCCCAGTCGCATTTGACCGTCAATCAAAAGAATGGCATATTTACGGTAAAAGCAACAGGTTGAAGAAGATCGAACGTGGAGAAGATCTGAAATTTTCCTCTGAGACTTTTAGATGATGTGAACACTTCATCACCAGAGTGACTCTTTTAATGCATGTGTAGAGTGCGGGGGTATGTGTACACAGCATGACTCACCAGATATCAAGAAGCAGGACAGGCAAACCGAAGCTGTGATCCCTGTAGATGTGATACCACACACCCTCACAGTACCCCAGCCAAACAACACACATTACCTTAACCACTAAACACCGCCAGAGATTAGGATACTGTAGCACATTCTTTACCATTCCCTTTTTGTTTCTGTTGTGCTCTGACGCTCTAATGGATTGCTATTTCAGGGGCGCAGCTACCTGAACGTGTCCAACGCTTCTGCGTGTCCATGTGTGCTTTCGTTTTGGGTTGTGCCAGTTGACAATTAAATGTCAAGATAGCAATGAACATCTGACAGTTGACATCTGTCTAGGTTGTTTTCAGTCAGTGGTCCTAATGTGTTTTCTGCTGCCAAGATAGCAATACACCAGAAATGTACCTGAACAGAACTCATTCCCACCACTGGTATATTCTGTATAATCACCAGCACCGTGGCTATTTAAGCCATGCAGGCGAAAGGAGTTCAAACAGACTGTTGGTGGGGTGTAAGATAGCAATCTAAAACTTTCAATTTGTCTTAGTCATTGCCTTTACCTGACCTACTGTGACTAATACTTTTGTTTCTGAATGCAGTCAGATCCTTAAAGCCTTACCTGAAAACTAAAGCATTCACTCTCACATTACTACTACTACTAATAATAATAATAATACTAAATGTCACAGCTCGTAGCATGTGGGGCGTGTTGTAGAGTTTCAACAAGGGATTTAAAACCATATCGAGAGAAAGAAAGAGAGGGAGAGAAAGAGAGAGAGTCAAAGAGAATCTAAGACCACCACAGAGTGGTTAAATTGAGGTTACATATTGGTACTCCTCCACTATCACTCATCTCTTTGTAGGGGCTCGGGGTCTTCGTAACTAGGCCAGGCAACAGGGAACACAGCCTTTCATGTGTTTTTCATGTTTCGTTTTTCAATGAACATGTTTGATTGACAGACGGCAGAAATACATAAGCCAGTAATAGTCAGTAATATTTCATGTACACTCTTAAAAATAAAGATGCTACAGAGGCAGTAGAAGAGCCACTTTTGCTGCCATGAAGATCCAAATATATAGAGTTCTTTAAACCTTTTAAAGGTTCTTCCTGCTTGACATGCCAAAAGTCATGGGATAGCATCAAAATATCATTAACCCTAGAACGCTAACGCTGGGTGATTTTCATCTACACAATTTGTGATTTTTTCATGTGATTTTCATTGTGTTGTTGCTGTCTGAGTTGCATGGGACTTTGGGGAGCTTCAGGGCGATGATCATTGATGCCATTAATGTTATGGATGATTACCTCCTCCCATCTATGTGTTTTTTTCAAGAGGAATGCTTTCAGGTGATTTTCGTCCAACGTTAGTGATAGAGAGTAAGATATTTTATGGGTGTAATTTACCTGATGTTGATGCTGATGTGTTTGTGTGTTTAAATCAGGCGCTCACATTTCCCAGGAATGGGTGGACCAAAGACTCAAAGTTCCCAGCAGCATTATTTTTTTGTTAGGACATTACCTGTTAAGGATCACCTGATTTTCCAATATTTTTTCTGCTTTTTTATAAGGTCATCAATGGTACCTTTTTATTTTGATGACTGATGTGATGTATGTTGTAAAATTAAAGAATGGTTCCAAAACTTGTCATACAGTGTATACCCAACGTTAGGGATGGTGTTACTCATTTTAACGTTAGTGTTCTAGGGTTAATCAATTGAGCACTAGTTGTTTTTTTTAACTCGGCGAACAGCCTGCCTCTGTATAAATTGTGAGGGTTTATCTTGTGAGAGAGTAAGTTTAAAGACTGGCCTGCATGGCCAGAATTACAAGATGATATCAATGATTAATTATCGAGAGAGTTCAAACAAGGCCTGGTAGTGGTGGGAATACTGTACATTATAGAAGGAAAGCTTTACCACCCACTGTGGAAAGTGTATGCAGTGGATGGTAGTGATTGTGACTGGCGGAGTCTGGCTAGAATTGTCCATGTGAACAAAATGCATTTCCTACAAGAAAATACAGTCTTCTTTAGCTTCAATGGAACATGGCAATAGTCACTGACTTAACAATAGGACACAATATGTTACACGAGTTCCTTTCCCATTAAATATTGCATGAAAATGTATTTTAACATGTTGTAGCTTATTTTTTAGCTTTAAGGATATCCTCACAGTGGTTTGGCCTATTTGCATTATGTTTGCACTCAATGTAGGAGGCACATCCTAAGCATAAGCATATAAGCACATTATACAGCTCAGTGCATTGATTTTTTTTATCTTCCATGTCCCATGACTTTTGGCCTGCGAGTTTAATTTGAGCATTTAGATCTGAGTCTTTATTTGAGATTTTATTTGAGTTGTAAGATTTCTTAGCAGCTGATTCTCAGCATCCTCTCAGAGCTATATGGGTCAACAAAAGAGATAAAAGGAACCAAAGGTGATGACACGGTTGTGTTTGTGTAGAACGGGGTCTTTTTTTTTTTAGCAGCTCTGTATGCTTCAGACTTACCACAGGCCCTATTTTAAACTTCTCACATCCGCATTATGGCCAGAACCAGAGCATAAAAGTGACATTTAAATGTGTGTGTGTGCGTGTGTGTTTATATGTGTGTGAGTTTGTTTGTGCGTGGCTTGGTTTCCTGTGGCTGGCTGTCCAGCATAAAATCTACGATAAATGAAGAATGAAGAGTTTTTTGTCAGTCTGTAGTTGAAGAATCCCAATACTGAGGTACTGAGGTCGAGGTAAAAGTTTGCAAACTATGTGGAATAGTAAAAAAAAAAGGTTAAAAAGAAATATATATATATATATATATATACATATCAACCTCAGAGGAAGAAGTGTGACATAGTGTAGAGGAGCACATAAGTGAGAACATTCCAGGAAGTTGAGACGTACTCTCTCGCTGTTGGAGGAACTGTTCAGACCTGTATGGGTGGAGGTGGTGTTCACGTCTCAGCTCTCTCTGATTCTGATTCTCTCCATCATTATGATAAACACCTTTCACACCAGCTACAATCACGGGCCCGTGCCTCCGCCGGGGCCTCCGCCGGGGCCGCCGCCGGTGCCCCCGCGGCAGGGCTACCGAGGGCCCGTGCTGCCGACCAACACCTCACTGGTAAAGTTCTTGTCTGTGATGATGCTTCTGCTGATGATCCTGACCTTCGGAGGGTTCTTCTACATGTTCCACAGACTCAACGTGGTAAGAACTGCTACACATGGCACATGGACTAAAAAGAGCATATCACTGTATAATAATGATATTATCATGAGAAATCATTCTGAAATCATAAGGGTTTTTATACAGATATTGGTGACCTATTTTGCTGTTTAAGTTACATTTTGCAGGTCATTATGATACATTTTATGCATTTTATTTTATATTATTTTTTAACAAAGGCACATTCCATCATTAGAGTATATGGGAGTATCTAAAACTTATGCAATAGCCCTCCAAATGTTAGATTAAAATGATATGATAAAAGATAATATTTCTGATGGATCCATGAAGAAAAAGAAGCTGAAAAGAGTTTCTAGAGAATTCATACTAATAAAAAATATATAATGCTAAAATTAAACTGTATTAAATTTAAGTTTTAATTTGAAGTTTTTCATAATTAATTTATGATTAATTCTACACAAGTTTGCACTTTAATTTAATTTTAGCTTTTTTTTTTTTTTAATAAATAGCACATTTCTAACAAATATGTCTTATAAATATTATTTTGTGGACCTGAGCTTTTTTTTAATCAACAATTTGCTTGAATTAAAATATTGAACTTAATTTAAGGGAAAAAAAATAAAACTTTAAATGTAAACCTTTTTTTTTTATCAAGGTCAAGGTGTAAAAGGTTACAAAGTCTAAATTAAGATTCAGATTCAGAATTAAGTTTTCTTCAATAAAAAAGTAATAGCATATATCCACTATATATCATTACACCAAAACGTTTATCAAGATAACAGTATATCTTCTCTTTTTTTAACACGCTATACCCATTGTAGCAGAAAAGCTGTCACACAATACACACAATATATAGTACTGTGAGTTATCCATCAGACAAGCTGAATACCTGCTGAATATATAATCAACACAATGCAGATACTGAAGCAGCTGGACTTCACTGTGACACAATTTAAGTTGAGTTTAGGAAAAGAAGGTAATGATGTTTATTGGCTGCTGCGTCGCTGGTGTGGTTTATAGGAGCTAGTGAGCGTGCTCAACATCAAAGGAACAAAAGCACCGATGAGGAGCGTTTCAATGAGCAGCAGAAACAGAGAAACTCGCTTTTCTTAGGACTGCAACGACCAGACTATTTCCAAGAAAAAAAAACTGCTGCCTCTGCTGTAGAAATCCTGCTGTTTAACTGAGTAACGGAGTAATTATTTATTTATGTAAAGATTACTCTCTAGCTCAGAATTTTAATTTACATTTATTTCTATATTCAGCTCAGTCTGGTGCTTCTAAAGGTTCCTGTAAATAATAATTTAAGTAACTTCATAGAAAAGTTGTCGACAGCAAAATATATGAAACATTTAATAAAATATGCCATTTTTTTTCTTTGTTTTAATCACTGTATGAATTAAACAGCCTACATTAAATTTTGTCTTGGTTTTCAAAAAAAAAAAAAACTCAATTATAAAACTACAATTTAAAAATATTTTCTGAACACTGGATGTAAGTAAGTAAATGATGTGGGGTTGGTTGATGCTGCAGTTGGTCTGCAGGTTTAGGTTCAGCAACAGTATGTGCTGAAAGAATGAGGTCAGCTGACTACCTAAATACACTGAATATAGACCAGGTTATTCCATCAATGGATTTTTTCTTCTCTGATGGCTCGACCATATTCCAAGATGATAATGTCAGGATTCATGGGGAATTCTGGAATTGTGAAAGAGTTCAGGGTTCAGGGAGCATGAGATCATAATTTTCACACATGGATTGAGAGAGTTCACCACAGAGTCCAGACCTTAACCTCATTGAGAATCTTTGGGATGTGCTGGATGGAGAAGAGCTGCTTTGTGCAGTGGTCAGACTCTACCATCATCAATGCTGCTGCAAGATCTTGGTGAAAACTAATGCAGCACTGGATTGAAATAAATCTTGTGACATTGCAGAAGCTTATTAAAACAATGCCACAGTAATTTTGTTTGCAATGCACTGTTTTTGTTTATTAAAGCAGACATACTAACTAATTACACATTTAGATGGCTAGTGATTTTAATCATTGATTAACTAAAGCAGGGCATTTTTTGTCATAAATGTATCTTAGTAGTGTTACTGCATTTTACACAGAAAAAGACAAAACAAATGCTAAGGCTAATTTAGCCTTGCTAATGTTACTATCCTAGCCCTGTACAGCTTGTATCTTTCAGCTGCTCTAAGCAGTGCTGCTGGATGTTGGGTGAAGGAGGACTGGGGAGTTTGGACTTGCTACTACTGCTGAAAATACTACCTTTAGAAGAAACCCTGTAATATGACTTACAATCAGTATGTCATTTTGCAAAATTGGTATTTTTTATTGCAAAATGTATGTGCATCCCTAAAAAAAAGTATTTTTATATACTTGTATCCATTCAAAAAAAAAAAAAAACAGGAAGTCTGGATTATTAAAACTGTTAATGCTTAAATATGATTCTGCATTTCTAAAAAAAAAAAAACAAGCTGTGATCCAATCCGACACCTTGTTCACATGAGCGTTGTTTTCCTGTGTTAATAGCAGGTGGAATTCAACATGTGTATGGCGAGCAGGTTGGACAGACTCACCCCTGAACAGAGAGAGAAGTGCCTGAAGCTGGTGGGAAACTCATGGGGCACAGGACAGGATGGAAAAGGTGGGTGTTGTATGCGGCGTCTCTCTGGATGACTAGTTTACTCAAATTATGAAATTAGGTGATTCTGAACTGACTTTTACCTTCTGTCTCTGTTTTAGTCGCCTTCTTATCGGGAAGAGGATTCTACACTTTACCAGCAGCACGACTGGTCCTTACAAAGAAAACTCCTGGTATTAAAGGTAAGAGCAAGCACTCACATACTCTTCATTTATCTCAGAATAGAACACTGGCTCTTAAGGTCTCATTTCTGCTCCAAACCAGCAAAGTTTAAATAGTTACATTTACATTACATTAACAGTATATAGCTGACGCTCTTATCCAGAGCGATCTACAGTACAAGGTTTATTCTATTACAGAGGTGGACCAATGTAGTGTTAGGAGTCCTGTCCTAAATAAGGACTATTATTGGTGTAGCACAGCATAGTCTCCCACATGGTAGCTCACTGGCAGGCGGTGGTGTTATCCACTGCACCACACCAACCAATACTAAATAAATCTACTTAGGGTGCAGAAAGATCCAGCGGTCTAAAGTGCTGCCGCTATGAGCGGGAGGTCGCAAGTTCGAACCCCTGCTCATCAAGCTTTGGCATTAGCTGCCGGCGCTCAGAGGGAGCAAAATTGGCCCTGCTCCCTCCAGGTGGGTAGATGGCGCCTTCTCCCCACATCACTAAAGGGTGATGTCTGCAGCACAGGGCGTCTGTGAGCTGATGTATAGGAACTGAGTCGCTGTGCTTTCCTCCGAGTGCACTGTGATGCTACTCGGCAATGCTGCATCAGAAGCAGCTTGAAAAGAGGCGATGTCTGACTTCACATGTGTCGGAGGAACCATGTGTTAGTCTTCACCCTCCTGGTGTGTTGGGGCATCACTAGTGATCGGGGGAGTCCCCATGAGTGGGTTAGGTATTTGGCTGAGCAAAACTGTGGAGAACATGGGGGAAAAACAACTAAAAAATAATCCAAATGCTCTGTTTTACCAGAGAGACCTAATGCCAATATTAATACAAATATTATATAGAACCCTAAAAACACTATAAAACTTTTATAGAACATAGAGATAGAATTGGAGCAGTAACAGACTTGGATTTAGATGTGCCTAAAGAGTAATGAACATTTTTAAAGGTTCGAAAACCCCATAGAACTGTATATTCAACTTTGTAGAAACTCTTGTTTTAAAAGTTAATGCTAAAAATGGAGAAAATAAAATTAAGCATTAATACTGTTATCCTTTTCTCCACAGTCAAGGACCAGTTGAACACCCTGTACTGGGACCAGAACCACTCTATGACTAAGAAGATAAACCTTAACAGCGATGGGAGCTTTACCGTGGAACAGCCTGGATACTATTACATCTACTCCCAAGTCTCTTTTTCCAAAGGACACCCAAATGTCCCCCTGCGGCAAACCTTATGGACCCGTAAACCAGACAAAGATAAGAAGCAGGAAGCGGACTGGAAGGAACTACTAATGTCCTACTGCAGTTTACCTCAGAGCAGCCCTGTAAGCAACGTATGTACAGCCTCGCAGGCTGGCGTGTTCGAACTTCAGAAGAACCAGCAGCTTCGTGTTAACGTAACTAGCAGTGACTTAGTGAATGAAGAATCCACCACTTTAGGATTGTTTAAACTACAGGACTGAACTCGGGAAGCATCTGGAGTAAGAAGACTGAACTACCGTCCATAACTGGATCAGGACCAGAGAGTTTACATGGATAACCACATGCTGATGCACTCATCATCAACATCTTTGAAAAAGGGGTTTAGGACCCAGCAGTTATTACAAAAGGAATGAAATATAGAGTATCAGTCAAACGTTTGGACACACCTTCTTATTCAATGTAAAGGAACAAATGAGAAATCATGTAGAAAACTTAAAAGTGTTAAACAAACCAAATATCCTGGTCTTACTTTCCTGGGGTGGTCCTGATGAGGGCCAGTTCCATCATTAGGTTTTAAAGACGTTTTCATGTCTTTGCGACTGACCTTCATTTCTTTAAGTATTTTTTTTCTTTACTTATTTGAGTAGTTCTTGCCATAATCTGGATTAGAACATTACTCAAATAGGGCTCTATTCACTGTATACCAACTCTACCTCTAAGGTGTGTCCAAACTTTTGACTGGTACTGTATATCTACATTCTACTGACCTGGTAACACCTCAGTTCAACCTCAATGGAACCTCAAATGAGAAGCTGTTAACTGTTGGACTTTGTTCCATGTAAGAAATGAGTCATGAAAATTAGATTTGAAGTTTTTCCATGTATATATTATTGTTCTTAATTTATTAATGCTGACTGTTATTGTATACTGTAATACAGTAGTACCTTTATTTATTAAGGGAAACTCTAGCCAAAGTGATTTAGGCTAGGCTAGGCTACGCTAGGCTAGTCTCAAAACCTGGTTCCCTTCCGTGTCAGTCCAAACCATGAAGATTAAGCTGTTCTTATGAAGGGAAGTGACACTAGCTTTGGTGGACTGGACTCCTGCTTTCAACTGAACAATTGAGCCCTTCCAACTAATAACCATACATGAACTGCTTCTCCTGTTTGGAACTCCAAATTTGATTCTCCAGTGGACAACTTTTTTACACTAAAAAACTAAAATGTGCTTTATTTAGATACCTAAAATAAAATAACTTTTAATAGTAAAGAAAATAAGAGAGACAGAGTTAATATATGGTTAATCTTCATAACAAGAAATTGTTAATATATGTTTTTTTATGTACAGCTCTGGGAAAAAATTAAGAGACCACTTCAGTTTCTGAATCAGTTTCTCTGATTTTGCTATTTATAGATATATAACATTAACATTGTTGTTTTATTCTATGAACTACGGACAACATTGCTCCCAAATTCCAAATAAAAATATTGTCATTTAGAGCATTTATTTACAGAAAATAAGAAGTGGCTGAAAATTAATATTTGGTGGAATAACCCTGTTTTTTAATCACAGTTTTTATGCACCTTGGCATGTTCTCCTCCACCAGTTTTACACACTGCTTTTGGATAACTTTATGCCTTTACTCCGGGTGCAAAAATTCAAGCAGTTCAGCTTGGTTTGATGGCTTGCGATCAAAGAAACTTATAATTTTAAAGTGGTCTCTTATTTTTGTCCAGAGCTGTATATATCTATTCCTTTAAATGAGAAATGGCTTATTTAAGATTATTCGCATATATGGTTAATCCTTATAGCAAAAAAATGGGTAATATATTTTTTGTACATATGGCTATAGTCCCAAAAGAGAGAAATGGTTAAATTACTGTTATTCCAGGTATGGATATTTACAGCAAAAGATATGGATATTTGTTGGAATGGCGCAGAAAAGGACTGTATTAACACATGCCAGACATGTGCAGTAACTAGTAACTAGAATAGAACATGCTCATGTGGGGCAGTATGGGTAGCACAACTAGTTCTCTTTATGGGTTTCCTATGGGACCTATATATCGTCGCTGTCCAATGAAAAACAGAGAGAAAAAAAACTTCTAAACTTTCAGTGGAAGTCGATAAAAAGAGTTTATTCCAGGTCCATTAATCAAAAATTTTAGACAGTTTGTTCAAATTGTGTATTAAACAAAACATCGACAAAAATGGAAATATTTGTTTTTCATTGGACAGTGATGATATGAATGTTGGTGATAGACCCCATCAGAGTCAGTGATAGAACTGGGGGGTTAAGGATTGACCTCATCTGGGTGGTACACTGCACTAAATGGGGCCTAGATGGGACTCCTAGATGTGAAATTAAGGTGGGCTATAATCATGGGGCCCATAAAAACATGACATGCCTACCTGAAACCCACCTGAAACCCACCTAGCCCACGTTCCACCCATGTGAGCCCTACAGGATGAACAGGGACCGTTGGCAGGGACAGTTTTTACCAGGTTTTGTCATGAGTAAACCTTCTTGAGAAACAGACAGCAGCACAGGGGACTGTATCTCAGGGACCTGGAATTTCCCTCTCTGTAAATCTGTATTTATATTATTTGTATTAAAAGAAATGCGACTGTCCATCTCGATTCATTCATTCCATCGGTGCGATAACTCTTAACTCGGGTGCGTGTTCTATTATTAGTGACCTGTGGGAAATCGGAGGAGGCACGCTTTTATTACTTGCTGATCTGAAAACACACACACACACACACAATCTCAAAAGCTGTTAGTTATGACAAACTCTTTTTTTTTCTGGTATCTGTGAAACCACAGAAAATGTGATGCTCCTCCTCCTCCCCTGCTGTTTCCAGCGAGACTGCACACTGCACTCGCTCTGAAACAGAACCGGCGCTGCTGTGGTGGGTGAGGAAAGTCATGATGTGACCTTATATTTTATAGCACTGCTGTGTGTCAAAAATATATGTACATATCCAGTTTGAACACACCTTAAATTCAGTGGTTTTTTTCATTATTTAAGATTAATACTAAAATCATCCAATCATTGCCCAGTTCAGATTATTTTTTTCAGATTATATAAAAAAAAAAAAAAAAAATTATTATTATAAGACTATTTGCACAGACACAAACTCAAGCTGTTGAATGGCTCCAAGATCCTCCTGACTCCTGAAAAAGTGTTTCTAGCTGTGATTTATTTTATATTAGGTGCCTTATAACATTATTATGCTTAAACCTTGTTTTTCCATTTTTTGACATAATGTGAATTTGTTAATGTTCTGTAAAGGATGAATGGACCAATAGAAATGCTTTCAAATGAATAGCTTTCCATTGAAATTATTTATTTTCAGAGATGTAATTTAACTACTTCACTACTGTACTTAAGTACTAAAATATGGTATCTGTATATACTGGAGTATTACTTTTTTTTCCTACTTCCACTTTTAATACACAACATATTTTCAATGAGTTTATTACTTAATACTGCATCGTTACTTGTTACGATTATAAAAATGTTAGAAATCATTCCAAAGCCATGTTATCAATAAAGCCAGAGTGGTAGATGTTCTGCACTGTAACCGGGTTTGATGAAGCTGCTCATCATTGAGTGAATCAAGAGATGAAGCTGATCTTATAAGAAGATCTCGCTGCTCCTGTTCTGCCCTTAGTTCACTCTGAGAACTTTCTACTGATTTCTGTAATAACTACACTAATAACACAGTACTGTACTTTTACTTTCAGTACTTCACTACGACATTTTTTTACAATTAACTACTTGCGCAATACTTAAGAGAAAAAAAAAGTTGAATAGTTTAGTACTTCTACTTAAGCGTGGAGCTTAAAGAACTCTTCAACTTCTACTCAAGTTGATGCTGAGGTGTATTCTGTACTATGGATGTTTGTCACTTCTTGTTTGAGAGGCCTTTAGCCCAGATAAGTTCATGTGTCCAGCTAAACTATTCCTGAGAAGTCCATTTCTATACATGATTGGCATGTCACATGTGGTTTCAGGTAAAAAACATGCCGCTTCTCAAAAGGTCATATTTACATATATGGTAAAGCTGTAAATAGGGTGGTTGGAATTCTTTAGGTATGAGAGCTATAGGAGGGACTGTGAGGGACTATTTAAACGGTTTAGACCACAAGACTGGGAGAGAGAAAACCTGGGACACCGAGAATTGACACGCTCTCTCCCACACTTTGCTTCTGCTTGAAATAAATATTTTATTCCAGTTAAGAGGGCAGTGTGCACTGAGTTTTATTTCAAGAAACAACAGCCTTCCAAGAACACCCAAAGAGGAGTCCACAAGAGACAAGAAGACACAACAATGCACTTGTACTTTTACTTAAATCAGAGTCTCAAATGCTTTAAACATCCCTGGTTTTCTCCGTCTATAAGTTGCAATTTTAATATAACAGTTTGTTATTAGGCACAACATATAAATAAAAATATTCAATATGCTACAAGTTTTGCAGGGACCAAATCCCCCAAATTAATGTAACTTTAAAATGTGTAATTATTTACATTGGGGAAATATAACAATAGCTCTTCAATTTAAACTGCTTATTAGACTGGGTAAATATATATTTAAGCACCAACCACCAAACTCCCACTGCTCCATTTACAACAAACCTACACTACTCTACCCACAACACTGCTTTATTCATCCAAATTTCCTAATAACAGATAACCCACCTCTCCTGCACTCTATCCCCCCCACCAACCACGGAAAGAGTGAGTGACAGCATGCAGCTCCGGGACTTGCTCTTCTACTTGACTCTCGACAGGAAGCGTTCAGCAGCACTCACACTCATTCCATCCTGTTACTCGTTTACTGCACACTCAGCCTTAGCCCTTTCCCCAATACAAAAAAAAAGAAAGAAAAACAACACTATACGTTTCTGTAGGAACTGAATTTAGCGAGTTCACCATAGAGTTCTTCCAACAAAAAACAAATATCACTGTAAAATAAGGCTCCTTTATTACAGGGTTAAAATAAGGTATATAAAGTATATACAGGGTTTGTAAATACTTTATTACAAAAGTATTTGTTTAATTAATACTTAAAACAATGCTTAAAACTTAATAATTAGTTGCAATTTAGTTGCAATCTATAAACAAGTCTATAAAGCACTATACCTGTTAAACCTCAGAGCTTTCTGGGTCTTTCTGGTTTATCTTACTTTGTCTTTTTCACCAATTCAGTGTTAAATTTAACAGGTGGCTTTGATATATTTTCAGCTTTATGAGGTAGAGTCACCTGGAATGTTCAGCTTTCAGTTAACAGCTGTGCTGAACCCATCAAGAGTTAATTACTTGAATTTCTTGCCTCTTAATGTGTTTGAGAGCGTCAGTTGTAAAGTGGTGAAGAGGTAGAGTTACAGGTAGAGCTGGGCGATTCATCGATTTTATCGCTTAATTCGAATTTACAGTTAAGGACGATGTGTTTTTATGAAAAGCAATTTTCTCTGAGTTTTAATTTTCACCACCGACGCTCCCCTATGTTTAGCTCTCCCACGTGCAGCCCCGCCCCTCTCAAAAAACTGATTTATAAGTTATTTTGAGACGTGTCTGCCTATTTAAAAAGCAACAGAAGTTGTTCATTTGTTGGAGTTCATTTGTATAATTTCTAACATATTTAGTGTTTTTTTACTCACATTTTTCTCTCTCACAGCTTCAAAAACATGTATTATGCAAATTAGGCAATGACGTCATTTAGCAACTTCTAGCGACTTTTAGGATATTTTAGTAGGGGGGAAAAAAACGATTTAAATCGAAAATCGGATTTAGAAAAAAAAAGATTTTTGGTGGTTATTTACTGGAATGGCTCATAAAAAAGCCATTAAATACTGCTTTGCTCGCATAATCTGTCTAATCTATGCGCAGACTAGCAATACAGTTAATGTAACAAACAGAAATCGAAGATTTTTTTTGGGGCCATAATCGCCCAGCTCTAGTTACAGGTATACAGTGAATAGTGAATATTTGAGTAATGTTCTAATCCAGATTATGAGAAGCAAGAACTACTCAACTAAATAAAGAAAAAGGTCAAATTTAAAACAGTTTAAGGATTTTTGAAAGACTATCAAAACGTTATGATGAAACTGGCTCTCATCAGGACCGCCCCAGAAAAGGAAGAGCAAGAGTTTCCTCTGTTGTACAGGATAAGTCCATCAGAGTTACCAGCCCCTGAAACCTCCTCAAGTTAGCAGCTCCCCAAATTAGAGCACCTAAATTCTTCACAGAGTATTTTGGTTTGTTTAACACTTTTAAGTTACTACTTGATTGCTTATGTGTTCCTTCATAGTCTGGATCACTTCACTATTCATTTATTCTCCAAATTCCGTATTTCTTCCAAAAAGGAGAAATGGTCAATATGTGGTTATTCACTGGAATGGCTCGCCTATTCTGTGTAATATATGCACAGACCAGCAGTAAAGTTCATGTAACAAACAGAGCAGTTTAAAAGCAAATAAAAAAAACAATAGAAGCAGAAATGCTGTTTATAGGTTTTTATTAAAACAAGAACTTTCTGTAATGAAGGCCAAAGAAAAAAAAAGTACAGACGCTCTAGCTAAAAAAAAAAGAACATATATATTTATATGAGACAAATATAATTGCATAGAACATCTTTGAAAAAAGGACAATCAAACAAACAAACAAACAAAAACATAATAAATGTGGTCTGCAGACATGGGCACTTATAGATATACATATCATACTGGAACATTCATTCTCACATAATCAAAACCTTCTGCAAGTGCTACAGGTGTTGGGCAGCTGTTTCCACCTCAGTTGCGTTTATGACACTGCCTGGTAATGTTCCAATGAATGGGATGTTATTATATGATGTTCCAAACAAAATCTAAATACTGATCAGTAGACATGCGACAATAATTACTTTATAAACTTATTAGAAAGTGACTTTATGTGCATGTTTGATCATATAAGAATTTAACGATAATTTTAAAAATAGGCAGCAATCTTTTGATTCGCAGTATGAATTACCAAACAACCTACCATTTGCAAACTTTTTTACTTTTAACGGAAAATTATGCTAATAAGTTCATATCTGTTGCACAGTTCTAACAGGACAATGCTCGTCCACATACTGCGGTCATCTCAATGGCTTGCACTAAAGACACATATACTCTGCCATGGCCTGCCATATCACTAGACCAATCCCTGATTAAAAATGTGTGGGAAGCTATTAGATATTAACACTTGCAACACCACTACTTCACAATCTGCAGGAGCTCTGAGAGAATATTTTCCATGCAGAGACGTCTGGTATGTTGCATTACACGTTACATACTATTTCTGTATGCGTAACTCAATAAATATGAGATTAAATGTCTTAATATTTACTTGTTTATTGCTCCTGGTAACTTTTGTCTTTCTTCATTTGCTTCTTTATTACTGTACTCTGACAGTTTCCTTTGTTCAACTATTTTTATGATGTATTACCAGTAGCATTTAATTGTCCTAAGAGGACAATAATATTGTTTATCGCAATGATTTCCAGTGACAATACAGTACCAATCAAAAGTTTGAACACACCTTCTCATTCAGTATTTTTAATTTGCATTATTTCCTACATTGTAAATAAATACTGGAGTCACCCAGACTATAAAGGAACACATAAGGAATCATGTAGTAACTTAAAGTATTAAACAAACCAAAACAGCTGTTAACTTGCGGTTTCTGAGGCTGTGTAACTGAGGGAACTCTTGCTCTTCTTTTTCTTTGGGGCAGTACTGATGAGAGCCAGTTTCATCATAACGTTTTTGATTATCTTTTTCTGACTGACTTCCTTCTTTACTTAGTTAAGTAATTCTTGCTTTTAATAGTATGGATGAGAACATTACTCAAATATTCACTATTCACTGTATACCTGTAACTCTACCTCTTCACTACTTTACAACTGATGCTCTCAAACACTTTATTAAGAGACAAGAAATTCAAGTAATTAACTCTTGATGAGTTCAGCACAGCTGTTAACTGAAAGCCTGAATTTACACAGGGATTGTACCTCATAAAGCTGACTGAGAAAATCCAGCCAAAACTGTCATCTAAGCAAGAGGTGCTACTTTAAAATATAAAACATAGTTATAGTTTGGATGATTTTAGTATTAATCTACAATGCAGAACATTTTAAAATAATGAAAAACCACTGAATTTAAGGTGTGTTCAAACTTTTAAATAGTTATCATTACAAGCCCACCAATCAGTAATAATCGAAAAGTCAATGTGCATGGATACTGAAATATCAGTAAAAACATAAAACATAGATAAGTTCTTAAGCACGATGTCATAAACGCAGCCTGGGGTGGAACTAACCTCAGGTTTATCAAAATGTACTGTTTAGCTGTGACAGCAACTATGCAAATTTTAAATAATAATAGTTGCGAATATCCAAAATCCACACACACTCAGGCGCACACACACACACTCATAAAAAACACTCAGGTCTTAAGTTAATTACTGAAAATACATGAACTCTCAAAACAAAAGTAATATCAGATCACAGCACTGCAGTGAGAGCGTAGGTTGCACACCTTGGAGCGCATCCTATATGAATCGCCCAATCAGAGGGATTAACATGGAAGCCACCGCGCAGGGCAGCACCGGCTCCTCAGTGCACAGCAATGTTAACAGTAAACCAGTCGTCTATTGCATTGAATACTAGTCGGTTTCACAGGAATGGAAATTTTAGCTCAGCTGAAGTACCTCTCTTCCCTTTATTACACCATTTCAATTTTAGTAGCTTCTAAAATAATATTTAAAAAATAATAACCTCAAAAATGTATTGGTCTGATTGTGTTTAGGTGTGTTTAAAGCTTATAGTAAAATTATCCTTATGCCCCCCTACCCCAAACTAAATAAAACAATTTCTTCTTTAAAAACCACCCTGTTCTATTTGGGCATACACTATATTGCCAAAAGTATCCTGTGCTGGCCTGCATTGCATTTGGTTATGTGAGGTTTGGATGGAGCTGCTCGGTCATAAGCCCTATCCGGACAGGATTAGTTTCTCAGGGGGTCTTTTGTTATTTTATTCCCGTCCGGAACGACCATGTATGCGTTTTTCTTAGACATCCTCAGAATAAAAAAATACAGTCTGAATTATCTACTGTTTTTCTCTGAACTTTGTGATCCTCCAGTAATTTTAGTCCCATCCGCACACACATCTTTGAGTTTCATCTCCTCACGTTTAATAAAATAGCTATTGGTCCACGCACTGTAATTACACTTTGGGCGCGCATTTCCATGGAGATCCACGTAAACACAACAGCAAGTAGAAATGGAGGAGCTACTGAACATGATGCCTAAAAAACTAAAAACTCACTGGTCCTCCTGTTTTTTCAACTGCAGTCCGGATGCAAGACTTTAATTACTGAGTAGAAGTGTGAAGTTTTTTTTCCCCCCACAGATGTCCTCCTAAGAAACTAATCCTGTCCGGACAGGGCTATAGAAACACAATGCTCTACTGTTGATGATCTAATCTGAAGCTACATGAAGTTTGGAGGTGTGTAGTGATGTAGTGACTCTGCAGAAAGTTGGTTCTCCGCTCTGTTATTTTACAATGACAGAGTACAGAGTCGCTGTCGTTCCCTGTCGCTTCCACTGTTATAATATCACTGACAGTTGGCTGTGGAATATTTAGTAGTGAGCAGAGAAATTTCACGATTGGACTTGTTGCACAGGTGCTGCATCCTATCAATGTACCACAGTGCTGGAGTTCACTGAGCTCTTGAGAGCCTGAGACCCATTTTTTGTAGAAGCAGTCTGCACAGTTTGACACACTTGTGGCCATGGAAGTGATTAAAATACCTGCATTTGAAAGCTTTTGGCAATATACTGTATAATGAGCAGCCTGTTTGTGATTTTGTACCCAGAATTTTGTACAGTTCATTTCTAAATGGGTATCTGGTAACGGCTTCCTCTATTAAAAACTGCTGCTAATGCACAATCACTGGACAAAGCTCAACACGCTTGCAGGAGAACACTCATTTCCAATTCTGTTATATTAGCGGGCCATTCCACCAATCCAAAAAGAGTGAGCCAGCTATGCTTCGAAACCCTATAAGAATGGGAATTGATGGCTAACTACCAGAAGCTTTTAAAAGAACATTGTGATCAGCTGAGTTTATTAACTATCAACATTAAATTGAATGACTTAATAATGATAAAGTGGATCAGTTGACCCATGTTCACACGTACTGCTAATTCACCCCATTTCTTGTGCTCCTGTACTTGTGGAAAGGTAGGAAATGAGCAGAAAGGAATGGAGAGAAAGGACACAGGCCGCAGAAAAAGCTATGTATCAGTTGAACAGCATCAGGGACTGAACCTGCAGCCTCCTAATGATGAGCCAACGCACAGCCCAAATTCCTTATACTTAAATAGCAACAGTGATTCAGGATTTGTATTTTTTTTTTGCATCATAACGCTCCATTCAGATAAAGCTAGGAGTGTCATAAGAACGTACACTGTAATTACTAATCTTCATACCTGACCAGGTTATAGGTTATATGCAAGAAGATCAGACGATAGTTAAAAGCATAAAAAGCAGATGCAGGCCAGTGACAGTGTACCGGTAAAGAAGTACGACATAAATATATATATATTTTACACTAATTATTACTAAGATGGGCGTACCTTTCTGAAAGCTCAGCCTCAACGTTCTGTTATCACTCTCAGGGATAAAAACTTGTATTTTCATTACAATCATCAGCAGGAATATTCCAGAAATATTTTTCAACAAAATCTCTATCTGGTGCATCTGTAGCATGAACAACAATTGTGTTCTCAGTAATTGTATAAAGAAAAATCTTGGCAAATTTATCCACTGGTTTCCACATTAATTTTAAGATGGGCAAAAAAGTGGAATGACATTCAAGTAAAAAAAAAGCAAAATTAGGCCTAGAGCTATGCTGATTCATTTTGTGTTACTAGGGCTACTAGAGTATACATTATTTTAATTGCTAAAATATAAAGTTAAACAATGAGAGCATTTGTTGGTTTACACATACTTTATACTGCAATAACTGCAAAAAAATCAGATTCTGATCAAAAATCTGATCAATGCACTAGGCTAATCAGATAATAATAAGATTTGTACTCTATAAACGGTCAAAAATCTCAAAAACATATTGACCCATTTTACAGGAAAACATGGATCTTTTACTACTACTATTCTGACAGCTGTTAAAAAATTGTCTGTCTTATGTGCAGACCTACGAAATTGAAAGAAATCAGAGAATACATGTGCTTTATCCTAAATTTCCTTCGGGATAAATAAAGTATCTATCTATCTCTCTATCTCTCTATCTATCTTAAAATTTCCTAAGCTTAACGCTTTCCTAACGCTCTTTATCAGATTTTAAGTTCTAAATTTAATACAAGAACCTCGACAGATCAGATAACTGCATAAATCTGATTGGAATCTTATTGTGATTGATTATCTTGAATTTTTTTTTGCTATTCAGCGCCCTCAGAATCCACAACTCTACTTTTAGTTTAAAAATGATTCATGTCAGCTCTCTGCATGCTACAGATGCCCGGTTAAGATTGATAAATACCAGATTATTCCTTTGATCTTAATGAAGGAGGCTTACTTCTAATTTTACTGCCAAAATCAGGCCTTAACGTATAAGGCAGAAACCTGCAGAAACAGTAAAGTCCTCAAAAGGACCTAAGTACCAAATATACGTTCTTAACACGACTACTTTTCGGATGATAAAATAAATACTTTCCTTATTTTTTAAACCTCAGAATAAGGAGGAGATAATTAACTGCTGTATATTACCTGTATATTATCTCAGTATGAAAGCTTATGTGGTTATCCTTGGACATATTAGCCATAATATACTGTATATACAAGTATATATGATATACATACATTATATGCTGTATATTAATAATATATTTCAACCTTGCTATGATATTTCTAGCACTACTGCATCCCTGATAGCATTAGCATTAGCCTGACAACAACTACCAGAGACAAGATAAGATTAGCTATTAGGAAGAGCGGTATAGAAACACTGTACAGTAGATCGTAGACTGAAAACAGACACACAGTTTAAAGGAATATTTTCCAAAACTCTACAGAATATAGTATGAGCTACAATGAGTCACTGATATTGTTCATAGTTCAGCTTGGAGCTAAGAAAAATAGTATAAAATAATTCAAAATCAATAATTAAAATAAAAAGTTAATTTCAAGATGGCATCCAGGGCATCTCATGTCTTTGATGTGCAACAGAAATCATCCTATATCATCATCCTCATATTACTGAGCATAAAAATGCTTCTACAGTTAAATGGATTTTTCTCCTTTAGTTTATATGTTTTAGTAATAGGCCTGTCACGATAATTATGCGTACAATATATCGTACAATATATGGGCATAACTGTACTTGGCCTGATAAGAAGCCAATTAATATTAAGGAGTCTGTACGGTGACTTTGTTTTAAAACAGTGGTTTTATATGTATTTTTTTTTTTTCTATTTCATTTTATTTATACATTTGTTGTTTATTAATTCCAATTCCTTCAACATTATTACTTATAAAACTTGTATAGCTCTTTATAAGTATGTGTAAATGCACTGTAATATTATTGTGTTATCATTATCGTTATCAGTGGCATAAAATGTTGACAATAATATAGTTTAGTATTGCACCAATTTATATATGATAACTTTGTCATGACAGGCCTAATACAGTAACAGAAATACAAGTAACACAGTAAAAGGCCTGTCACAATAATTACGTTACCAATTTATTGTGCAATATATGGACAACACTGCTGTTTTAGAACAGAGTTTTAATTCAATTTTAGTTTTTTTTTGTTTTATTTAAACTTTTATTATATTCTAAAGCCAATTTCTGAATATTGCTCTTTGAAGATAATGTGTAAATGCATTTTTATTCTACTGTATTATGATTATATCAGTGCCATAAACACTCATAAAATGACTATAATATTGTTTAATATTGCAATATTATCATGACAGGCCTAATACAGTACCTTAAATACATACAAAAGGACACAGTTATAAAAGTCCTTATGGTGTGGAAGTGTCTGCCAGGGCTTCATATTAGGTACATTATATTAAATCACATATATGAAGGTATATGGCCATAACTGGAGCTCACACACGTGATTATCTGCTTTATAATGAAACCAGTGAATGAATCTCCAGCTGTAGATCCAGATGTTGTTCATGGGCTGAATAAGTTCAGGTCTCTGGTTCGGTGAGTGTCCTCCATTGCACTTTTCAATCCCAAAGGATGTCGAAAAAAAAAAAATCTGAAGGTAAAAAGCTAAATTAAAACTAAATTTGATCGTTTTCTGTCCCAGCAATTCCACATAATGGGCTTTTGTGGTGTGAAAGAGTCCAGTTCAGAACAGTGAACAGTCCAGTACAGTGCTTCCCGAGTCACGTGAGGTTCTGAACCACCACCCCCGCCGCCGCCATCACCACCACATCTTTATCACAAACATGCTTTAGCCACGATTTTGCAGCGTTGCATCACTGCACACATCACAGGAACTGACTGCACACTGCACGACCCTCTTCAGCACGGTAAAAACCTCGTACTGAACGCAGTCAGAGCCAACCAGAGCACGAAATCCTCAAACAGCCTTTCTTTCTTCTTAAAAAAAAACACTTTTTACAAGACAGGGTGACTTTCACAATGCAGCGTTCAGCGCAACACGCAAATCCAGCAACCCACACACACGCTCACACACACGCTCACACACACGCTCACACACACGCTCACACACACGCTCACACACACGCGCTCATAGAGAACACTCAGAAATGTTACTTAATGGCCTCAATCTTCCCACGCGCAGTCGTTCTTCTGTTTAGCCAGCTTCCTGACCACACGCTCCAGCTCTTTACGGGATTTCTGCTCTTCCTCCAGACACTGCTTCATCCACTTATTCTCCTGCAACCAAATACATACCGTACCAGTCAAAGGTTTGGACTCACCTTCTCATTCAATGTTCTAAATTGCATATGAATAGTGAAGTCATCCAGACTATGAAAGAGCACATAAAGAATCATGTTGTAACTTAAAAGTGTTAAACAAACCAAAATACTCTACACTACACTGAAGCATTTAGGTGCTCTTATCTAGGGAGCTGTTAACTTGTGGTTTCTAAGGCTGGCAACTGTAGACGTTCCTGATGAGAGCCGGTTTCATCATAACATGATGAAATCGTGAAATCTTTTGGATTTACTGACTTTCATTTCTTAAAGTATTTTTTTCTTTACTTAGTTAACAAGTAGTTATTTTTTATCATAATCTGGATTAGAACATTACTCAAATATTCACTATTCACTGTATACCTGTAACTCTAACTCTTCACTACTTTACAACTGATGCTCTCAAAACACATTAAGAGGCAAGAAATTAATGTAATTAACTCTTGACGAGTTCAGCACAGCTGTTAACTGAAAGCCTGAATTCCAGGTGCCTCTACCTCATAAAACTGACTGAGAAAATCCAGCCAAGATGTGCAAAGCTGTCTAATCTAAGCAAGAGATGCTACTTTAAAGAATCTAAAATATAAAACATATTCTAGTTTCATATGTTTTTCTTCATAGTCTGAATGACTTAATTTTAATTTACAATACAGAACATTTTAAAGTACTGAAAAAGACACTGAATTTAGGGTGTGCACAAACTTTTGACTGGCACTGTACACCATTAGAACCCATACTGGTCATATTCAGGGTTAATAGATACAGTTTATGGCCAGATCATAACTTTACCTTCTTTAACTCATGGACCTCATCTTTTAATGCGTAAACAGCATCAACAAGGCTTCTGTAAAAGACAGAGAATAAGGAGTAATTATTTGTTATACATATTTATTTAAGTGTCTGTCCTATTCAGTTACGTCTACTTAGTTATATAAATTGCAAATGTATTAAAAACTTTACTGAGTAACCATAAGATAAACTAGGGGCTAAATAAGTTCAGTAGGAGACAACAGCAAAGCAAGACAACCTACAAAGATATTTTATATCCACCACATATTTGGCAACTGATCTAACAATTTACACCAAACAATGATCCATTTGTTATATACATGTCATATTACAGTGAATCTCAAAAAAATTGAATATCATTGAAAAGTTATTTTATATTAAGTAATTCAGTTCAAAATGTGAAACTCATTATATAGATGTATTACACACAGAGTGATCTATTTTAAGTGTTTAATTCTTTAATTGTTTATGATTATAGCTTACAGCCAATAAAAAAAAAACTTAAAAATCAGTGTCTCAAAAATTTAGAATATTATACAAGGCCAATTTTTGGCACTTTTGGCAGCGTGGGAAGTGTGCCCAGTCCTGTTGGAAAATTAAATCAGCATCTCCATAAAAGTTGTCAGTAGCAGAGGGAAGCATGAAGTGCTGTAAGATTTTGTGGGAAAACAAAACTGCACTGACTTTAGACTTGATAATAAAACACAGTGGATCAACACCAGCAGATGACATGATTATCCTAATTGTCTTTTTTTATTTTTAATTTTAGTGCATCTCAGTGCAAAGACTAAAAACAGATGCTCTATATCTCTATATCTATATGGCTAGCTTTATGTCCCTGTTCTTGAGATTTAATATTTTTATAATAACATGAATGAAATATGATTACATATTTTCAATCTTAATTTTATAGTATGTTTATAATGATTTAAATTGTTTTCTTCTGTCAAGAAATGCAACATAAATTGGCAAATATACAGAGACATATGTGGTTTGTACATTAAGTTTTGCAATATGTAAATTATTTCTCTGCTTGTTGAATGAATAGATTACACAGACCTTTAACACCAGTAATAACTGCACATTCTGCAGATCTGCACATGAAAGAGGAAAAGTATCTGCTGAAATGCTGAATTATTTCATTCATCAGTGGGAAGAAACCTACTTCTCCTCGATGATGGTCTGACCGTTACTCTTCATCTCTTCCACGATGATCTTCTCCTCTTCTGGTAACAGGACCTGAGGGACTCCCTCCTTCCGGACAGCTGCGTGGGCATTAACACACTTTGTCACAGCGATACTGAACGTCCTATTTCCTCAAATGTGCCAAACAGAGGTCTTTTGATCTCCACCCAGTGTCTGTTCTGGATGAGCAAGATCGTACCTGTTGTGGTCTGGTGCAGGCTGGCTCCAGTGCAGTAGGCCTCGATCACCTTCAGAATCTGGGCGTCTTCCTCCAGAGCTGCGGTACCTATCGGTTCACCAAACCACAACACAGATCTGAGACTCAGTCCTCCACAGCCGCGGTGGAAACTGAAGGCCTAATAACACAAGTGTGCCCCACAAACGTGCACCAACTTTCCACCTTATTCATCAACATTACAAAACAGGAGGCTTTAATTCCACCATTAGTTTCGATTCTCTATTAATGTTCACCCAGCTACACCCAGCTTTAACCAGCTTCACTCTTAACCTACTTTTTCTCAGCAAGAAATCGTCATCCGAGGGTTTTCTCTCCGTCTTTCTCTTTGGCAGGAATTTCTTCATGGGTTTAGGACTTTTGCTGGTATCCTAGAGAGAAAATAGTTAACAATGAACACACAAAGTATTAAAAATACAGTGAACACACAATATATTGCACTGAAACTGTATCCACTAATATTTCTATTTAAAAAATATACATACAGTATTGTGCAAATGTACTGAGCCCCTAAAGGGAAGTGGTGTATTTTTTTTTTTTTTACATAGAAAGTGGTGAGTACCACATATTAAGTGGTGAGCACCACTTACTAAGTCATGAGCACCAGATAATGGTAGCTAGCAAGCTATAGTTTAAACTGGCATATGTTCCACAGTGTAATGTGATTAACTAGCTAGGTTAGCTAATATTATTATTATTATTATTATTATGTGGTGCTTATTTTCAGGTAAAAAAAAAAAAAACACTCATATTGCTGAGATAAATGGATTAGGGTAATTTGCTTTGGTGCCTAAAACTTTTGCACAGTACTGTATATAACTTATATAAATAATATAATTAATATAACTAATATAACTAGTATAACTGATTGCTATGTATTAGGGACCAACTGAAAATGCAGCTTATACCACACACCAACCACCATTATAAGTTTTGGTATACATTTCCAATTACCTATTTTATATGTATTATTATATTAATTAGATTCATTATATGACCCAAATGCATATCTTTTTTAGTTTTACATAGAGATGCAATTATTACCAGAGTTTCCAAATGCATATATTTATTATTACTATAAGTGGGTTATAAGAAGGTTATAATCCCCTAATACTAACTGTCACTGGGCACATGATGCTGATGCAAATTTCCAAATAAAAAACAACAACAAAAAAAACTGTACAACAATTTTGTGAGAGAAATCAGTTATTTTCTTTATGAATTAAATCCTGAAAAAAGATATTTTAGTACTTTTTTTTTTTTTAACACGCTTATTTTTTTTGGTTCATATTTTTACTTGAGAATTAGGACTATCAAAGCTCTTCTAGTCCAAAATGTGAATTGTTTAAATCTCAGAATATTGCTGGTCAAATGATCAGTCGGGCTTTAATACAAAACATCAAAATCATGTTTATCTCAAACCATTTTTTTTCTGGGTTCATTTTTTTAATTTGCATTAAAAAAAGCCTATTACACACATTATAAAATCTAAACTACCTAACATTACAGTGTATAAAGGCTAGCTTCAGGACCGTTATGGCGGCTGGTCAAAATGGACATGAGTTGGGATGGAGAACAAAAAAGCTTGACACAACATTTTACAGAGTCATGGGCATGAAGCAGTGCTGATTATGCAAGTCAGACCTCAAGCAGGACAGTTAGTTTTTAATTTAAACAAACGAGACACAAACAAACGGGACTAAGAGATAAGAGATAACCTGTGTGTGAAATTAGCACTGTATACGCTGCTTATTGCACCAATTAGCACTTTCCATTCTCTATATTAATAACATCAAAAGCGCTCGGAGAAAGCAGCTGAAGCTAAAGCAAGCAAACTGTGTGGGTTCCTGCGTATTAATCACCGCAGATATTTCACACATTCCTTCTGATTAAACATCACACATTGCCACTTTTATTAATGTGTACTCTGTCTTAATGAGAACAGAGCCCTGTAGCACAAACACACACACACAGCACACTCAGTACAGGTTTAAGAGGAAGAGGGAACGAGAGAGAGAGAGAGAGAGAGAGAGAGAGAGAGAGAGAGAGGGAGGGGGGAGGGGGTTAGATATAGAGAACAGGCTGCAATACGCTTCACACAACACTAATCAGTGAAAGGATGGGTAAGGACATGACACAAACCAAAAAAACAAAAAAACAGGAAATGAATGGCTTATAGTAACTGAAACAAAAAGAGAGAGAAAGAGAGAACGAAAGACGAGCAAGGAAGACAAATATATTGTAATATATGCAAATTATTGAGTGTGGATGAGGGGAAAAAGAGAAATGAGATAGCAAAAAGTATGAAAGATAGATAGATAGAAAGATAGATAGACAGATAGACAGATAGATAAATAGGATGAAAAAGTGTAAAAGTGTGCTAGAGATATACCGTGTAAGGCTGAAAGTGAGAAAGAGAAAGAGCGCAAAATACAACAGAAAGAGAGAGGAAGGACGAGTAAGAGAGAAAGCAAGACAGAAAAAAAGAAAAAAGGGAGAGCAATAGAAAATGATAAAGAAAAAAAAGAGAGAGAGAAAAAAGATATAACAAGACAGACAGAAAGGTAAGAGAGTGAGAATGTAAGATAGACAGGTAGATGGATGGACGGACGGATGGATGGAAAGTAGAGAGAGAAAATGTGCAAGAGAGATACTGTAAGAAAAAAAGAGGAACAGGAAAAAGAGATAGAGATATAGAACGAACAAACTAGCCAGGCACACAGCACAGTAACACTTTAAATTAAGACTACCTTTATAAAAGGGTTTATGAATGCTTCAAAGGAGTTTATTAATGGCTATTATAATTAGGTTGCAAATACTTTAAAACCCATTGACAAGCATTAATATAAAATTTATATAAAATTAATATATAACACATAAATAGAAATGGCAACAGTGAGTTGAAAATTAGCAAAATAAATGTTCCACACTTGTTTATACTGTCAAACCTCAGATCTTTCTAGATACTGATTTTACTTTGTGTTTTCCTTTCCATTAATCAGCATTAAACCGGTCATATTAATATATTTCAAAGTATGTTTAACTATTTACCATAAATTAAATGACTTAGTTGCCCCTGTTGCCTTTATTTAAAATGAATGTGTTTTAACTGCTTATCAATGGTTTTTTAAGGCATTTACAACCTAATCAATAATAAGTAATAATCTAATTTATAAATCATTTATTAATCCTTTATAAAGGTAGTCTTATAAATTTTAAAGTGGTACCCACAGCACACACTTACACACATTTACACACAAAAACACACACACACACACAGACTGGCTGGTCTACTCTTACCTTCATGATATAAGACATCCTCTACAGAAGCAAGGAATGGAGAGAGAGAGGGATGAGAGAAATGCATGAGAAAAATGGAGGAGTCTGACAGGAACATGATGGAGAGAACAGTGAGAGGTGAGCATTGGTCCTGTCAGTCATACAGCAGAACACATGCATGCATTCCGCATTTCTCACAGTCAGAACGGACCAGAACTAAAGCAGGCCAGTGTTCAGAACTGGAGCAGTACTGGAGAAGGCCTCTGTAAACTGCAGGCTGTATCTGTGATGCAATCATGTTCATCAGCACTGGGGCTGCTGGAACAATGCCACAGTCAGCTGTTTAATTTGGTGCACCCGACCACTACCGAAACCTGCGGTGAGGGGTACGGCAGTGGCTGCTTGGCAGGAGACTAAACAGAGACAGATATTACAGTAAAATCTCCCTGATACTCAGAACGGTAACTGCTGAGGTGGTGGGTTCAGACGCTTCCTCTCAGGACCACCGAGCTTACTCACAGAGGTGCATTACGCTCCCACTCAGCCGCTACGCTTCTGACTCATTGTTTTCCAGGCGCCTTTAGAGGACGGGCGAGTTATAAAGACATGAGGGGGCTCTTACCTCTTTATAGCCCAGAGCAGCGGAGGGCTTGAGTGGGGGAGCTGGTCTCAGGCAGCTCAGGGACCACGGCTTGGTGCTCTTGGGGGGCTCCAGAGGGCCTCGGTTGCCCATGGCTGTGCTGAAGCCTTGCAAGTGGCTCTGGTGCGTCGGGGTGCTGATGACACTCAAAGACTTGCCTTCGATATTCTGCCAATTAGGATGAAAGAAGCGTAATAAAGATTACAAAAACAGTAAAAATATAGGTACCACTTTAAAATAAGACTACCTTTATAAAGGGTTTATAAATAGTTTACAAACAGTTTTTTATTAATGGTTACTGATTAGGTTGTTAATGCCTTAAAAATCATTAATAATCAGGTATAACACATAAGTAGTAAGGGCAACAATATAGATGGCTGTGGGTTCACTTTTTGGCAAACAACAGGTCATTTTGCCCTTTCTACATATGTGTTATAACTGATTATTAATGATTTTAAGGCATTTACAACCTTATTAGTAACCATTAATAAACTAATTGTAAACCATTAATAAACCCTTTATAAAGGTAGTCTTATTTTAAAGTGGTACCAAAATATATATATTTTTTTCATATTGTTTTGCTGGTGCATTTTTTTGTAAATATAACCAGCAAACATTTTGGTTATTATTGTAAGCATAAAAATTAATTGGTAACACTTTACAATAAGAGTATAGTACCAGCATGGACAAAAGTAAGAAAATATCTTCTCATTCTAAGGTTTTAGTTTTTTTTCCTACATTGTAGGAACTTTAAATGTGTTAAACAAACCAAAATACTCTAGGAATCATTTAGGTGCTCTTATCTGGGTGCTGTTAACTTGTGGTTTCTAAAGCTGGTAACTCTGATGAACTTATCCTGTGTTAAAGAGGAAACTGTTGTTTTTTCTTTTCTTGGGCAATCCTGATGAGAGCCAGTTTATCATAATGTTTTTGATAGTCTTTGCGACTGCACTTGAGGATACTTTCACAGTTCTTAAATTTTTTCAAATTGAAGACCTTCATTTCTGAAAGTCATTTTTTTTCTTTACTTAGTTGAGTAGTTCTTGCCATAATATGGATTAAAACATTACTCAAATATTCACTATTCACTGTATACCTGTAACTCTACCTGTTCACAACTTTAAACTGATGCTCCCAAACACTAAGATTAAGAGACATTAAGAGACAAGAAATTCAAGTAATTAACTCTTAACGAGTTCAGCACAGCTGTTAACTGAAAGCCTGAATTCCAGATGACTCTACCTCATAAAGCTGACTGAGAAAATCCAGCCAAGATGTGCAAAACTGTCTAATCTAAACAAAAGGTGCTACTAAAAGGTCTAGAATCTAAAATATAAAACATATTCTGGTTTGCTCGACACCTTTTTGTTTGTTTTTCCTTATAGGTTGGAAGACTTTAGTATTCCAATACGCTTCCCTACTCTGTGTATTCATCTTATCTATTTTATTATTGTATTTATATTCTCTTTCTTAATATTTATCTATTTTAAAATTGCTCTCTGGATGTAAACTGGGCCGTGAGAATACAATTTCGTTCCACCTCATGTACCACATGTGATGTGAATGACAATAAAGTCCCCTTGAATCCTTGTAGTAATCTACAATGCAGAGCATTTTGAATAATAAAAAACTACTAAATGTGTCCAAAGTTTTGACTGGTACTGTATACGCTACCTGCTGGTCTAATGCAGAATAGTAATGACTATTAATTGCTAGTAATTACTATTGCTTTAAGCACCTTACATAGATCTATATGGATCCTCGTTTGAAGTGGATGAACACAGTTTATACACAATTACCTTAATACTGGTTCCAACAGGACTTCCACATTTAGCGTGTAAATGCTCCAGCCATTCCTGCAGATCATGGGAATTATTGCAGAAGACTGTGATGCGGTCGATCATGCCTCCTATGAAACAATCACAGCACAATAAAGTGATAATGCTGCTCTACCACTCTTTTTTACATTTTTTAACATGCAAAATATAAGAAATCAACACATTTACATGTTTTTAGGTGTATCAAGTTATTCTGTACAGCACCAATGTCTAATATCCTTAAATAAATGTTTGTACACAATACAGTATCAAGTACCAGTATTCTAGTCAGAAACTTACTGCACTTTATAATGTATTTCAGTTAAAGGATTGATGACTTACTCTCATAAAGAAAGTTTCCCAGACAGGTATTAAGCCTAGTCTTGAACTACACTGCATTTTGAATGGAGATTTCTATTGAAAGAACAATTTAGTTTAGGACTACCCTTGTAAAAGAACAGTGCATTTAAGTATATATTTTTTAAAGTATACCTAACATGGAGAAGTACACACTGTTACCATTAAAACTGATTTATATTTCAATTGTAATTAAGCCATATTTAAATACAACATAAAAGCATTAGGTTGTGCTTTTGAGTGCTGCTTTTTTGTGTAACTTCTCCAAACTTAAGTAGATTTTAGTTTGTTTTTTTAAACATAATTTTTAATAAACTTGAAGTATATTGTAACTTTACTACTTTGCGTATTGATGCACATATTGTGTACACCTTAATGCTACTGGGTAAAAACTAAACCAAATTGCACTTTAAGCAGTATTTAATGCCACTACATATACATTTTCTATCAACACAACTTTTAATTTGAAGCATATTAAAAATATATTTAATGGAAATACAGAAAAAGTATACTTAAAGTGTATTTTCATAAATTATATTGAATTAAACGTGTACCTTTAGTATCCTTTACCTAATTTGAACATAATTTTAGTGCTCTTAAGTATACTTTCTTTTCTCAAGGGCTTAATCTCTGTCTGGAAAACTGGCTCATAATATCTGGAGTCAGAAAAAATAATTTTTCATTGTTTACTCACTAAAACACCAGAAACTTATTATAAAAAAACTCCACACATAAAGAGAATATTTGAAAGGTTGTTTTTAAAGGGTGGTTCTTTTCTTCTAACAAACACAAAGACTAAAAAGCAATTTTTGGGCTGAAACAGACCTGCAATCTCAAAAGCAAAATGACCCAACTCTGCGTCCTCCATCAGCTTGGTCACTGTGGTCCCTGAGAGCGGGAGCCGTCCCTGAGGAAATAATAATAAAAAAAAGAATATATAGGTAAGTTATATTCTTTAGAAGAGCTTTCAAACTGGCAAGCTTTTTATAACTTGATAATAATAACAGTAACCCTTAAAATAAGGCTCCTTTATAAAAAGTTTATAAATAGTTTTTATAAACAAGCTTTGTTAATGTGATTATTTAGGTTGTAAAAACTTTAAAAGTCATTAATAAACAGTTACAACACATATAGCCAATAGAAGTCAGCATAAACTAATATATCTAATAATAACTTTAATCATTTAACTACCCAGATTAATGTATCTTGTATCGAGTATTCATAATGTGGTGTAAATGAACATATTATATGATGAACTGACTGTATATATTATTTAATTAGATAATATGTTAATGCTGACTGATGGAAATGATATAGATAGATAAGTATCCATAATTATCTGAGGTTTAACTGTATAAATTAATGTGGAATTAATATTTGGAAAAATACATGCAACTGTAGCCCTTTCTATGTATGTTTTGTATCTGATTATTAATGGACTAATTAATAACTATTAATAAACCCATATAACCCTTTACAAATAAGAAGCCTTAGTTTAAAAATGTACCTGTATAACAAAGTAGGGAAGACATGTCTTAGTGCCTATAGCATTAGGTTATTGATGACAAGACTGTGGATTTGATATCTGTATTTACTCCCTACTACATATGAAGAGAGTATTGTATATTTTAATGCACTCAGGGGATCATTTTTTGCTCTTAGGTACTTTCATTTTTATTGGGTCTTTTTCATTGGTCCATTCATTATGAGATTTGGACACAATGTAAAGAAATACTGCCAGATTTGACAAAAGTTACAAACATAAAGCTGCAATGTTTGGGCATGGCAGCAATGATACACACTGTGCGGGCAGTGATGAGCCAAAACATTATGACCACCCATAGATGAACAGAAAATAGAATATTGCTCATTATCTTGTATCATCGCCACACGTCAAGGTTTGGTGTCTGTGATATATTAAGCAGCAAACAAACAAACAGTTGTCATTGCCGTCACATTGACTGTGGCCAAAATAGGTAGGAGGTGTGAAGACCTAAGCAGCTTTAAAAGGGGCCAAACAAACATTTATGGCAATATGAGTGGGTCGGGGAAACTCCATTTAGACACTTAGAGGTGCTAGTTACCACACAGGGCCTTCTGATGTGCTGCACTTTTGCCCTGGCTGCAGTTTTGGCTCGCTAGTGAATAAATGTCCCACTTACGCTCTTAAAAATGAAGGTGCTTCAAATAATACCACTGTTACAACACAGTTCTTCAGAAAACTAAAAGTGTTTCTTCTATGGTACTTTTCAAAGAACCATTTAAAAAAAATACTCTTCTTTGGTCCGTACCAAAATGTGAAAGGTGCTGCCAACCACAGTCCAGACCAAAACCCAGTTGATCTGGTTTATTTCCAGTTTAAAAACACTCTTTTGGCTGATTTAGACTTCAGACCAATTAAATTGAAGTGAGGCCATCAAATCCATCTGCTCTTCAGTTAAATTAGCTGGACCTTGGTTTTAAAACTTTTAGTCTGGTCTTCGAGGTGTGAAAATGCTCTAAAAGGGGTCGTGTGCAAAAAAATGTGCAGCACAATGCTGAGCAATGAAGCAATGAAATGAGAGTGTCACAAAAGGGGACTTGTTCATAGCGTAGACATTAAGATGAACGAAGCTTAACGAACAGTTTATGGATCTGCTGACTTGCCCCGGACAGTAGGTACAGATCCCTCTCTCAGACGAAGTCTGCTGCTGCTGGCTAATTTCTGCTGTGTACTGTCTGGAGTGCTCAACTAAAATTATCGATATGGTAAACCTTCAACTGCTATAGTGGGTGTGGCTCTGGTGGGGTTTGAGGCATGATGCCAAAGACATCAGAATAAGGGAGCCATCTAAACAGCTCATAGAACATTCCTGACACATGATTCCTGACACCAAAATCTTTCAGCTGATTCACAGAAAACAGATGAATGGATTTTTTTTACGCTTTGAGTGTTTTTAGGAAAAGTTAAGACCTAAGTAGAAATAAAAAGCATGCAAAAAGTAAGTTTTGCATAATATGTCCCCTTTTTAAAAACAGATTTTTGGTGTTTCATGGAAATGTTAAATCACAGGTCACATATTATCAATGTGTGCAATAGTTTTTGAGTTTAATTTAATTTAATAATGAAACAATACTGCACGGTGCACCATGCTGTACAGAGCAACTGAACTCTGCTTGGAGCCCATTGTTTTAAACTGAGGTGTTTGACAACCCTTAGGAGTCTATAGTGCCACTTCCATGGACTTACCTGGTAGATAAAGCCACTCATTCGTGGGCTGGCAGATATCATGATTAACACATTGGGAAACAGCATGAAGTAGCGTTCCTCCTTCTCCTATCACACAGATACACACATATAACTAAAACAGACATTCAGTGTTCAGTCAATCATTCATTTAATCAATGAATGAATGAATTAATTAAGTAACTAAAATGTGCATGAATAATAACACAGGGAAGTGAATACATTCCTCTTCAGAACACAGATGCAGACACGTACACGGTTCAAAACATCAAACCACAGGCAAACACAGAAATGCCCACACACGCACACGTTCTTGCGTTTGTACATGGTTGTAAGATGGTAGCTGCCATCAGCCGCTAGTGATCCACAAACATCGTACCTGCCGTTTAGTAAACCGAGACATATTTCAGCTAAGTAAAGAGAAAAAGAGAGAGGCAGTAGATTTGAATATGTTGAAAGACCCACTTTAAGCAAATACTGCATTTTATTTGCACTTGGTCCTCATTACAGCTCGCGCCTGATGATGCAATCTGTGCTCCTATTGTGGTGGAGAGTGCGGGGAGGTTGGAGTTTCCATTCATCGTTTGCAGGGTGTTGGGTTTCATGCTAATAACTAATTCAGTGACCACAGTAGAAGATTAATGCAGGGGCTCAGATGGGATCCGTTTGCACTCAGAGCTTTTCCATTACATGTGGGATGAAAATCACAGATGAGTGGTCCATCTTATGCATACCAAAGACATGAGCCCCCATTGTCTACTACTGCAACTGAGATGAAGCTGTGTTCTCATGAATGCCAAACACGCCTCTTCATCAACATCGTCATCACAAATGTTTTTGTTGTTGTATTTTTGCACCCAATTACCGGTGCATTTTCAGAAAGTACAGCATGCACAATTTACATCCAGAAATACATTTACCTTTGCTGTATTATGCAAAGAGATACAGAAGGAGTAAAAAACAAATGCTTCATTTTTTGTAAGCGTTCTTGTAAATGTCGGTGAAACCAATTGAAATGACCTGGATTTCTGCACTGAAAACTAAAAAAACGTGGTCCTGATAAGTGCCAGTTTCATCATAACATTTGTGATGGGCTTTGCGACTGCACTTCAGGATAATTTCTGACTGACCTTCATTTCTTAAAGTATTTTTTCTTTACTTAGTTGAGTAGTTCTTGCCATAAAATGGATTACAAAATTACTCAAATATTCACTATTCACTGTATACCTGTAACTCTACCTCTTCACTACTTTACAACTGATGCTCTCAAACACATTTAGGGACAAGAAATTCAAGTAATTAACTCTTGATGAGTTCAGCACAGCTGTTAACTGAAAGCCTGAATTCCAGGTGACTCTACCTCATAAAACTGACGGAAGAAACGCCAACTTTGAAGATTCTAAAATCTAAAACATATTCTAGTTTGTTACATAATTCCATGTGTTTTCATAGTTTGGATGATTTTAGTATTAATTTTACAATGCAGAACATTCAAAAAATGTAAAAGAAAATCCACTGAATTTACAGAATTTCACATTTTTAAACAAACTCAATCCAACTACACTAATGAAACACAGAAACTTTGTTTTTAAACATCAACATTGCAACTTACTTTTTCTAGCCTGCATTGCGGACATTAACTTAAATGTGAATAAATGTGAATATGTTCAATTTTAGGCTAGAAAAGGTAAGTGAACCCTTTAATTCAACAAGACACAGCCCTCTAGCAGCAATTAATGACTGTTCCACCCAGCAAAGTGTTTTAGTTCATCAATATTTCGGAGACGTTCTGCATAGGGTAATGGTTGGGACTCTTACTTCACTATTCCAGCACACAAATCTTCTTCATCTGTTTCAATTATTTACTTGATAAACTTGCGCTTTTTGTCTTTCCTTGTCGCATCAACCAATGTCTCTTCAGCTTGCGGTCCTTACTTTGTTTTTTCAATGATCACATGACGCACAATGCTCTGAGGCAGTAAAATGACCACAAACCATATACCACGTCCTCTGAGGTCTGGGCACGGTTCACACTAGCCAATATTTCTTGAGAAAGACAGATTTTGAGGTTTTCTGTGCCTTTATTAAAGGGAAATAACACTTAACACTTACAAAACCAACATTTGACCAATTAGCTCTTGAAAAAAGTATCATCATAGACTTTCACTTACTTTTTCTAGCCTGCAGTGTGGATGTTTACTCAATGTGCTTAATAAAGCTTGGAAAATAACTCAATTTCTGCATTAATTACCCAAAAAACGTGGTCAAATCATTATCTAGGTCACTATTATTGACAAAATATATCTAGCTTTAGTCAATGTGCTTAATAAAGACATGCTATTAGTTAACATCCACAGAGCAGGCTAGAAAAAGTATGTTTTTTCTATGATAGTAAATTTCCTTAAAGCTAGTTGGTAAAGCATGGGTTTTACAAATGCTTTTCCTCATAAATAATGACAAACAAAACCTGCCCTTCTCGAGAAAGACTGGTTTGGGTAAAGCATGCAAAGTTGCAACCTATATCAGAAGACCTCAAAAGGACGTGGTATTTGGTTTGCGGTTGCTTTGCTGCCTCTGGACTGGAACTCCATGTGAAAACAAACGAAACAATCAATTTAATTTTATCAAAATATTTTAATGATTAATGTAAGGACAGACATCTATGATCACAAGCTAAGAAAAGAGATTGACCTAATTTTACTTACTTGACCCGAGTCTTAAATACTTTTTCTATACTGCACGTTACATTACATTGTTCACTTAAAGTTCTCACTAAAAGACACAAACATTACAACTGTCTATTTTATTAGTTTGGTTACATTGTATTTGTCTATAATTGTGATTTAAATAATCATCAGACATTTTTATCAATAACCAATGCAAAAATCCATGTAATTCCAGATTTTTTTTTACTTTTGTCTTTAGAAATAATGTCAAATTCAATATTCAGATACAGAACTTTAATTGAGCATAACTACTTCAATTTAGAATTAAATAAAGAGACAAACAGCTTCTGTAGAGTATTACATATGTGGTAGTATGTATATTAAGGCTCTATATGCATATCTAAAACTATTAATTCATTAAATTTGTCATAGTATAATCTGTCCATAATATTTCTTAATGTCTTCTTCTTCTTTTTAATTATAATTATATTTATATTTAAAAAATATTGTTCACAGTTCTGCAATTAGTTCTTAATAGAATCACTGAAAAAGCACAAATCGTATTTTTTTTAACAATAAAGTTATTATAAATACTTTTATATGTTTTTATTATGCATAACATATATTTGTAATTCAAATGGAACTGAAATGTAAAAGTAAAAACTCTAGGGTTCACTTACTTTTCCTAGCCTGCACTAAAATGTTTCCTACACATTTTATTAGTAATCTATGCAGAAATCTAAAAAAGTTAAATAAAATCCAAAAAGGTCAACTCCTTTTTTTTTGCAACTGTACATATTTTTGACCTTTTAGAAGCATATCGTCGCTGTCCAATGAAAAACACTCATCTCCATTTTTGTCAATTTTTAGTTTACTACATAATTTGAACAGACAAACTGTCCCTTACACTGTGCCAAAAATTCTTGATGAACGGACCAATAGAAACTCTTCAAAATGACCTAAAAATAAACTATTTTTACATTGACTTCCATTTAAAGTTTACAAGGTTTTTTTCTCTCTCCTGTAAAGTTGCAGTTTTGGAGATAAGTTTTTTTCATTGGAGAGTGACGATATTCAGTCTTCTAAATTAAAATGAGCATTTTGTATGCACTCCTTATTCTTATCATTTGGTCTTAAATTAAAGCTGGAATTTAAATAAAAATAAAAAATATGTTTTTATACTTTTACATTTGGAAGGTTACATCAGCCTGATGCTTTACTATGCCAGTAAAACCACAGTACTTGAACAGTTGAGTTGTGTAACCGCATAGCTGAGAAAAGTGTGTGTAGGGTCAGGACTTCACCCACACCCCATCACCTCAGGGTGCTCTAATCTGCCTGCTCACCCTCCCTCCCTCCCTCCCCCTCCTCCTCACCTCACTCGTGGTGCTCTGCACATGGACCTGAGACATGTAGGCCACCTGCCCCAGGGACTTGATGCCGTCCCCCTCCCAGCTCCGCACCGGCTCTGACAGGATCTGCAGCTCCAGGTTCTTCCGTTTGCGCAGCTCCTGCGACTGCGTCTGCGAGACAGACAGACAGACAGACAGACAGACAAACAAACAAGAACACAAAATGTTATTATTATGTTTTACTTTGAGGAGCTGCTCTGTTAATCTAAAGATGTAGATCCATCTGCACTGATTATAAAACCATTTAATTGTGATTTAAACAAAAGAAAAGGGTTCATACACATCTGAAAATAAAAGTATTCCATACTCTTTTCCAGACTTCCACACTCTGTAAGAAAACTCAAATAACTTGAGACATTTCAGTAAATAAATGTAATGTGAATAAATAATGCAGTGAATAAATTATGTTCCTTATTCTGATGTTCTGATCTTCCTCTTGATCATATTCAATTTGGTAATATTAAAGAAACTCATAATTTTTAAGTGGTCTCTTATTTTTTTTTTTCCAGAGCTGTATATCACTAAATAATTCTCAGAAGATCGTAGCTAGGTAATGTAGCACATACAAATGAATTAAGACCAGCCCCAGATAAATTCATTGCACTGCATTTTATTTTAAAGTTGCACAAAACAAACAAAAATAAAACAGATTAAAAATTTAAATAAATAACTAGAACTTTTAGAAGTGTAGAAAACCGCAAGTGTGATTTCAATGCTGCAGCAGTGTTGCTGTGTTGTAGCTGTTGGTTGCTAAGGTGTTGCTAGGTGGTGGCAAAGGTGTTGTAAAATGATGGAATGAGACTATGCTTGGGTAATAGAGCTGCTTCCACAAATTTGTAACTAAATGTTAAAGTGTAAATGAAAATCTAAACAAAAGTGTTTTAGGATAACAGAACAGGGTCCTTATGTCTAAAATATGGGATGCCAACTTTTGCCCAAAAGTTATACAATTGTTTGATGTTTATAGCATAAAATATGTGCACTCTAGAAAACATTTAATTTGTGGTCGAAAGTAAATGGAGCTTTGCTCTTACTCTTACCGTGTACAAGAAGTGGGGCATCATAATGCATTGTGACATGAGAGTGGAGATCCAACTGCACCAGTTATAAAATTACAGTTATAAGAATAATTATATTTAATTATAACTAAGTGTTCAGTTTAAACTAGAGAGCTTAAGCTTTGTGTGTGATTGCAGTGTTGCAGCAGTGATGCAGTGCTGTAGCTGTTGGTTGTGAAGGTGTTGCTAGGTGGTTGTGAAGGTGTTGCTATATGGTGAAATGTGAATACTTTTAGGTAACAGAGCTGTTTCCACAAGCTTCTGTCTAAATGATGAAGTGCATAAACATTTGGCTATATGAAAATGTGTTTGGGTAACAGAACAGTGTTCACAGACCTTTTCTACAATTCTACAGTTTTGCCAAAAGTTGTGTTTTAGCTCAGAATGCGATTAAAAATCTAATCAGATTAATTACAACAATATTCTGTGATTATCTGTGATTAATTACAGTTCTTCTTCTTAAGACCCAAGTTTTTATAATGGATATTTAAGTAGAAGTTCTAAAGAGTTAGTGTGTGTTTCTATTGAGTTATTTTCTTAGCATTTTTCCGCGCTAAAGCTAAGTTTGGAGAGGTGACAGCGGCAAGACAGTTCCAGACAGGTTACGGCAGAAATTGGGGTCAAACTTGGTGGCGTAATTAATAATGCGTTTCTTATTCCAAATTATTCATTCCCTAATTTTAATACATTATTATGGGAGTGTTACTTTAAGAATTTTACTTAACCTATTCAAAGCTGCAAAGAATTCCATGATTCCAGTGAGATGCATCACAATCATGATCTACAGATGGATTTCTAACTGCACTGATTATAAAATGCTATAACTGAGTAAAATCATATTTATTAAAAATGTGCAATTTAAACTGTAAAACATGCTAAAACTGTGCATGTAATTGGAGAGTTACAGTAGTGTTGCGTGATGCATCTGTTGGTTGCTATGGTGCTGCTAGGTGGTTGCGAAGATGTTGCTATATAGTGCTATATGGTAACAGAGCTGCGCCCACATGCATTTAGTTTGCCTTGCATCCAACGACATTTGGCTAAATGTTTAAAGTTCAAAAACATTTGGCTACATGAATGTGTGATTCACTGTTAGGAAAATCATTGATTTAATGCATCATGACATTTCACGACAGTAATCTAAATCTGTAGGTGCTGCATTCAGTCCCTGTCTACAGAAAAAAATGCATTGTGAAAGCTACATCTCGTATGTAAAATAGTTGTGTGTGTCTGTTTTACTCCTAACAGCGTTAACCACAGGCAGAGCTAAAACTAACATTTCAGCTTATTCCAGACGACAGCCAGCAGAAAGAGAAAGAGAGAGAGAAACAAGATTTCTTCTATGAATATTGCGAATACAACATCATGGTTGGTGATATAATACCATAATAGTTCCAAATAGAACATAAAACGCACCTATGGAAGAACCTGCGATGAAATTTGTTATGATGCGTTGAACTGATAAGTTTCCTCGCACTGATTCACTATGATATTAGCACCTATACTGTGTGGGGAATATATTGTGAATATATGTGTGAATAATTCTTAGACGATAACTGGACAGTTTAAACACTTAGAAACTGTATGTAAACCTACAAATCAGCTCTTCACTCGTATATATAACTATACTATACTGGTACTTAATACCAATCAATATTAATTGGCCCTGAAATAGAGCCTTGTGGAACACCACCCACAAGATATGCTGAAGAAAATGTCTACTAATTAATTAATTCACACAATTAAATTCAAACAGTTTCTGCATTAAGATTAACAACTGAATAATAAACCTAGGGTTCAATGAGTTAAACGACAAGGTCTTGTCACCTATGAGACAAGTCAAAGGCGTTATAAGAAGCGCAATAGTAGGAACTATTATTATATCACCAGCCATGATGTAATATTGCTAACATTTATAGAAGAAATCCTCTCTCTCTATATATATATATTTCTTTCTTTCCGCTGGCTGTAGTCTGGAATAAGCCGAAATGTTAGTTTTAGCGCTGCCTGTGGTTAACGCTGTTAGGAGTAAAACAGACAAACACAACTATTTTACATACGAGACGTAGATTTCGCAATGCAGTTTTTTTTCTCTTCAGTCATGGGGGTAGACCGGGGCTAAAGGTAGCACCTACGGAGGTAGACTACTGAGAATCAAGGGGAAATTCCCTGAACAGGCAAAGAAACTTAGCAATGAAACCAAGGTGTTCCACAGAAAGCTCAAAGTAAAGAGACTGGGAAGAACAAAGTGCTGATGCTAGCGACACCCCACTGAGGAGGATTCTCTCTCAGAAACAGCAGAAACAGCAGCAGCAGCAGGAATGACTCACTGATTCCTCTTTCCTCTCTGAAATGTTTCAAATCTTATAGGAAAAGTCTAAAACCGTGAAGACCCAGTAAGTGAACACCCACATCTGGAACAGATGCACCTACTGAAGATGTAGTAATCGTCTGCAAAGAAGAACTGTGGTGTCAGAATTACCATTAGCATTAGCATAATGACATTACCGCACTATTCATAGTTCAGTTCCACTGATCATATAGGACAATATGGCCCAATTCTATTTTTTCTTTTGTACCCCTATGCTTTGATTTGGGGTGTAACCCTTTCCCTTGGAACAGAACTAGAGAAGAAGAATAGATGGAATCCTTCCCCTAAGACTTGGGATAACCCTTCAATAACCTGATACAGATATGAAGTTATAGCAGTGGAGTGGTAAAGTTCAGAAACCCAGCTGTTGGTTAAATAGTTAACTTTAATTATTATTGTCCACTTCTAAATGTCTCTGTGATGGGATTCTGAAGATCACTTGAGCTTTTATTCACTTCTATTTTATTTCTTCATTCCACCTTAAATGCTGCAGCCTCTGTTGTATGTTGCACCATTTAAGGTGGAACAGGAAGGTTAGATAGCTAGCTACAAGGTTTCATATAGTTTTTAACCATAAAAAAAATTACCATGACTTTTCAACGACTTATCTATGCCTATCCAAGGCAAACTTTCATGATCATATGATTGTTAAAAAGTCAGTGCAGACATGGACAATAAAACCAAAAATCAACTAAAACTAAAATCAAAATTGATTACAGTAGGCCTTTAATTAATTTGATTTAAAAACATTCTTTAAGCAATGACACACAATCTTCAATAATAAAATGTGTGTAAAATATATTCTATAACTTATATAGAAACTTATTATATATTTTTACTTTTTCAAAACTGGAAATTGCTATTTTAAAATTCCACATTTTTTCAGGCTCTTTATGTCTGTACAAATGCTGTAGCTACTGAGATGAACTACAAGCAATTTTATTTTTTTGCTTGTTATGAAGGAAATTTATATTTTTAAAATTTATATTTTATTTATATTTATTTATTTATTTATTTATTTATTTATTTATTTATTTATATGTATTTTTATTTATTTATTTATATGTATCTTTATATTTTATATTTTATCTTTTTTAACTTTGTGTATTGTGTAACCTGCTGCTGGATGCCAAGAATTTCCCCCCGGGGATCAATAAAGTATCTATCTATCTATCTATGAACATAAAACACTAAAACTACACATTAAAATATTGTAATACATAGTGGTTATCATATTTTCAAACAAGGAAAAGGGTTCATTTATGTTTTTTTTGGTCATTTGTGCCAGTGCCATCTTGCCAGTGATTCTCTTAGCCCTCTGTTTTGAAAAATCTCTGTTTAAAAGGGTCATGTAGCCCTAACACTTCCTCTAACCTACCCCCCCAGCCTAACAAGAACTGGGACACCCTACCCATAGACGTTAACGCGCAAAACAGAGGGCTAAGTGAAATAGGATTTGGCTTATGTAGTCCTGAAATGAAAAATTGTAGTCCTGGATCTGGATCTCATTATTCTCCTTTCACCCTGTTTATTCTTCAATGGTTAGGACCCCACAGGACCAACACAAATCGCATAATGTATTATTTAGGTGGTGGGTAGTGAGGCATAGTGGTGAATAACGTGCTATTAGTAAAGTGTGTTGTGCTGGTGGTACAGTGAGTGGGACAGATACAGCAGTGCTGCTGGAGTTTTTAAACACCTCAGTGTTCTGCCTATCCACCGGCTTGGCTGTGTATTTCTGAGTTCATACACTTTTTAACCAATCAATTTCCTTGATTTTTTCATGCCTTTTCCCTGCTTTCATGGCAAATTTTCATGGTCGTACAATTTTTAAAACATCAGTGCAGACATGGACAATAAAATCAACAACTAATCTATCAACTAAAACTATAATTAAAACTGATTATAGTAGGTTAAAATGAATCAGAAAATGTTGTCACACAATCTTTAATAACAAAATGTGTGTCAGATCCTGAGAGCTCCATTGTGTTGAGCTAAATTACTGAATTAACTCTGATAAGCTGACGTATTTGTCAGCTCAAAATAGATTTTTTTTCCGTGGATAAACTGAAACACAAAGATTTGTAGACCTAATTTCCATGACTTTTCCAAAACGTTCTGGGTATTTTTTATTTTGTAAAATTCATTCAGGTCTGGAAACTGCTGTTTCAAATTCCATGACTTTTACAGGTTTTTCATGAACGTATGAACCCTGGTATTTGCAGCAGGACCCCCCTTGACCTCTATGCTAGCAGAAAACCAGAATAAAGTGAAAGAAGCTTCGCAAGCTTCAGGAAAACCTCATTCTAACATTTGATCACGAAACTAAAACCAAAAAAAAGTGAGAAAGTGGCAGCTGGCCATGCAACTGAAAGTAACACTCACAAAAACACATGAAAAATATACACTGTATGGTGTGATAAACTCATTTACAAGCACTGTGATTACCTATCCGTGGGAGTTCACAGAGAAAGAAGGAAAAAAAAAAAAAGTTACCTACCACAAGACTTTTAAAAGCAATGGTTGCTTTCAGGATGTCGCTGTAATCTGGATGGGCTTCCTGTAGGCGAGAAACACAATCGTTTAGAAGAACTGCACCTAAAATTCTAAAAAAAAAAAAAAAAAAAAAAAAAAACGACTGGCTAAAGGTCTGCTCTTACTTCCACGTGTCTCTCCAGCTCCTGCAGCAGCGTGGGATACTTCTCCAGCCTCATGAAGGGCTTGCTCAGGCTGGTGGTCAGAGTCAGAATTCCTGGAGCGCTGGCCCCCTGGCTTTCCATGAACTTATCCAACTCCTCACTGTCCATCAAAAAGAGGCAAACAAAGCTGTTTCAGATTGTGTTTTGAGATGCTGTTTATCTGCTTTTCCAGAACATGCACAATTCCACAGCACTCACAATTCATTCACAATGGTATAAAATTTTAACTTAAACCAAGACGATATAGATCGAAATGAGGAAGGAAAGAAACTAGTATGCCATGACTTTTGTCTTGTTTCATGGATGCTAAAGACCACTGCATTGTGTGCACACTAATATCCAATGACTTTTGGAAAGTCAGTCAAAAAATAGCTAAAATCATTAACTACACACCCCATTTCTCTGTACAGAACAGCTTCAAATCTGGGATGTTGGTGGGTTTCTTTATTTTTACAACAGCATTCGAATTGGATTAAGTTAAAGTCAGGACTGTCACTTGGTCATTCCAAACAATAACTTTATTCTTCTGTAACCATTATTTGGTCAAACGACTTGTGTGCTTAGGGTCATTGTCTTGCTGCATGGCCCGTTTTCTCTTGAGATTCAGTTTATGGACAGATGTCCTGACATTTTTTTTTTTAGAATTCTCTGATTTAATGCAAAATTCATTATTCCTAAATGATGGCAAGCTGTCCTGGCCAAGATACAGCAAAACAGCAAAACAACAAACCATGATACTACCACCACCATGTTTAACAGATGGTGTAAGTTTTTTTTTGGCTGGGACTTTCCTTTCTCCGAGCATAACATTTTTATTTAAACCAAAAAGTTCTATTTTGGTCTCATCCGTACACAAAACATTCTACACGACACGCAATTAAAGCATAATTTAAAGTGAAGCAGTCAAAATCAGTTTAGTGAGAGTTCCTAAGAAAAGAATCTATTTCTAGCATCGAATTCTGACACACACGCCCTGTTTACATGACCTTTAAATTCAGCGAACCAAATCAGTAGCTGCTGAACAATCATAATTGTTTTGGTGAAAGGTGAAAGACGCTGCTTGCAGATAAAGTTAACCAAAGTACGATGATTCATCTCAACACATGCTTTCACTACACGCTGTGGAAAGCGCTGCAAAAGGTTGCAGGGTGAGGTGCAATCAGAGAACACAAATGTAGAGAGTGTGTCTTCTGCCTCCATCAGCAAGAACCGCATCTATAGATATCCTGTTGGGTTAGGGCTGGCTTCCTGTGTATACACGATGCTCTGCTTTGACAACCTGCTGTGGAGTGTTACTCTTTTTTAAGTGGAAGGGGAAAGTCAAAGGAACACGGCTGTAAGACCCACTCGTGAAAGGCCTACAGGAAGTGTGTCACTGTCACCATGCTGCCAACACGTGTTCTGAAGAGCACAGGGTAAATTCACCATCAGGTTTTACACGGGGCGGCACTGAAAGCAAATCAGGTGGCGGTGGTGGTTGTGGGAGGTGAGAACTGAAGCATGAGCTTAGCACACTAAGTTCACCAGTGAACTCTGGAAGACGAATGAAAGAAGAGTGGTGGCACCACCTGGTGGAAGACCTATGCCTTTTTACCAAAGGCAAAGCAGACAACAATCAAATCACTGTAGCTAACCCAGGCTTTCAGTTAACAGCTGTGCTGAACTCATCAAGAGTTAATTACTTGAATTTCTTGCCTCTTAATGTGTTTGAGAGCATCAGTTAAAAAGATAAAAGTAGTGAAGAGGTAGAGTTACAGGTATACAGTGAATAGCTCTATTTGAGTAATGTTCTAATCCAGATTATGGCAAGAACTACTCAACTAAGAAAAGAAAAAAATGAATCAAGAAAGTATCCTCAAGTACAAAGACAATCAAAAAAGTTATGATGAAACTGGCTCTAATCAGGACTGCCCCAGGAAAAGAAGAGCAAAAGTTTCCTCTGTTGCACAGGTTAAGTTCATCAGAGTTACCAGCCTCAAAAAACGCAATTTATTTTTGATATGGTAAACCAGATTTTAACAATGTACTCCAATATATCCAGGACTGACATAAAATAAATGATACTGGCCAGATATAATATGTCTATAGTAGATACTTAATGGGAAATGAGAACAGTGTGAATTTGCCTTTTGCTACAAACAGCAAAAAGCTGTACACTGATGGTCCATTTGGCATATTTTAGGGTACTGTTGCAATATTAAAACAATATTAAAACATGTTGGTGCTATTACGTCGAATACGATACAATATGTCACACCCCTAGAAAGTATTAATATTCACAGTGGACAGTGCATGCAATAGGTGGTAGTCATGAATCTGGCTAAAATATTGTCAGAGCAAACAGAAAAGCAACTTCTACGACTTCTTAGCTACATTATCCTCACAGCTCCAGTCCCAAACTAAAGAACAACACTGACTCTGTATCAGAAAGAAGTAAGTTGTGTCTCTGATTTGTGTCTGAAACACCCCTTTCTCTAATACCAGACCGAGGGCTCTAACCTGTGGTCAGTGAGCACACCCACTGCAGACGGATGGCTGGAGCAGTAGGACAGGTACAGCGTTCTGATCTGGCACATCAGGTTCAAGTAACAGCCGCCCAGACGCTGCTGACCCTCCGGCATCCTGAGAGACAGAAAGAGAAACAGGGGCTTTAGTGATGCTGCAGGGATAGAACAGGGAAACACAGGGAAATACTGTACAGAAAGTCCTGTCACAATAATTACATTATCCACTTATTGTACAATAAATGTATAAAATAACATGTATATCACTCATTAGCGTGAAGGACCAGAATGTCAGCTTCGTTTAAAAACAGGGGTTTTATTGAGGATAATATTTTTTAGATATATGTAATACATTTAATGTTGTATTTTAATTTTAAAGTCTGAATATTATTAAGAATTAAACATTCTTTGTTCCATACAACTATGCAATTGTACGTACTATGTATTATGCTATTATTTATCATTATTTCAAACACTGTCCTGTGCTTCCCTAAGGATATTCAGATCTTTACACATCCTACATGACCATGCGCTCTTTTCTTAATCAGGTTAAACTGCACCTGAACAGCCATTTAGATTAAATATGAGGAGTATATTTTAAAATTGGGTCATTCTCACTACATATAAACTGCTCCAGAGTTCGTTTGGAACTCTTGCTTGTCTTCTTATGGTTGTTTTGATCAGCTCACAAGTGTGATCACTGTTTTCACACCTGCCCAAACAAATAGCATCAAGGATGCTAACGAACCAGAGTCTGTTTTAACCAGACCAACCAGTGCTGGTGTGAAAACGCCCTAAGAGTATTATCATATTATTGATTATTCTCAGTAATATGCTTCTTTGATGTTGCAATGTTAATTACATCATTCTGAACAGATTTCGCTCATTCATTTAAACAACCCAAATGTGTATTTAAAAAGCTCAGTTTTAACACTCAACTTGCTAAAAAAAAATGTGGGGTTTAAAGCGGCCTCTGGCTCATAATGACAATTTATGGGTCAGGTCGGGCTTGGGCAGAGCGTGCACAGGCTCGGGCCGGGTTAGGCTGGATTTCATGCCTGATCTAAGCTCTATTTTGATGGGACTTCACATTCCTCTCTGCCCAGCTTCTTCTTCTTCTTCTTCTTCTTCTTCTTCTTCTTCTTCTTCAGAGGTTTCTTTATTTTTAACTAATTGTATCCCACAGTCTGATTATTATTATATACTCACTTGGCGCATTCCTCCAAAGCCACACAGAGACCCTGCTGGAAAGTGAGTATTTCCTCCAAGTTTCCACAAAGGCTACTGCTGTCTGCACTGGAGAGCCTGCACAGTAAGAACACCCAGTGTTTAATATGATCCCAATACAAAAAAAACTTTAAAAACACATATTAAAGAGTTTTTGATTATTTTTTCATGATAATTAAAAGCTCTTCTGCTTACTTGTCGCTCGCCTGTAGAGGGCGCAGGTAGCAGGTGAGCACAGTCTGAAGCTCCTTCACAAACTCACGCTCATGCTCCAGGATGTCCTGCACCACCTGAGACACAAACCATAACAGCGTCATAAGCAGAGGGTCTCCTCAGCCCCCCGCAAACCCCTAAACCTGACCTCAGGTGTCTTCTCTGAGCACACAGTCAACTCACCACACTGTAGTAGTTTTTGGTCAGCTGAGGAACGTCAAACCCTTTCACAGCTTTTGGAGAAATCGGTTTATCTGAGGAGCAGAAATTATACAAATAATCAGCAGATTTTTCAGAAACATAAAAAATAAGCATGATATTTAATATATATAGGAGGAAAAAATATTTAATTATTAATAAAAAAATATTCATTTGTTTAATTATTCATACATTTGAATTTTGACAATACTTTATGTAATTAATATATTCTTGAACAAACAATACATTTTAAATAACTTAATTTTCAGATTAATACATTTCCAGACACATTCATTTAAATTTCACCTCAGGCCTAAATTTGAGATCACAGACTTTAATTTATGGATCTGAAAATGTACTTTTGAAATGTGTTTTTTCAAAAAGTGCAAAACACAAAAAAGCATTTTGTGTTAAACTTCTAATTTATAAATTATTCCATTAAATATTTCAGGCAAATTTAATGTAAATATACACAATGTAAACATGTATGTTACAGACAGTGTTGTATGCATGCCTATAATTTCCCAAATTTAATAGGACTTGTTTATTATAACTAAAGTAAAGTATTTCACTTTGCATGTCTTTTGAGAAGAACTAAAAATGACATGCAGCCTCTGCACACATAACTCCACTTAACAACACCATAGCAACCACCACGGATACTATAGAAACAGCTTAGCAACCACCAAGTAACCACTTAGAAACAACATAGCAACCAACACAGATAACAACCATCTAGAAACCGCTTAGCAACACCTTGGCAACAACCACTGACACCATAGCAACACCAGGAACTGCAATTTAGTTATAACTGCTATATTTTTACTTTGCATGTATTTTGTGCAGAACTAACAATGACCCAGAAATGCAGCCTCTGCACTCATAACTCAGACTTGTCATTTGTCATTTTATGTAATGTACTGAAATATGTTTGGCGGGTTTGCTGTTGGACTGCTGATGATGAACTGCCCACTCACCACATGGCTTGACCTCCCGGACGTAGTTACTGGGGAACCAGCCGGTCTTGCCGTTGAGGTTCCCCTCCCACCAGCCGCCCTCCTCCTGGCGGGTGACGTGGATGAGCTCGCCCTTGTTGAAGGACAGCTCATCCTCGTTGTTCTGCTTGAAGTTAAACCTTGCCTTTACCATCAGCTGGCTTCCCCCTCCATTCTCAGACATCTCCTGCAGACACAAGCACACAGATCAAGACCATACATTTATTAGTAATCAGTGAGATAACAGGAGCACGGTACTGCAACGTCCAGTCTGTTAAACTGTCTCGTCTTTTGTATTTATTGTAATGTTATAGTTTGATGTTGCAGCATTGTTACACCGTGCACTTGTCTATTGTTCATTGTCCTATTATGCACCACGGTTCTGAAGGAATGTAATTTCGTTACACTTTGTGCCTGTACTCAGATGTAATGAAAATTAAAGGCCTCTTCACTCTTGTCTTGACTTGACTTAAGATAACACATAAAACGTGTAGTGCATAGATAAATGGGACGATATTGTTTGAGTGTATTAAGAACATCATGAGTACAAAAATGGCATTATAAATTTGGTTTATGTTTCACCCTTGGACCAAAATAATGGCACTGAGGCAATGTCTGAATATGTAAATATCATAATTGGTCAGATAGCTGGATTTGGACCACTTTCACTTAATGTGTAAAGGTAGATCTTGAGTAGAGCTGCAGAGATTAGTCGATATTATGGACAATGTTGATTATTTAAATTTGTAGACTACAAATACTGTACTGCGTTACACAAAGTGCTGGGGACAGAAGAAACTTGGTCTGTATCTCTAAAAGTGCCCAAACATAAAAGATTACATATTTATTCATTAAATATCAGTACTCTCCATGTTTAAACAACATGTGGACATTTAAATGCCTTTAAATCTCACGTATAGCTGTTTTTCTGTTGTTTTTAGAGATGGAGGACATGGCAGAAATAATCGTTGACTAATCGACTAATTGAAAAAATGATCATCAGATTAGTCGACTACCAAAATAATCATTAGTTGCAGCCCTAATTTTGAGTGCTGTTTCCTGCACCTTCAAAAGACTGGAAACTGGAGAAAACTGGTACAGGAAGAGTCCTGTCTGGCTGACCCACATGGCAACAGCTTTAGCCTTTAATTCAGGTTAACAATGGCTCAAGTCTCAGTAAAGAAATAATTAGAGGTCTGACAGGTGAAGTACAGTAAGAAAATCATTGCTTAGATGATAAAATAAAAAAGCAGCATATATATATACATACATACATACAGCTATGAACTAATGCCATATCTTGCTGTCAGTCCACATTAAATAGCAGTGAACTATGTACTAGTCTTGAAAACAATACCTTCCCCACCCAGACCGGTCTGTCCAATAAACAGAGAGAATATTTGCACATGGTTTGCTTTGATGTGTTTTTAGTGCACTCTTTAAATGATCCGGTAAATATGCTTAGATAATGTCCAGATTACATCATATTAGTTATGCAAAATGCAAAAATCCAGAAAATATCTAGATAGAGATATCTTACCACTCCTTTTGATTGTCGCCGAAAGGACTTATTGGACTTTAAGGTGGATGATGTGGAGAGTGATAGGTTAGGAGCTGAGGAGCTGGATGGTGGACATGACCGATCACTGATGCGATCTACAGAGAACGGAAGAGACAGAAGAGAGGGACAGTAGTTACATAATCAGATCATTTTATTGCATTTATCAACAATTACCTTCATTAACAATCAACAGTGGAATTTTCCAACAAGGACTCCACCTCTACCTCCATTAGGTGACTTATTAACATAGCTGAAAATTAGGGGTGTCACAATTTCGATATTTTATCGAAATCGATCGTGTCATGGTCTCGAGCCTCGAAGTAAAAAAGATGATAGACGATCCCTCCCTCTAAGCTACACAAGCACGCGCGCGCGCTAAGCACATGGTGCAGCACGCTACGCAAATGGCGCAGCAAACTGTAGCAGACACCGCGGACATTGTGACTGCTCAAAGAGCAGCCCTTTCTCCAGAGAATATCTTTCTCTCAGATAAAGTTAATAAACAAAAAACTTGTCATTCTCAGGGACCGAAAAAGTCTTAAAGTCTTATTTTTCATGTTTAACTGTTATAGTAGGATAGAGTTTAGTTTGTTAAGGCTCTAATTGTTCTATCACTTTGTACATGACTGTTCCTGATTTTTTTATTATTTATTTTATGTTGCACATTGCTGTTTTAAAAGTGCACAATGCTGCTACCAAAAAAGCCACTAGATGGCATTACATATATATCTTAATGAAATTATTTAAATTTGACCATTAGTGCCTAATGTGGTGTATAACAGATCACTTGTATCACTTTGCATCACTTATATCAAGCCCACCTTTTGAAATAAGATATTGTAAATTTGATGAATCAAACCAATGACTGACCATAGACTAATCTAAAACTGGCATAGGCCTCTCTGCTGTAAAAAAAAAAAAAAACGGAAATAAATTCAAATTGAGGATTTAGAGAATCGTGACACCCCTACTGAAAATGTACTTTTTTAGTTGTTGTTACGCAGCAAAGCAAAGCAAAGCAAAACAAATCATCTTAAATCAAAGACAGATACCCTCTGTCAGTGTGAGTCTGTGTGCAGCTGATGGTACTTTGTTCCAATTTCACATTCGCTGAAAACATTTCCGCATGATTCGCTCAAAGCCCTCGGGACGTGTCGCACAGATGCTCCGGTCATCTCAGATCACCTAAACTCGCTCCAAACACCCCTACAGTCATTTACCTCAACACGCACTATACTGCACTCGCACACTGCCTGTCAAACAAGCATAACTTATTCATACAAATTAGTATGCTGCACTTATCGGGTTTTAAATTAAGCAGTTTTGATCTTGTTGAGTCATTTAAATGTGCAAAAAAACAATGGATGAACACCGAAATCATGTATATCCTTTCCAAATTTAATGTGTTTAGCCCATTAAATCTTAACAAGTTTCCTAATGCAGAGATTACTGTTCATTACTTGTGTATTACTCTAGCATATTTTAGTTCTAGTTTAGGGCCTATCAAACTTAAGTTAACTACGACAGTTATGTACTTTTAGGAATGAAATGTTGGCTTACAAACAGAATCTAAGACTTTGAACAGGCTGTGGGACAAAAGCGCTCTGAAAAAAATCAATGTAAATCAATAAGATAAGATCGACTATTCACACCAATAAACTATGAATGGGCAATATGTCATACTAGGGCTGCAGCTATCAATTATTTTAGTAATCGAGTACTCTACTGAAAAATCGATTCGATTAATCGAGTAATCGGATAAAACTAAGCTTAAAGAGTAATTAAAAATACATTTAATTAATACATTTCACTTAATAATGAATGACCAATTGATTTCCTTTTTCACAGCATACATTTCCAAACTGCAGACAAAAATAAAAATAGAAATAAAGGGAATAATAATAATTTAATAATTAGTACTTTAATAAATTAAGTTAAATTATTTTCAACAAGGATTTCTTATAAGTAAATTAATAATAAGGGAATAAGGGAATTAATCAATAAAAAAGGCATAAACATTTGCATGATGTCGTGCACCTTAGCTTCTGAGCAGCAGAGATGTTGCAAGTTTGTCTCACAAAGCCAGTGACATGTATTTGTTTATAAACTCCTTAGCGATGTGTTCCCTTACATAAAGCCTGTATTAAGTCCAGAATTGTCTGTTTTTATAAACTAACCAAACTTTCCTAACAATCAGAGCTCCACAGCTCTCAGTATGTTATTAAGGTACATTAATGTTAATCTTTATATAAGGTTATATTAACCTTCTCTCTGTACGTAACGCTAAGCGCGTTGTCACATTAAAAGTGTGAATTACCGCGCTTTGAGTTTTTTTATTAAAAAAACGATTACTCGAGGCACAGAAAATTACTCGTTTCACCCCTATATCATACATAAGTCATATTATACAAGACATAAAACTATTGTTTTATTGCACCTGCTGTGTTTGTTTGGTTTCTCAGGGAATGATGCTACACAGAGTACATACAGTCAAAATCTTATGGCCACCTTCTTGTTTCTACACTTATTACCAATTTCTTTAGATCTGCAGATCATATAGAAGCACTTTGTAATTCTATAATTATTGACTGTAGTTCTTAAGTTCCTCTGGATACAATGGTCATAATATTCCGACTGGACTGTGTGCGTGTCTATATGCACAATACCAGTCAAAAGTCTGGAGGTACCTCTTCTCATTGAATGTGTTCTCTTTATATTTATGATAAATATTACATTTACAATATAAAATGTAAGACTATATTAAAACTATACAGGAACAGATGCAATATAAAAGTGTTAAATAAACCAGAATATGTTTTATACTTTAGATTCTTCCAAGTATCACATGTATCTTTGAGGACAGATCTGCACACTCTTGGTATTTTTAATCTCAGTGTCTTCATGAGGGAGAGTCACCTGGACTAGTTTTCTCAGCATCTTGAAGGAAGGAGTTCCTGGAGGTGCTGAACAATAGTTGTTGCTTTTCCTTCATGCTGTGAAGCTCCAGCTCATCCCAATTAAATCACCTCAAATCACCATCTCAGTTCATCAGGTTTAGATCAGGGGATTAATGTGGAGGATACACACTTTTTTACTGTTTACTACGTAATTCCATTTGTGTCCCTTAATTGTTTTCAATGTCTTTAATAATAATTTACAGTGTAGAAAATAAATAAAAAAAGAAACATACACTTTATTGCAGGTTTTTTATCATATTATAAATCTCAATTTTATACCTAAAGCCCATTTAGTGCATCTGACACTAATCACAGACTCAGAGACCACATTTAACACCAGCGTACGATTACTTACAGCTGCCTCAGTGCTATATATCAAACACCACAAGCTCCCCTCTCATTTCTGGAGTTTCCAGAAAAGCCACACAGTGTACCCTGAGCATGATGAGGGCTCTCCAGGAGGATAAAACGTCCCCTCAGAGAAATAATGAAGCTGTGCGCTGTCTGTACTCTCTCCTGTCTGAGAGTGTTGTGGTGCAGAAGCAGCAGCAGCAGCAGGTCATCTGCTCTGTGCTCTGAACAGAACTCGGCTCTGCAGGGGTCGCCGAGGCTCCAGACCCATTCTCTACCTCCCACAGCGCCGCTCTCAGCCTGATCCAGATACACAGCTATCTCCCAGGCCTCATGTCAAGTCACCTTCTCAACCTACACACACCTACCAAACCTAAATCAGTCACCTCCAAAAATCAGTAACTGCAGAACGTGATCATTTTGCAATATATATATATATATATATATATATATATATATATATATATATATATATACACACATACATATATATATATATACACATATACACATATATATGTGTATAACAAAATATCATTTGTTGTACTCAAACCGTGGAGTGTATAATTTATATTATATATCAAGTTGGATCATTTACTTTTTAATATCACACACTATATATATATATATATATATATATATAGTGTGTGATATTAAAAAGTAAATGATCCAACTTGATATATGATATAAATTATACACTCCACGGTTTGAGTACAACAAATGATATTGAGGTAGGTATTAGCTATCACAAAAATGATGGCCTGCCAAAATATGAAATTGAGGGTTGCCACGTATTTATTAGAATTAGCCAATCCTGAAAACTGATCAGACAATATTAAAGATAAAATCATATACTGCCAATGGGCAAAGAATAAATTAATATACACTCATTTAAAAATGAGTATGTGGTTCATACAGTGAGGGTTCCCAAAATGTCTCAATCACATTGAAACACATCTTTGGCGTGCCTAATCTCCAGGTTTATTGCAAATAGACCATTTATGGGAGGAGCTCTATTACCTTCAGCAATCGTTAGCGGATGCTGAGGATCATAGTGCACAGAGAAACCAACTTTCTGCAGAGTCACTACATTCATCACTACACACCTCCAAATAGAGCTGGGCGATATTGCCCAAAAAAAAATATTTTATTTTTTTTTTTAATCCGATTTTTGATTTAAATCGATTTTTTTTTTAAGATGATAAAGAAATGGTTAAAAACTAGTTCTTATTTAATTTATTTTCACTTAAAAATTTTCCCTTTTTGGTTAAAGTGCAACCAGAAACAAGCAAAAAAAAACTATTGTAAACAGAGAGAACATCTAGTAAGTAGAAAGCTTTCTCCAACATAGTTTAGGTACTGACACAATGCACCCTCAAACTTAAACAATAAATAAACACACCCTTAAAAACAAACAGAAATAAATAAAATGGTGAACTTTTTGATAAAACTTACAAAATAGAAAACAAGTACAATTTAATATGCTATTAAGCAAATTAGGTAGGAGGGAGGAGAAACTCAGAGAAAAACAATTTTCATAAAAACACATCGTCCTTAACTGTAAATTCGAATTAATCAATAAAATCGATTAATCGCCCAGCTCTACCTCCAAACTTTATGTAGCTTCAAATTCATTCAACAACAGTATATGAAGCTTTATGAAACAGGCGTCCATGGCCGAGCAGCTCCATCCAGGGAGTGGATACTTTCGGCAATATAGTGTATTAAGCATTCCTCCATTCCAAAAACAAACTACAAAATTACAAATTTAAAAGGGTCCAGTTAGTGACTTAATGTGTGCAGGGCAAAAAAACATGATGAGAACACACTGTGTCCTGTCCTGTCCTGTGCAGTGGGAGGTAGAGAGGGGGAGGACACCATAAAGTGTTTTTCTGCCCATCACAGCACAGTGAGCTCCTCCCCCATCATATCCACATGCTCTTCAATAAACAACTGTCTGCTGGCTGCAGCACAAATGAGCAGCTGCAACACTCTCTGTAACACACACACACACACACACACACACACACACACACACAATGCACTGTGTACACATAGCAGTTCTGGAGAGAAACTCTCCAGGATAAGAAGAAAGGGACAACCTTATGTTATGTTACCTAACCATTGCCAGCACTTGTGGGCATGATGTTGAATGATTGTAGCAGTAGATGGGAGAGCCATCTCATCAATTCAGGGAAAGGGAATCCAACTGTGTTGACTAGGAGTCCCAGCCACAGAGCACTGTGGCATCAATGGGGATCCGATACATCAGTTAACAGTGCCTGTTCTGACCAGCATTACATTAGGAGTGATGAGGGCAGAAAGCATGGCCACCCAGAAAAAGCATGGCTGGGAAATATAAAGAAGGATAAATTAAGAATATATTGCCATTTTTGAAAGAATAGATATGCAAACATATGCACACACTACTATTTCACTGTTTGGTACAGTAATAGAGCTTTATATTAGACCCATTAATAATTATGAAGGCAAAATGTGTTTAAATCTATGTTACAAAGCTTAGGATGGAAGCATCAAAACTAAATCATTTGGCCAAAACTGTTAAAGTTAGCTTAACATCTGCCTTCTTTTTTCAAGGCAAGAACAACAGGTCACCCAAATCAACCCTTCCAAATACTGCCAGAAAGCAGCATAATGTCAAAAAAAAGCTTAAAAAAGAAACTGACACAGACCCAACAATCTATCAACATGACCAAACACTCAAACAAATTAGTGACAGCACAGTTTAAGAAAGAAAGAATGGAGAGTCGAAGTCAAAGGCCGAGTCTAAATCCAGTTGGAATGCAGTGGGGGGACTTGGTGAAGGCTGAACATGTAAGAAAGGCCTCAAACATCAGACTGCTGAAGGAGGACGGGGCCAAAATTCCACCCCACTATTGTAAGAGACTGATACAACACACTCTTACATAGAGTTATTTCTGGTGAATGCCATTCAAGCCAAGAACACGATGAACCAAGAACATGATTTTTCCACCTCCATAAAACTGAACTTAAGTTAAACTGCAAAGCTTAACTTAAACAGGGGTCCGGATTAAACAACTTACCTAAAGAAGCATTAGACCTAAGAGAAGATCCAACCTAAACAAAAGTCAAACCCAAATAAGGGCAAGACCCAAACAATTGTGAGCCCTAGGTCATGTCTAAGGCCAAAGATTTTGTCAAAGTCAACAAATTGCCTAAATCAGTTCTTAATCTTAGTGCAGCAAACGGTAAATTTTGTGTAGTACGATATAGTCAAAGACAAGTAATTTAATGTGAGAGATGCCACCTTCAGCTCCTAGCATATTAAATTTATTGGCATTTTCTAAGTGGCCAGTCCTAAAGGAGGGCCAGTCCTAAAGGAGGGCCAGACCTAAAGGAGGGCCAGACGTAAAGGAGGGCCAGACGTAAAGGAGGGCCAGACGTAAACGAGGGCCAGACGTAAACGAGGGCCAGACGTAAACGAGGGCCAGAATTAACCGAGAGCCAGACGTAAATGAGGGTCAGAGCTAAACGAGGGCCAGAGCTAAACAAGGATATAGCTAAACTAGGGCCCGAGCTAAACGAGGGCCCGAGCTAAGCGAGGGCCAGAGCTAAACGAGGGCCCGAGCTAAACGAGGGCCCGAGCTAAACGAGGGCCCGAGCTAAACAAGGGTCAGGTGTAAACGAGGGCCAGACGTAAACGAGGGCCAGACGTAAACGAGGGCTGGAGCTAAACGAGGGATAGAGTTAAACGAGGGCCAGAGCAAAACGAGGGTAAGGTGTAAACGAGGGCCAGACGTAAACGAGGGCCAGACGTAAACGAGGGCCGGAGCTAAACGAGGGATAGAGTTAAACAAGGGCCAGAGCAAAACGAGGGCCAGACGTAAACGAGGGCCAGACGTAAAAGAGCGCCAGACATAAACAAGGGCCAGCCCTAAACGAGGGCCAGAGCTAAATGAGGGCTATATCTACAAAAGGACCATACCTAAACAAAGGCTATATCTACACAAGGGCCAGAGCTAAATAAGCCTCAGACCTAAACGAGGGACAGACCTAAACAAAATTGTAAAGGAATCAAATGTTTGATGCAAGGAGCTGTAATCTGGCAGTTACCTCACAATACGAAACTGCAGAACAAATGGACTAAATCAGCACACAATGAAACCCATAACTCATAACGCTAGACATTTTTAAAGAGATCTCACAGAATTTAGGTGTCCAGACTGATCTGATACACAAAGAAGAGACTGAATACTGTTTTTGGACAGTAACAGGGAAAATCCCTCATAATGTAGGGGTGAGGGCCTTGGCCGGTGGGCCTCGGCCAGAACACAGTGTTTGGTCTGTCTCCCACGGCCCACACCCAGCAGCAGCAGGACACACCCGAACCACTCTACAACCTTTAACAATTTCTAAAAATGTAAAAGACAACAAACCGTTAGTGTCAGGGGAATAACAATTTGCTTCCAAATTATAGATTTATTCAGATTAATTTAGATGTATTCAGATTTATCCACTGCTCTTTAAGTGTTTTTATCCAAGACAAAAATTTAAAAAAAAAATGTACCTTTCTTCCTTTTTGGAGAAAACTTGTGACATCTGAGACTGTGCAACTGTTCTACAGTTTGAATGCAATTCTTCTGTGTGAAAGCAAACTAGTGATAAGCATCCCCTCCATCAAAGGAGCCCACAATCATTTTTGCCACACAAATGTTGAGGTCAAATGCCTCAAAAAGAAAGCATAATGCCCAAAATGGACATAAATACAGTGACTTAATAAGGATGTTCTCAAGAATCAAAAGATTTTCAACAGGTGTATGGTGTTCACAAAACAAATCTAAAGAAACAGAATAATACCAGAAAAAATAATACCAGCTTAAAATATATAAAACAAAAATGTAAATATCTATCATAGGGTGTACCATAGAGATAAGCACACAAACACCTTAGAGGGACACTTGTAGTCATGATGAGATAAGGTAACAAGGTGACAAGGTCTTTATCACTGGAATTCTCACTCATACAAACAGCTACCAGCACTGTGAGGGTAAACTTTAACATATTCATACTCAGATATTTAAAGTACCATCTACTCAGACGGCCATAGACTGAAAAGATAAGTGAGGGTGACAAGTCTATCAGCCAGAAATGACAACTAACCATGAAAACTCAAATAACCATCTGAATGCTTCAGAAGTTCTTTGGCTGGTGAAATGCTTCTTTAAATGCTTTTGGAGATTTACGCATAGCTGCCACATTTGAAAAAGTTAGAAGTGCCCAAGTTGTGATGGCTATGGTAGGGATGGGCAATACGGTCATAAATTAATATCATGAAAATGTGGGGTATTTTTGTGAAAATTATATTATTGGCGATGTGAAAAGAACTATAAAATAATTTAGTAATTTGAGGAATATGTGACTGTAGTAAAATAAATATTAAAGTTTAACTTCATATGAGCATAATAGACACCTCTTCCTTTTAACGCATTTAACTTACATTGTAAATTTAAAATTAAAATTGAAGATATTAAAGCTACATAGGAACATGTGCGTAATTATTCTGTAAACAGTAACAAGAGTTCATCAAGTCAGAATATGTTTTATACTTTAGATTCTTCTAAGTACATTTATCTTTAAGGACATATCTGCACACTCTTGGTAATAAGAGCCTTTTTTGTACTGTTTATTATGTAATACCATGTGTGTCCCTTAATTGTTTTCATATGTTTAATATTAATCTTCTATTAATAAAGAAAATAAATTACCGGATTATAAGGCTCACTATAAATAAATATTTATTTTCTTGTCTATTTTAATATGTAAAGTGCACCTGATTATTAGCAACATTAGCAATTTTATGAAACTTAAAGCACAGAGATGTCTCAATGTTTTCCTTGTAATTGAGCAGGTCTAGCAGCTGAGCTAGGTTAAGTAAACAAACTCTAATTCTTAAAAAAAAGTCAAATGAGCGCGGAATGTTAATCTACACAGATTTCTCTCCTTAAAACTGTTTATTTGGGGTAGAAAAGCACTTCCATTTATTTACAGTAAGCTTAGATTTACAGATTTCCACTAAAGCTGGAACATTAGCATTAGCGGCTAACCTCTAGAGGGAATTCTAATGCCACTCCAGCAGTGCTAGCCACGGTTAGCAGTAGGCTACAGGCCGATAATACTCATCTCTGAACTCAAAAAGCTAGCCCTAATGCTAATGCTAGGTTAGCAGCTAATGCTAATGCTACTGGAGAACTAAACTAAAACTGCTGTATAAAGCTGTCCTTCAGCGGAGTGGCTTCACTGCTCCTTACAACCTTTTATATTATAGATTTAGATTATAAGGCACTCTGGTGATTATTGGGAAAATTTAATGATTTTAAGTGCGCCTTATAGTGCAAAAATACGGTAAATTAAAATAGAAAAAAAAAAAACATATTTATACAAAAATACCCGTAAAGCTTCACTGTAAATAGCAAAACAAATACAAAAAAGCTTTCAAGACAATAAACATCCATGTATCTAATTACAGCTTTACAGCATATGAATTACAGTCTTATCGGCATATGAATCTGTGTGCAGTAAATGTAAAGTGTATGAGAACATTGAATTGTAGCTCATTTAGATGTAGCTCATTGTCCAGACTAACTGAAAGCTTAATCTGGCTGCAGACGCTGCCAAACATCAGGGAACAGAGGAGCTCTTTGTAGATCATGAGAGACCACTGGTATTCAATTTTCTAAAAACGATCCTGAACACGAGGCTCTCGCAGACAGCCGAGCCACCGGAGCCACAATGCCAAAACTGTCCGCGGGGCTTCAACACCCGGCACACTCACAGCTAACTGCAAAATCATCAACTGTACTAAACTGCATTAGAGAGCTGCCGAGGGGACTGAGCTCAGACTATAAACACAAGCTGAGTGCGAGGGAGGTGGTAAAAGAGACAGAGAGACAGACGGCCTAAACAGTCAAGTGCTTTAACCAGAACATAAGGTCTGGTTTTGAGACTCGCAGAGGGATCAGAGTCAGAGAATTACCTTGAGTGGCGAAGTTTACAGCAGTCAATGTAGAAAGAACCTTGCTGAAATTCTCCCCAGAATATAAACTCTCCGGTTCAAAGCCCTGCAGATAACACAAAAAGAGAGAGACAAAAAAAATGAGGAGGATGAGCAGATCAGACAGGACTTACAATCAGAGAACAGATACATTCTAGAACAGAATAAAGAGAACTTTGCAGGAAAATGCTGGATATCTACGATTAAAATAAGATAAGAAATTTACATTGGGTCTACAGCAGCAAAGAGACAGCAAGGCACTTAGAACAAAAAAAAAACTAAAGAAATAAACAGTACTTTATATACAATATAAATAATAAAAAGTCAATAACTTTTAAGATTATATTTACAAGTAATTGCACGTAGTCTCTTAATTGCACAGGGGTAATGGAAAAATATTTCATATTATGTTACGCTGAAAAAATTATATGTCCTCTAAGTGTGTAGCATTGTCTATATACAGCTCTGGAGAAAATTAAGAGACCACTTCAGTTTCTGAATCAGCTTTTCTGATTTTGCTTTTTTTTTTAGGTATTTGTTAAGTAAAATGAACATTTCTCCCAATTTCCAAATAAAAATATTGTCATTTAGAGCATTTATTTGCATAAAATGAGTAACAGCTGAAAACAAAAACAAAAAAAGATGCAGAGCTTTCAGACTTCAAATAATGCAAAGAAAACAAGTTCATATTCATAAAGTTTTAAGAGTTCAGAAATCAGTATTTGGTGGAATAACCCTGGTTTTTAATCCCAGTTTTCATGCATCTTGACATGTTCTACTCCTCCAGTCTTACACACTGCTTTTGGATAACTTTATGCCTTTACTCCTGGTGCAAAAATACAAACAGTTCAGTTTGGTTTGATGGCTTGACATCATCCATCTTCCTCTTGATTATATTCCAGAGGTTTTCAATTTAGTAAAATCAAAGAAACTCAGCATTTTTAAGGGGTCTCTTTTTCCAGAGCTGTATATATACAGAAATGCCAAACATTTAATATGAACTAAACATTTTAGCATGTTCAATCCATGGAAACCAAAGAGCACTGAACTGACCTCCTGGACATGAATGTGGGGTCTCCTGCACTAAATGCTGATGGCGTTTGTTTTCTGTCAGAGTTGCTTATCTGTTCACATACACAGTTGTAGCTAGATGCTGCTGGTCACGATCATAACCCCTCTCTAAGCTGCTGTCACTATCTGGCCTAACCTCATCTCCAGTACTTCATATGGCCTTACCAAGTGCATGCTCACTAGTTTTCAACCTCACCCACATGAGAACACCTCACAACAAGTTACTTAGCTTCAAATGTTGTCAAGCTGTAAATGAATTTTGCAGCAGCTGTAGTTTGAACAGCTGTATGTGGATGACCATGTGTTTATGCTATTGAGTTTAAGAAATACAGCAAACTAGTTGTTTTATACACAGCATTGAATACTTGGGGGGAAAAAGGTAATATCTTGATATTTTTATGAAAAACTGCCCTACTAAACACTATGCTTTAGTTATCTAAACGCCATGACAAACAAAAAACACCACCCTGTCTATCCCCAGAGTGACTTTCAGAAACCTTTACAATTACCAGTACATAAATTGCAATAAACACAATAAATTGGGGGTCTTTCACCAAACAGTTTGTTCTATTGTACCCTGCAGTTGTTCAGTTGGTTGAATAGGATTTTTGTCAGTGTTCTCTAAAGCTTACTTCACAACAGTTGCTTCAAAAGAACACACTTGTGAGCAGAGCACGAACAGGTCAATTACTGGCTGTTGCCCATCTGTTGCTGCACAACTCGCCCACCACCCTCTACCCTGTCCGTCAGCAGAAAGGGGCCTCAGGCTTCAGCCACATGCAAGGCAGGGCTGGGCGATATATCTCAAATATCAACATACATTCAAATTATTTATTTATACAAGCAAAAAAAGACAATGCTATTAAACAAAATACCTGTTTCTTAGCAGAAAATAGATTACCATCGCAGGTTCTCATTTATTAATTCTATGTTTTTAGAACTTCATAAATTAAATAGACCAAATGTACTTCTTGTCTTCATGTTTAATTGCAAAACTAAAAAAAAACAAAAACACAGCAACAATGAATTAGTCATTGTTTCGTTTAAAAAAAAAAAAAAAAACGCTTTTTGGCCATTTCGGCAAAATAATTTTGTTTGCCGAATGTTTTGTGCATCCCTACTATTTATACATATGGCATGTTTTGTTTTTGATGTTTTAAATGATGATGTTTCACTCTGATGCATCAACATAATGCTTTGTTAAGTTTTTATCATATATCATATCATATCATATATACAGCTCTGGAAAAAAATTAAGAAACCACTCCAATTTCCGAATCAGTTTCTCTGATTTTGCTATTTTAAGATATATGTTTGAGTAAAATAAACATTGTTGTTTTATTCTATAAACTTCGGACAACATTTCTCCCAAATTCAAAATAAAAAATGTCATTTAGAGCATTTATTTGAATAAAATGAGAAATGGCTGAAATAAAAAAGAAACTGCAGAGCTTTCGGACCTCAAATAATGCAAAGAAAACACGTTTATATTCATAAAGTTTTAAGAATTCAGAAATCAATATTTGGTGAAATAACCCTGGTTTTCAATCACAGTTTTCAAGCATCATGTTCTCCTCCACCAGTCTTACACACTGCTTTTGGATAACTTTATGCTGCTTTACTCCTGGTGCAAAAAAAGTGGTTTGATGGCTTGTGATCATCAATCTTCCTCTTGATTATATTCCAGGGGTTTTCAATTTGGTAAAATCAAAGAAACTCATCATTTTTAAGTGGACTCTTTAATTTTTGTTTCAGTGCTGTACACAATTTTTTTATGGACTGTAGGTATGAGATAAGTACACCCAATAAACCACTGACCCAGTGTAATGCCATCAGACAGATGGGTAGAATAGACTGTAATGGCTGTGTTGGTCAATGATTCCCCAGGCCCCACTGTGCACAAACCACTATCTCCTTTCCATCAAAGGGGTAAGGTTTCACTTTTTAAATAAAACATCTGAAATATAGAGTTTAAGTAGCTCAGGAAGAAGCATCTGTCTGTCAGTCTCTTCTGCTGCTTCATTTGCTATTTTAATTGTTTTGTATTGTAGAGTAGACCTATTATTATTATTACTTGCATTAATCTTCACACCACATGCTGCTTTACCAAACACACACAAACATTCACAACCCAAACAGAGTTGATTTACAGGCTATGAAATATCTCACTTCTTCTTTATCTGCACATCTCTATTTACTGTTCCTCTCTCGTATAACTTTACAGCTGCAGTCTATCCATCATAGGCTGCTACAGTAGATCTGCAGCTGGATTATAAACGCAATAAGGCAAACGTTATGGTAATTCTAACTGATTATGTGGAATTAGCAAACGCTTTGAGTTGTAAGCATCTCAGCCTTATCTAAGCTTTAAAATCCACGTTAAGCCTGGCAAAAAACGGGAAACAAAGATTTGAACTTCTACAGTACATGCTGCGATTACACTCCTGCAGTTAATCTTCAGAAAATCGAACTTTTGGTCAGTTTTCTCACTTTCCTGAATTTTTCAGACAATAGCCACTAGAGTTGCACAACATATTGTTTCAGCATAGCAATAGCAATGTGTGCATGAGCAATACTCGAACCGAAAATCATGCAATGTCAAATTATATCAAACACGTCATACTACAACTTTTTTTGCATAAGAGAAATCTGCATTGCTCTCGTTTTCTATTAAATATTTTGAAAAAATCTGATGAAAATTCATTTAACCTATGCTTAAAAATAATGTATTAATTGTTTATGTCTGCAGTTTATATGCATGCACTTAATATTCTGAACTGGAAATTAATAGGAGTTTCTTTGCAACATAATTTTTTTGGCTTGGTAAATGACTGTTGTTTACACAACAGACAAGTTTTGTACAGATTTCTTATTTCTTTTTTGCTTCTGATGAGTTTTAACACCCAAGATGGACAGTGCAGTGGTGGTAAAGATCATGACTGATGGTATTTGGTTAAAATTGTCCGTGCCAAAAGACAAGCGACTCTAGCAGAAACCAAATCCCATACAGTCAATGCAGGACAGCAGTGCACAGTAACAGTGTCTCACAATGCATGGCATGTCAGTGTAAAAAAAGTATATTAGGAATCAGGAGAGTCAGGAATCAAGAGAAAATGCAATGTTTTTAACAGAAAGTAATTGTTATTACACACGTGCACATGTGATCCTGACTTCCAATATCCTTAATGCTATTCAGATGTATTACATAAAACCAGGTCAGGGTTTTTTTATGTAATGCTTTTCATTAATCTTTTTCACTCATCTGCGGTTGCATACTGCCTGTCACTTACATACTTGCCTCTCAGAGCATGCAGATCCTTAAGATAAATAATAAATTAAATATTGTCGCTGTCCAATAAAAAACATGCATCTCCAAACTGGTGACTTACACTACAGAAGTATGTTCTTAACTTTATAGAGAAGTCATTGCAAAATATTCAATATCATTTCTTCAAGTATATTCCAGGTACTTTTTTTAGAGCATTTATATTTGCCTATTTATCCAAAATTATTTACACAGTGAATAAATCAGCTACAGGATCTGAATGATAGTGAACTAAAACTAAAAATAGAAAAATTTAAAATATGTTTTTTTTTACTGGAGTCATATTCAGGGCCCTAATCCTGTTACATTACTTATATTATTGAATTGTTTTTCTCAGTATTGCTCATTGTGTTTACTTACTGAGATATTCCAATGTCTGCTTATTCTTAATAATTAAATGTTTATTGCTCGTTAAACTTAATGTGTAAATGCATTATTAATGCACTGTAATGTCAGTATATAAGTACCATAAAAGTGATCTTAAAATGACACATTGATTTTCGCAATTAGCCCTATCTGAATGGGATTAGTTTCTCCGTGTCCTCTGTGATTTTATTACCGTCTGGAATGACCATGTACGTGTTTTTCTCTGACATCCTTTGAGAAAATTACAGGCTGAATTATCTACTGTTTTTTGCCGAACTCCGTGATCCTCCCGTAACTTTAGTCCCGTCCGGATCCACATCTCTAAGTTTCGTCACCTCACGTTTAATAAAATAGCTATTTGTCCACTTCCACGCACCGTAATTACACTTTGGGTGCACGTTTCCATGGAGATCCATGTAAACACAACAGCGATTGGAAACGGAGGAGCTACTGAACACAATGTCACGTGACCGAGAGCCAAAAAACTCACTGGTCCTCCTGTTTTTTGCAATTGAAGTCCGGACACAGGAGTTTTATCCTTGAGTAAGAGTGTGAACATTTTTTCACACTTTAGAAACTAATCCCTTCAGGAAAGGGCTTTACATTACTTTTCGCACTATAAGGCGCACCGGATTATAAGGTGCATTATCTATGAACATCTATTTTCTGGTCTATTTTCACACATAAGGCACACTGGGTTATAATTAAAGGATTTTAAGTGCACCTTATAGTGCGAAAAAATATGGTAATTATCTATTAGAGTCACAGGCCTACAGAGCCTTTTTGCACAATGTGAAACAACATTATTTGAAGCTGCATCTACTTCGCTTCCTCTTTGAGCATTCCTCCAAAAGCAGAAGTGAAAGTTGTGCGCGAGGCCTGTTTGTCCAGTCACATGATTTCGATCATCCATGTAGACTGTTTGGGCCTGAGCAGAGGAGGAGGAGGAGGGTGATGGACTAACTTCTTCACCACAGAGAGCTCGGGCAGGGCATGGCTGCCCGCAAGCTGTCATATGGTCCACGTTAAAAGACACGGGCCATCTACTTACAGCTCCATTACAGCATTTCCACTAATTATGGGGGGAGAATTGGAATCGGTGGAAAAGGGAAAGGGACAGAGCCCCTCTGAAAAAGCAGACATTTCATCTTAACCACTTCACTGCATGCTGGCTTTATTCAATTGCCTCTTATACACGTGATTCAGGAACCACTCACACAAAAAATACGCTATTTTAAGAAAACTGACTGTAAGGAGGAGCCTTCATTGTGGTGGATGACTTAAATCGCAATAAAAATAGTGTGTTAAGCTCAATTTGAAGCTTTCCGCTCTATTTTACTATATCTGTTTCATAACAGTACAGTGTCAGCTAGTTTTAATACAGGACATAACTGACTGTAGAAATGCAAACGCTGGGGGAATTCTCTTTACTACTGGTCTATAAAGAGAAGTTGAAAATAATGTTACCAATAATACAGCAGCACAGACCAAGCCTTTACACACTTTCTTAAAAACTCAGCATGCCTCTGCTGCTCTTAGCCTTGATTTCCAGGTGATAGTGTTGTCTGGACATGTTGCACCACTAAACTCAGAGCAGGCCCTCCATTTCTGGGAGGGACAGCATGCCACAAATACAAGTGATTTGTGTTGTTTTAGCAAGTCACACAAACAACTTAACCAGAAGAAAATACTGTGGTCAAGCTTTTCCTTGTGTTTATCACACACAGTCACTACACTGTGAAACTGTGGTCCACTGAACACTGGAATAGGAAATGCTCCTGGCCTAAATTTAGCTTTCGAGATCCAGCAGAAACTGAAATATCTTTACTGTTTCTCAAACAAAAGGTCAGAAACAACCAACCTAGCACATCAGAAACATAGCTGTGGACGCTACACAGTATCATCATACAGTTAGGGTTGCAGCAGCATACTGTTGGTAGGTACATTGTGGTATGAAAACTGATGGTTATCCTAGTGTGTACATTTGGTTAATACTGTTACTGGAAAAAAATATTTTAGCCTGCAATGACACCATTGACAGAAACAGAAACAGAAATATATTTACTGTTTCTCTAAATATGAGAAAACACACAAGCTTACACATTAGAGATTAAAGGCTGTGAATGCACAGTACAGTCTTAAATTGGTTAATAATATTAAACAAAATCATTTTCAGATATCATCCATAAAATATATTTACATTTTCACCCTATTGTTGCTAAGTAGTTTGAACTCAAAATAAGCACAAAAAGTCGCCGGTATCAGTCTTCCGTCAGTCTTATTTTACTTATTTTGAGACTTTTCAATTGCTTAAAAAATGCTTTTTTGCTTAATATAAATATATACATCTCAATTCACATAGATTCTTTCTAATTTTTTTTTCAATGGAATTTCTGCAGTCTACCTTATCACAGCTATCACAGCTAACTTACAAACACAGTGTCAACATGCCTGAACTCATTTCCACCTTTAAAGAGTGGCATCCTTTCAGAAACTCCCTGATGTTTGCTCCACTGTCTGCTTTAGTTTTTTTTCAGTGCATACACTAAGTCAATTAAAAGCTAATTGAAGCTCATTAAAGCACTTTACTTCAGAATTACTAGACTTTACAACCTAACAAAGACAATTAAATCCCTGAATTCTCACACAGCCAAGAAATACACCCAAATCTTAGCAAGTGAAATTATCTAATTTTCAGGCAATAGATCATATTATTTCTATTTATGTTAAGCACTGCAAGGGTAAGATTATTTACCTATTTTTAGGAATAATGATCATATTCATTAACATAATCTTACTTAGTATGTTCATTATTTATTATAAGTGGTTTGAGTGAAAAATAAGCCCAATATTTCACTGGTAAAATTACTCTGATTCTTTTGTTCAAATTTAAGCAAAAATACTGATCTTTGCTTGATTCATAGGTCTTAGTTTACTCTAAATGAGACATTGTGATTATAGCTTATTTTAAGAAATTTTAAGAAGAAAAATATGCCTGTCCTTTTGCCAGATTTTATTTTATTTTTTAAGAATATACGTCTCAATTCACAAATATTTTTTACAGTGTATCTTATCACAACTACAGCTCTAAAAAATAGAGACCACTTACAAATGATAAGTTTCTTGGATTTTACCACATTGAAAACCTCTGGAATATAATCAAGAGGAAGATGGATGATCACAAGCCATAAAACCAAGCTGAACTGCCTGATTTTTTGCACCAGGAGTAAAGCAGCATAAAGTTATCCAAAAGCAGTGTGTAAGACTGGTGGAGGAGAACATGATGCCAAGATGCATGAACACTGTGATTAAAACCAGAGTTATTCCAACAAATATTGATTTCTGAACTCTTAAAACGTTATGAATATGAACTTGTTTTCTTAAAGCTCTGCATATATATGTATTTTTTTTTTTATTTCAGCCATTTGTCATTTTCTGCAAATAAATGCTCTAAATGACAATTTTATTTGGAGTTGGGAGAAATGTCTGTAGTTTATAGAATAAAACAATAATTTTCATTTTACTCAAACATAAACCTATAAATATCAAAATCAGACAAACTGATTCAGAAACTAAAGTGCTTTCCTAATTTTTCCAGAGCTCTTTAACCCAAAAACACAGTGTAAACATGCCTGAACTTACCTCAACCTTTAAAGAGTGGCATCCTTTCAGAAACCACCTGATGTTCGCTATACAGTCCGCTTCGCATTTGGGGTCCGGGCAGTACTGTAAACAGCCAGAGATACAGAATATAAATAAAAACAGCTACAATGTTGCAGAAAAGCCCAGGCGCTGCGCTCCGGCTGAGCGCCCGGAATAGCAGCGCTCCCCCCGGGACAGGGCTGCGTGTTTACCGCGCTGACGGGCTGCTCAGGTGCTGCAGTCTGTTAGCTGTAGCGCTGCTCTGGAGCTCGGCTGGAGGAGAAGTTACTGAGGATTTCAGAATTTCAGAATTATCCTTATTTTCCTCTCTAACACCACATCTCCACTGCCCGACCAGGAACAGAGGCTCTGCGGAGGAAGTGACGATGTACTTGGGCTAGCATGGACACATGAAACCAGTAGGGCTCTCTGTGTATGTGTCTCAGTGTGTGTGTGTGTGTGTGTGTGTGTGTGTGTGTGTGTGAAGGGGAGGGGAAAGGTTCTGTCAAAACGTGTTAAAGTGAACTAGCCCAATTAATAAACATGTTAACCTACATAATTTAACTGGTTTAACTTTGAGGCTCCTCTTGAGTTAGTTAGAATGCTTACCTACAATTAGCTAAACCTGGTAAACACCAGAGGACTCTAGCACATGTGACCTCAGAACATAATATGAATATAGTATGAATATTATATAAAACATTATAGATAATAATAGTTAATGAATAGAAAACTAATTAAGTAGAGTGTGCAATTCCTGCAGAAACTATGAGTATGATTGCAAAGCAGCAGTGTTTGTTGTTAGGGTCTTTATATTGGCATTTGTGTTTTCTACAAGATTTTGGCTAAACAGTGGAATGCAAATTCACGTGGCTAATAGAGCTGTGTACAGAAACGTTTGGCTAAATGTTGGGAGTCCAAAAACATTAGGCTTAATTGTGGAATGCAAATACATTTGGCTAATAGAGCTGCATCCAGAACAATTGGCTAAGTTGTGGATTACAAAAACAGTAGGGTAAATGGTGGAATACAAAAACATTTGGCTTATAGAACTATGTCCAGAAACGTTTGGCTAAATGTTGGAGTCCAGAAATGTTTGGCTAAATGTTGAAGTTCAGAAACGTTTGGCTAAATGTAGGAGTCCAGAAATGTTTGGCTAAATGTTGGAGTCCAGAAACGTTTGGCTAAATGTTGGAGTCCAGAAACGTTTGGCTAAATGTTGGAGTCCAGAAACGTTTGGCTAAATGTTGGAGTCCAGAAACGTTTGGCTAAATGTTGGAGTCCAGAAACGTTTGGCTAAATTGTGGAATATAAAAACAGTAGGCTACATGGTGGAATACAAAAACATTTGGCTTATAGAGCTATGTCCAGAAACGTTTGGTAATTTGTGGCATACAAAAACATTAGGCTAAATGGTGGAATGCAAATTTATTTGGCTTATAGAGCTGCGTCCAGAAACATTAGGCTAAATAGTTGAAAATCAAATAGGTTTGGCTAATAGACCTGTGTCCACAAGCTTTAGGCTAAATGTTGAAGCCTTAATACATTGTGTCCAGAAACTTTTGGCACAATGTTAAAGCCCAAAAACATTTGCCAAATAGAGCTGTGCCCACAAGCTTTTTGTTAAAGGTTGAAGTGTAAACACATGGCTCAGTAGAGAGAAAGGGGTCAATTTGTATTCTTTTAGCTAGTGTGTAGTGTGTCAGCTCATCATTCTTTAATTCAGTCTATTTCTATTCTATTCTATTTCCTATAGACTGACCTTCATTCCTTAGTCATTTTTTATTTACTTAAGTGAGTAATTAGACATTACTCAAATGGGGCTATTCACAATATACCAAATCTACTTCTTCAGAACTTTACAACAAGAAATTCAAGTAATTAGCCTATGACAAGTTCAGCACAGCTGTTAACTGAAAGACATTCCAGGTGACTCTACCTAATAAAACTGACTGAAAAAAATTATAAGATTTGCAAAGCTGTAATCCTAAACAAAAAAAAGTTACTTTGAAAAATATAAAATGTTGGTTTAACACTTTTTTGGTTTACTAAATAATTCCATATATGTTTTTCTTCATATTTTGGATGCCTTTAGTATTAATATACAATGCAGTACATTTTTACAAAATGAAAAAAAAAAACAAACACTAAATTTAAGGTGTGTCCAAACTTTTGACTGGTACTGCATATCTATCCTTTTAACAACTTATTTATTATGAAAAAAACTGAATGACAGTTTTGTATTTCAGCCTTTTTAAAAAAAAAAACAACACATTAAGGTTTTGACTTAGTATATTTGCGTGTTCATGTGATTGTTTGTTTTTACTAAAATAATAATCATTATTTTTGTGATACGTGGGCTCTAGCAGGGAAAAAACATCTGCAGAAACTGCTGACGATGAAAATATAGGTTATAGAGTTAGGTTAGCAAAACAGCACATCATATGTATGTATTAAAACAGACCTGACAGCTTGAGTTTAGCTAAAACTGCGGAAAAGACAAGGACTGAAAGCCTAAATCAACAAAATTGTACTGAAACAGCAATAAAACGCATGTTTGAGCTGTTTTAGCTGAATAAAGCTTCTGCTTCCTTGCATCTTCTTCAGTTCCACCTTAAATGCAATAGCAGCCATGCTTAAGCACTGCAACGAGCCCCAATGTGGCGGCAGCACATTTAAGGTGGAACGGACAGTTAGGATGAGTAGCTAGCTAGCTTGGTAAGTTCTGCATGTTTGAAAAGCAGCAGATAGATAGCTAGAGAATGCGGAACACACTTTTCCTCATGAGGCAGACAGGAAGTCCGAGTTTACATAGCTAGAGTTTAAATTGCCCATTTTTGGAAATCATAAAGATAATATGTAGCAAGCTTTACTTATCAGCCAAGACACAGTGTAGCCTGTACTGGGCTTCACTTTTTTCTAATTTAAATAGCTTATTATTTCTTGCAAAGCATTAGAAGCTAAGCATGGCTGACTTAAAACTGTGTTAATAGTTTTGGACATATTGTAGCCATCTCCCCCATTATTACAGCTATAATAAAGCCTCCAAAATCAGCCATCTGTCTGCCCCCTTTTCTAGCAGATTCGGACAGATCCAGTTTCTTTAGTGGGGTGGTGTTACCTACCTTCTGAATGGATCCCGGTACCAGCCGCTCCATAAGCTTGCACAACACGACCCCATCTCGCAGAGAAGCTTTCAAGAAGCTCTCCGGGTCTGCGATGTTCTTCTTTGGAGAATTGAGAACTCCTAAAGATATGAGCCACGTTACGGTCTGCTCCTCCGGGTTCATGGCTCGGGCTCACCGGGCCTGGGCGAGTTTGCAGCACCGCTGGTGCAGCGAGGAGGACGGTACATATGCTGCCCACATCCGCAGCAGCACTTCTGCTTTACGCAAGCAGCATGCGAGCCCAGGCGACCCTGCAGCAGGGAAGTCAGTCCTCCAGGATGAGGATGTTGTTGAACTATTATCATCTAAGCTGGCTAACGGACTCTTGATCTAATGCCACTGTCAAAAGTATTTACATTCATTAATCTCAGGCGGATTAGTTAGGGTTTAAAATACACAGAAGTAGAAGTTTAAGTTTTTTTTTCTTTAAGTAAAAGTTTAAAAGTGCTGCTTACAAAAAACTGTTAAAGTATAAAAGTAAAAGTAATGATTTTTTTTAGGTTGCACCATAGGGTCCACACTTTTATTTCTAAAAGCCAGAATGGCTATAATGTTTTACATGAGAAACCCAACATTTAACCTTTTCTTGATACATTACTGACATCCATCCATCCATAAGTAAAGCAAACATGAAGCCAATGGTCAAACCTTCATGATTCCAAACTGGGCCCCACCAATAAACAGCTTATCTTAGTGTGTATAGGGTCCTATATTGCACTACCTTCTCCCCTCTCAAAACACATTTTTTTGTCTAAAAGCCATAATAAATATGTTTTAAACCCATTACTTTTACTTGAGTAGAAAGCTTGACTTGATACATCTACTTTTTCTAATGTGGGGCTCACATAGTGGAACCTGGGCTAGGTGGGTTTGTACAGTTGTTACTGGAAATTGGAACCCTATTTCAACAGCCCAGCTTAATATCAGAAGGGTCCCCAGATAGGGACAATGTTTAAACTTTACTTGACACATAACTGGCATTCATTTATCCATAAGTAAAGCACGCATGATTCTAAGTTGGGCTCCATCAATACACAGCCCATCTTAGGGTGTATTCACATACTAAGAAAATGCCATTAAGGACCAATGTTTAGGTCACACCACAAGGTACCATTATGCACTAACCCCCTCCCCAAAATATTTTTCTAAAAGCCATAACAGTCATGTTGTGAAACAAGTACTTTTACAGTACCGTAACATAACCAATGTTATGGTAAACAAATAAAATGAATTCCCAGTTTCTTATTTTTCTGTGGTTAGTTTGAAGACTGCCCTAACTTCCTGCGAATGGTTCGAAAGTCCAGACCAGAATATGGTTCAGTAGATCTAGACAGAGACCACCTCTTATGGTTGGACCAAACTCTGGTCTTCCAACCCATTAAGTAGTCTAAACTTGTAATTGTCTAAAATGATGTGCAGTTGAGACCTTAATTACTGCTAGTCAACCATTATTACGCATTATTACTGGGAGCCATTTTGGCCACATCACTATAGCCTACTCTACTAATCAGATATTATCCCCATTACTCACACTACAGTGACATCCATAAGTCGGGGCCCTAATGAATCCCCTAGACAAAACTTTGTTTTTTCACATGGGCATGTTATCTGGGATAGACTTTGCATTTGACATTTCACATTAGCTAATAAAATATTTATTACATGCAGTCAATAGGGGGGGAGACAAATAAGGCCACAAGAGGTCAAACAATTTTAAATATTTATTTCAACTCACTACAAACATACACCACTCAAGTATAGCAAGTGGTTTTAGCCTAAAATGACACCAGCGAAACAATTTAACTCATTCAGATTAAAGATCTCTGCAATGTAGTTTTATACTAAATAAATTTGAGATATATCCAGTCACTCTGACAAGAAGAAAGTCCTTGGTCAAGACTCAAATTCTAGAAATTTAAAATCAGATCTACACAGCATATTTTTACTATAAAAACATTTTTCAACTGATCTCATGGCTGCGTCTACTAGTAAAATGCATTGCAGAAATCTTGAGTTATAGCTTGCATCACTGGTATCAGCAGCTTGCCATTCTCTCAAGTCCATCCTTGCACAACTCCAGCTGGGCCAGGTCCTTCACTTGATCTGATTCTGGTAAAAGATCTGAAGAAAAATAATGGGGTAAAGAGGAAATTAGAGATAGTCTAACACCTGAGGGACACGTTATTTATGAAGGTTTGTAGAACTGAACATACCTGCTGAATGCATAGTGTACTTGACATGGCCATATTACAAGCATAATTGGTAATTTGCACTGTATCAGTTATGGTCCCATCATGGACATGGCAATGTTCATCCTGCAACAAGAAACAAATCCAATTAATATTCTGCTGTAGGCATGAAAGGGTAAGTTATGAATAAAACACATATGTACTGAAAAAGGAAAGAATCAAGGTCCAATTAGATTGGGCTTCCAGTTTACTTTCCAGGCTGATTCCAAGTGGTCTCCTTTTGTTAGACTTGGCATGCTTGTGATCGGCTCTGACTTTTGTTAAACTTAAGGCAACTTTCTACAAGCTCAATATAGGTCCACTGACAGAATGGTCTGAGTATAAATTATAAACTAAGGTGGGAGGGCTTACACAACACTGAGGAAGTGGTCCTTTGGCTGGAGGCTTCATTTTAATATCCTTTAAAAAGAAAAGGCCATTTGGTCATTTGCAAAGTGGTGGTGCAGAAGTGGCAAAAAATCCTTCAGATTATCTTTCCCCTTGAAAATTTTGGCTGTCATTTGATCTTGAATCTATGGGCCTTTAACTCAATGATCCATTGGCTTTCTAAAAAAAAATATTAGTCTCCTTTGGGTGCAGTTTTTTGGTCAGGTTGTTCAGTATGGAATACAAGTACGGTGTTAAGATTGCAGGATAGCATTGGTAAGGCCAGTAGAGGCAGGAATGACATTTAACTAACCTGTAGTTGAGGCTGAAACCCACACCATCGAGTGAAGTTCACTTAGACCAGAGACAAAAGGGTTTGCTTTGCTTACCAGTGGTTGACACGTTAAATCTTGTGTTGAATTGTTTCTTGCTTTTTGCTTGTCTTTGGATTGGTCGTTGCAAGCCGTCAAAGTTTACACTTTACGATGAGGGATCCATTTGCACTGAGAAAAACTACACTGATAGAAAGTTTGGTACAGTGACATCTCTTGTTCTCAACAGACTGAACAAAGTCAACAAGAATACTGTCCACAATCTATACTGATTCATTTTTTGCTCAACTCTCACCATAAAAGGATTGAGAGTCTGAGGCTGACATTCATTGGTTCCATGGTCCTCTTTGAACAGCAGTGCAGCGCAAGCTCTGATTAAAATTGTTTTATTGGTAAATGGAAACCATACTCTTGGGCATTGCAGGTTTAACATCACTAAGGTACAAAAACTAAACATCACTTAAATTGGCAACAGTACCATTAAATGGGACATGGGCAGGGAAACAAAGAAAGAAACGGTAACACTTAAAATGAGAGTAAAGACAAAAAAAAATAATTTTACAAGTTTACTTTGTCTGGGTACAGCTTTAAGTCCATTTATGTTAAAAACTCAATTCTCTGCACATGTAGAATGCCCCACAATGAAAGCTGACCCTTCCGGCACATTGAGTCCATTTCAGTATCGATTTCGGCTCATTCCTCTATCTGCTCGACTGCCTCCACGGCCGCCACCCCGTGGGGCTCCACGGCTTGAGCTGCTGTATTCTCGAGGAGGGTAGCCTCTCTCAAGTGGTGGGGCTGGGCCTCGCTCTTGCCTGCCCATTCGCTCACCACGGCTAGCGGAGTATGGCTCACTCCGACTGCTGGGATAACTGTCGCGACTGCCATATCCATCCCGGGAACTGCTGCCATAGTCGTCATAGCGACTGCTTCCGCCACTCCCACTGTAGGATGGAGGGGGACCCCTTGAGGGTGGGGCACTGCGCGAATTACCTGCAGGGTCAATGGGTCATGTAATTGGCAAAATTCACATACATAATTCTGTGCAAGTTACTGAGTTGCAAAGTGCCCCATTTTCCTATATTAAATTTCTCACTGCTGCTTCAAACGCTTTCAGTTCAGGATTGTTACGAGTTCAAAACGTGCACTGAATTGATCAAGACTGAATTTGGATATCTGGGGTTATGAAGCACCATTTCATTTAAACTTAACTGTACTTAGGGATGATAGTGGTACGAGAGCAACTGTATTCCTTAAGAATTGAGTTCCAGAGGAGAGATTGTAGTTTGGGTACTGTTTCTCTTCATTGATCTGAGAAGGCTATCAGAACGACTCAAAAAAAGAGGGACAAAAATCTTGCCATGGATTCCTTGTTGAGTTTGACTGACATTGTGGCACATGAGTTGAACAGAAGCTTTGAAGTTTTCCATTGATTTATTCGGATGAGCTGGCCTTTTCCCAGGAGCACAAAAATGTAGTTTTAAGTGACACCCTAATCCCTTTTCTAGAAGCAAAAGAAGTACTCTTACCGTAACCATCATAGGGGTCTCTATAGGAGCCTGAACTTGGTCGCTCCATATAGCCCCTTGTCTCTCGTCCTCCCCCATAACTATCGCGATCACTGCCAGGTGAAGGGAACAAAAAGGATTCATTTAAAGCATTTATCTGAATTGTTATCTTGCCCAGTTAGAAATGTAGACAGTGATGCTTTGTGGTTCCCAATTACAATAACTGGCAAATCTGAGCAGATCAGTCTCATCACAACACAAAAATTGAAAATACCTGTAACCTCTGGACCCTGAACCATAGTCATCTCTGGAGCTTGACTGGGATGGATAATCTCGATATGAATAATCACGTGGTGGAGGAGCATAGTCTCTGTCTCGTGAGCTCATGTAGTCCCGGCTGGAGTAGCTGTAGAGCATGAACAGACAAAAGCTCAGCCAACCCAATTAAGTTAATTACAGTTAATCCACTGCCTTCTATTAACTGAAACATAACTTACCTGTCTTTAGAACTGTAATGATCATCACGTGGTGATGGGTAGTCATCCCTCCTTGACATAAGTGATTCTCTGCGGGGAGGTGGAGGCCCATAAGGATCTCGATCCCTGGACATTGGGGCTAAAAAAAACAAGATAACGCATAAATTGCAAGTTTTTCACACAGTAAAACATTAAAATGCTGAGCAAAATAGAGAGGCTGCTTACGTCTGCCCATTGGTCCAGAAGGTGCTGATCTTTTCGGTGGCGGCCCTCCGTTGCGAATTGGAGGTCCCCTTTTCAGAGGTGGCGGTCCTCTGGATGACATCCCCTTAAAGAAAGGTTCTACACTCTCTACGTTATCATGGTATTCTAGTGACAGACACATTTATTCAGTGAAAAGTTCAGAACCTGTATGTACTACACAACAGATTACAGTTCAAATAAGCCAACAAATCATGCAGACTAAGAACTACCATATAATACCTCTGCTTGGTGGTCCCCGCATTCCACTAGGAGCACCTCTGGATCCTCGGGGGCCTCTGGGAGGGCCTCGACTACGTGGGTGCATTGACGGTGGGCCACGACGGCCTGATTCAAACTGAGGCTTTGTGGCCTGCTCTACCTTGATGGGCTTTCCATCCAGGGCCTTGGAAAGAACAAGCACAAGTTATCTTCAAGTGTCACGGTTGTATATTTAAAAAAATTGTAGACAATTTGTAGACAAATTGTACACAAATGCATAAAAGTAAGCTCAGAACTTCTTAGAGGATAATAAGTGTGGAAGATCATGTCAATCAAGATCGATGCCACAAAGTTTCATCACAGCTTACTACAAACAATTAAAATTGTAATGCATACCTTGCCATTTAACTCCCGTGCAGCATCTTTTGCATCACCAGGATTCTCATACGTAACAAACGCAAACCCTCTGGACTTATTTGTTTCACGATCTTTCATCAACAGGACTACAAAAATAAAATATGCAAGTGTTAGAGCAGTAATTTTTGTTCCAGTATTAGTGGCAGCACCTATATATATGCAAGCTCAGAACTTCTTAGAGGTAAATTAATGACTTTTCATTTTTGTGCCATCAAATCCAGAAATTTCCTCACAGCTTGCAAGACATTTACATTAAGAAAACTAATAACCTGAAGGACTAGACAAAGTATGGCAAGCGTTTTTACCGACAAGTTTAGTCAGACAGTTGTAAGCACCCGTAAGACCAATACTTTTAACATACCTTCAGATATGCGACCAAATTTGCTGAAGTAGCTTTCTAGAGCTTTCTCTGTAGTTTCAGTGTTGAGGCCACCGATGAAAAGCTTTCCTGGTCGGTCTGCCTCTGCCATCCTTGAAAAAACTGCAAATAAGGAAACTAGTATTACTTTACTATAACTTTAAAACACAAATTAATGATTAAAAACATATATGCATGAAGTAAACAATGTTTTTTTAAAGACAGAATTAGCCAGAATCTAAACTAAATACTCAATTGTTAAATGGTGCTGTAAGGTATAAGACAGAATTTGATTCGTTTTTGGGGAAGGGGTGGCACAGCAGTTAGAGCACCAGGTTATTGATTGGTGCTTGTTTTGGGTTTGAAACCCAGATTCAGTAATTGGCCCAGATTCAACAGAATTGGTCGCCAAGCACCCTTGGCACACTAGATCAATGCATGGTCACAGTAGAGCTCCAGCATATGCATGGACTCAATGAAACAGAGGTGTTTGCCACTTCACAAGCCAAAAAGCCATCATGGCTCAAGCTTGTTCTAGGACTGTTTTTGCATGTGAAAGCTGGGCACATCTGTGTAACAATTATCTTTGCCTTAATCAAGAAAACAAGTCATAACTATGGATCTTTTATCAAAAATTGTAAGGGGCCTAGAGATTTCCATTAGAGCATTACTGTTACAAATTAACGATTATAAATTACAAAGTTGTTTGTTTATAATCAGGGCCACAATCTGAATTAAATACTATGGATTGTAATTGGTGCTGTAGGGTATAGAAAAACTAGTGGCAAGAGAAACAGTGAACAAGAGGATTTACAGAGAACCTCCATCCACATGTTCAACAAGCATGGGCACAGCTTTGACTACATGTGCTTGTACTACAGTATAGAAAACGTGGTGTAGGGTATAGAAAAACTACAGACAAAAGACGGATTACAGAAACCGTGAACAAATTCAAAAAAACTTCAACAAAACTATTAAAAATAAATAAAAAAATAAAAAATGACTTTTTAATCGAGAACGTCCATTCACATGTTTAACTAGCATGGGGACAGCTCTGACGTAATGTGCTTGTACTACTACAACTACATAATAAATAATAATAATAAATAATAATAATAATAATAACTTTTATTTTAATTTATCATTAGACAAACCTAGCTTCTAAACTCAAGTCAGCTAGCCATAGCTAAGATAACAGCTAGGTTATCCAGTCGCTAACGCTAGTTTAGTTTAAGTTAAGAGCTTGCCAAATGTAGCTGGTTTTAACGCGCAAACTACATTAAAACAATAAACTACACGACCCTGTTACACATAATCGTATTAAAACACAAATATATGCAGGTAACTGAGAGAAATACTTTGTTTTTGCTGATTTTCAAGCTTATGTGAATCACAAAATGGCGGAGCGGACTCGGAGCTCTTCCCGGGCTGTGGGCAAAACCTCTGGAGTTAGCATGCTAAGCTAACAAACTAGCCGAGACAAAACATCAGCTAACTAACAGCTATTGTGTAACTATTGTGTTTCGGCTTTGGGCTGAGGTAGATTTAGTAGCTTGTATTATTCGTGTGCAGGCCAGGTTATCTTTACACTGCGTTATCTAGCAGTAATTATTTTTATTTTTATTAGTAGTTAGCTAGCTAAGCTAAATTATGCTAAGCTAGATAGAAAAGCTCACGAGCGCTAAATTGTGCGCTCGCGCTGCAGCTGGCGGCCTGATTCGCGTGCTCGCGCTCCTCCGCTCGCTTATATTAGTTAGCTAGCTAATATTCTGCGTTCAGCAGAGAGGTAGCAGCTCAGTAACATTCTGGCCAGAAAGCACGGTTTGTTTTAGTTATATAGCAGATTTTACAGCAGCACTCACCTGAATCTGCCGGAGAGAGAAGCAACAGGATGACCCAAACCCCCAACCCTCGCTTTTATCAGCGCACTGATCCGCCCAGGAAGTCGTAACTAAGCAGCAAACACTACCACAGTCCATCTACAGGGGAACGTCCTCAACTCATTCAATATGTTTTCTTACTCGTAATGATTGTACTATATTTTTTACATTGTAAATTTAATAAGACTTTATTACAGCTGTACGGGAAAACATGGATAATTATTCTGTATATAAAAAGTGTTTAAGTTAGGTCAAGAGGCTTTTATTGTCATTGCATCTCAGTACAGGTACGATTAGTCGATATAATCGACGATGTCGAGTATTTAAATTTGTCGACTACAAATTTTATAGTTGACTAATGGTTGTTTATAACAGTACCGCATTACACAAAGTTCTGGGGATATAAGTGCAATGTGAGATGGATAAATAACAAAGTCTGTGTCTCCAAATGTGCACCAGCACAGATAAAAAATTTACTCACTAATTATCAGTACTTTTCACATTTAAACAACATCTGGACATTTAAATGCCTTTTAAATCTCACGATCAGCTGTTGTATACTTTTTAGATATGGAGGACATGGCAGAAATAAAATAAAAAGAAATAAGAAATAAAAAATAACATTTCACACACAAAAATAATCTTTACTTGATTTTCTCCCTCAATCTGATGGTGTAATCCTACCTTATATTACAAGATGCAACAATTAACAAATCTAGTAAAGATTAATATTTCATTCTCCCTGAAATTTAGATTGTAAGGGACGGCAATAAAAAAAAATCTCCTGTACTACACCAATTTAAAGTTATTATTATTTTTATTATTTTTTTTTTTACCAATTTTCTCTTTTATAATTTAGCTTTAAGCGGTCACAAAATAGAGCTGAAAAACATTACACTATCAGACTGTGCCTTTTTATCCAATGTTTTTAAATGGTAAATAATAAGAAATTATCAGAATTTATGAATATTATGAAGGCCACATGAACATATTTTTATTTATTGTATTGTGTCATCCATATTTATCTACAATTGTTATATGGTATTGTTTTATACATCATTATAATAGATTAATAGATTTTAATTATATTAAAAAATAATGTGGTGCCAAAATTTTCATCATTTAAGTCTACAAATTATTATAAAAACTGTCAAGACATATATGTAAAAATGGAAAGTTAAAACACCAAACCTGTATTAAGTTGTCTGTTCTGGAAAAAGAAAATTGCATATGTATTCCTGCAGTTCACAGTGCAAACGATAGGCAAAATGTTAAGAAATGTTTTTTACATTTATTTTACTTATTTTACATTTAATTATTTATTGAAGAAAAAAATACAATATGACGACATGTTTATCTGAAAATATGTAAAGCTCTTGAAGTATGCATTCTTTTAAAATATGTAATTAAACGGTAAAGAGGCTCTCTGACATTTTACACACAAATCAGCACATGCTGGGGTGCCTTCACCTGACAGGTTTATTGTGACACGCCTTAAGCACAAAGCATATTATTGAAGACAGTTCTTAAAGCTCACCAAGCTGGAAATGTTACCAAAGTATTTGAAAAGAATAGGAACTCCACAGTTACCACAGTTCACATTATAGTCCCAAGTTATTTCATTATTTAAAAAATATTCTGCATAGTAAATTAATACTTATATCATACAAACTATAAAAAATATGTAATTATATAGTAAACAAAAAAGTGTCAAACTAACCAGAATATGTTGTATGCTATACACTTTTAAGTTGCTAAGTCACTATATTAGTTTGTATATTATTTAATATCGGATCGAATTAAACACACAATTAAACACACCCCCAGAGCATCTGTAGACTAAAGCATCTGCAGAATGGCGAAAATACAGGGGTCACTAATAGGCGGACCGCGGTCCGGGTCCGGACCCAAACCAATAAACTGAGAAGGATTTAATCCTGACCATGTTCGTTTAAAGCGGCGGAACGTTTATTGTCTTTATGGTTTACGTGCTTTACAGCGCAGTAACCTTTACCAAGACGAGAGTGCAAAATATTCCACTTTACTCCACCTAATCAGAACTCTACGACGGCGTTTTAGGGCCATACAAAAAATAAATAAAAACTGTTCACTTCGAGAATAAAGTCGTAATATTACGAGAATAAAGACGTAATATTACGAGAATAAAGTCGTAATATTACGAGATTAAAGTCGTAATATTATGAGATTAAAGTCGTAATATTACGAGAATAAATTCGTAGTATTTTAAGGGAAATGTAGTTCTAACTGCGTGGGTTGCCCTTTAAGAGCGGAGCACTGAAAGGGGCATTTTCCGCTCATTATCTGTTACAGGGCTAATCGCCATTTATCTATTATGTATTATCTACATTTATAACCTGCAGATTATTAATGTAGTGTTATAATTAGATAATACAGTGTCCAGATTTTCCCATAGCCGAGCCTTCAGCACCCCTGCCGCGAAAATCCTCCCGTGCGGGGAGAGCGTGCGCTGCGGCGCGGACATTTCCTGCCTTTTAGTTGGGTTTTTGTGAACAAAGGAACAGAAATAAAGTAAATTCCAGTCATGAATAAAGAAAATAAACCTGATGCAGGATGACTGTGTGTTAATCTATATCAAAATCAAATATACTGTGAAGTGTACGTGACATGCACGTCAATTATCTCAACAATGTGGAATTGTGTTCATTAATTTTCTTATTTTCAACAAACAAGAAGTATACATTATATACATATACTATTAAAAGACTTTGGTCCAACTGGACATTGTAAAAATGAGGAAATAACGATAATATAAAAATTATGTAATGCAGTGACACTTGTCTATGAATTGGTCATATAGAGCTGCTTTAAATCTGTAACACTATATACAATTAAAATAGCTGACTTAAAATAATATTAGAATGTTTTAAGATGTTTATTTGAAGGGGCAGTTTATAATATAATTTGTATCGATTTGATAATTTATTCCAGTACCTAAAAATGTGCTTTAAAAGTGACCAAATGTAATTGTATGATGTAGATGTAGACATTAATATCAAGAAACTACACTAAAGACAGTTATCCTGTTCATACAACTAATTTGTATGTCTAATATAAATTACACTTGAATGCAAATTAAATGTAAATTAAACCATTTAAACACATTATTTTCTGATACACCCTTACAAATCAAAACTGTACATAAACCGTGTAATCACAGATACTGTTTCTTCTCCATAGTGAAACGGCGTGACCAAGGTCTTTAAGTTTCCCATATGGTCACCTTTCACAGGTATATAATGATGGAAACACAAAATTGCATTTCATGTATAACATATGCTGTTTCTATATCTGATAAAATAGACTAAAGATCTGCACATTGTCAAATCACAGTGTCCTCCTTAAGAAACAAGTCACATGCCTCATATAAAATACATAGAATTTGTTAAAGCTATATTTTCGGAATTATGTGTTTATTAAATTATTTAACCAGGTTTAAAACGTGGAGGCTGACTGAGTGTATAATACTAAAAGTATTGCAGGGTTTTGTGTAAGGTTATATCAGTTTGTAAGGTAGACTATCTACTAGGAAATATTAAGAATATTTTAATATGAATTATGTTTATTTAATTAATATATGTTAGCTCTATATTAGTTATTGAGAAATTAATAAACACATTTCCACATTGCATAACTTTGACACGCATATCATGTTTCACAGTATATTTGATCTTGACAGCACAGAGACAATCATCAGTAAAATGTTTATTGTCTTTATTCATGACTGGAATTTACTTTATTTCTGTTCCTTTGGTCACAAAAAACAAACTAAAAGGCAGGAAATGTCCGCGCAGCAGCGCACGCTCTCCCCACACGCGGCAGGGGTGCTGAAGGCTCGGCTATGCCACCATGGGAAAATCTGGACACTGTATTATCTAATTGCAACACTACATTAATAATCTGCAGGTTATAAATGTAGATAATAAATAATAGATAAATGGCGATTAGCCCTGTAACAGATAATGAGCGGAAAATGCCCCTTTCAGTGCTCCGCTCTTAAAGGGCAACCCACGCAGTTAGAACTACATTTCCCTTAAAATACTATGACTTTATTCTCATAATATTATGACCTTATTCTTGTAATATTACGACTTTAATCTCGTAATATTACGACTTTATTCTCGTAATATTACGTCTTTAATCTCGTAATATTACGACTTTATTCTCGTAATATTACAACTTTATTCTCGAAGTGAACAGTTTTTATTTATTTTTTGTATGGCCCTAAAACGCCGTCGTAATTTTATAATAGGTTGATAATGTAATAATTGTGACAGGCCTATTTAAAACAAAAAATGTTGTTGAAATATACTAGTATGTGTAATTTGTTTTGTCTTTCAGTTGTTGATAAAACACTAACAGAACTACTATAGGCTTCTTCAGTAAACAGAATAAAACACTGAATTATAACACAAGTTAACATTGGCGACGGTCCGGACCTTACCACGGTAAAGTTAGTTTCATTTTTGATATTCGACTTTTCGGCTCTAATAACTTCTGAACGGAGGATGGTAGCCAGCAGATACTTACATAATCAGGACAGTACGACCACAGAGAGTGACGCACACCCTTCCTTTTACTGTTTGGGTGAAATTTGCGCAACGCCCTTTTAGCGTTAATACCGAAAAACTAAGCGCACTTTTCCTGTCAGAATAAAATGCATGTACTTCTAGACCACCTCTACATCTGTACACACTCATTTATTTACCTCCAAATCACTTCAGTGCATAAAAATGCCTTTTAATGTTCCCACATAAGAATAGATGGCTTTAAGAAAAAAAAAACACCAATAGCTCCATATCCTTAGGGTTCATAAACATCAGAATAACGGAGATGTATACTTTGAGTCATGAGGAAAATTGCATTAATATTATGCAAAATGCTCTAATTTTTTATTATATTTTATATATTCACAAATTCAATAGCATTTCAGCAACTGTGTATGTCACAGCTAGGTGGCAGCAGACACGCACACCATTTATATTTTGGATACAGTGCCAATTCTAGTGAATATTACATTTTATATATTTAAAAAATCAATAGAATTTAAACCGAATTACACAGAACACTAAAAATAAGTGTGTATGATACAGCTAGGTGTCAGGAAACACACACTCTTTGAAATTTGGATACATTGCCAATTCTACTAATTATTAAATTATATACATTTTAAAATGTAATAGCTTTCAAACCGAATCACACAGAATAATAAAAACAAGTGTGTATGATACAGCTAGGTGGCAACAAACACACACACGCTTTATATTTATGATACACTGCGAATTCTACGAATTATTCAATTTTATATATTTTAAAATGTAGTAGCTTTCAAACCGAATCACACAGAATAATAAAAACAACTGTGTATGTCACAGCTAGGTGGCAGCAGACACACACACCATTTATATTTTGGATACAGTGCCAATTCTAGTGAATATTACATTTTATATATTTAAAAAATCAATAGAATTTAAACCGAATTACACAGAACAATAAAAACAAGTGTGTATGATACAGTTAGGTGGCAACAAACACACATGCTTTATATTTATGATACAGTGCCAATTCTACTTATTATTAAATTATATACATTTTAAAATTCAATAGCTTTCAAACCGAATCACACAGAATAATAAAAACAAGTGTGTATGATACAGCTAGGTGGCAGCAAACACGCTCACTCTTTATATTTATGATACACTGCCAATTCTACTAATTATTAAATTTTATACATTTTAAAATTCAATAGCTTTCAAACCGAATTACACAGAACAATAAAAATAAATGTGTATGATACAGCTAGGTGGCACCAAACACACACACTCTTTAAAATTTGGATACATTGCCAATTCTACTAATTATTAAATTTTATATATTTTAAAATTCAATAGCTTTTACACCAAATCGCACAGAACAATAAAAACTAGTGTGTATGATACAGCTAGGTGGCAATAAACACACACACTCTTTAAAATTTGGATACACCTCCAATTCTACTAATTATTAAACTATATACATTTTAAAATTCATTTTAAACTCAATTACACAGAATATAGAAATATTGGATACAGTGAGCCATAGTATAAACAACATAGTATAAACCATAGTTTTAGCCATAATATAAATAACGCTAAAAATAGCTGTGTATGACACAAGTCGGTGTAAAATAAAGGGTGTTATGCAAATTTGGTTATGTAAAACCAAAACATCAAAAGAAAACTTTTTACTCTCTGTGGTCATTTTGTTGTCATTTGCTAGCTACCATATATAATATAATATAATATAATATAATTTAATAATTAGTAGAATTGGCAGTGTATCCAAATTTTAAAGAGTGTGTGTGTTTATTGCCACCTAGCTGTATCATACACACTAGTTTTTATTGTTTTGTGTGATTTGGTGTAAAAGCTATTGAATTTTAAAATATATAAAATTTAATAATTAGTAGAATTGGCAATGTATCCAAATTTTAAAGAGAGTGTGTGTTTGTTGCCACCTAGCTGTATCATACACACTTATTTTTATTGTTCTGTGTAATTCGGTTTGAAAGCTATTGAATTTTAAAATGTATAAAATGTAATAAATAGTAGAATTGGCAGTGTATCATAAATGTAAAGAGTGAGCGTGTTTGCTGCCACCTAGCTGTAGCATACACACTTGTTTTTATTATTCTGTGTAATTGAGTTTAAAAGCTATTGAATTTTAAAATATATATAATTTAATAATATGTAGAATTGGCACTGTATCATAAATATAAAGCATGTGTGTTTGTTGCCACCTAACTGTATCATACACACTTGTTTTTATTGTTCTGTGTAATTTGGTTTAAATTCTATTGATTTTTTAAATATATAAAATGTAATATTCACTAGAATTGGCACTGTATCCAAAATATAAATGGTGTGTGTGTCTGCTGCCACCTAGCTGTATCATACACACTTGTTTTTATTATTCTGTGTGATTCGGTTTGAAAGCTACTACATTTTAAAATATATAAAATTGAATAATTCGTAGAATTCGCAGTGTATCATAAATATAAAGCGTGTGTGTGTTTGTTGCCACCTAACTGTATCATACACACTTGTTTTTATTGTTCTGTGTAATTCGGTTTTAAAGCTATTACATTTTAAAATGTATATAATTTAATAATTAGTAGAATTGGTAATGTATCCAAATTTCAAAGAGTGTGTGTGTTTCCTGACACCTAGCTGTATCATACACACTTATTTTTAGTGTTCTGTGTAATTCGGTTTAAATTCTATTGATTTTTTAAATATATAAAATGTAATATTCACTAGAATTGGCACTGTATCCAAAATATAAATGGTGTGCGTGTCTGCTGCCACCTAGCTGTGACATACACAGTTGCTGAAATGCTATTGAATTTGTGAATATATAAAATATAATAAAAAACTAGAGCATTTTGCATAATATTAATGGGTGTGCAATTTTCCTCATGACTCAAAGTATACATCTCCGTTATTCTGATGTTTATGAACCCTAAGGATATGGAGCTATTGGTGTTTTTTCTTTTCTTAAAGCCATCTATTCTTATGTGGGAACATTAAAAGGTATGCACTGAAGTGATTTGGATGTAAATAAATGAGTGTGTACAGATGTAGAGGTGGTCTAGAAGTACATGCATTTTATTCTGACAGGAAAAGTGCGCTTAGTTTTTCGGTATTAACGCTAAAAGGGCGTTGCGCAAATTTCACCCAAACAGTAAAAGGAAGGGTGTGCGTCACTCTCTGTGGTCGTACTGTCCTGATTATGTAAGTATCTGCTGGCTACCATCCTCCGTTCAGAAGTTATTAGAGCCGAAAAGTCGAATATCAAAAATGAAACTTTACCGTGGTCCGGACCTTGCCCTGATGAAATTTTCTCTAACCGGACCAAACTGAATTCTAATTAAATACCCCTGCTCTAGAGTTTAACACTCATTTAACTGATATAACAGGGGGACAGAAAGTGTTCAGACTTTGTGATCACATTGGCTGTCTGTAACTTAGTCGCTGCTCCTGACTATAGTTACCGACTGAGGCCCCCGTCCGGATATTTTTTAAAAACAGGGTTTTTGTCACAGTTTTTAAAAACCCAGCTGGCATTTCAACGTTGAATAAACCTTGAATCAACGTTGATCAATGTAGATGTTATGGTTGAATCAACGTTGATATAGCAACGTTGTTTCAACGTCATACGTTCAACCTTTAATACACCATAGTTCACTAAAATTAGTAAATCCTCTGGTTAACAATAAACTTACATCGTTGTAGTAAAGCTGAGTATAAATAATGTTAACCACCACTACCATTCTGATTCAACTTCTGATTTCAAAAAAACTAAAACAGTAAAACTATTAAAACATGAACATGGTGCTAAATTAAAAAGCAGTTACTGCAAAAAGAAGTAAAACACTTTTTCATTTCTCCATCCAGCCGCTTTTAGAAATTATATGGTGATGAAATGTAACAGACAGGAGGATAGGAAAAAATGCACGCAGCGCATTTTGGTGCCTCCGCTGTGTTAGGAAATGTGAGAGTTACATTAGATTAAGTGTAAATATCCCAGACAGCACAGGTACGTCGGTAAGACGTTTATGCGATGAACACATGAAAAGCATCTGAAGCAGCTCGTTTGCTCACTGGCAAAGCGCCGCAAAGACGTCGTTACCTGATGATCAAACGACGTCTGACGTCTGTCTGCTGTCCGCAAGACAGTCCGCACGTGATGCTTTTAAACTGTCCTAACTATGGTTCTGCGATGCCTACGTCTATGGCAGATCGTTTGCTCACTGGCACGGCGTCGCTGAGACATCGTTACCCATAGCCAAGCTACGTCATGCAAAAAACAGAACTTTACTAATTACTAATACATTATAAAATAGCTATTAATTATCGTTATAATAATAATAATAATAATAATAATAATAATAATAATAATAATAATAATAATAATAATAATAATAATAATTATTATTATTATTATTATTATTTGTATTGTCGTTGTTAGTTAATGATCTTATCACATTGTAAATCATTGTCTTAGTGCTGTAACAAAAACGGAATTGTCCATATGTGAAAAAACAGATTACTAATAAATTATAAAGTGTACATAAAATATTATTTTGAAAAGCTGCATTTTAGAACCAATTAACATGCATAAACCAGAACTTTAGAACAAATTACTAATATATTGTAAAATATATGTTATCACCATTATTATTATTATTATTATTATTATTATTATTATTATTATTATTTCTTTTTTATTATTATTTATTTTGGCTAGTGATCTTATTACATTTTAAATCATTTTCTTAGTGCTGTAACAAAAACGGAACGTTCGATATGTGAAAAAAACAGATTACTAATAAACTATAAAGTGTACATACCAATTTATATGCATAAACCAGAACTTAAGAACAAATTTAATAGTGGAGGACAAATTTTATTTCACCAGTCACATAAATTTCTATTTTTTATTTATATTAATTTATTTATTCAGAAAAAAGAGCCGATCAATGTGAATGAGCTGGAACGTTGCTTTTTTGCTGTTTTAAAAACAACCTTTATTTATTTATTTGTTTTTATCTTATTTTTGTTTTATTTATTTAGGATAGTTATATTGTTGGTGTTTATTTTCTAATTTTAATGTCTGCATATTTATTCTTAATAATAGCAATAATTGCAGTGTTATGCTGTTGTATGATATTTTCATTATTTCATCTTATTATTTCCAGTTTCAACAAAAAACAACACATTGAATCACTTAAATAAATGTTCGTCCAATCTTTCTCTTTATTTTGAGAAAAATCTCTCTATGGATCTCCATCACTGTGTTGTCTCTCTCTGGCTCCTCTCCTCTCCAATGTCCTTCTTATATATGATTTTACGTCCCCTTCCTCGTGTTCCTCGTCTCCGGAACCGTTTTTTCGTGGGTCCGTCATCACTTAAAGAAGATGGAGGGTCCTTAGACAGATCCACATCGGTAAGAGGCTCCTCCAGAATCTGAGGGGCCTGATCTTCCTCTTGGGGGGACTTAACTTCTCCCTCTTCCATCACCGATTGCGTCTCCTAATAACAGATAACATGTACTTGTAAATAATATCCATAACACATTGCTGTTTTCATGTATATATTTCCATCCTGGATGTAAATTTAACACCAATTTAATATTACTGTTTAGTTAGTTTATTTCTATCTTATTGTATAGTTTCTACTTTTATCTTTATGCGGCATACTTGGCGAGAAGCAAAGAAATAATTTCATTGTGCGAGGAAACTTGTTTCTTACTGTGCACATGACAATAAACTCTTTGAATATTGAATCTTCTCACAGAGGTCAGGATCCATAATTACCTCAGTCTCTACCTTCTTTGCTACGACAGAGCCCTGTAGCAGTCCGGGTGCTTCTGGCCCATCCTCAATAATGGCAGGGGCCTGAACTTCATTCTTATATATGATTTTACGTCCCCTTCCTCGTGTTCCTCGTCTCCGAAAACGTTTTTTCGTGGGTCCGTCATCACTTGAAGAAGATGGAGGGTCCTTAGCCAGATCCACACTGGTGAGAGTCTGCTGATCCTCCAGAATCTGAGGGGCCTGCTCTTCCTCGTGGGGGCTGTAAACTATACCCTCTTCTGTCTCTTCCTCACAGAGGTCTGGCTCTTTTATCACCTCAGCTTCAACCTTCTCTGCTAGGACAGTGTCCTGCAGCAGTCCTGGAGCTTCTGGTCCATCCTCAATAATGGCAGGGGCCTGATCTTCTTCTTGAGGGCTGTACACTTCTCCCTTTTCTGTCTCTTCCTCACAGAGGTCTGGCTCCATTATCACCTCAGCTTCAACCTCCTCTGCTAGGACAGTGTCCTGTAGCAGTCCTGGAGCTTCTGGTCCATCCTCAATAATGGCAGGGGCCTGATCTTCTTCTTGAGGGCTGTACACTTCTCCCTTTTCTGTCTTTTCCTCACAGAGGTCTGGCTCCATTATCACCTCAGCTTCAACCTCCTCTGCTAGGACAGTGTCCTGTAGCAGTCCTGGAGCTTCTGGTGCATCCTCAATAATGGCAGGGGCCTGACCTTCTTCTTGAGGGCTGTACACTTCTCCCTCTTCTGTCTCTTCTTCACAGAGGTCTGGCTCTTTTATCACCTCAGCTTCAACCTTCTTTGCTAGGACAGTGTCCTGTAGCAGTCCGGAAGCTTCTGGTCCATCCTCAATAATGGCAGGGACCTGACCTTCTTCTTGGGGGCTGTAAACTTCTCCCTCTTCCATCAACGATTTTGTCTCACATAGGTCAGAATCCACTGTAAGCTCAGCTTCAGCCTGCCTCTCCTCCACCGTCTGGCGGTCTTCTTCCACAGGAGTGACCGCGATCTCCTCGGTCGTCTCCTGCTTCTGAGCGCTGGATCGGAACAGGTAGAAATATGATCCGGTAATCACCGCGGTCGCAGCTGCAGCTCCGGCCGCTGTTAGTATCGCTCGGAAAAGGCTCATCGTGTCCGCTCTCACTAGATCGCTGCGAAGACTGAAGTTTGCTGCGACCTTCTCGCGCTTTTATACCACGAGTCCCAACATTCGCACGTTCGAACTTCGATTCACAGGGAATGACGAATAGAATTGTGACGTCACTGACATGAACGGTCGCAGTGTTGACAATAACCACACAATTGAAACATAAAAAACATATATCGAAAACCTGATTAAAATTGTCCACCAACAGTTAAAACTTTCCTATTATTATTTTTTATATATAGATTTTGTTGAGATTTTTTTAGATATTTGAAAAAAAATTATTATTATTTAAAGCTTTAAATCTTTTAAAATTAAGAGTGTAAATCAGTTGTAGTTTATAATATTAAAATAGTAATAAAAACAGTTTGAATAGTTAAAAAAAGATTCAGCTCTTTTAACTGTTTAGTAGATAATAAAAACTACACAACAAACTTTGCTGGATTCCTCACTACTGCTGTAACACGTTTTACTTTACTTCACATATGACAACAGTTCAATTTTTACTTAAAATAACATTTAGATAAAACAAAAGCAATGCTATTCTCAGCTAACTAAAACAGTGGTCGTAAAGTTGTAATGTACAATACGATGAAATGGTGAATGCTTGCTGTGTTATCAAGTTATCAAGGAAACGTATTGCAAATGGAGTGCATTTTTAGCTTCCCAGCTTGGAAGCAACACGGAGAATCACAGGTCAACAACATTAAACAACATTACCCAATGTGGTCTAAGTGAAAGCCATAAAACACAAAAATAATAGCCTTAGTGTTTTACACTAATCACCATAAACATTTCATAGTGGTGTTTTGTCAAGGTTAGCTAGTTATAACTTAACCTTATCGTGAACACAGGTTCTGAACCAAAAACGTGTAGTGTGAATCAAGCATTACTTAGGCATGATGCCTCTAAAGAGTTCCTAAGATTTTCATAACTTTATTAAAAGTGCCTATCTGTCAGTAAAATATTTAATGTTGTGAATAATTCATGTATACTTAAAATATTTTTATATACAACATTTAAACCATATGTATGTGTGATAAGCTTCCCATCTATTGCTGCATTTTCTATCACAGAGATTTCAGAAGAAAAAAAACATCATTTAATTTTACATCTTTCTTTAATTTTAAAACCCTTCCATCACTGAATTTCATATAAACCCCTGTTGTATATGGTGGAAGGTCTGTCTGTATTACTTGCTTTCATTTTCTCAGAGATTTCCTGCTGATCACAGCAGCAGTCTGGAGCAGCTGCGAGCTCCTTCACAGATGATGAACCCCGGTGTGTGGAGCCTCCCTCCAGCCTGCTGTGTCCCCCGCAGGAACATCTCACTACTGGACTTAGAGCTGGAGCTCAGAGCTCTCAGATCACAGCTGACCTCCAGCGGAGAAACGAACTGAGCAGAAACATGGAAGCCAATAAAATAGCAGAAATGTTCTTTAAAATTTTTACATTAGTGAATTATGCATTTTAGAAAATACAATCATTATAAATGCCTAATAAACAATGTTCTACATATTTTAACATTTTGAACTAAATTATTCTTCAAATAAATAACTCTTATTTGGCTCTTACATTCATTATATTAAAAAAAAGTTTTAAAAAATAATTCTGTAATCCAACATTGAAAAACAAGAGTTTATTGAAGTACAGTAAACAACAACATTTTGCAGGTTCTTTAATTTCGACACAACAATAGACACAGAATGACATGTTTAAACAGCCATGCTTGGGTATTTATTATCAACATATAGCAGTATTCGCAAGATGAAATTAAATGTGTTTGGAATTTAAAGGCATGAATGGATGTTTTAGAGCACAAAAATGTTTTACAGAATAGATATATACTGATATGCCAGAAGTCATGGGATAGGTGTATGTAAATTGTTCACCTTTGTGTGAGTTGTGAGGTGTTATCTTGTGGCAAGGCGGATTAGTATAGTTTGAGTGATTTATGAAGTCGTGTGGGCTGGTATTGATTAAGTCTGACTAGAATTGTCTGTGCAAACAAGACAAGCGACTTTGGCAGAATTCCCCTTCCTCATTCAGTGCGGGAGGCCCCACACGCATATTCCGCTAATGTATGTATTGATAGAGCTCTATTTTACATCGACTTCCACTAAAAGTTAAGTTAATTTTTCCTTCTTCTGTTGCTATTTTGGAGATTAAAGGTTTTTGCTTGACAGTGTCGATATGGAATTCTTCTTCAACTAGTCCTCTTATCTACACAAGTTCTGTTACCTAAGCCAGTTTTACACTACATGACCTTTTGAGTGTCAGTCGTTGTGCTGTTCACACTACACAACTGGTTGTGCTGTTATATTAAGCCTGGTTGTGCTGTTCACACTACATGACTGATCAGGGACACACGGTCAGAAATTACACGATTTCACACTGTGGGAAATCACTGACTCACAGCTCTCCAGAAACATGTTTATCATACTTTTGTAGAATAGCCCACCTATTATTTTCCACCATTCCAGAATACAGCACTTTAATTTGATGCTCCAAACAGGCTTACTAATTGTGTAAAAAAATAGCCACATCTTTCCATTGGCAACTCTATGCCCCTATCAATAATTTTGTACGATTGTTAGGAGCATCGACTATAAGGATTACCTGTTACATTTTGGAATCTGAGATGGGGTATTGGACAAAAGTTCGTATTGATTATCATGTTTTACTACACCTTAAATCCATTTTACACCGGGGTTTTCTTCAGCATCAGCCCGCTCAGTGCACAGTTTTAGTAGTAGCAGTAATGCTAGCGAGTCTGTTGTCCAAAAAACGTGTGCTGTAATAAAACGGAAATGTCTTCGTGCGTTGTTTTTGCTGTTTTGTTTAAACACCTTATTATGCTTGGCTAAATTAAAGAAATATCTTAGATAAGTAGTTTGGCACTATTTATTATTTTTAGTTTTAGCCATTTAGCTCCATTCACCCCCATTCATTCGAGGCTCACTCGCGGGCTCCCTCTATCGGTTAGCCTCATTTTTTTACATTTAAATTGGAACAATATTGGGCAATCTCTCCATAAACCAGCCCTGATCAGACTCAGTACAGGCTCAGAGAGGCAGTTGAAAACTCAGCACAGTTGCCTGACCCTCTGTTTGGCTCAGTGTCAGCGCTAAACAGAGAAGCTACATCTTAAATAATTTGACGAATTAATAATATAGCAGTAAAATGAAGACTCTGAGGTCATGGTTTGGATTTACCTGCAGTTTGCTTGTGTTTATCTCAGTCGCTGGATTCTATCTTCCGGGTTTAGCTCCTGTTAGTTTTTGCGAGGAGAAAAGCGAGGACTGTCAGGTGATTTAATGGATTTATTTATCTTTATTTTCAGTTTAATTTACTGTTTAATACAATACTGTACACTCAGAAAGGGCTGGCTAGCAGGATCACATTTTTAACAGCAGCATCTGCTCTGTGTAGTTATCTGGGCTAGTTAGCTAGCTTGCTAGGTTAGCTAGCTTGCTTGCTACCTTGTTTCTGGTGTGTCTGTGTGTATCATCTTGGCAACTAAATATCGCTAGCTAGGAAGCTAACTAAAGCTAGCTAATATAATAATCATAGTCTAGAATATCTCATTATATTAACAATGGATATGTGGTTGGTATGGCGCAGTGGATAACACCACCCCCTGGCAGTGAACTACCACATCATGTGGAATACATCATGTGGAGTTCAGTTCCGGGTCTGGGTGACTATAGCCCTATACAGACAGGATTAGTTACTCAAGGGGTCCTGATGTAATTTTATCTTTTATGGGGGCCCTCTGTGATTTTATTCCCGCCCAGAACGACCATGGCTGTGTTATATTCAGACGTCCTCTGACACGCTGAATTGCCTACTGTTTTTTGCTGAATCCTGTGATCGTCTGGTAATTTTAGTCCCGTCCAGACTCATATCTCTGAGATCCATTACCTCGCAGTCCGGATGCAGGAGTTCTATCACTGAGCTGGCTGGTTGATATGTATGGAGGCCAGAGTAACACTTGGGTTAAAATAAAGAGACACCAGTCAGTCTCATTTTTTAGATCTTGGTGAAAGTGACAGCCTTAAACCAGTGCATTATTTCTTTTACAGGATGAGATCCAGCTGTTTGTAAACAGACTGGACTCTGTGGAATCAGTTCTGCCTTATGAGTATGATATGTAAGTATCCCTGAGCGTTTTATAATAACAGTAGTTTGATTTTAATAATAGATGGTTTTAATGTTGAAGACACCACAGTATGGAACATACCCACATAACCATATAGACTCATATATATATATATATATATATATATATATATATATATATATATATATATATATATATATATATATATATATATATATATACAGTACCAGTTAATTTCATTCAACATTATTTTATTTCTTTGATTTATTGTCTACATTTGTAGGTTAATATATAAAGACACCAGAACAATTAAGGGAACACATATGCAATTATGTAGTAAATGGTAAAAAATGAGCTGGAGCTTCACAGCATGAAGGAAAAGCAGTAACTATTGATGAGCACCTCCAGGAACTTCTTCAAGACACTGAGAAAACTATTCCAGGTGATTCTTCCTCATGAAGACACTGAGATTAAAATACCAAGGGTGTGCACACGTAGGTTGTTGGAGCTGGCATACCAGATGATCCTATAAATGTCTGATTGGCAATAAATCTGGTGACTGGGCAGGTATAGGAAGTGTTGCAAACTTGACTGCTGTTGGTCAAGGCTTCTCATTTACAACACTACTGCAAAGGTGAAATGGGCTTGATGATTGACAGCATCATTCTTTTGTTAAAAGGTTTATCTTTTATCTCTCAGTGCAACGATTTGCCTGAAACATTGGGCGAAAGGAGTAATACCCAACATGTTCATTTAGAAGTTGTTTTATTATGCAGTGAACATCCCCAGACCTACTAACAAAGCAGAATAATCTTTAGTACAAATTATTCAGTCTTTTTTTACACACTCTGCCAAACACCAAAAGTGCCCTGTCCAATAATTTTAGTTGTCGAATATTTGATGCATTCCTGGAATAAACAGAGGAAAAAATGGTTAATGATGGCCAACACAAGCATTACAAGGGGATAAAGAATGCTGAGTACGTGTCCTTTAATATATACTAACTTCCCTGACTGGTGCTAATAAGTTAATAAGTGAAACATTATTATTATTTTTTTTATTCCAGGTTTGATTTTTGCAAAGATAATGAAGAGAAGAGGCCCTCAGAGAACCTTGGACAGGTGTTGTTCGGAGAGAGAATTGAGACGTCACCTTACAAGGTAGGATGATGTTTTGCTGATGGAAGCCAGTTTCAGCCGGGAGCGCTGTAAGCTAATGGGCGACACAGTTAAGATGAGATTGTCTTTTAACCGTCTGTAGACTGGGGGTTGGGGTTGTGGCAAGGGTGTGGATTTCACAAATAACTGAACTCCAGAGGTGAGGACTATTTAGCAGGAATGTCCATCAGTTCTGCTCTTACTGAACTGGCTCGACTGACTGAACTGGAAGAACCTGCTTTGTGAGATGTGCACCAGAGAGACCTGATATGATCAGCTGACAGCCTGGCTGGCTGCACATTTAAATTCTAACTAAGCATATCATGATAGCTAATTGCTTTGATTGATCCATTGTGCCAGAATTTATTGTGATACACAATATTATTGTTATTTTAAAACAATATTATGCCACTTATATGATGATGATGATAAAATAATATGAACAATGCATAGCATAGCAATCACTCCTAAACAGCATTTCTTTTTAAATTAGTATTAAGAATGTTTCAAGATGCTTTAGATAGATACAGTTGGATACAGATGTACTATATATATATATACTATATTATACTAAATACTATATAGTGTAACTATATACTATATAAACTATATAGTTAGACTATATAAACAAAAGTATTGGGATTCCTCCTAATTTGTTATTTCCTTTTATATCAATTATATTGAAAGAAGTTAATACTGATTATGTTGGTGTAACTTTCTCTAATGTTTATTGTGGGCTTTCTCTTAGATTGTAATTAGAATTGCTGTTCAGTGAGGATTTAATTGTGTTCAGCAACAAGAGCTTTAGAAAAGTCAGGCTTTTGGTTGATGACCACCCCACCTTATCCCCGTCCCCATCCCCAACCCCCCATCCCATCCAATCAAATCCTAAAGCATTATATGGAGCATCATTATTTCAGAGAACCCAGGTCTCTTTACTGCTCCACAGCTCAGTGCATTAGAATAAATTTAATAGGCATGTTTACAAGTATTTAGACATATAGTATATATCTGTAATATTTTTGTAATCTTCAGAGTTGTAACAGAAAAAAAACCGTTTTAATCGTGAACATTCTGTGGACACACACATTTATATTATAAATATTAAATCATATTTAACAACTGTTAATAGGACATTTCTTCATAAAATCCACTTACTCAGTTTTGTGAAGTTTATGACATTCACTACTTTTTTCAATTTGGCATTTATTTTAATTTACAAGGAAAAGGGATCGGTTAACATCAGAGCTGGTGTAGACTTTCTGACTTTTCTTAAGTTTAACAAGTTTAAGAAAATTCTTAAGTAAGAATTGATGAATAAGGCCCAGTGTTCTCCATAAAACCAAAAGTGGGCAGTAGCATCAGTTGAATAAACTGTTGGAACTGTGCATAAAGCTGCTATGCTGCAGTGGTGTCTAGTTGCCAGTGACCTTAAGCTCAATGTAGGTTTGCTCAGTGAGGATGTCTCAAATAACTGTATAACTGAGAAACTGCAGTTCCATTTCCTCGGCAGATATTTGTTTGTGTTTAATGTGTTTAGTTTTAAATGAATGACTTGAATGGCATATATTTCAGAATCGCAGTCACTCAGTTCACACTCAGCTCACAACAGATTACATATTTCATCACTAAATATTAAAACATTTCCTATTCTCAGTGACTGAGCATTGACTAATCGACTAATTGGAAAAATAACCAACTACCAAAATAATTATTACTTGCAACCCTAGGGAGAACCTGTTTTCTGAGTGGTAGTTGCGTGGATTACTTTTTTTTGCTGAGCGCAGCTTGTGTACGATATGGCAGAAAATGTAATGCATAATGATGCTGTTAAATATTGCAAAATCAGTGTGAAACATGGTAAATCAAGATAGTTTGTTGTATGTGTACCTCGGTTTTACCTTTCTCTGCCTTACTCTGCGTTGCTCTTCCTCTCTATACCATTCTCTACCTGTTTCTGCCTCACTTTGCCTCCCTCTGCATTGTTCTACCAGACTGTCTGACTCTACCTCACTCTTACTCTACCGCCCTCTACATTTCTCTGCCTTACTCTGCCTGACTCTATTTCACTCTGCATTATTGTACCTCACTCTACTGTACTCTACATCACTATGCCTGTCTCTGCCTCGCTCTACTACACTCTGCGTATCTCTACTACACTCTGTCTTTGTACTAAACTCTACTCTGCTCCACTCTGCTCTGCCTCACTTTTCTTTCCTGTGCCTTTCTGTACGATGCTCTACCTCGATTTGCAACATTCTGCCTCGCTCTTCCTAGCTCTGTGACACTCTACCTCATCTATGCCTCACTCTGCCTCACTCTGCCTCACTTTACCTTTCCATGCCTCTACTCTAGTTATGTCAATTGAGCGTTGTTGATTACGTTGCGGAAATTTACCCACTTTGCAATGCTCTTGGTTGTGTTGCTGAATGCTGCTGTGATTTTTTTTTTTTTTTTTTTGCTGTGGTTATAGACGCACACAAGAAATTGCACAATGATAAACTAATCATTTGTTAAGATGATGCATTAGAACTGCTCTAAAATATTTGTATATTTTCTTGCCTTTATTAGTGCATATGTTTTCTAAATCTTTAGCATTTTGTTGCTGCTCTCTTTCAGTTTAAATTTAGGAAAGATCAGCCTTGCCAAAAAGTGTGCACTAAATCGTACGACACGTCTAAGGTGGAGGATAAGACCAATTTGGAGTTTCTAAAGAGAGGCATGCAGCTGAATTACCAGCATCACTGGTGAGTGGATCTGTTGTTTTGTTTCTTATGAGAAAACCATTTGCTTCTTAAGACAGAAAGCTCTGCTGAGTGCTGTAGTATAATCCTGCCATATCTGCAGGATTGTTGACAACATGCCTGTAACGTGGTGCTATGATGTGGAGGATGGTCAGAAATACTGCAACCCCGGCTTTCCAATCGGTTGCCTAGTAACCTCAGAAGGGCGGCCTAAAGATGCCTGCGTCATTAATGTGAGTAGGCCTTTCCATCACTCTTTAACTGCTCTTTGTGGAGCCTAAAGAAAGTAAAGGGAAAGAAAAGGTCTGGTGGTGATAATCAGCATTCAGATTGAGTGCAAGTTAATCGTGCTGTCTAATTTTCTTCTTTTCTACCTTTTGTAAAGTCTGAGTTCAACAAGAAAAACACTTTCTACGTCTTCAACCACGTGGATATCACCATAACGTACCACAGTGGAGAAAATGAGAGCTGGAAAGGTGCTCGGCTGGTCGGTGCTCGACTGGATCCCAAGAGGTAAGCTGTATTCTTTTTTTCTAGGATGACAATAAGTTTACCTGCTGGGGAAAAATAAAACCATGTTTAGTTCTGCTTCATAATAAGGGCCTGAGCTTAATTGCATGGAGCCCGTTCTCCCTATAATTTGAAAAACAGTTTTAATAGGTTTTCCCAGAAAAATGCCACATTTTTGTTAGGGAAAAAAATAAAGAAAATAGGAGCAGATATAAGATTTGTATCCATTTTATTAATATACATATGTACATACACTACCGTTCAAAAGTTTGGGGTCACATTGAAACGTCCTTATTTTTGAAGGAAAAGCATTGTACTTTTCAATGAAGATAACTTTAAACTAGTCATAACTTTAAACAAATACACTCTGTACATTGCTAATGTGGTAAATGACTATTCTAGCTGCAAATGTCTGGTTTTGGTGCAATATCTACATAGGTGTATAGAGGCCCATTTCCAGCAACTATCACTCCAGTGTTCTATTGGTACAATGTGTTTGCTCATTGGCTCAGAAGGCTAATTGATGATTAGAAAACCCTTGTGCAATCATGTTCACACACCTGAAAACAGTCTAGCTCATTACAGAAGCTACAAAACTGACCTTCCTTTGAGCAGATTGAGTTTCTGGAGCATCACATTTGTGGGGTCAATTAAACGCTCAAAATGGCCAGAAAAAGATAACTTTCATCTGAAACTCGACAGTCTATTCTTGTTCTTAGAAATGAAGGCTATTCCATGTGAGAAATTGCTAAGAAATTGAAGATTTCCTACAACGGTGTGTACTACTCCCTTCAGAGGACAGCACAAACAGGCTCTAACCAGAGTAGAAAAAGAAGTGGGAGGCCGCGTTGCACAACTAAGCAAGAAGATAAGTACATTAGAGTCTCTAGTTTGAGAAACAGACGCCTCACAGGTCCCCAACTGGCATCTTCATAGTACCCGCAAAACACCAGTGTCAACATCTACAGTGAAGAGGCGGCTGTGGGATTTTGGGCTTCAGGGCAGAGTGGCAAAGAAAAAGCCATATCTGAGACTGGCTAATAAAAGAAAAAGATTAAGATGGGCAAAAGAACACAGACATTGGACAGAGGAAGACTGGAAAAAAGTGTTGTGGACGGATGAATCCAAGTTTGAGGTGTTTGGATCACAAAGAAGAACGTTTGTGAGACGCAGAACAAATGAAAAGATGCTGGAAGAATGCCTGACGCCATCTGTTAAGCATGGTGGAGGTAATGTGATGGTCTGGGGTTGCTTTGGTGCTGGTAAGGTGGGAGATTTGTACAGGGTAAAAGGGATTCTGAATAAGGAAGGCTATCACTCCATTTTGCAACGCCATGCCATACCCAGTGGACAGCGCCTGATCAGAGCCAATTTCGTCCTACAACAGGACAATGACCCTAAACACACCTCCAAATTGTGCAAGAACTATTTACAGCAGAAGCAGGCAGCTGGTATTCTATTGGTAATGGAGTGGCCAGCGCAGTCACCAGATCTGAACCCCATTGAGCTGTTGTGGGAGCAGCTTGACCGTATGGTACGCCAGAAGTGCCCATCCAACCAATCCAACTTGTGGGAGCTGCTTCTAGAAGCGTGGGGTGCAATTTCTCCAGCTTACCTCAACAAATTAACAGCTAGAATGCCAAAGGTGTGCAATGCTGTAATTGCTGCAAATGGAGGATTCTTTGATGAAAGCAAAGTTTGATGTAAAAACAATGTTATTTCAAATACAAATCATTATTTCTAACCTTGTCAATGTCTTGACTCTATTTTCTATTCATTTCACAACATATGGTGGTGAATAAGTGTGACTTTTCATGGAAAACACAAAATTGTTTGAGTGACCCCAAACTTTAGTGTAAACGGTAGTGTATAATATACACATTACAAATTATTTTATTGTAGTAAATAAATAGTTGTATTATACTTGTTTTATAGTTGTTCTATACTTAAATACTTTGCTGTTATTATTTAATTAATACCAGTACGTTAATTTGTTCTATTTCAGTGTATTAAATGTATTAAATTAACACTACTGCGACTCAGGAATAGGTTTTGTTAGAGATTGATGGTGTAATGTTTTTTTCCAGTATTAAACACAGTGAGGAAAACAGCCAGTCGTGTGAAGGACCACCCATGGAGATACCAGGGCAGTTCAGTGGTAACCTGGAGCTGACCTACTCTTATTCAGTCAAGTTTGAAGTGAGTATAATGTTTAGAAATATTAACACATGCAGACTTTGCTAATCTGAGTTTGTGGCAGTCTGACACTCTTGTATTTTGGGAGGTAATTTAAAGGTCTTTTTTTTCCAGGCCACAGATCAGATCAAGTGGGCTTCAAGATGGGATTATATCTTGGTTTCCATGCCCCATACAAACATCCAGTGGTTTAGGTGAGAAGAGCTGCCTTTGTTGTTTCTCAGTAGGGTTGCAACTAACTGTTATTTTATTAACTAATTCACCTGTCGATTCTTTTTATTTATTTTTTCATTCAACTTTTAATAGGATAAAAAGGAAATATTTGTATTAATATAATGTATTTCATATATGTTTCATATATTTGCCCAGCTATCGTTCAGATATGAAAAAGTTTAGAGAACTAATGCTTTAACTATACGAAGGAACACACAACCTACCACTATTCAAAATATTAGTGTTTATATTAAGTGTTTAATTTATCTGAGATTATACATTTCGTTATCATTATTTAATAACACAACAGTGTATGGAATGTAAGTATACACTTGGCTGTGACTCTCAAACACTTGCAATGAGAAAATCAGAAAAGCTTTAAAAGTATTGTTACATTTTTTATTTGCTAATTGATTTTCTTTTACGTTAAATGTAGCGTTCTGGCGCTACATTTAAGGTGGAATGGAAAACTCGCTAAAAGTAAGGGAGAAATAAATGTACTAGAAAGGAGGGGTGATCAGGGACAGCGCTCCCGACTCACCATAGACCAAAACAAAACGATTATTAAATTATTTGGCAGTTATTTTTATGTCTAAATCAGGGGTTTGCAGTCTTTTCTGCTGCTTTAAATACCTGGATCTGATTCTCTGCACATATTACGAAGAAAAACCCTTAATTAGCATTGCAGCTTGACCCCCCCACGCATGCCTCACTATTTCAGGGACTTCATTAAGAATCCCTGGTATAGATTAAATTACATGTATAGAGTAATGTTAAGACCCCATTTACACCTGAATCCCTCACTTCATGTGTCTAGTATATGGATTGTAGCCTGTTAAGCTTTTTATCCACATGCATTTATCTCGGTTGTCAAATATTCCCCCAGTTATTCAGAATGAAATCTGAATGCTCTGCAGGACAGAATATGCAAATCTGCTCATTACATGGCAACCAGTCGTTTATGTATTCAGCTTTTTTTTGCTGTGCTGCTGGGGGACATGGCAGACCTGGTGATATACAGTACCAGTCAAATGTTTGGACACATGTAATTTATTTTTTTTGTATTGTAGATTAATATTAAAGACATTAAAACGATTAAGGGACGCATTTAAAATTATGTAGTAAACCTGATCAACTAAGATGGGGATTTGAGATGAGCTGGAATTTCACAGCATGAAGTAAAAGCAGCAACTATTGTTCAGCACCTCCAGGAACTCCTTCCTTCAAGATGCTGAGAAAACTATTAAGGTGACACTACCTCATGAAGACACTGAGATTAAAATACCAAGAGTGGATCTGTCCTCAAAGATAAATGTGATACTTAGAAGAATCTAAAATACAAAACAAATTCTGGTTTGTTGTTAAGCTTTAACACATTCAGTACTACATTTACAATGTCAAATAATCATTAAAAGAAAGAAAACGCATTAAACGAGAAGAAGTGTGTCCAAACTTTTGACTGGTGCTGTACAATACAATAAGATCTGACACGATTAAACCTTAACAAAGTATAATGTTAAAGTATCAGTTTTTATTTATAACATCTTTATTAAAGCATATTATATATTTAAAATAGTAAACAGCTAACTGTGTATCTGTGTAACTGTGTAAGTATATATTTCATTGTCTTTGATAACCAAGAATAGCAATTTATTACACAGTCCTACTCAAAACACATCAAGTAACCAGGTGTAAACGGTATCTAAGGTTTTAACATGCCTGTAATTTAACTTTATTCTTTGTTCTCTTTGTTTTAAGCATTATGAACTCTCTGGTCATCGTGCTCTTCCTCTCTGGCATGGTGGCCATGATCATGCTGAGAACATTGCACAGGGACATCGCAAAATACAACCAAGTGGACCAGGTACAGTCAGCTTTCTTTCTGCACTTCTGGGCATAATAGTATAAAACAGTATGAAAGTTGTATGCCGTATGTCTTTATGTTCAGATATGGCTGATTAGAATCGCTCAGGATTTGAAATTCATGAAAAATTTAAACAGGCAACAGACCCAAACTCCCTCTCTCATGGAAAGCTAAGAAACAGCAGTTTAAGTTATTTAATGTTTCACTTGCTTGAATAAATGAAATCATGCATGTAGCATCACTTATCTCACTCATTTTAGTTTACTTAGTTTCCTACCTTTAAAAATTTGGGCTAAAGGCTAAATTCTGAAGAGCAAACACAGTCTTTCACAGGTTTTTATAAATGTAACCACTTTTTTTTCATCAGTGCATACAATAAAAAATAATTTGGTTTAATAAATAAAAAATAATTTAAATATCATCATCATGCGCATTTTAACATACCAGCAGACATGAAAACAAAAGCACAGTATGACTTAAAATAAAATTCATTATTGTTCTGTATCAATTATGTCATTTTTCTTATTTGCCCAAACATCAAAAGTGCTTTTTTCTGCTTTCAGACGAATCATTTATCATTGTCAAATATTCAGTGCATCCCTTTTCAGGATGACTGTAGGGAATCCTTCAGCTTAAGTTTGTGAATTTGTTTGTTTATGGCTGTACACTGCAAACTCCTAGAATTGGTTGGATTTTATTGTTGAAGTCATAATGAATGGATGTCCAGGTAGCGCTGAATAGATCACTGAGGTTGGAGGAGTTTGCTCTGACGTTTTGATGTTTTTTAGGGTTGGAAAAATTTGGAAAAATTTCATGATACTAATAATGCACTCCATATATCCAGAATTAAAGTACAATAAATGATACTGGACAGATATAATCTGTCTCTAGTAGATATATAATAGGAAATGAGAACAGTGTGAATTTTTATTTTGCTAAAAACAGCAAAACATAGTACCCTGATGTGATAATTAGGGATGGGTGATATGGCACAATATTTCAGGGTAAATTATCATACACAATATCTTGGTTCATACGGTCATGAAAAACCTGGAAAAGTCACGGAATTTGACAATAGCAATTTCCAGGCCTGGATAAATTTTATAAAAATAAAAATAATAGTTTTGGTAAAGTCATGAATATCAGGTCTACAAATTTTACAAAGTTAATTCAGTAATTTTATGCCTACACAATGGAGCTCGCAGGATCTGACACACATTTTATTATTAAAGATTGTGTCAACATTTTATTTGATTCATTTTAGAACTACTTTAATCAGTTGTAATAATAGTTTTAGGTGATTTTGGCTTTATTCTCCATGTCTGCACTGATGTTTTAAAAAACATATGTTCGTGAATCTTTTGCCTTGATATTTGCATGGAAATGTCATGAAAAAAATCATAGAAATGTATTGGTAAAAACGTGTATGAACCCTGGATATTTAAAGCAGCACTATGTAGGATTTCCTTGATTTTTGATATTTTTAAAGAAGTAAAATTATAGCTTGAAACTCACTGCAGCGCTGCATTGAGGTGTAATAGGAGGAATAGCGGTTCTCTCGTATCTGTGCCGGGATCCTCTAAACTCAAACCAGACTCTGTAAGTTTTCCGAGGCGGATGCGACCAACGCTCGAGAGAACTGCGACCTGCTTTCCGACCTTTAGTTCTAACAGTTCTACAAGGACTACTGATTCATTCTTTACAAACTAACACACAGACACTCTGGCAGAAGCTGGAAAGAGACCGAATATGTCTGTGAGAGCCAGAAAATGAGAAAGAGAAACTAATCCGCCTGAAACATTTATTACGCTCTGCAACTGTAGGGGGAGCCCACAAGCACAAAATCTCAATCCTACCTAGTGGAGCTTTAAAAATGTTGGCAATATTATTACGTATGATACGATATGGCACACCCCTAGTCAGACAGAGGCCTTTAATGTGTTCTATGTGCTGTCAGTATTCTCATTGTGTTTTAAACCGTGAGGATTAAAGCTCATTTGTGCCATTCACAGGGGAACTTGCTTAAGATCCATCTTCAGACAGCCATTACATATGTAAGCCAGATCTGTGGTTCTGTGGTTCTGTTCACAGGTGTTCTCAGGGGTGATCTTGGTGTTTTGCGTACCTCGCTTCTGGGAGTTTTTCTTCTGTGTGATAAAATATGGTGTATTGTGGATACAGCAGCAGTGCTGCTGGAGTTTTTAAACACTGTGTTTAATCACTTAATCACTGTCCCCCACTCTATTACACACTCCTATCTACAGCTGCTCCACCTTGTAGATAAAGAAAAATCAGAGACAGAAGCTCTGAATTTGTTACTGCACTGTTTACAGTGTCGATCATCCTCTAGTTCTTCATCAGTGGCCATGAGATGCTCCCAACTGGATTCTTGTTTGGTGGACCATTCTCAGTCCCGCATTTACACTGAGGTGTTAAAGAACTCCAGCAGCACTGCTGTGCTTGATCCACTTGTACCTTCAGCACAGCACACATTAACACGCTAATCACCACCAACTGCTCTATAATGTCACCTTGGCCTATCATGATAATTATGTTATTTTTTACTGTTCTTATCGTCCATATCGTCCATTGTTTTAATTTGCTTTGCATAAGAATAAATGTCACCAATAAATGTCACACTCTGAACAACATGTCTATTTGCACATCTGAACACTTGTCACTTTATGGTATGGCCTGTACATTTGCACTTCTTGGCACTACTTACACTTAACTTAAATACAATACTTGCATAGGTTTATAATCCGTATTACTGCACTACCTCCCTTCTACGGTTAGGTTACTTTCATACGTAGTATAGTTTTGTATTTATATATTCTTGTATCTATTTTTTGACCACTGTAGTAGGTAAGGCAGGTTATGTTACAGGATTTTTTTATTTGTATCTCACAAGGTATATTTCATTTTTCAAGCCTCAGTTAGCATCTTCTGTATTCTTATATTTCTTGCTGTGCTTTCTTAATGCATTACTCCTATAAATGTTGTTTGTTTCTACTGTCTGTCTGTCTGTCTATACATCTATCTATCTATCCCAAAGTCACTAAATAAAGAGCACTTGCTTATGGTCAATTTTTTTATTTTAAATGATTAAAATTCTGTATTGTATTGAATTGTTGGGCTTGTGATGTGATGTCATCTACAGGAGGAGGCCCAAGAGGAGTCTGGGTGGAAGCAGGTACATGGGGATGTGTTCAGACCACCTCAGATGGGAATGCTGCTGTCTGTGTTCCTTGGGCAGGGCACACAGATCTTCATCATGACCTTCATCACACTTTGTAAGAAGAAAAACATCCAAAATTAAGTCGTACAGTGAACTTTTTTGGTGTGCATTAAAATGGAGTGTTTTGCTGCCTGAGTGCTGTAATTCAGTTCCAGTAAATACTGTTAAACCTTTTTTTTTCCAGTCCTGGCCTGCCTCGGATTCCTCTCTCCGGCGAACAGAGGAGCTCTTATGACCTGTGCGGTGGTGCTGTGGGTCCTGCTAGGCACGCCTGCTGGATACGTTTCAGCCAGACTCTATAAGAGTAAGGACATTGTGCATTGAAGTGCCCATATTTTATAAACATATTCCATTTTCTAACCTACTTAATCCCTTAAAAACTTTTCCTGTTTGTGCACTTAAATCGTTAAAAAAAATAATGTCTTCCTGTTGTTTCAGAATGATGTGCATCTTGAGTTGAGCTAGTAGTTGTTCTTAGTTTGGGCTACAATGATTACTGGTAGTCAACACAATCAATGTTGACAGTGTAGATCATAAACGTTTGTGTTAATTACTCGTTTTTAACCGCATAACACTAGCGATAAAGACAGAAACGCAGTGGGAGAGGCTTAATGGCTGCTCACTCACTCAATTTACACAAATACATTTGATTAAGCAATTAAACATTTTTATTTTTGTGTTTTCATCAGCCTATATTTAGTTTTATATGGGTGTTTAAGGTTTTATGTTATGGCAAATAGAAAAAAGAGGGTGACATTTACAGGTGTGCAGACTTAGGTAGGTGAGGAAAAACATGCATTGAAACAGAAGATTTTCGCTCATAGGAAGCAGGGCGAAAATCATTGTTGCATGATTGAAGCCTTTTAAATGAGACATTCTAATGCTGATATTACTAATATGCAAATAAAGTCACCAGTATGGGTGCAACTTTGAGATTTTCTCACATAAAATCTTAAATATATCATAGTTTTACAGTATTACAGTATTTTACAATTGAAAGAATAAGGATTGGATATGTTTTGGTTGAACAAAAGTTTCACTTAAGTTAAAGCTTATAATAAAGATTCACATGAAGTGAAGCAGTTTTGAACTTTTTAATTTTTTAATATTTTTTTTATTATGAGGTGGAACATTGGGCTTTATACAAACATTTGCAGTTTGCAAATGTATATGGTATCATAAGTATTAGTGTTAATTCCACTGAGTATCTAACATCAATATACCTAAGCAGCCCTAATCACAGGCCATTTATCATGAGTAATCATGGTATCTTTGCGATCTGAACCTGACTAGAGGTAATTTTATGTTGCTTTGGGACTTTACATGTGCACTATTAGTTTAAGAGAAGTGTAATTTAATAACGTATTACCCATTTTTAACTTAAATCTCATGCAAGTATTAAGATTTATTTATGTTTAAATGGTTATGTGAATCATAAATTAATTATTGTACTAAAAACTATAATCTGTGTATGTTTCTGTTAATTTCTGTAGGTTTTGGAGGTGAAAACTGGAAGACCAACGTTCTTTTAACTGCACTTTTGTGTCCTGGGTATGCATAATTATTCTTGCATGTTGAGTAACAATCAGTAGAGTCATTTATTATCATTTCTCTGTTTTACCATTGTGTTTTTGTGCTTCTGTTTGGACAGAATGGTGTTCGCTGACTTTTTCTTAATGAATCTGATCCTCTGGGTGGAGGCCTCGTCTGCGGCAATCCCGTTTGGAACGCTGGTGGCCATTCTGGGCTTGTGGTTTGGTATCTCTGTTCCACTTACCTTCCTGGGTGCGTACTTCGGCTTTAAGAAGTCGGTGAGTTGGATGAAGTACCACGTTCTTCAATTCTTATTGGATTTTATGTTGTTTAGATTTGAAGATGGCCAAAGAAGATTTCCTTATATTGAAATACTTTTGTAACATTGAGTGTTGTAACATGCGTTCAGTACTCTGGAGAACTGAAGAAAAATAGATTTTGGCATTAATCAGTCAGTAATCAATGTGTCGGAGAATAGAAAAACTCCAGGTTTCCATGAATCATGTGACATAATCAAACTTTTCACCCAGCCAATCAGTATCCTCCTAAGACTTTTCCTTGGTGTGCATTTTTAATTTCTTTTAATGTCCACATATGAGGACACAGGGTCTCAAGAGGATAATCCTACTGAACATCTTGTCAGCTGATGCACATATCTAGTGTTTCGTATGTTTTTATATTACATTCTATTGTAGTAGCCCAGCTTAACCTCTTAACATGCCTTGTCTCATATACGGGCTTCAAGTGTAGATGATACAAAACCCTTTTTTTCTGCAGTAAAATAATTTATTTACATTCTGAAAACTTGGAGGGTTTTGAGATCTCCTACAGGACAATTGAAGAAGCTACATGTTCTCTTGCTACTCCACTTAATAATTCCAGATCAAACCCAAATACTGCATGTTTAACAATAGACGTAAAAACTAGACAACCGTAAAAAAACAAAATGTTTGGAGGACATTAACTGTTTGATTTGTATTCAGGACAATACTGATTTTAAAATGAAGTTTAGCAAAGTGCCAATTTTATGATTGTTTTTCACTATATTTTTAAAGTTGCAGATTTACTTACATTTTCTAAACTCATTTCTATTACAATTAAAATTTGTAGTAACATTTATTATCAAACATGAAAGCTTTTTATGTAATGCTTGCATAAAAATCTTCAAGATATAGGTGTGTATCAGGTAGAAAATTGACAAAAATGTTGGCCTGTTAATGGATTAAAAATAATAAATTAAATAATAAATAAATAATTAAAATTTACAATCCAACCCTTTTTTTAAATCAGTGATAGTCAGATTAAAATAACTAATTATGCTATATTACAACACGTAATATCCGTCCCATTTTGTGGGTGTTTTCTGCAGGTGATTGCGCATCCTGTGCGAACAAATCAGATCCCACGGCAAATCCCTGAGCAGTCCTTCTTCACTAAACCCCTACCCGGCATCGTCATGGGCGGCATCCTGCCCTTTGGTTGCATCTTCATCCAGCTCTTCTTCATCCTCAACAGTATCTGGTGGGTTCTATAGAGTAAAACAAATCAAATACTGTGACTTTGCTGCTCAATTACTTAGTTATAGTTAGTCGTTTACTCAGTTACAACTCAATTATAATTATAATGCAGCTGTTTAAAGATTTAAGCCTCAAGTCTGTAGAAATGAGCTTTAATTTTTTTGTGTTATCTCTTTACTGCAGGTCTCATCAGATGTATTACATGTTCGGCTTCCTGTTCCTGGTGTTTATCATCCTCCTCATCACTTGTTCTGAAGCCACCATCCTGCTCTGCTATTTTCATCTGTGTGCTGAGGTGAGAAAAGCTGGGACCTATTACAAGACTATTAATAACACAAATTACAGAACAGATGCATTTATTGCTAAATTAATTAAATGTAAAATTAATGCTTGATGTTCACATAAAGCAGGGGTGTCCAAACTACGGCCTGCGGGCCATTTGCGGCCCGTTTCCTATTTTGGAGCGGCCCGCGAGGTATTTTAGAAATGGAATGAAAGTTAAACAGGATTTTATAATGTGAGATTCAAAGTTTGAACGCTAGGTGTCAGAAACGGGCCAAAGAGTCTAAAAGCGGAGAGAGTGTGCATTTCTAGCACAGAAAAATGGGTCAAAGAGTCTAAAAGCGCAGAGAGTGCGCATTTCTAGCACAGAAAAACGGGCCAAAGAGTCTAAAAGTGCAGAGAGTGCGCATTTCTAGCACAGAAAAATGGGCCAAAGAGTCTAAAAGCAGAGAGGGTGCGCATTTCTAGCACAGAAAAACGGGCCAAAGAGTTTAAAAACGACGAGGGTGCGCATTTCTAAATGAAATAATCAGGAAAAAAGTATTATTTAAAGTGGTATATTTCATTATTTGTTTTATTACAGAGTGTGGCCCGTGATTTGGACACCCCTGACATAAAGGCTTATTAAGTTGTGATTAAAGAGGTGGTGTTTTACGCGTTTTAACTTTCGTTTAGTACAGTATATAAATAATTATCCTTAAGCCTATATTTAAATAGAGAGAGAGATCAGTAAAGCAGCAGACTTCACACAGGAAAACCCAGGGCAAGTTCTATCAAGATAAGGCAAGGGTATCTTGTCTCTTTATCGCGTTAGTGGTACTGCAGACCGAAACCTACAGAGCATAGCTGAAATGCTGCAAGCATACTGAGCTTAAAAGCTGCTGTTTTTTTGTGTGTGTGTGTGTGTGTTTTTAACTTGTGATGAGGTGCTAAATTTTGATGTTGCAGAAAGATAATTTCAAAATAACTATTTTAGGTTTTAAATTCAGATCCATAAATCCAAATCCATTTGATTTAAAACTCTGAAATAAGAAATAAGAAACCAATATAAAATTCTTAGGATAATTATATTTCAGATTTAAAAAATATGAAAATCAGCTCATTTTACCATGTAATGGGCTTTTTTGTAAGAATAACATAATAAGCCAGATTTTTTTCAGTTTATGTCTATATATAGTACATCTATATTGTCTATATTGTTGTCTATTATTATTGTCTATATTGTTTTTAACATGTACATCTCACTCTCTCTTTGCAGGATTATCACTGGTGGTGGCGATCGTTCCTTACCAGTGGATTCACCGCAGTTTATCTGTTCGTCTACGCTATACATTATTTCTTCTCCAAACTCCAAATCCAAGGGGCTGCCAGCACCATCCTTTACCTCGGCTACACCATGATTATGGTTCTTATATTCTTTCTCTTCACAGGTGAGTAAAAAATGCCTTACAACAGTTTCAAATGTGTTCGTAAAATAGTCCTGTCCCTCAGCTTTACAAAAGGAATGAGAAGACATAATGTCATGTCTCTTGACTTTTGTCATGTCTTATGAAAGCTAAAGAATGCTGCAGTGATCTGTGAGATGTGTGTGTGTAGGGTCTTCTGTGTTGAATATAGATGAGATTTCTGTCACTGTCTCTTTGTGTGGACAATTTTAGCCAGATGCTGCTGGTCATGATCATGACTATCCACTGCGCTCTCCCCTGTAGGTGGTAATATTAGCCTTAATGTATTCTTAATACATGTATACTTAATGTATAATGTATTCCTGGTACACACGTTATGACCTACTATCCGTCCTCACTAAGACTATGTTAATTTGCCTTGCCATGACCACGCTGGCCAGTATTTATCGACTTACAGTATAACATATAAATTCAGTGCCTAATAGGACGTAAAAAATTGATTAATCGCAGTAAATCACAGAATATTATTGTAATGTAATTGGATTACATTTTTTAATAGTCTGACACTACAAAATATTACACATTATTACAACATTGGAACTTGAATATATACATATAAATGCTTAAAAATGCCAAATGAGTAAAAAATCAGCTTGTTGATTTATTTGCCCCTTTGCTAGGTAAATATAATGGCCAATATTGAGATCATCTGCATATATTGTACAATGAGTTGATTATGTAATTGTGCAGTGACATTAGAGTAGGGCTGGACTATATGGCCAGGATTTATATCCCAATATGTTTCTTAATTTCAGTCGATACAATATAAATCCGTAATCAAAATTAACTGTATAGCCACAGCCCTTGCTGTATATAATCTCATCCTGATAAAGCTGTGTGATATTGTAAAAATAATATATCACAATAAAATACTGTAGTATTTTATTGTGTTTTGACAAATAGACAAAATGCATCAGCATTCAGCAGTGGCAGATTCTGCTATTTAGTGATGCAACTATTCTGCTATGCTCTTTCATAAATAGTACAGTGTATGGGTGGGCGATATGGCTCTAAAATTATATCACAGTATTTCAGGGTATTTTTGCGATAACGATATACTTGGCGATATAGGAAAACTAAAATAATTAATTCATTTCAGGAATATAGTATAATTGTATAACAGTATAATCATAATGTGGCAAAATAAATAATATAGCATAAAATAATATAATGCAGCAAATAATATTGCAGAATATTTAGTGCATGCATATAAACTGCAAACTAAAACAATTATATGCAAACTAAAACAATTATAAAATATACAGTTCGACCCTGTTTGCTTAGTTTGTGGAAATGTTGAAGGTTGAAATTCAGTGTAACTGTGATTTCTATCCTGTTCCTTTGATGCATCATTTCGTAAGTATGAGCGCTGTTTTCTTTCTGTCAAGCTTGTTCTTTTTCTTGATCAGTGTTTTTTTTTTTTTACCTCCTCACTGTAAATTTGTCATGAAAAGGAGCTGAATGAGTGACTAAGAAGGAAAGTATAGAGCGAGCTGTACATTGTGTAGATGTTTTAAACGACATCGTAGTTCTGTTCACTGCTGTTCCCCTGCTGGCCGTGTTGCACTTCAGTAGAAGTGTTTGGGTCAGGGGTAAATGAGGACACTTATAAATATTCCAACCCATCCTTTAGTGTTATTGTGAGAGATTGCACCCCACATGCTGGACTTAATCAAATCTTCCCCAGCTTGCCTGATTCATCTGCTGAGCTGGTGGAGGATGGAGCAGAGCAGCTGCAGGCCAGCAGAGGACATCAGAAAACACATGCAGTTAAGGAGCTCAGAGCATCTACACTGCTCATGCTCATGCTGTCTCACACACATATGCTCTTATCCTGCGTTTTCACACCGGCAGGCGACAAGTCGCTCACATCGCCTCGAGTCTGTCTCTCGTGGGTGTGTTTGAGGGCACTCACGTTGTGGTGTGTTGCTGTGTATTAGCGCAGCTTGTGTTAGCTCAGTGGCTAATCTAGCACGCTAAAACCATTCAAGCTATATACTATCCACTTTCATCTCCAATTTTCTCTGCATTTATTTGAGCAAAGATGCATCATATAAAAGAGAAAACACAGCAACATCAAATGTACATATTCACTGTGAAGCTCTACTTTGCTTTACCTCACTCTTCCTACAAACATATCTTAGTAGACTGCCCTGCACTTTAACCACCTGAAATAACTTTTATAGGGTTACAGATATGAAAGAACTGTTTGAAAAGCCTCCACCAGGTAAAGTACTTAAGTTTCTGGAAGTCCTTCATATAAAGACACTGATTTAAGTCAGTGATGCTCATGTAATGAACATTGTCGATGCCATAAAATAGCCAACAAGTTGCTGATATGGCACAAAACCCAAGCAAACAAATGCTCTACAAAAACCTACTGTCTACTTACATGATCCTTTATAAATGATTGGTTGTTCGGATCAGCAATTTCAGTTAAATATAACATATATCAGACGAACAGAGTGATATTTCAGAAGTTAAATTAAGTTTATGGGAGTTACAGAAAGTGTGCAATAATCCTATAAACTAAATTAGACAGGTGCGTAAATTTGGGCACCCTTGTCGTTTTATTGATTTAAATGCCTTTAGCACTAATTATTATAACACAACATTTGTTTGTTAAGCTCATTAACCCTTGACCTACATACACAGGTGAATCACCTCTTTGCCTTTTCTCTGAAGAGTGGCAACATGGGAGCCTCAAAACACTCTACTCTCAAATTACCTAAAAACAAAGAATGTTCAACATCATGGTTAAGAGGAAGGATAAAAAAAGCTCAATTATCTCAGAGATTTCAGTTGCCAGTTTCCACTGGCAAATAGAAGACCACAGGCACGGTTCTAGTTAAGACCTGAAGTGGCAGAACAAGAAAAATCTCAGATAAGCAGAGGAGAAGGATGGTGAGAACAGTCATAGTCAACCACAGACCTCCAGAGCTTCAAAGACCTACATCATCATCTTGCTGCAGATGGTGTCACTGTGCATCATTCAGTAACTATTCAGTGCACTTTGCACAAGGAGAGGCTGTATGGGAGAGTAATGCAGAAGAAGCCTTTTCTGAGCACACGCCACAAACGAGTTAGCTTCATTTTTGAAATAAGGTGCTGTGGACTAATGAAGCTGAAATTTCAAGTTATTTGGAGGGTGGTATGTATGGCGGAAAACGTGCAAAATTGATTTACGTCAGTTTACCCTTTTTCAAGGCTGACCTTATCCTAATCCACATCTCAAAACAAAATGCTTCTCATTCTATTTAGTGGAGAATTAGAAATATGCCCCCTGTCTGGTCTGCAGTTGCGATCTTCAGCCTCTTACGTACTTCGGGACAAAGTTAGGTCCAAAAGCCTCTTGCTTGCTTCTAGCTCGGATGGTAATGGTCTTATATAATGCCGATAGTCTGGGTAAGATAATAGAGGCTCTGAGCTTTCCGGATCATCTCTGAAGCGATTGCCTCTCGCAGAGCCTGTTTCTTGTAATCACGGATGATTACAGCATGTCGTATGTCTTTGGCTATTACAGCTGAGCTTGAGCCGCGGCCATTTACACAACAAATATCAGCGTCTCCATTTATTTGTTGCCATGGATTCTAATAGATGCTTCAGAGGCCCGGGCTGCTGGTACTTCAGATAGAAAGACTGGAACTAAAGCTGGAACTGGAACGTATTTGTGAATTACCTATATGTATGGTATTTTGTTTCTTTCTTTCTTTCTCCTTTTTTTTTAACTAAATATGTAGGTAGAGGTGGTCAGGGGTTGACATGGTAACAGCACACTCAATCCCTTCCTGGTAGAAAACGCCCACATGTAGTTTATAGTAGCAGTCCATAACTTGAGACTTTTTTTTTGGTGTCACAGTAAAAGCAACAGTATTATTCCTGAGTTGGAAGGGGACGACAAAAATTCTGATTAATGATATCAGTGTCCCATCATGACAATCTGTGTTCTTTCTTAAAACAGAGTGATCTGTTTTTGGATGTTGGAACTTGATTGCTCTGTACAGTTTGATAGAAATTGATTTCTATTACCTTGCATAAAGTGCATTTTCTTACTAGTCTAAGAGCTCTTGTTTCATGGGTTCAGTACATTTGATCAAGTTTTAAAGCTGTTTTCAAGCCTGGGAGGGGTCCAACATACCATTCTTGCCTTTTTCTGAAATCTGTCATCTAGGGTTCGCTTCAGATGAACTGTGGTTTGCTTGCTGCAGGTGTAGAAGCTATCTTCTCCCATTGCTGTGTGTGCGGTTGCATGATTGGTTCATTTTGTAATGTAACTGCTTTGACTTATCCTGTTCCTTCTGTTGGTGTATACATCGGTACGTCCTAATGAAGCACTATATGATAAAACTGGAGTGAGGGTACTGTACTTAACCATGGCTTATTTGGTGCAGTTACACAGTCTGACCAGAGAGGTCTCTAAATACCCAAATTGCCTAAACTTCCAGACTGTTGCTTTAACCAGAACTGAAATGCTGGAGAAATTTTCCCCTATGACTCTTTTTGGGGTTAAAATAACAATGTTATCACGATATGCTGCCCAACGATGATATTACAATACTGTGATTCTGTGATACACAATATATGGCATATATTGATGTATTATCTACGATATTTCACAGCATCTGTGTTACTAAAGAAGATAAAATACTCTTAAATTACCAGAATTAAAATACCAGAAATTATTGATTTATTGGTGTCAGTTTTACAGAATTTAACAACCAATATTCTTTACCACATGTTTACCTGGTTCATTAGATTAGCGCCACCACATGTAGTAATGAAGCATTAACTTTATTAAGTTAAATGGGAAGGTCTTAAGGAGTTTAGAGCACCTGTAGTTCAGTAGCTATATACATATTTGACGCCACGTACCATTTAATGTATCGCAAAAGAAAACAGTACAATATATTGCAATATTTTTATTTAATCTCATCTGTTAAAGCCCTGTTTGTCGTCTTCTCCCCCATCTCTTTGTGTCTCTCTGGCCTTTCTTCCTCCCCCTTTGTAGCCTTTGAGGAAATGCAGAACAGCCGCCGTCGTAGCATAACAATGATGCCAAGCTAATCAGTGTTTTATTTGCGTATTTATTTATATATTTACATGTGCCTGATTAATGAAGTGGTGTACGTCTGTGTGGATACGCTCAGCACAGCCACAGTAAAGACGACCCAGGAACAGACCAAGAGCAGCCGAATGTCTTCAGCGTAGAAATGCAATTTTAAAATGGTTTATTATCCAGAGCTCTGACCACATTTCTTTACAGCTGGATCATCCTTATTTAGACCACTGCACTGTTTATAAAAAAAAAAAAAAAAAATATATATATATATATATATATATATATATATATATATAATGATTATAAAATAGCACAATAATGCAATTACACCTTTTTGAAGTGCATTAAACCTTTGCAATAACAAAATATTTAAAAATATATCTTAAATACATTATTAAATAAAATAAGAAAAATATAATAGGCGGCATTGAGTTAATAAGCAAAATTATTGAGGTTATGTCCATATCTTGTACAATAAGTTGAAATTATTGCTACAGGCCTAGGTAGCTATGCTATGGAATTAATTTTTACCATCAATTTAATTTTAAGAAAGCAAAAATATAATTATCTTCATGTGCTTGAGGGAAATAAATGGTGATAATTAATCAATACTATATTTTTTTTTAAGTAAAGGGGAATAAAAACTTGAGTTAGCATAAATTAAAATATCAAGTTATTACAACTAAAGGGGAAGCTGATTTATTTCTAAGGTAGTCCAGGGGGAATCACTACACACTGATGGTGAGTGTTAATCAGAAACTGTTGGACACGCCCAGTATGCAAATAGATTGTGACAGAAGCCAATGGAAAAGAAGCTGCTAATGGAAACAGACTAAACTCAGTTATTATAGTTGGTTCAACTCAAAGATTTCAGTTTGAATCTATATGTGCCCACAAATGTTCAACTAACTCAAAACAGTTGAGTGTTGTTTAGAAATATCCAATTTTATGTAAAACAGACTTAAATCATTTGAGTTAAAACAGATTGTGGGTTTACAGAGTAGCAGTCTTCAGGTTATGTGACGATGGCTTTTGTGAGCTTCTGTTTTAGAGTTCAGATCAACCAGTCCAGCCAGTTCAGTGAGAAAAGCACATTATAATGGAACCATAGAAATAAATGTAAATGGAAGATTATCCTGAGCATTGTGTTTCAGTGCTTTTAAGAAACGAGACATTTTTATGTGTTGATTGGCTATGATTGGCTGACTGTGTGCACATGCATAAAAAGGTCTTGTAATTGTAGATAATTACATCAATTACAATTTAGTTCAGTTTTTCTTTAGATACCCGTCAGCCCCTTGCTGTGACCTTGTGTATGCTTTTATACTCGTATGCTTGCCTGCATACATGTTATATTCATTCCTGAATAAAGAGATCTGAGACTGCCTTCTGCTGCTCTGCTCCATAACTCTGAAAATCTTTCAATAAAAAGGTTAAGATTGCTCTTAATTAAATCTGTACTGCCTCAGCTGTGCTGTTACTGTGCTAATTATAACTGTGCACTTCAGGGTTTAATATAGTTTTTACTTAACAGTGAAAATACAGTTTTAAACCAGTAAATCATTACAATATGTTCATTGTTAAATATAAGACATTATAGTTTTTACTGTATTATTAATTTTACTTTTGTTTTAGACTTTTGATGGGTCAAATTGCAGTCCTTAAAATTACTATATTCATAAATCTATCAAATAATAGTTTTTACTGTATTATTAATTTTTACGTTTGTTTTAGTATTTTTGATGGGTGGAAATGTAGTTCTTAAATGTATTTTATTCATAAATCTATCAAATAATAGTTTTTATTGTATTATTAATTTTACGTTTGTTTTAGACTTTTGATGGGTGGAAATGCAGTTCTTAAATCTAATATATTCATAAATCTATTAAACAATACTTTTTGCGGTATTATTAAGTTTAAGTTTGTTTTAGTATTTTTGATTGGTGGAAATGCAGTTTTTAAATGTACTATTATTATAAATCTATCAAATAATAGTTTTTACTGTATTATTAATTTTATGTTTGTTTTAGTATTTTTGATGGATGGAAATGCAGTTCTTAAATTTACTATATTCATAAATCTAGCAAATAATAGTTTTAATGTATTACTAATTTTATGTTTGTTTTAGACTTTTAATGGGCGGAAATGCAGTTCTTGAATTTGATATATTCATAAATCTATCAAATAATAGTTTTTACTGTATTATTAGTTTTATGTTAGTTTTATACTTTTGATGGGTGTAAATGCAGTCCTTAAATTTAGTATACTCATAAATCTGTTAATTAATAGTTTTTCTACTTTTAAATATTGTTTGGTTTTAGACTTTTATTGTATTTTTAAATTGTTATATATATATTTATTTGGCCAAATGACTTAAGTTAATGTTATAATAAGTTTATTGTTTCACTATGTACTTTATTATCTGTAATGCACGTTAAAAACTAAACTGTGTCTACTACACAAATTATGTTTTATTATTACTATTATAATAGTTTGCATTTTATATTAAGGCCAGTGATGAAATAGAGTCAGACTGTATATAATTGAAATAGAAATAGTGTTTTACACTCTAATAGCAGTATCTCCATTACTCTCACTCTCTCTCTCTCTCTCTCTCTCTCTCTCTCTCTCTCTCTCTCTCTCTCTCTCTCTCTCTCTCTCTCTCTCCATGCTCAGGTGCAGGACAGGCTCATCAAAAATTTAGGCTCAGGTTTAATGAAAGCTTTAATTAAAGCACAGGTTCTGAGGAGAGCTTCTCTTGACCCATCGCCTCCTTATACACAAAGCTCCTCAGCTGCGCCTCAGCAGAGTGTGAGAGTGTGTAGAAGAGCTCTTGATATTTAATCCTGTAAAACATACACGATCCTTATGAATAAATTCTGTAGTACTTGTTTTATTGTCACTCAGCTGTGTCTCTCTTTCTCTCTTTTTCTCTCTCTTCAGGCACCATCGGCTTCTTCGCTTGTTTCTGGTTCGTACATAAAATCTACAGCGTGGTGAAGGTGGACTAAGACTGTGCTGAGCTCGGCTCGTCCCTCTGCTTTCATAGTAAAGAAAAAGAAGAAGAAGGAAGTCTGCGTTTCCTGCGTTATGCTTTTGACGGACAGCGTTTGGGAGACAGATACGTGAGATATAAAAAAAAATTAGAAACTGCAGTATTTCTATTTCTCATGATTCTGTGTTTACTGCTGTGTGTAATTTGGCTTGTTTAGTTTGCACAGTAACATGGGTGGGGTTTCTCCAAAGATAGGGGCTGGGGTTAAGGTGTAGGGTTAAAATTTTACGCTTTAGAGTTGTTAAAGAGTTGATCGGAGGTTCCTATTAAAGGAAAGTCAGTGGGACCAGTGAGGCTGTTTCTGTCAGTCAGTTGTGAGAGGGTTAAGACTGAGCATGCTCAAACATTTGCATGTGAAAAGGCAGGTGAAGTGGTCAGCGACAGTGATGGACTCCATATGAAGCAAAAAAGCAGAAGAAACGAGCAGAGCCTGGTCAGAAGAACATCTGTACACCTCTTTAGGGAGTCGGGGTTCTCCACGCCCCTCCCCTCCCTGCACCTTAAGCCTAAATGCATGATGGTAACAATGATGAAGGACTTTTCTTATTTCATATAAATATATATAATGTATAAATATATGTATACATGCTTTTATATAGAGATCGAAATGTGTTTATTCCATTTTTTTTTTAAACAAATGAATCTGTTCTGCTGTAAGTTTATTATTTGAATGTTGAAACATGAATTCTAATGAAAATGGGATTTTTCTTTGTTGAGTTTCTTTTTGATTGTCCATTTTGTAAAATAGTGAGTGCTAGCACTAAAGATTTATCACTGTGAACGGATATCGAGGATGTGTTTTTGACTGATATATATATATATGAATTATATCAGTTTGATGGCTGTTTGAAAATAAAGCAGGTCATCAGACCTGTTTTATCCTTATGGACGTGTCACACCTTATTTACCTGATTTTACTTGTAAGAAAGACAATGGTTTGGCAGGACACCTAGAGCTTTATGCTGCAACACTTGTTAATAACATAATTAAATTACTATTTTTTTTTTTTTGTTTTTTGTTTTTCTTAGCTAAGCACAAAATACTGTATATGTATATATGAATTGTTAATATGGACTAAATCAGTAAGATCCAGGGACTGGATTCCTAAAACAGTCAATTCTTAGGACTCCAATTTATTTAGACCATCATATATTCTAATCTTCAAGCCTTGTTTATATATATATATATATATATATATATATATATATATATATATATATATATATATTAGGGGTGAGCGATATGGCTCTAAAATAATATCACGATATTTCATGGTATTTTTGCGATAACGATATACTTGGCAATATAGGAAAACTAAATTAATTAATTAATTTCAAGAATATAGTATAATGGTATAACAGTATAATCATAATGTGGCAAAATACATATTATAGCATAAAATAATATAATGCAGCAAATAATATTGCAAAATAATTAGTGCATGCATATAAACTGCCAACTAAAACAATTATACAATAAATAAACCTAAAGCTTCACAGTAAATAATAGACTACTTTTAAGACAGAACAGCCGTATTATCACAATATGGATTTTTAATATTATGATATTTCTGTGTCACGATATATTGTATACGATATAATATTGCCCACCCCTAATATATATATATACACAGAGGCATGTAAAAGTCCAAACTGGGGGGCACCTGCTCTATTTTTCGTTACTGTTAAAAAGCAAGTAAGTAAAAGATGAATGAAAATTCTTTAAAAAGCCATAAAGTTCTAAATACAACATTTTTCTTTCCAACACTTTAAGATGGATTAAGACTTTTTGTTGTACACTTCAAGTTTTTGCACTGTGATGCAAAATTTTATGAAAGCTTTATGAATACCCTGACTCCTCAAACCTAGACCAAAAATCAGCAGCTATTGGCTCCTCTCAGCAGCTGCCTAGCACTTTAAAAATGTTAGAAAATTAAAAAGGAGGAGAGAGCTATCAGAAATGTTCAGGTTGCTGTTTGTTGACCATGATTATTGAATGACAATTTGAGGATTTGAGGTCTGGAAGACAAAGTAAAAAAAAATCTACAAAACAAATACATCAGCAAGTATTGCTTTAAAATTGTGGCCAAATCTATGCCACAAGGTCGAGGCCGATTTAACAAAAAAAAGGCAATTATTGTCCGATAATGATATAATTATATATTATGATATGACATATTTTATCCCTATTTAGAAGAGTTTTTTGGTGCAATGTTGTATTATGCAGCCACACATGCACAGATATGACTTTTGTTAAAATAGAACTTAATGATATTAAGCCTAATGACCAAAAGTGTATTTGAAAACAAGAATTATGCAGAATTTCAGAAAACTCACTCAATCATTGGATGCTAATTCCCCAATTTATGAAGTTATTAATCAATTTTTTTTTTACTTTTTATTTCTATAAATATCAGATCATAATTTGCTTCCCAAACAGACATTTAAAGCAGGGTTTCCACACTTTTACATGCCGTGTAAATTAATTGTATGATTCTGCTATTGTTTACGCTAATCAGAGAGCTACTGCTCATTGGCTGTATAGATATATAAAAAATCGCATTGCCTTAAAGTCTGATTGGTAGTTAGCATTGGATGTCCTAACTACGACAAATCTTTTGAGAATCCAGCCCCAGTTTAAGTCAGACATAATTCATACATGCTGCAGATTTTTTTTTTCAAGTATTTTAATTCAGAAAGAAGCCCAGGGCTTTATGCTGAGCTTCAATAAACCATATGAGGTGTACATAAAGATCTGTACCATGAAACAAAAATAATAAAGCACAATACAAATCATTACAATATCTACCTCTCATTACTCTTTATAAAATTCTCCAGTGAGAAACATTCTAAGTCCAGCTACAAATTACCTACAAGAGTCGTCATTGTGAACTTGTTGAACGTCTGATTGTCTACAGATCGTAGATGGAGAGGTGTTGGAGGTTGGTGGATGGCCACGTCGTTCTTGACGTTCATACAAAGATGATGACCACATGATCACAGATGTTGAACAGCGCAGATCGTGTCTAAATATTCCAACCATTAACACAGAATATTTGATAAAAAAAAGATCTCAAATATTTCCTGTAAAAGTTTTTCTCTAAAACATTTAAGAAGTTCTCGAAAACATATTTTTTTCAGACTTTTTCTGAAGCATTTAAAGAACAGTTCAGTCAAAAAGCTAGCTATTGTTGCTAAAAATAACAGTTCTCTGCTAGCTTCACTTTAGCATAATGCTAATGGGACTCTGTTGCTATTGCTCCAGCTTCCAGTTAGCATTATGTACACACCCTCTTGTTCATTCATGGCTATTAACTTCCTTTCACTGTCAGCGCATTTGAAAAAGGCTTGAACTCAGTGGTTCCAATATTTGAGCCAATAAAGGCATTTTTTTAGATCATGAGCTTGAAATAAAGCATGGAATAAAGCCTTACATGATTTTTTCCACACTGGCTGTGTTCAGATTGCAGCTTAATCAGATTTGTTTCTCAAATCAGATCTGGTGGGATGACGGGTCACACTGTTATTCGCAAGTGATCAGATTTTTTAGTCAGGACTACATTTTAGAGCTCTTACTGAACCTTTACACTTCCATCACTCTGGATTTGTTGCAAAGTTAAAATCCTATTTGACTAAGATGTACAAATACGATTTGCAGAAGTGGATGGATCTGGTGAAACTTCACTGCACAACAAGGTGCCTGGCAACAGATTAAATGATCAAAATAGAAAAAAAAAAACAACAGAACCTGTTGACTGGAGATCAAATTTATTAGAAATACAAACAATAACCAACGCGTTGCAGCATTCCGCTCTTCATCAGGCTGTCGGTCACTTATTGGCTGAATATGTGACCTTCACTTTTTTTTTATTGGTTGTATTATAATCACTTATGTTTTGAAAACTTGGATGTTCTTAACTTTTATCTTTTAACCCTGATGGTTATTTCTTGTATTTCTAATAATTCGGAAGTTCTCCAGTCAACAAGTGTTAATTTTTTCTATTTCAAATCCAATTTGTAATCACATTTCAATCTTTTTTCAAATCTGATTTGCAAAAGTTGTTTTTCCTGTAGTTTCTGGCTGTTCACACTATCAAAAATCAACCTGGATACAATCTAGATATGCCACAAATCGGATATGGATTGGCAGTTTGAACACAGCCTTAGTTAGATTTAAGAATCTTCCAGACTCTAAATGTTTAGGTACAGTTTCCCAGACAGAGATTAGACCTAGCCTTTAGGCCTAATTAGAAAATTACCCCAGGACCCCCTGAAAACGAATCCCATCCGGATAGGGCTTTAGACTGTATTTTTCTTTCAATTGAAAATCTTCATTTAAAACGTTGTGTAGAACAAAACTAGGCTTGTCCCTGTCTGGAAAAAACATCCCTTAATTAACTAGTCTTTGTAACACTGTCTAACCTGATATATAAACTACAGTCTACTCCAAAAAGCAGCCTGGACGGGATTAGTTTCTCAGGGGGACGTCTGTGAAAAATATTTCACACTTCTACTCGGTGAAAAAACTCTTGCCTCCGGACTGCAATTGAAAAAACAGGAGGACCAGTCACGTGATGTCACGTTCAGTAGCTCCTCCATTTCCACTCGCTGTTGTGTTTACGTGGATCTCCGTGTAAACGTGCACCCAAAGGACAAATAGCTATTTTATTAAAGCGAGGTGACTAATCTTAGAGATGTGTGTCTGGACAGGACTAAAATTACCGGAGGACCACGGAGTGCAGCAAAAAACAGTAGATAATTCAACCTGTAATTTTCTCAAAAACACATATACATGGTCATTCTGGACGGGAATAAAATCTCAGAGGACCCATCCCCCCCATAAAAGAGAGAATTACCCCAGGACCCCCTGAGAAACTAATCCCATCCGGATAGGGCTTTAGACTGTATTTTCCTTTCAATTGAAAATCTTCATTTAAAACATTGTGTAGTCCAAAACTAGGCTTAGTCCCTGTCTGGAAAAAACATCCCTTAATTAACTAGTCTTTGTAACACTGTCTAACCTGATATATAAACTACAGTCTACTCCAAAAAGCAGCCTCTCTCTGTTTTTTACCACAATGAGGTGGAAACGGCACATTCAGAGACTGCAGGCCTAACAGTCTGATCATGCATACGGGACGAAGCAGGCACACCTGTGACTGAGTTGCAGGGGTGGGCAATTATGACAATATTTCATCACTATTACACTAATATAAATCAGAATATAAGCAAGTCATTATACTCTACATTGTAGAAAATGTTTATCTTGCAAAACAAACAAAATAATTACATTTGGTGCTACAATTCTCCCAATTATCTCTCAATTCTTGTTAAGTTGAATGCAGATCATCAGTTCTGGACGTCCAAAATCCGGTCAAATTTGGTAGAACAGACAGCTCCAAGACTGCTCTATAGTGTAGATATCAATTTGTCCAGTGAATCTGCTGGAGGCGTTTTAGTGGAAATGTATCAGAATCATAAAAGATTGGGACGATATAGAAAATTGCTAATTCTTGACTTTACTTTGGCTTTTATTTAATTGCAGACAGTATGAACCTGAGATATTTCATGTTTTATCTGCACAACTTAATATACAAGATAATTAATACTTAATATACAAGAGACCACTTAAAAATAATGTGTTTCTTTGATTTTACCAAATTGAAAACCTCTGGAATATAATCAAGAGGAAGATGGATGATCAAAAGCCATCAAACCAAACTGAACTGCTTGAATCTTTGCACCAGGAGTAAAGGCATAAAGTTATCCAAAACAGTGTGTAAGACTGGTAGAGGAGAACATGATGCCAAGATGCATGAAAACTTTGATTAAAAACCAGGGTTATTCCACCAAATATTGATTTCTGAACTCTTAAAACCTTATGAATATAAACTTGTTTCATGTGTTGCATTTTCCTGCAACACATTTTAAAATAAATTATGACAGTGAAGTATTTACCAATTTGTAATGTTGGCTGCTTACAACACTTGGACAACTACTCAAAATACCAAACGATAATGAGTTTCAGGTGTTGTTTAGTCCCATTCTTCCTACAAACAGGTTTTTAAGGTGTGCAACAGTACAGGGCCATCGTGCATTTTTATGGTTCCAAAAACTCCACGCTTTCTTTATTGAGGACAGGTCAGGACTGCAGGCATGCCAGTCCAGTACCCATACCCCCATCTTCTGCACTGCTAGTAAAATGCAGGAATGGGTCTATATTATATGTATATTATAAATAAAGATAAATATAAAAGAAATGATGTTGAGCAGAGAAAACATGAAAAATCTTGAGTTTATACCGTCTACTATCAAATAAAATTCAAAGTAAATGTAAAAAACTCTGAGAAACACCTTTGGTAATATTTAAATCTGCCACTTTGCCCACCCCTGCTGTTGCTGCATTGTGAATAACGAGTCCTATGGCAGTGTGAATTTTCTAAAACACAGACAAACACATATGAGACATTTACACTCCTAATATACACACTTTTGAGATTCTGAGCGATACCTTAAGTGAGATTGCCTCCATTATCATTTCTCAGGATTGCTCTGGGCTTCGGGTAAAACCCAGCCAGCAGAGCTCGTTATCGCCGTGTCACCTTTACCACCATATTTAGTCTACGGCAAGAGATATAAAAATAAAGCAGTAAAGTAATAACATGATATATGATATTCCAATTTCACACAGCTCTACTTGTAGATCATAGAACCTAATGTTCAGTGCTGTGAAAATGTGTGTTATACAGTTTTCTGTATAAGTGTAGATGCCTTTAGAATTTTAAGCAAATGTAATATCAGATATAATTACCTAATCATGTTTGTATTACAACCACAAGACAGAAAAAAGATGGAACAGTATGAAAAATGCAAATAAAACAAATACAAACTAAATGCTAAAATATTTTATTTTTTTAATATCATAAACATTCATTCCCTCTTTAATCTCCCCCTCATCACTATTGCACTATTGTCTTGTGTCTTTTTGCCTTTAGGTATGTCTATCTGTGGCCTTGTTTTATTGTTCATATAGTGTCTACCATTCTTTTATATTTATAATTTTATTTTCTGTACTTGCTGTAATTTTTGGGAAGGAGAGTAACATAATTTAAATTCTCTGTATGTCCTGTATATATGTAGTATTGACAATAAAACTACTTGAGTTGATACTAGCTATAATGATGTTCTTTGCATTTTCCATACTTTTTCATCATCTTTTTTTGGTGTGGTTGAATTTAATTTTTTTTTATAAAACAAAAAAAATAAAAAAATGTAATTTATTTGTAAAGTGAAGTTATCTGCCATTAAAATCACCTCTTACATTAATATCAGCTCTTGTGGAGCAGAACTGCTCTAACGTAAATGTGTAATGTGTACTGGTCATCGTCTTGTGGCATAACCCATTTTCATGATTACTCCAATATAACAAAAAAACCTTCCCATACTGTCCAGCTACCACCAAGCCTGATGTTCTTATTGTGAAATTCAGCTTTATCTTTAAGTCAAACATAGGCTGGTCTGTCCATAGTAAAGAATCCATTAAAAATAGCTTAGAAAATAATAATTCCAGGTGATATTATCATTTCTGCTCTGCCGCTCTTCAATGACTGGCACATTTCCCTAGTCACTTTTTCCCTCACCAATTAAATTTACTGCTCGAGTAATTAAGGTGGCAGTTACATTTCCATTCGGGTGATTTTTATGTTGGATAACTGTGCTTCTCAAATATGAAAGGAATTTTATGAAATAATGAGTCAGTGAGTAAAGATGAGTCTGTAACAGAGAAATCTTTAAGGAGGTAAGGGGGTGGGGCTACTGACTGAATCATGTCCCTTTTAAAATGGTGAGGCAGTATCAGGGGACAACAGATAAACACTACACACACACACACACACACACACACACACAGACTGTAAAATGTAAAATTTCTTAAAGGAGGCACTCAAAAATGAACCTGGCTTCTTAAAAATCAACCCCAGCAAACCTTCTCACTGTTTAAGAGGTAAGAGAATATATATACACACACACACACACACACACACACACATACACCCACTCACACACACACATACATACATATACACACACACACAGAGTCTGGTACTGCACCCTGAGATCCTTGGCACACAAGCTGCTCCTTAAAGGTACACTGGTGTCCCTAACATCAGTGGTTTTCAAACTGGCCCTCAGGAACCGCCTCAACTATGTAAGAATATGTACATATACGACTGAAGCGCACCTCAAGAAATCCATAACATTTAGTACATTCCGTATATACACTATTTTACCAAACCTACGCGCTCTCCTGATTTGCGATTGGTGATGTGAGGTTTGGATGGAGCTCTTCCGCCATGGAAACCCATTTCTGTTCTTGATCTAATCTGAAGCTACATGAAGTTTGGACTGGTCTGTAGTGATGGACACTATGTGAGCTTCTAAAATACATATTTGCTAGTATTTCCCCACGGCCTTGACTGAAAGAGAAGGAAAAGAGAAGGGGGGCAAACTCAGATGATCCTGACAGGAGTTCGGAACAGCTAAATAAATAAATAAATAAATACATAAAGGAGGAAGATGGGGAGGAGGTGGGTGAGAGGTTGTTCGACACGCAGGTAGAGAGGAAGTGACAATTTATATAGGTTGGAGAGTGGGAGGAGTAAGGGCATGGATCAAACTCCCAAAACTAAGTTATATAACTCCACTTAATTGACAGAAGCTTGTTTTTATATTCTACTACAGTTATAATTAGTGTTGTTTAAGTTATGGTTAATATAGGGATAGGGTTTTTGTTTTGGTTAAGTTTAGGTAAGTTATTTTTAGGTTATAGTTAGGGTTAGGTTATGGTTAAGGTTACAGTTAAGTTTATATTATGATTAGGATTTTGGATAAAGTTAGAGTTAGTGTCCTGCCATATGTATTACATATTGTATGAATCATGAAATGGTCATTTAGTCACATATGTACAAATTTCTCTTAAGAGACCCCCAACAGTGTCCATGTTTTTACTTTATCCTTATTAACCTGGCAACCCGCATGAGCTCTGTATCTGTGTATCTGTCCAGCACTTAAGAATTGGACTGTTGTAGCCATTTTACACACTTGCTTTATTTAGTACACATTGTTATCTTAAGGGTTGCTAAACTGGGTTAGAACAAAGCAAGTCAGTTCAATCAACAGACTTCTTTGCAATGCAGCTGGGTACTTATATCCCCTTAAGCAAAAATCTGATTAAAAAGTTGTAAATAGTTTGTAGCATTTGGCTCAAAAATGTTTTTTTGGCTTATTATGGCTGCTGCGCCTGCGCATATCTCCAAAGTGACGGGTGGGGAGCTTTCCTAGCAGCATGCTGACTCCTTTGCTCTCCGCAGAAGCAACAAGCTGATTGGCTCTTTTTGTTAAAGGGCAGGATTTTATTCATAACCGGGTTTCTGTCAGTCATCTCATTATTAAAGTCTCTGGTTAGAACAATTAAAATCTGGACAATCTAAGGGTTCCTTTAGGACCAGTTTGAGGGCCACTGCTGCTCTATATAAACTATTGTCCATGTAAGTATCTTCACAATGTTTTCGCCTAGAGACCACCAGCACTTTTTTAATTATTCCAGAAAATTCCTGCTGCTCATATACGTAAAACTTATTAACCATTTTATTACGCCTGTGTCTGTTTGCACTAGTTTGTGTGTTCTCCCAATTAAATCTGCCTCATCTTACTGGCAGGGGATTTGATCTAATTTCCTGTTTTCCACAAATGGTAAGATAATAAAAGCAGGTTGTTCTTACTGTGTAATACTGTGACCTTAAATACTCCAGTGCTTTTGGGACATAGCTGATGAGTATACAGTATTTGCCTTCTGCACAAAGCATACAGCATGCTGTACTGATATGTACCAGATCAGGATTAAATATTAAAACAACAAAACTCCTTCTGGATCATTTGAACTTAAACATGAATAAAAACTTCTCTCTGTATCTTGTTAATTCAATATCCCAAATCCCAAATCCAAAAATGAGTTTACAAGCATTCTACACACAGTTTCACAAAATGACCAACATTTACTGTAATTCCCTATTATCTACATATCAAAAACAGTAAACAATATACTACATTCCACAAACCTACCACTTCGTAATAAAACTCACCCCAACCGAGCGTTAAATGCACTTCTTCATCTGCATTAAGAACAAGTGTGCCACGGTCAAAGATCACCATTAACATTTCATTTCACTTCCATTCAAAACGGCCATTAAGTGCAGGTTATTCATTCTTCAGTGTTAAGAAAAGAGAAAGCAGAGAGCCTATAGTCTATTTAACATGAAATTACACAGAAACCTCAGCACGTAATTGCTCTTCATTTTTTCACAGGAATCAGCTGAGAGAATTTTCCACATCTTTCCAAGTTCATTCTTGATCCTGATCCTGTTTACACCTGATTACTTATTGAGCCTTGATTATCAGAATTATATTTAGATAAGACCAAGTCACATCAAATTGTAAGTGTAAACACACCCAGACCACTTCAGGAGGTGATCTGAGACACATTTAAAACAAATATAAATCCCATCACTCAAACCACTTCAGAATTTGATCTGAGATGCATTTAAAACAAATATAAATCCCATCACTCAGACCACTTCAGGAGGTAGTCTGAAATGCATTTAAAACAGATACGATTCCAATAATATAACCCACTTAATCTTAGACACAATTGGACACTGAGCACTGTTGTAGCAGTGTGAACACAGCCGTCTCCAAATGATGCCTTAAAGAATTAAAAATCCAAAACCAAAACAATAGTAATAACTAATGCACTACGAGAAAATTTGCATATTGAGACGAGTGCATTAACACAGATACAACACACGGCTCAAATGCTTGAAATGTTTTAAATGATCTTTGGTGTGTTTACATTTATCTTTATAAGTGGCTTGGCTTTATTCCAGATAGAACATTTTTTTTAATTAAGGATGTCGAGGTCTGGACTTTGGACTCAATATTTTTGTCTTTTGGCTTTTCTCAGTAAGAGCTCCTTGATTAACTTGACATTTGTTAGCTCGACCATATTGATTGGTCTTTTCACATTGGAAAGATGGGGAGAAACAGCAGTATTTTTTTATCTGATACTGTTTTTTTCAGATATTTAGGTACATTTGTTTACCTGTTTATTTGTGTAGCTCATTATTGATGTCAAGTGGGTGTGTTAAAAAAAAGTAAAAAGCAAAAAAATGTGCATGCCATCACTGGTCTACCAAGTGTTGCATGGATATATTATATCTTAATGATTTGGGAACTATCGTACGGGCCTATTACTATCTAACCTTTTTTGAGATATGTTATGAAATATGCAGAATTTGTACTGAAAGGCTGTTTGGAATGAAAATGAAACAAATAAGGGTGGCCTCAGACTTTTGCACACAACAGCGCTTACGACCGAAGTCATCCTTTAGTATCGAACAGTTCTGTACACTTTGGCACACTGTAGTAAATGTGCGGACATCCGCTGAAACAGTACTTAGTAATACTTCTGGAGTGCCATCGCTGTCATAAGAAAGTGTTAACTCCTTTTTTTTCATCTTTCTTTTTTTCAGTAAGCTGCCTCTTACATTGTGCGGCCAACAGACCAACAGAAATGGTCTAAAATCTTTGTTTTCCTTTCTGTGTTATAGTTATAGTTGAATAAATAAAACAAACAAAAAAGCTTTGTCCTTTTGAGCTCCACTTTTTCAAGGCAGTAATAAACTCTTGGTTCTGCCAGCCTGTGATCACCCAACTGCCTCGTAACTGTAAACAACACACTCCCTTCACTTGTTGCTGTGAACCGTGAGCTCCCTCTCCGAGCTCAGGCTGATGGAGGTGGTCTCCTTGTGGCTTTCTCTGGATCTTCGCTCTGTTGGTGATGAAGAGACGGTCCCTTCTTCCCAGGTACGCAGGGGACAGACCCGGGCTGAATGGCCAGGGCCAGACGGGTGCAGGTGAGGGCCGTGCATCGAACGGCCGTCCGTCACCGTGAAGCAGCTTTCAGCCGCCGACCCCCGGCCAGGTCTCCTCTGGGCACACAGTGGGCCACAGAGCAGGGCCAGGAACTCCTTGCGGACGCTGCGGTGCATGTAGCCATAGATGTAGGGGTGCAGACAGCACTGCAAAAAGAAGAGGACGAGTGCCAGCGATGCCAGCCAGGGCGGTATAGAGGCACCCGAGCGTATAGACACTGTGCTCAGGACGCTATAGGGGCCCATGCCCAAGATATAAGATGCCATGACCACGAACACCACCCGTGCCGCCTTGCAGTGGTACTGGAAGCGTCTGTGCCGGTTCCTGGAGGGATATGTGGCTGAGAAAGAAGTTTCAGGTGCAGATTGTTGCTGCTGTTGCTGCTGCTGCTGCCTCTGGGGACTGGAACAAGATACCTGAAAAAAGCAGAAGTAAGTACAGGGGGCTAAATCCATCCTCGAACTAATTTATTGCTACCTTTATAAATAATGACTCAAGTGCCAAGCAGAAGTAGCCAAGCTAAAACACAACATAATGCTTGTTTTGTTTTAACTAGTTTGACGATCCTTGACTCATGCTTTTTATGTCCCAGGTTATCATTGTTAGCTATTTTAGTTGATAACCTATAACCTATTAATTAATTACAAACAAATTAAAAGTTAGACTGCTAATAATTGGACTACTGCTGTTACTATGGTTGATGGGAAGGTGCAGCCATCTTGGATTCTGAACATGGTGCTGGTGAGGCTATTCCAAACTTCTGAGAGGGAAATCAGGTTAGTGGGTGTTCCAATACATGAATACATGAAACAGTTCAAATGGAAAGCAGCATTGGTATCAATCTTATTCCTCCATGCCCCCTATAATTTCATATCAAATGGTTTACAGTTTATTAAATTCAAAGTAAATGCAGTCTGAAGTAGCCCAACATTTCCACAGACTAATTAATGTTATATATGGCTTATATATATATATATATATTAAACACAACACAAAAAGTTTGGAGTGCTGTGTTGCACCATGTAATATATCGTTGCTGTCCAATAAAAAAAAAAGTAAGAAAAAGTATCTCCAAAACAGCAACTTTACAGGAGAGAGACAAAAACCTTCTAAACTTTCAATGGAAGTCAATGTAAAAAAAGTTTATTTCAGGTCATTTTTAAGTTATTCTGTTGGTCCATTCATCAATAAATGTTGACACATTGTAATGGGGCAGTTTGTCTGTTAAAATTATGTAGTAAACTAAAAATCAACAAAAATTGAGATACATGTTTTTCATTGGACAATGACGATATCCACCACCTTTGAAGAAGAGGAGCTGCATCTGTGGTTGAACGTGTGAATCATCCATGCATCCATGCTCTTACTATTTTACAGAAAGTCTTGGTTATAGGACTCTGGTGCTTTGTGAAGCTGCCAGCTAAGATGTTAACCACCTAAGATCTAACCTAAGAGCCTCAGAAGCACTGATGCATTTACTTCACTTGAGTTTAATTACTGAGCCGAACAAGCCTCTCTATAAAATGGTAAGAGCATGGACGCATGGACGATTGGGTGGATGTTTTACATTTTGTGTCTACCACTTCAACCATGGATTCAGCTCCTCTGCTTTGGAAGCTGGTGGATATACAGTGTTATACTGTGTCCCAAAACACTTTTTTTGTTTGTAACAATTTTTTAACATTTCATTTTAGCCTGAACCAAATTTTGTCCAATATGACATGCTAAAACCCCACAGTGATGTGAACAAAAAAGTGTAGGTAGCTTCATTAATATATAAAAAAATATAAAATGTAAATTGGGTAACAAATTAATATACTTAAAGGCATCCATGAAGAGTTATTACTCACCTCAGCCTGGGAGTCTGGAGGCTGTTTGCTCTGGATGGGATGCACCAGAGCATTCTGTCGTCTGGCTGCTCTGAACACCATCCAGTAGCACCCCAACATTATAACTACGGGCAGCCAGAAGGACAACGTGGCCACCAAAGCTGAGTAAGAGTAGCTGGAGGACCAAACCACGGTGCAGGCATTGTGGCGCCGGTCAAAATCGATGGTTCCCCAGCCATACAGAGGCGGAGTACTCTGCAGGAGGCCCAGCAGCCAGGTGAGGGCGATGAGGTTGGTGCCCAGGTGGGGTGTCATGCGTGTGGGATAGGACAGTGGGTGAATGATGGCCAAATATCGGTCCACCGACACCACAATGATGGTGTTGACCCCTGCAAATGCAAAGAGGTGCATGAGGACCACCAGGGCCTGGCACAAGCGGGTGTCCAGAGGCCACACCCCAGGTGCGGCGGCAGCGATGACAAAAGGCATGACCAGCACAGTCTGCAGCAGGTCAGCCAGCAGCAGGTTGAGCACAAAGCGGTTGGCCACGTGCAGCAGCTGCGGCTTGCGCTGGAACACCAGCAGTACCACCACGTTGCCGAAGAGGGAGGTGCACACGATGATAGAGATGAGGGCCATCTTCAGAGCACTGTTTACCAGCGATGGGGGCTGGAAGGTGCCAGGGTCCCAGGGCACGGTGCTGGAGTTATAGTCCATGATGCTGATGAGCAGGGCGGTGGCACATGTGAGGCAACCTCAGTAATGCCACCTCAAAGTTCTTCTGTGTTGTTCTGGTGGCATTTTAACCTTTGAAAAACAGAAAATGACAGATGATGTAAAAAAAAAAAAAAAGACCAAAAATACCATTCTTTAAAGAAACTCAATAGGAATGTGACTTTTGTGACTTTTCCATGTCCAATGGAAGCTAAGAACACTGCACTGACCTGTGGGATATGTGTGTGGGGTTTTCTGTATTGAAAACACGTGTAGATTTATGCCAGTGTCGCTTGTCTTTTGGACTAACCCACCATGCTATACCAATGGGCAACACTACTAATTCTTGCTTTCTCCTAAATACATGTATTATTTGTTGTTTGTTATTGTAAAAAAAATCTAAAAACTGCTGTAAACGTACTGTAGTATATATAGCACTTTTGTTTTTAAATTGTGGTTGCTGTAAAAATTATAAAATTTGGAAGATACAGCTCAAGCTATTTATCGAATAAGTGAAAAATGTTATTTAAAAAGTATGAAGTTTGGGAAAACGACTGACTTATTTAACATTCCTCTACTCAATAAACGTCCACCCGCATTGTGTACACAGGAATAGATCACAGAAAAGCAATTTCTATATACAGTACCAGACAAAAGTTTGAACACACTTCTTCAGATTCAAACACATTCATCGTGTTCTCTTTTTTATGTTGTTTTACATTGTAGATTTATTATTGAAGATATTAAAGTTATACAGAATCACATGTGGAATTGTTTTTGTAAACAAAAAGTGTGTAATACATAATTCTGTATGCATTCCTTAATTGTTTTAATGTCTTAATATTAATCTACAATTAAATAAATAAATAATGAAAAATGTTGAATGAAAAGGTGTATTGAAACTTTTGACTTGATCTATCTATCTATCTATATATATATATATATATATATATATATATATATATATATATATATATATATATATATATATATTTGTCTGTCTGTTTATCTGCAATCAAATTCTCACAGTAATGCTAAAGGCAGAACAAACCTTTTTTTCAATCCTCGAATTAATTTGAAAGCACTAAGATTTATGTACAAGTATATACAATTGATATCAAAAACAAGAACAACAGTATAATAGTATTAATAACAATCATCCTCATCATCATCATCATCATACATAAGAGACTAATATAGTGCAATAATTTGCTCCATAAAGCTAAATCCTCTATATCCAGCTTCTCCTCAGGCCCCGATCTCCCAGTATCAGCCCTCCACTTCCCCCGCTCTCCCACAACATGACTGGAACATCACCCCATCCCAGTCTGAGGATCATGGATGCAGACAGAAGACCTAAACCGAATCCAAACCAGAACTAGAACCAGTAGAGTATCTACCAACCAGCACACAGCTCCCTGTTCCCGGTATCCCTGTATCCCTTCCACCATCCGTACATCACCAACGACTGAACACCGCAACCAGAACCGTTTCGGTCCAGCCCTGATTATTCAGCTTATTAACAGCTGGACCACATCTGCCAGCATTCCATTGTTCCTGAACCGCGAGCTGGATCCACTGGACCGACCGAACCGCGGTTCACCGCCATTCACACAGAAACACGCTGTCCGTTACCTCTCGATGGCCATCAGCATCAGCATTAGCTTCAGCCTCAGCATAAGCACCAGCCTCCGGAGCTGGTGGTCTTCTGCTGCGCCCCCCGCGGCGGCAGCCGCGCGCTGATCCCCGCCGACGGCGCTCCGCTCTGATCCGCCGCCGCTGTTCTCACCGCGCGCTGATCGATGGCTGATCGGAGCGCCGCCTCCCCGCGCGCCTCATATGACGGAGCTTCCACCGGGGGAAAACACGGCTCTGAGCGGTGTCTGAACGGGTCCGCGCGGTGACATCAGTCACAGTCTCTGTTTGCTGCTCATCCTCGCGCTCGGCGGCGGGGCTCGGTGTGAACAGCCTCACCCCATGTTGGCACTGACATGATAATGCGATGCTCTGTTACGTATAGATGCTTTTTTCTCTCTATCTAAATTTAGATTCGGCCTGAAAAAACAGAAGCAGCTAAACCCCGAAATAGGTTACCAAAAAAAAAAAAAAAAAAAAAAAATAGATACATTTTGTAAAATCTCAAAAATATACATTGTTAATTTAAACATATGTTTTTGCACATGTTAGAATAGGTCTATGAAGTAACATAAAAAGATCTCACCAGATTTATTTTTACCAGTTTCAGTCCCTTCAGAATTTAAGCTGTTGTTGTTGCACAAAACAAATTATTTCTCTCATTATCTCCCTCATCTACTGACTAACCACCAGACAATAGGTACAGATCCCTCCCTGAGACGATGTCTACTGGCTAATGCTGCTGTGTACTGTCTGAGGTTCTCCAAAAAAAAAACAAAAAAAAAAAAACAACTGAAATGGCATTTCTTCAACTGGTCTAGTGGGTGGAGCTCTAGTGGGGGTTGATGAGTGAGGGGTGGTGTCAGGGTGGTTTCTTATTCTGACCTTACTATAATGGAGCAATTCAAAGGGCTCATAGAATGATTCCACATTAGATAAATGTTAGAAAAGAGTTAAATCACAGATACATTTAAAAGAAAACATTTTTAAAAACGGTATTAACCCAAAGGTTAATGCCAAGGGTGGGCTTGTTCCTTGTGTCCAGTGATTCTGAGTGGACTGATGGATTTCAAAAAATGTTAATTAACGCATTAAGACAGAATAGTGAAAGCTCTGTTACTTTAACGCTAAGAAACTGTTGCTGTTGCACAAAACTCATTATTTCTCTCAATATCTCCCTCATCTACTGACTTACAATGGACAGTAAGTACAGATCCCTCCCTCAGACGAAGTCTGCTGGCTAATCCTGCTGTGTACTGTCTGAGGTTCTCAAAAATATGATCAAAATTTTATTTCTTCAACTGATCTAGGGTGGTGCTCTAGTGGGGTTGATGGGTGAGGGGTGGTGCCAGGGTGAATCTATTCACATTTTCTCTCCAGAGGACAAAAAAATAGCTTGCAGGACATTTACCAGTGTGTGGCATTAGGATTGGAATTATTATGTAAAATGTACAAAATATGTAAAACTTAAAAAAAATAAGATTTAGAAATCTGTCAAGTAACATTTCCAGTCCTCAAGGATGTCCTCATATTGCCTGTTTGTGTATTTGATGAGATTCGAATTTACAATCAGCCATGTTTCAACTAGACTGCAAGCTTAGATAGTTCCACTTACTTACCCTCTTCTTCATGCTGACCGAGAGTTAAAAGTAATCCAGTCTGAAGATTTTCTTGGTCTTCAAACTCTTCTCTTCAGGCTATTTTTTGGTCAAGCAGTCTGATCTCTAAATCTTTAATGGCATGTTCAGCGTAAAGCATTGCTTTAGATAAATTATCAAATGATTAAATCTCTGCTACATTTAAAAGTTAAAATCCTCAAAAAAGTGTATTGACCCAAAAGGTTAACCCCAAGGGTGGGCTTGTGCCTTGTGTCCAGTGATTCTGAGTGGATTGATGGATGTCAGGAAATCTTCATTAATGCATTAAGAGAGAATAGTGAATAAAAACAAGCAAATAAAGCTAAAATAGAACAAAAAGGGGACAAAGGAGAGGGGAGCAGAATCTAAGGTGGGAAAATGTAACTTGGATATGCTATTTTATAAGATTGTCAAAACAACATTATCTTTTAGTTTTTACAAGATTTGGAATGATATTTTAAATAATTTGATTAAAAACTCCCAAATTCTAAAACATTTGCACATTTTTAATGCATTTGAACACAGAGTGACACATGTTTTACAGTTGTGCTTGTGTGCTCCGACACAATGGATTGAAATGAAGCAACCAAGACGTGATTGAAGGCGCAACAGAGTAATTGGACACTTGACTGATAAGCAGATTCATGGCCATGTGTGGCCTGTTCGCTCATTAATTCATGACCACTGAAGAGCATAAAATCTCTGGACTTGATTCCAAGTGTTGAATTTGCATTTGGAGGATCATCAGTATGTGGTCAGTAAAGGATCACATAATTCTTTCCTTAGGAAAAAAATAATCTCAACTCCAAATCAAGTCAAGAACACTCTCAGGGAGGCAGGCTTAAGTCTTCATGAAGGTCATGCCATCAAAAAACTATGTACAGCTCTGGAAAAAGTTAAGAGACGACTTTAGTTTCTGAATCAGTTTCTCTGATTTTGATATTTAAAGGTATATGTTTGAGTAAAATGAAGATTGTTGTTTAATTCTATAAACTACGGACAACATTTCTCCCAAATTCCAAATAAAAATATTGTCATTTAGAGCATTTATTTGCTGAAAATGAGAAATGGCTGAAATAACAAAAAGATGCAGAGCTTTCAGACCTCAAAAAATGCAAAGATTTAAGAGTTTAGAAATCAATATTTGGTGGAATAACCCTGGTTTTTAATCACAGTTTTCATGCATCTTGGCATGTTCTCCTGTTCTCCTCCACCAGTCTTACACACTGCTTTTGAATAACTTTATGCCACTCCTGGTGCAAAAATGCAAGCAGTAGTTTAGCTTGGTTTGATGGCTGTAATCATCCATCTTCCACTTGATTATAGTATATTCCAAAGGTTTTCAATTTTGTAAAATCAAGGATAAACATCATCATTAAGTGGTCTCTTATTACTCTTTTTCCCAGAGCTGTAAATGCAGCAAACCTAAAATTTGGTTAAATATCTATTTGATCAGAAATCTGATTGAATATTTGATCAATCAGATAGATAGAGAGATGAATAGAGGCCTGACAGTGGGAACCAGATGAATGGGATGTTCCATTTCCGATGGCTGAAGTGTGGTCCTAAAACATTTCTCAATCCAGTTCCTCCATAGCTAGTTTGTAGAGACTAGGATCAAGAGATACACCAAGCTTGATAATGTTTAGAACCCTAGGAGGTTTCTTTTAAGATTAGTTTAAGAACTCTTTGAAAAGATGAGTCTTCAGTCTGCGTTTGAAGACTGAGAGTGACTCCGCTGTTCTGACACCCAGTGGAAGTTCATTTCACCACCTTGGTTCTCCAGCACAGAGAAGAGTCGAGATGTTTGTTTTCTGTGGGTTTTGAGGGATGATGGTTCGAGCCGAGCCACACTGGAAGCTCTAAGAGCTCTTGGTACAGACCATCAACTATGAAGGAGCTGCTGGTCTGATTTTTGGCTTTATAGGCCAGAGTCAGGGATTTGAATTTGATGCAGGCGGCAACAGGAATCCAATGAAGGGAACACAGCAAAGGAGTTCATGACTGAATTTCGAAAGATTGAAGACGAGTCGTGCTGGTGCCTTATTCTGAACTTGTTGCAGGGTTTTGGTGGCTCACATTGAAGGAAACGGTCAAATTCTTTGTAATTCTACGGAATACACCACAGAAGAATAATATTACTATTATAATATATTACAAACAGACAAGCGACCCTGCTGTCCCTTGACAGTTAATATTATAAGACTATGACAGTTTGCTGTACAGCAAAAAACACATGAAATTCATATTTGCTGTAAGTAAATGAATTGAAATGCTGTTCTTTCTAAATCAGATTGTCATAGTCCCTTCAGCAGTTGGCATGTTTCTGTAAGTCGCTCTGGATAAGAATGGCTGCCAAAATAATACATGTAAATGTGTGTGTACAGTAAGTGTGTGTGTGGGTGGGTTCGTGTGGGTGTAGGTATAAATAAGTCAAAGGGCTGGCACACTGTATTTAATCTGTCCCACACATTCACAGCAGCTGATTTACTGCAGGAAAATTCCAGCTACAGTCCACAGATCATAATTATCATTTGTGAAATATGTGCTGTGCTTTGGATGGATGGATTGATATATGTCCAAATGTTCGTGAACACCCATTCTAATGAATGAATTCTGTGACTTTAAGCTGCAGTGGAACTGTATTCTCTTGAATTATGTTTTTTTTAATACCCTAAAAATAAAAGTAAAACGATATAAACAGGTGAACAGGTGTCCTTATAATTTTATCCAGATAATGTGAATAGATCAATAGATACACAGATGTAATTTTTCCACTGCACTTTTTTGTTATGCTATATTAAATAGAGACAGTCCAGCACGAGGACAAAGCCAAAAATGACAGTGGAGTTTAATTGTAGTCAAAATAATTCAGAGTTTTTCTGCCCATTTTATCTGCTTAACTGGGTATAATTCTATATAAACTATGTCTATTGACAATACATTCCAAAAATAAGTTTAAATTGGAGGTAATGAGTTGGAGTGAAGTTGACTAACATGGTGTAAATTAAAATTTTGGCTGATCGTTTTATGCTACATGCTTTACAACCAATCAAACCACAAAGGGAATAGTAAACCTAAGAGTAACAATAAAAAATAGAATAACTATTAGAAAATGCGTACTTTTTGCATACTTTTGCAGGAATGTGTCTGTGTAAATTATGTCTACTATAACTTTGTATTTAAAAGCCTCTAGGCCGTAGTTTTTCTATTTTATATTTATAGCTTTTATATTGTTTTTTATTCATAAGACAATTTACGGTCATTTGCCAGAATACATCACTTCATTAATGAATGTAAAAAACTGTAATTATTTGACTCGCTCTAGTGATTGGATCAGCTGCCAGGTTCCAAAAGTTTTTAGTGAACTGGGAAAATTTGCTTTTAGCTACAGAGCACCAGTGAGCTGTAATTTACTACAGGAAACTCTAAAACTCAGCTCACTGGTGTCACTTAATCATTTTAAACATTTAATATCTAACCACCTTCGGAGAGCCTGTGTTTTACTTAATCTTATTTATTTTTAACTTTAATTTTTTTATGTTTAGTTCTCCCTTTAGTGTTTTTATTTGTTTCCTTATTTTATTTGATTTTATTTGATTTTTATTATTATTATTATTATTATTATTATTATTATTATTATTATTATTATTATTATTTTAAATAGTTTTGTATTATTGCTTTTTAACTTCTTTTGATTTCTTTTATTGTTATTACTTATATTTTTATTACTATTGTTTTTTTTAGTTCATTTATTTATTTGTATTTTTATTGTATTATGTAAAAGTTAGTTTTAGCTAATTTTAACTCATTTTTGTTGTATTAGTCTTATTTTCTTTGGATCTTAATTTTTTATCAATTAAATCATACTTTATTATAATCATTAATTAGATTTTTTTTCTATTTTATTCTAATTCTATTTTTATTTTTTTATATTTTTATATTTTATTTACTGCTATTTTACAATAATTAAATTTAGCTATTATTTTCTCTGTCATGTCAATCCCTGTTTTTGTAAATGCTACATTGAAAATGAGGGTTGCCCTCAATGTACATCCGAGTCAAAATAAAGGTTGATTGATTGATTGATTGATATTGATTTACAGATTTATAGATTTTATATTTATTTTCTGCAAATAAATGCACTAAATTACAATATTTTTATTTGGAATTTGGGAGAAACGTTGTCTGTAGTTTATAGAATAAAACAACAATGTTTATTTTACTCAAACATAAACCTATAAACAGCAAAATCAGAAAAACTGATTAAGAAAGAACTCTACCTCCTGGTTGTAGGTGGTATTGCATATGACTACACAATTTCCTTCTGTTTTTCCATCTCCTTTCTTTTCCCAAATATTTCAATCACCTGGACCTAACACTGCCACGTAAAGCAGCAATTGGCTGTTTCCCTACGCCCAAAAAATATAGAGCAAAAATATATAAATAAATAAATTAATAAATAAAGCTCTACAGCCTATTTGCCAATAAATATACATAACATTAGTTTATACAGTGGTTATGTCTATCTAAGTAATTATTATTTCTAATTGCATACATATAAATGATCAAATCAAATAGTTCCGGTCACAGTGGATGAATAATTTAGGCACCAATTTAACTGGAAGGACAAACTGAGGGGAAAAGGGGAAAAGTTCACCCAAAAAGCACGAAAAAGATTAAAAATTACCAGCTGTTGTTCTGGTAAGCTGTGTTTATTAATATATATATATATATATATATATATATATATATATATATATATATATATATATATATATATATATATATATATATATATATATATATTAAGCATGGTCATTTTTTTAAAGAAACAACACAAGAAACCACATGTAGCGAGCTGCACCTTTATTACACTTAGAAATGGTTAAGTTAGTTAGCTAAGCTAATTATCTGAGGTAAAACTTAGCTACTTTAGGTGCTAAATAAGTAGCTAGCTGTAGCAAAACAACAACAGCAGAAAAGAGAAAAGCACAGAAGATACACACAAACACTGATTTAGATGAGTACTGTGTGTAAGTTACTCTTTAAACCACTTTATTACATTTGTTAACATTATTTAACCAGTTTGCGTTTGATTTAACTAATTGATTAGCAATGATTTTCTCACTAAAGCAGTTTTCTTACTTGAACAGACTAACAGAAGGTTTTAGACAAGCCTCAAATGTAGAAATGTTTAAGTCCAGATTAAATACATTTATTTTATTTTTTGTGCCTATGATTGACCTCTGGATTTTGCCGTTTGTTTGTATTGCAGTTAAATGCTAATAAGCTTATTTAACCTTATTTATTAACTTGTATAGTTTAATATCACATATTTTCTATTGGTTCTTACTTTTTAAATCACTGTATTTCTTTGGTTTTATTTGTATGTTTTCTTTATTTGTAACTGTATTCCTAAGCTTGTTTCACAGCTTAGGAATGTGTACACGTTTTTATTTTTCTTCATGTAAAGCACTTTGAGTCAACATTGTGTGTGAAAAAATACATTTGCTTTTGCCTATTCTACTAAAATCACTTTCTAATAGTATTTTTAAACACAGGCACACAAATGTAATATTTAAAAGTTGTGATATGTGCTTTTCTTGATAAAGTACATGCACTGTTTCTTAAAGCTTGTATCTTCTGCCAAGCTACAAAATACATTTTACTGCCTTTAAATTCTTGTGTTTTTTTAGCTTATGTTCATATGAAGTCAGAAAATGTATGCAGACTGTTTTGAATTGAAATATATATGTGCCGGTTTGGGCCTGTTGTGCAAAAATAACCTGGAAAAAATGTTTGCCAGATTTGTGCATTATTTAGCCAAAAGCTGCAAACAATTCACAATAATTTTATCAGCTTTAATGAATGATTTAACAGTAATCTGAGTTTTAGTTCTGAGTATTTTTGTTCTCTCCATTACTAGAGATGGGAGCCTGGACTTGTGTGACTGGAATTCACTATCTGGTGAGGTAGTAAAGATGACTGCTGACTGAACAGACTTCCCAACAGCATTGAGCAATGTGTATTACACACTAATATACAAGGTAAATACTTTATACTAAATACTTTATATTTTGGCAGGTTTGTGCTTTTTTCAGTTGGGCTGTAGTGTCTCAGTTTTGCACAGGGAAAAATAAAAAATCAGTATTTTGAATATTATGTAAAACACACACACACACACACACACACACACACACACACAATAGGATGCACTATAATACAATAGCAGAGATCTATTCCTTTACTCACATCCAACCATCTCTGTCTCTCTGTCTCTGTCTGAATTGGAAGCAGTATTGAGCTGTTGATTTCCCCAATGGTTAACTGAAGGGTGACATCTAGTGCTTGATGTTAGAAATGTCATTTAGAATCCACATTTTGTCACCTTCCTATAAATATTATTTGGCAAAATTCACTTTTTGGTCTAAATCATTTCCTCATAATGCTTTTGTGTCATCTGATCTCTGATCACTGGCAAATAACTATGCAGACATTGGGGCGCCATAAGGAACAAATTGAATTTGCCTGAAATTTCAATTTAGCCTCTCAAAGGACAGATGGTTCTGAAGCTGTTTTTTTTAGATTGTAGGTAAATCAGATAAGTACAGTAGTGAAGTAAAAATAATACTCCAGTAGATACAGATACAGCATTTTATTATTTAAGTACAGTAGTGAAGTAAAATTAATACTCTAGTAGATACAGATACAGCATTTTAGTACTTAAGTACAGTAGAGAAGTAAAAATTATACTTGACTAGATACAGATACAGTATTTTACTAATTAAGTACAGTAGTGAAGTAGTTGAAAATCAGATTTAGGCTGTCAGTCCAATCCTTAGTCTATAGGATCTGGAGATATTCTGTGTAAAGTCAGAAGAGGAGATCTCACATTTTCCCCCCCTCAGACATCCCCCTCAGTGCAGACATTTGTGACGTATTGGTGAACAGTGTGTGTTGCGAAGTGCGAAGTAAGGGGGGTGCCAATAATTCTAACACACAGATTGTTCATATTTATTTTCAGAGGCTGAATAATTTATTAGCCAAGTGTTCTTGTGAGTGATTGCACTCACACACACATAGAATAAATGACAACAAATCAATTTTAGAATATTATGATATAAATTTTGATGAAGCAAGTTTTTTTCTTTTAAGTTTTAAAATGTACCATTTACTCCGTAGTCTATACATAAATATTTTTAATGGATTGTTTTTTGTTATGTGTAAAAGCCAATATATATATATATATATGTATATATATATATATAGTATAACACTATGAAAGTATTAAATGATGAATTAAATTGCTAGGTACAGTACCAGTCAAATGTTTGGACAGGCCTGTTCTCATTCAATGTGTTTTTTCCTTTTTATGATTTTTTTTTACATTGTAAATTGAAATTTGAATATATATAGTATGGTCCTAATTAATAAAAATAAAAAAACGATTTTTAACGAACTTAAATTATGTTCTTTAATAGGAACAACATCTTATTTACAGGAGAAAATCAATAGAAGTCAGCATAAACAATTTTATTCCAAGTTATTATGGAGCATTTCTATTGAGACAACAGCAAAAACAGAGATATAAAGGTTTTAAATGTATTTATGAATTTATACAGTTTGTCATTTACCCTCAGTATGGATCAGTGAAGATTTATTTGGTTTCAACCCTACATTGTTAATAAACACTAGAAGTAAATATATAGCTGTAAAATGTCCAGTGACACTTTTTATTAATTCGGTATTCATAACGCATTATGGATGCATTTATAATACATTATACAGCATACATAATAAATTATAATGTCAAATCCTTGTATAATAACTTATAAGTACTTATAGTGACACATATAGAACATTACTAAGTACATTTATGTGATCTTAAATAAACAGAAGCTTCAAAATCTGTCATAATCTGTTCAAAAGGAAATTGAACATAAAATAGTATTGAACATAAAAAAGGTATAAAATAACTTGATAAAATGATTACAAGTATGTAAATGACATCACATACTTCACATACTTTATTACATGTTATGTATGGTGCTACACATACTTAAGAGTTATAATACAAACTTTTGTCAGTCATTGTAAGGTATTATGAATGCTTTATAATGATGCATTATGATTGCAGTATTCATAAGAAGTGTTATCAAAAGTGATTTTTGAGTCGTTTGAAGTCAGCAAAAAAAAATATATTTTTTTTCGTCTTTTTATATAAAAAAAATATATTTTGTGTTTATTCAGTTCTCTCTGCAGTTCAACTGAGCCAATTAACCCACCCACTATCTAGGACTCCCCAATCACATGCAATCCTCTTGACACTAGGAGGATACACGTGAGGGCAGGTGGCAGGCAATTTTCCACTAAAATTATCTCAATTCCACAAATAATAATACAGTAAACAGCTAAAAACAGTGTGACCTTTCACTCGCTTTCAAAATAAATGGTTCTCTGAAATTTACCATTAGAGTAAATGGGATTTTTCTTGCAGATTTCCTGGAAAACTGATAAACACTGAACACTCGGCTATGAGATGCATTCGTTAGAGAGTGCATTAGTGGGCGGATTTAACAGTTTCCAGCATTATTAGTACTAATGGAGGTCACTAATACCTAATATTTCAGGATGGATACGGTAAACTGTGAATTAAAACATATCATCTAGATAGATAGGATAGATCAGGAGATTGCCGGTTCGAATCCTGTTCATGTAGCTTGCCATCAGCTGCCGGAGCCCTGAGAGAGCACAATTGGCCTTGCTCTGTTTGGGTGGGTAGATGGCGCTTTTTCCCCTTATCACTCCAAAGGGTGATGTCGATCAGCACAAGGCGTCTGTGAGATGATGTATCAGAACAAAGTCGCTGCGCTTTCCTCCGAGTGCGCTGTGACGCTACTCGTTAATGCTGCATCAGCAGCGGTTTGAAAAGGGGTGGAGTCTGAAACCTGATGAAAACAGCAAAACAACAGTAATCAGCCCTTTAATCTTTAATTTTAAAAGGTACATAAGAGTGTTTTCCGGGATTTAAAGTGTAAAATTCAGCTGTAACTAGAAATATCTGCGCAAAACTGTGCTGGACTTATGACCGCCTCCTTGTTTATGCACCGATTATCCATTTTTGTGCTCTACTCATCCTAAAGGTGCACTGTGTAGTTCTATAACTACAGACTGCTGTGTTATCCTCCTTTCACTCTGTACTTCGATACTCAGGACCCCACAGGATAGACCACCACAGTGCAGCTAAAATTATTTGGATGGTGGGTGATTATTCTCAGCACTGCAGTGATTAGCACTGATTGGCATGGTGGTGGTGTATGAGGTGTTAGTGTGTGTTGTGCTGGAAAGAGTGGATCAGACACAGCAGTGCTGCTTAAGGTTTAAACACCTCAGTGTCAATGTGGGGAGAATCCTATGACCACTGATGAAGGACTAATGTAGATAGGTAGGTAGGTAGGTAGTAGGGGTGAGCCATATCTTATCGTACGCGATAATATCGCCAACATTTTTGAATATCGTGAATGATATTATACCCTGAAATATGGTGCCATATCACCCACCCCTATTTATTATATCAGGGTTTTTCTTTTTTGCTGTTTTAAGCAAAAGAAAAATTCACACATTTCTCATTTCCTTTTAAATATCTACTAGAGACAGATTATATCTGTCCATTATTATTTATTTAGCTTTAATCCTGAATATGTGGAGATAATTGGAGTTCTGTTACAAATCTTCTAAAATTCTGGTATTTTTTTAATATCGCAGTTAGAGGTGTGCAATATCATATCGTATACAATAATAAAATGTAAGTTTTGTTTTGTTGCAGTAGTGTATTTTTTGTCATATCGGCAAGAGTATTGTTATCGCGATAATACCATGAAATATCGTGATATTATTTTTGGGCCATATCACCCACCCCTAGTAGGTTAGTAGGTTAGTAGGTAGGTAGGTAGGTTAGTAGGTTAGTAGGTTAGTAAGTAGGTAGGTAGGTAGGTAGGTAGGTAGGTAGGTAGGTAGGTAGGTAGATATGGTGCTGCATGGTGAGTAAACGCAGTGTTAAAAAACTCCAGCAGCACTGCTGTATCTGATCCACAATAAAATCAAGTGAAAAAAGTATTTTTTAGTGTGTGTGTAATGGAGGTAGATCATTTAGACACTGTAAAACAACATTGTACACCAGTTGATGTGCATATTGCACAAGACGTTGTCGGCCATACAGAATGTGCAAGTACGCAGTTATATAATAAGTTAGCAGTGCAAATTTGTAACAATGTAAACAGTGGAAATAAATAAACTAATAGTGCATAATATGGTAAAATTATATAAATATTATAAATAGAGCATCTCGGAGGGTGTTCATTAAGTGACCAGAGTGGCTGGAATGAAAAGATGTCATAGAGTCTTTAGTTTGCTTTGCTGAGAGGAGTTGAACAGTTTTATGGCCTGAGAGACATACTTTCGGAGTCTGTCTGTGGAGCAGGACTGGGCCAGCAGTGTGTAATAGGAGTGTGTAATAGATTGGAGGATGGTGAGTGAACACAGTGTTTAAAAACTCCAGCAGCACTGCTGTATCTGATCCACTCGTAGCAGAACGGCCTGTTCTCTTCTGTTCCTCTTCTTGAGGATCAAGAGGGCACTGACACAAAAAGACCCCAGACAGATAAACACCCAGTATAAACAGAGAGGGTCTCTACCATTACCTACCAGAGTACTAGAGCATTAGAAAGGATCCCATTCACACACAATGCTGTTTGTTTCCAATGCTGAAACAGTTTAGAAGTAATTACTTGTGTTTTCCTTGGCGCTTCCCATTCAGCCCAGTGGACCGCCACCACAACGGGGCGAAGTGCTCAATTGATGACAGTCGTCTTTGGGCCAAAGGAAGACGTTAAAAGTGCTTGTATAGAGCTCTTTCAGAAGATTAACTTGCTATGAGGGCTACCTGCCATGGAGCGCATTCATTCGGGCAGCACAAAGGCTTTTTTTCAGCCAAGGCCACAGCTGCGTGAAAGCCACGGCTGAATGGGCTAATGGTCACAAAAGACAACAAACCTCAAGTGTAGAAAAATAAAGTGTCTTCTCAGACGTTCGCTTCCCATTCACACGAAGACGATTCCCTCTATTTAGCGGCGAGGAGCTCCGGCTCGGCCACCAAAGCGCCTCCGTCTAATTAATTTCGGGAGCTGCTGTGTTGTGGTGCTGCCTGCAAAGGGGAGGCGACATAAAGGAGCAAAGTAGACTTTAATTAAAGCTTTCTGTCCGAGAGATTCTCTGTGAAGTAAGACATGTTAAGAAGAACAGCCTAACACGCTGCAGACTGTGAAGAGATGACAGATAATGCAGAGCTGGAGGAAGTGAGGATCTGAAAGTTTGGGCACCATTGGTCTAACGATGTTTGCTTTCTATACATAGAGGAAAAAAAGTTTTTAAAAAATCATCTGCAGAGAACGACACACACATTTAATACAGATTTTTTTGCAATACGTTAAAAATGCGGTTAAGTTAAATTTACTTAAAAAATTTGAGCCAATTTGTAAGTTACTTTAATTTATGTTTTTTGTGTTATATCAATTCCTTTGCACGATAATCCCACTTGGAATTTTATGATCAAGTGAATAGGCCATAAAGTGAATAGATTTTTTACAAGTAAAATTTTATTTTTATATATTTTAAATAAGATTAGATGGAGAAAAAAATGCTACAGAGTCAACAGCAGCAACAACAGAATTAGCAGCTCTAAAAATTATGCTTGTTCTTACAGCCTACAACACAGAGGCCAAGGTAGCTTGGGGGTCATCACTAAACACTGATGTTAGGTGTCATAAATCGGGCGACACACCCATTATGCAAATAGATTGTACCAAAAGCCAATAGAAAAGAAGCAATCAAAAAACCTTAGCAACCACCTAGCAACCACTTAGCAACACCAGATCAACCACCACAGATACCATAACAGCACTTTAGCAACCACCTAGCAACCACTTAGCAACATCAGATCAACCACCACAGATACCATTACAACACCTTAGCAACCACATTGCAACCACTCAGCAACACCAGATCAACCACCACAGATACCATAACAGCACTTTAGCAACCACCTAGCAACCACTTAGCAGCATCAGATCAACCCCCACAGATACCATTACAACACCTTAGCAACCACATTGCAACCACTCAGCAACACCAGATCAACCACCACAGATACCATAACAGCACTTTAGCAACCACCTAGCAACCACTTAGCAGCATCAGATCAACCACCACAGATACCATTACAACACCTTAGCAACCACATTGCAACCACTCAGCAACACCAGATCAACCACCACAGATACCATATCAACACATTATCAACATCATTGCAACCACGTAGCAACATCATACCATGACCTGGGGTACATTAGTAATTAGTGTAAGCTATGTTAGCTGCTTCTTGTTGTAGCATGTAATTACATTAATAATGCACTTATTAAAGCCAGAGTTTAGTCAAATATGTAATAAAATAAATGAAACTGAGCAGATGTTATCATCCCTTGGTAGATATGTCATGAAAAATGAGAACAGTGGGACATTTAATTTAGTGTCAACAAATAAATTATGACATGTTTGATTTAATTTGCTATATGTGATATTTCACACAAATGCATTACTGTGATGATGCTGAAGCAACATAATGCAGCTGGATCTACAGTACCTATGTAATTCCTCTTAACTACAGCATAACTTTTATCTAATGGGAATTAGATCAGATTAGATCATTAGATGTTCAGACATTTGCTGTTATAAATATCTCTTTTCAGTCTAGCCACCAGCAGATCACCTGTATTTACTTTAATGAAGGACTGATAATAACCCTTTATAATAAAAAGGCTCCCAGTACAAAGCAACTTCAGCATTATATAATAGTTTTCTAATGACAGTTATTAGTTATGTAATAGTTTAAAATGCAGTAATAATTGCTCCCCTATGAATTTGTAGCTGTATATTTGGCAGCATACCACAATAAATCATTATTTTTAATCTAGAAACTGCCATCAGATGTATTTATTTATGCTTTTATTTAGTCATTGGATACACATAGCTAATAAATTATTCAACTTCCAACATTAGGTGTTGACATAGTTGCATACAAACCATTCATATATTTGTGAACTATTTGTGCATTGTGCATTATTAATAAGATTTAGATCATTAAAATAGTTAAGAAGAAAAACTTGCTAAAGAAAAGGTTAAACATTTATTGATGCTATATAACTTTTAACAATCGTTAACAATTGCTTACAGTGATATTTCTGGAGGTCTGTTGTAGTAAAGTGTTACCAGATTAACTAGATAGAGGGGATAGTATTGGGTGATGAACTGTAAATTTTGTTTGTTTAAAGTTAAGCGAACACACACAGTGTTATGGATCTTTAGGTGAGCCATGAACTGTGCACCACGCAGCTTGATTTAGAGCGTCAGTGTGTCTTCGCTATCGTAACAATGGGATACGGAGGCGTTGTTTGGCTAGTTAATCATTGGTGTTTTGGGTATAACATGAAATAAACCAATCATAGCAACTCTTCAAAAGCCAGGTGCACTCTGACTTTGGCGGATTGCTATTTTAACAATGTAGCGCTTCTGCACTTCTCACCAGAGAAAACTGACCTGCTCGTTCATACTGTGAAGATGCATGAGGAGGTAATTTATGCAAACAGCAATGCTATTTTATTTTGTGTTTTGTATATTGTTGTTGTAAAAGTTGAGTTTGTGCTGCTGCATGTTCATGTGTGCGTAACAAGATGTCAGTGAACGTCTGACTGTTGACTTCTGTCTAGGTTGTATTCAGTTAGGGGAGCACCTGTGTTTTCTGTTACCAAGATAGCAATACGCCAGAAATTTACCTGAACACAAGCTCTGTTGCTATTTAAACAACGCAGGCAGAAGGTGTGAAAATAGATGTGGTTAATGGGGTGTAAGATGACAATGAGCATCGCAACATGCCCTGAGCAGGATGCAGATAGGGCCCTTAGTGTTTTTAAACAAATTACATAAATATATCATATATATGAGAGAGAAAGAGAGATTTTAGCCCCCTTAGCACATTATTCTCAACCATTTCTCTTAGCAATAAGAAATAGGTTTTACTGCAAAAGCACCAGATCCTATTAGAACAGATACAGGCAAATATCAATACTGAAAAATGTATTTTTTTCATATTCTGAAGAAAGTAGATCTTGTGACCTTGTGATATTGTGGTCTGAAGACGCCACCAGCCAGCGCACAAAGTGTTTAGTTCCATCAGCAGCTCACCTGATTTATCACATTAAGCTTTGATTACCAAACCAGCTGCTGATATAATGAGAACTATAAATAATACTAGACTTCATTTAAAACCTCTACTCTAATTTTGTAATTTGTACAATATATCATTACATTTACGGTTCTAATTTTGTTTTTGTTTTTCTTAATGACAGTAAGAATTAGGCACCTGTTGATTACTGTGACAATATTTGAATGAACAACTAATAGAAATGCTTCGAAATTATGTAGACTAATGTTTTTGCATTGATTTCCATTAAACATTAAGGAGTGTTTTCTTCCTTCTTCTATGTATGTGGTATTTTATAAATACATTTTTTTTATGTGACAGTGACATATATGTATGAAATACCAGACAAAACAATGTGCATGACAGCTGTGCTTTCTATAGCATGCATATAGGCATATAGGTTATATATATATACACACACCTCTGCAAGTTCTAGAGGTTGAAAGACATTCTATATAGAACAGCAATCACACACTGCAGGTTGTTGGTAATTTGCTGTGTGGTGAGGAGTAGTGATCATGATGCTGTAGTTGCAAGTGATGCAGATATCACAACATCAAAGAGGTGATCAGGAGGATTAGAGCCGGCTGGCCTCCACCCCCTCACACATAAAGACCGCGGCCGCTTTGTGCCGAGACGCACAACTCCATCAAAGCTCTGGACTCCGTGTCCATCTATGCCTCCCGCCGGGCCTCTATGACCAGCCTGACCACAAAGAAAACACAGCCAGACAGCCTACCACACACACATACAGGCTTACACACACACATACAGGCTCTTTATATATATATATATATGATTCACAACCAATTTCTGACTACAGTGAGAAAAAGGTGTGGGAGGTAGGAAAGTGGAATATAAAGACAAAGGCACATGTATATAACAGAGAAAATAAGAGATAAAAGAAGGAGAAATACAAAAAGAACAGAGGAACATGAAGAATGTGAATAGAAAGAAGGGTAAAAACAAAACAGAGACAGAAAAAAAGCAAAAAGAAGTGAAAGGACAGAAGAATGTTAAACTAAGATAGAAAGAAAGATAGAAAGACAAAAAGAAGGGAAGGAACAGGAAAAAGAAACAACAGGGAGAGAGTAACAGGGGAAAATATAGCAGAAAATAGAGAAAATTGAGGGAGAAAGAAAAAGAAAGGAAAGAAACAGAGAAAAAGGGGACAGTGAAGCAGGAGAAGGACAAAAAAGAGAAAAGAAAGACAAAAAAAGAGAGGAAAAAGATGAATGTGCAGAACAGGGGAACATGAAGCAGGAGAAGTGAGAACAGAACCAAGAAGAGGAAGAAAGGGAAAGACAAAAACAAACGAAGGAACAGAGGGAAATGAAGAACATGAAGCAGGAGGACAGAAAAAAAAACCAAGAGAAAAAAGAAAAAGGAAAGAAATGATAAAGGCTGCCCGCACATATGTGCAATTGCTCAGGCCATTATCTCAGGGTTATAACTGAGAAAAGCAATGCGACTGAATGCTTTTCTTTCATACACATGCAGCGCCGCACCACATACAGCGCGGCGGCGGAGGGAGGGCCTCGCCGCTTTGCTCGTGCTTACTGAGTGGAAAGGCTCTGACAGGTGTGCTATTGTGTGTGTGAGGGCGGTGTGAGGAGGAAGAGTGGTCCAGGGGAGTTTTGTGTCTGCTGGTAATGTGTTTATCAGCCATGATTTTTCTCTTTTTTTTGTATAGGGACCATTTGAACAGTTGCCTCTCCTTCTGTGCACTTCCGCCATGCCCTCATCACCTTCCTGAGGAGAGAAAGCTCCTCTCACAGTTGGCTGAACCGCCCTTAATGAGCCCGAGAGCCGGCACCAGCCTCCATTCTGCCGCCCAGACGGGTCAGAGACGGACACTGAAACACTGGAGGTAGAGAAAAGGAGGGAAAAAGCTGTGTGACTGTTTAAGAAATGAAGCAAGCAGGGCTATTAGTGGCCACAGTGGAGGGGGATGAGTCTACTACATCTGGGCTACACCTCTGCCAGACTCTACTAGACCAGCTGAAGAAGGGGGCATTAAGGCAAACTGGTAAGAATGTCTCTAATATACTTCTATCAATTGGTTGTGATTTTAACAACTTTTTAAACCAAACCCTCTCCCCAGAAAACACATAGAGCTATTTGACATTTGAATTCCCCAGATTAGGCCAAAGGTGTCAATTCCTGCCATGCAGAATGTAATTTAATAATTTGTTTTTTGAAGGATAAACAACTGATTAAATAAGTGTAAAAAGGTAAGCATGTGTAGCTGCAGGTTTTTATACCAGACAAGCAGTAGCAAGTGGTTGGTGTGGTGCAGTGGATAAGCTACCATGTGGGAGACTTGGGTTCAATTCCAGGTCTGGGTGACTATGGCCTGCTACACCGATAAGAGTCCTTGGGCAAGACTCTTAACACTACACTGGCCCACCTCTGTAATAGAAATCAGTTAAATGCCATAAATGTAATGTAAATCTAATGTAATGTGTGTAATCAGTTACTTAAAGATTGAACTACTGATAAAAAACAAATGGAATCTGTTTTTTGCCGGCCCAATGTGGCCCAAACTGGTAAGATTGCCTTATATATAAATTTAGCTACAAGAAATTGGTTATTAGACCCCAAAAAATTACAAATTACACATAGGCTAACGATGACAAGGCTGTAGGTTTAACACCTGGGTTTGGTGAGCTGCCTCTTGTGGGCCCTCGAGTCAGGCTGCCCAACGCACCGGGCATGTGTGCTCACTCTATCACTGTGTGTGTGTGTGTCTTCTAAGAGTACTCAGTGGTGTGTGTGTTCACTGCACAGGCCATAGCGGAGGCCATTTGTGTTAACATCAGGACATTGCACATTGCACTTCCACAGATTAGGCCAGGGGTTTCAAGACTGATCAACTGATCAGTTGCACGGTAATTAGTGGTTAACTTGTTAACTGGTTCGCTGGGGTCTTGGGTTCAAGTCCCTATCTGGGTGGAGTTTCCACATTCTCCCTTGGGCTGCGTGGGTTTCGTTTCACAGTCAAAAAAACATGGAGATTAGGTAAATTGAATACTCTAAATGTTCCTGGTGTAATTCTGTATGTGTGTGTGAGAGAATGTGTGTATAACTGTTTGACCAGCTCCTTAGTGCCCGATGCAGTCTGACAGGTGGACTGTTGTTTCCGGTTAAGAGTACGCTGTGTGAGTAATGAGTGCTGAGTATAAATTATTGTACGTAAAATGTGATTGGAAAGCGTCCTTTTAGGGTTTCTAGAAAGGTGCTATATAAGTGTAACTTCATTTGTCATACATGTGGAATCAGGTTTATCTGTTGTTTGTTTAGAATGAAAGCTGTTCTAAAAGCCACACCAACCCAATGTGGCCCAAACTGGTAAAATATAATACTCAAATATATTTTTTTGTGATTTGTTTTGATTTTGTATGTTAAGAAGAGCAAAATGTAAAACAAAAAACACATACAATAACTGGCTAAATGTTGACAGGTTGGACACCCCTGGATAATCTTGATGTTTGAACTGCATTTCCCTGAATCAAACACTATCCAAACTCAGTAAAAGTCAAAGCCAGACCAGTTAAAAGTAACAGTAGGTAATAGTTTATATTGATTGATCTCAGTGTCTTTGTAATTTAAGTTTTATTAATTTGCCTGACACTTAATTCAGCGCTACTGCCCTGTAAGTCCCTATAAGACTGGCAGTCAATTGCACTCAAGTGCAACACTCCACTTGACCACCAGATGCCAGTGTGCGCCTGGTTACAGAGCCCGAGGCCCCTTGGGGAGCTTTAGCAAGCACACACACGTGGTGTGACAGCTTCCCCAGGAAGCTAGGGTGACATTTGCTTCACTTAATGACACAAGCTAATTAATCATTAGCGATCCCAGAGGTATTCCTGTTAGAGAGGCTTTGTCGTGCCTGCTCTCAGCAGGAGGCTGCAGCCCCAACATGTTATGTATGCATATGTTTCACGGCCTTGTTCCATGCTAAAACGTCCCCTTCAATGAGGACTGAAGCAGGAGAAACTGCTTCAGTGAAATTTCCTTAACCTTGTGGGGGCTTACAGAGGACCACCAGAGGACCTGCAGGGTCAAACGCAATGTGGTGGCTCTTAATGTGGCGTGAGAAGAGTGTGTGCCAGTTTCTCAGCTATGAAAGTCTGATTGACGCTGGTTACTGAGGTCAAGAGCAGGCTTGTATCACAGATTTAGAAAGTGTAAAAGCTAATGTGGTGAATCCTGCTTGATACCTCCACACACTGCAGCAGCTATATTGTAGGGATGTAAAAAAAAATTATAGATATATTGAAGTATCATGGTATTTTGTTCTGCAATACTGTATTAAGTTTTAAAAACACAGTATAGATGTTGAATTATTTGCTTATACATTAGTTAATTTTGTGCTGTCATTAGATTCCACTGTTCTGATTGCTTACACAATGTAAGATTTTTTTTATAAATATGAGTAAAACTTTTTTAATACTATGACAGCTCCTAAAATTTGAGGCAAACAATCACAGCAGTCTCACTGACAGTAGTATCGCAGTAAATTGCGGTATATTGAATTGTAACCCCTGTTGGAGGTGGGCGATATGGCCCTAAAATAATATCATGATATTGCATTGTATTTTTGCAATAACGATACTCTTGCCAATATAACAAAACATTGAAAACATTGAAAAAATATTTAAAGAATAGACTACTGCAACAAAATAAAAATAAAATATATTTTTGCATATGATATGATATGGCATACGCCTAACTGAGATGTATCATCAGATTTGTAACAGAAGTCAATGATCCAGATTGTCATGATACTAATAATGCACTCGAAATATCTCTATATATCGAGGATTAAAGTAAAATAAATGATACTGGACAGATATAATCTGTCTCGAGTAAGAATATAATGGGAGATGAGAACAGTGTGAATTTTTCTTTTGCTAAAAACTACAAAAAAGTAGTACCCTGATGTGATAATTAGGGATGGTGATATGGCACGGTATTTCAGGGTATAATATCGTTCACGATATTCTAAAATGTTGGCAATATTATTGCATTCGATACGATATTACACACACCTAACCCCTGTATTGTGATACGTAGTATATTCATAAGTTCTTGCCAGTAAACATCCATACTAGGAGGAGTTTGAGAAAATATCGTGAAAGTTTTTTGGGGCAAAACTGTATAAATTTTGTACAAGCATCTAAGTATTGAGTATGAGTATGAGTTGTAATTACTAAATTACGTTTAAAGATTGATGGCAGGTTCATTCGGTGTTGTGTTTAAAGCATACCCATAAGATAGCAGCGTTTTACTTGTAGTTGTAGTGCTTAGAAAATGCAACTATTTTTTTACCTAGATTTTTATAAATATGAGCAAAGGAGTTTTTATACTATGACAGTTCCTAAAAAAAATATTTGAACAATTGAAATATATTATATAACAATTGAAATGTATTGTGTTGCTTACATTATCGCAGTATATTGCGATACATTGAATTGTAACTCCTGTATAAGGATACATACTGCATTGCCAAGTTCTTGAAAATACACAGCCCTACTAGGGATGTAAGAAAATATAAACATTGTATTGTATCGTATTGCAACATTATTTTTTGCAATACTGTTTTAAATTTTAAAAACAGTACAGACTTTTAATTATTAGGTTTAAAGATAATAATAATAGTAAAGATTGGTTGCAGACAGTGGCTCATTCTATGTTGTGTTTAAACTTTGTCGTTGGATCCTGCTGTTCTAATTGTGTATAGAATGTAACTATTTTTAACTTTATTTATTTTATAAATATGAGTGAAAGTGTTTTTTTATACTATAACAGTTTCTACAGTTCCTACAATTGATTTAAACAATTTCTCAATATCTCAATTTATCGCAATATGTTGAATTGTAACCCCAGTATCGTGATATGCGTTGTATCGCCAAGTTCTTGTATTTATTTGTGGTTTGTGAGGATTTTTAGCCCAAGCCTAAGATAAAGCATGTCGATGTCACTGTGATAACTGTGATTAGATTTGTATGTAATGTACAGTAGCCTATATTATAAAAGGAAAAAGCCTTTTTTCTCAACCCAGTGGCGGGGCCACTGGGTTGAGCCTAATTGTCTCTCATGGGTTAAAATCTTTTGCTCAGCTTTTGAACATCCCTAAAAAAAGTCAGAAACCTGAATAGGCTGCCGTGGCCATGAGGGGAGCCGAAAGATCCCTGTTGGGGTGTGGCGGCCCTCTGGTATCATTATGGGCCCCCATCTGCGCATCCCGGTGGCCTGACAGGAGCAGGTCACTAACCCAACATGGTTTTCATGCTATATTTTGAGCTATATCGCCTGAATGATTGCCAGTCTTCCATATGGATCACGAGGGGGGCTAGCGAGGGTGGACGCGCAGTAGGGGTTCATTTTCTGGGCATACTGTAGGTTTTCTCTGCCCTCCAGAACCCCCTGGCTGTTGGCCGAACCTGTCCATCTCCCCCGACTGAGGAGAACATGCCTCCAAGATGCCTATTCGGCAAAAGCGGCTGAGGTGCTCATTAATAAATTCATTTTTTAGCCACATTAGCAAACCCTCCTACTGATCTGGGCATGCCGTGTCCAGCTGTTCCTGGCTGGAGAAGCTTTTCAACGTGAGAATTAATCGTTTGCATTTTCAGAGCTACTCCCCTGGCCTCTGGACCGCAATGCATTCCGTATCGCAGTTTTCTCATCCAGTTGCTGCTCAGCTGCTGCACTGTCCTTGACGCCCTTGGATCCATGGGAAAGTCTCCTAGTTGCTTTCGCCCCTCATCATGGACTGACTCGCTGAGTCTCTTTGTCACTGTCTCGGCGAGGGTCCGCCATTTTGTGCAGGCGCAGGTCAGGGCCGGAAGCAGCTCCACACCTATTGAATTTGATGCTGGCTCCACTGCGCGTGTGCCGCAAGAGGATGAATTATTCCGTTTCATGGCCGCCTTGTCATTGATATGCAAAGCAGAGTCAGGCCTGCCCCAGTCTGCCAGGTGCCATTTAATATCGCTTGGATGTACAAGGGATCCTTCATTTCCACTTTAATCAGGCCAAGATTTCACTCCATCACATAGATAGAGTAATTGTTCCATTCATGAACAAGCCTGTAAGGGCACATTTAGCCAAATCACTTCGGATATGGAGGCCTAACCTCTGCACTTGTGACGATTGGCAGTAAAATACTGGGAAAGGTTGTGTTTTTGCCCCAGAGCTCTCATTATTCAACCAAAAAAAGAAGGACGCTATCGTTTACCTAATGCTAGGATTTATTACAAAAGCATACAAAAGAACTTCTGGCGTTTTTTAGCCAAAAAAAACTCATGCTGCAAAAAACAACTGTTTGGTACAATGCATGTCCAAGAGTACCACTGTACTGTACCATCTTTCCACTTTTCTCTCAGCTGTATCAGCAGTCAGTCGTTGTACGTTAGTACAGGGATTCTGGAGCTCTGGGTGTGCTCAGTGTAGTGCACTGCAGTGCTCAGACTTTCTTCCTCAGAGTTTCCTCCTCAGACTTTGAGCGTGCCACGAACCTGTTCCCCAGTGATGATCAGAACTGGAGCCAACTGCCCTCGGTGACTTCAGGCCCACCTGCGGTGACACAGAAGGAGCCATTCCAAGAAGTGCCAACATAGGAGAGTGCAGAACTTTTGCCGCCACCAGCACAGGAACACCTTGGTCCTCAGAGAGCTCCATCTGGGAGTTTTTGGAACCCCCTCAGTCTCCTCACCCAATCGCTGGTCACCTCCAATTATCCGTCAGTCGGTCACACAAAGGAAAGGGGCATGTTCGGTACCTGCCCCCTTTGCAATTGTTTGTGCCCAGAAACAAATTCAGATGTGCGCCACATGTGCTTCCAACACTGCAGGAAGCCACTGTGCAAAACACATCAAGATGAGTAAGGCTTATCTCTAATAGCGTGGCCTATACGTCGCCGCACAATAACCGGAGATGGAGGCGCTGAGCAAAGGGATGGCCTATCAGAGATAAATAAACATCATAGCCTGTCAAAAGTTCAATTCCAACTTGAAAGAGGCTAAAAAAACACAGAGGCTGATCACGCTGATAGCCGAAAAGTGAGAATCGGTTTTGAAATCACCTGCCACTCGGTTCAGCTTCGCCCTTTATGAATTCCGGTGGAGGCCTCCTTTCACTCAGCGTATATCAAGCTCAACGCGTGAAATTGCCTTTTGGAGTCAGCAAGTGGGAGGATTTGTAACGGTGCCCCGAAGGATAGCTTATTTACGCCCTTGTTTATGGTTAATCAAAGTGCGGCCAACTTTCTCTCGCTCTGGCATGGGAGCCTTTTAGCGGCGGCCTCTTTCATGGAGTCGCGGGGCGGGGCTACGTATTGCGTGTGATTCGCTATCTTTGAGAACCCTGCAATTACATCTGGCACGACTCTCCATGAAGTAACGCTTCATAAGCCTTTGTGTCGCTGAGCTTTGAAGCACTCCGGCCCAGTGCAAGTTGCCTTTTTGTCGCCTCCCCCCATGTCTCCTTCTACCCACAACCCCCTCCTTCTCCATCGGAGACAGAAGACCCAATGCGATGTGTCGTGTCCCCCCCTCCACACACATACACAAAGACTCAGTGCATTGGACACACCTTGGCCGGCACAAAGGATGAAAAGAGAGGGAAGGCTCGGACAGGCAGGACGCCGCTGCCAGGCCCGATAAAGATGCTTCAAAAAGTCGAGTTGTGAAGAGCTGCAACCCTCCTCTACTGTGTTTTCTTTTTCTTTCCTTCTTTCTTTCTTTCTATCCTTTTTTGTTCTTTCTTTCTGTCCTTCTTACCCTGGAGTGATGGAGAAGAAAAGCCGTAGAAATAAAGAGGGACTGAGAGATTCAAATTTGGCTCTCCAGGCACTGTGCAGGGCCTCCTCTCTCCACTGAATGTAAATGGTATTTGCTCTATGCTGGAAAAATGCTTTGCATGGCCACTCTTGGGAAAAAACAAGAGCTTAATGGACTCTTCCATGAGATCTGGTCATGACTTCCCTCCTGTAGCTTGACCTCATACACTCTCAGCCTGGATAAGTTTAATTTAATTATTTAATAATTTGAGGAAACCAGTTGCAAGCACAGTTTGCAGTGTAGGCAGCCCAGAAACTGATGCTTGATTTTATAGCATACAACATCGAGGCCAGGCAGTTAATCATAAAACATGATCTAGATTCTAGAAGTTTACCTATGGTAGGCCGTGGGAATGACTACACACTGACATTGAATGTCAGTGACTGGGGGACACATCCAGTATGCCTCAAGTATAGATGCTGCCAAGAGCCAACATGAAAGAAGATGCCAATGGCACAAAACTAAACTCTATTTATTTTTGTTAATTCAACTCCAAGGTCCCATTTGAGTGTCAAATGTTCAAAACAGTGTTTAATGTTTGGAAATATTTGACATAAAACAGACTTAATTTACTTGAGTTCATAAAAATTGTGGGTTTATAGCGTTATGTTAAGTAATGAATGTTTTAGCATATCTAGATTATATCCAGATAGACAGATAGAAACCATATGAAATCCAATTTTGGCAAATTGGATCCAAACCACATTTAAAATCGGATGTGCATCTCAGTCTGAAAGCTCTGGACACACTAATTTCTTCTTGTCATTTGCATCACTTACAATAAGACAAACAGCAACCTCATTCTTACCTTGAGAGCTAAAAAATCATATACTGGTACCAACCTTGATACCTCCGCACCCCATACAAATATGCTTGTGATGTCAAAACAGGCAAATCCGATGTGAACATTTGCAGATAACAATGTGAACAGTCATCTCAACAAATCTGATTTGAGAAAGATCTGATTTGCTTGCAGTATGAACACAGCTATAGAGTCTGCCAGTCCTTCAGTGAGCTCTCTTCACTGTATCGATCTGTGTGGTGGGGAGCGGCCCCAGTTTTACAGTACCTTCCCTGCCGATCAATCAGGCCTGCCCCATCATTCCCACACTCACAGTGGGTTTCATACAGAGACAGGGTGACATTGCGTGCTATCACACACTCCATCTAATGTGTGTGTGTTTGTGTGTATGTGTGTGTGTGTGTGTGTGTGTGTGTGTGTTTGTACGTGTCAGGGCAGTATATTTGATAGTTACAGTGGCGTGAGGAGAATACCACCATTTTTAGAAACCACATTTAGTGTTTTTTGCTAAAAAAAAAGGGTGCAAATAAGATCAAATAGGACAGTTTCTCTATACAACAAATTTACATCTTCAGTTTTAAAGGAATGTTTTAAACGTATTAAACATATTTTTTGTTCTATTAATGGCAAATCAATGACCCTAATTATTAAATAAATATTCATATAGTTTATAAAGTACAATGATTATCTCTTTACCCCTAAGAAGTTTAATATACCTTTCATATTGACAAATAATATGAAAAAAAAAATCATATTAGCATACCTGTGAATTAGTATTAGGCCTGTGAAGATAATGAGGTTATTGATTAATTGTACAATATATAGACACAAGATCAGTAATGTTTGTTAAGCTTTGTATTGTTCGTTTATATAAGAATGTACTTCGCCAGTAGTTTAGGCAGATAAAATAGCACCTCCTCACGGAAAGAGTGGACTGCAAAAGGCGAAGAAACTGTGATAAATTGTAATTAATCACCTTTACCTTCTTCCTAGGTCTAAGCTTGTAATCCTGTGTATTTAAATGTAAATAAAATAATCAGTATTAGATTGGCAGAATGTAATTATATTCATACTAGTGGCACTTAAAAAATATTGTATTAATCAAGATTAAAGAATATAAATGCTGTGAATTCCCTGCATTTTGTGCCAGTAGCTGTGTATGTGTAAAAGATATTAATAAAATAAATAATAAACAAAAAGTGATCTACTTGACAGTAGCTCTCTGTAAAAGGCATGGGTGTTCCCTTCACATTTTATATTTATTCGTTTAGATCCCCCCACATTTAACTTAAAATAATAATATGTATCCCTGTTGAATTTCTATGTTATTTAAATAAAGTTTTAGGGAAAACTCTAAAAAGTTATTTTTTTATTTGTACAATCACTAATTTCTGTTGTGCTACATATTTAGTTGGTGCAAGGTGATTGGTTCAGTTGCATGTCAGTCAAAAGTCAGAGTAGTGGGCAGGGCTAGGAGCTTGAGCAGTGGGGAGCAGAGACGGAGAGAGTCAAGCAGGTTCAGTCATGCTGCACAGATGCTAGATTTTTGTCCAAAACATGTCAAAACTGTGGCTAATAGGCAGTTAAACCACCTGTGTGACCTGTGTGATCTTTGATGAGGTAAATTGCGTCTCTGTGTATATATAAGCTTTGTCAATGTAATAAAACTTTAGACTCTGTTGTTGAAGGCTCAAAATGGTTTGTATTCAGTTGCTAGTAGGGCTAAAGTATGTGGATGTGTAGCTGCTTGTGTGGTGAAAGTTTGCTTAGCTGAGCTTAGTTGTATAAATGCAGGACAATGTCTAGAGAGTCCAGTGACCTTGCACAGAGCTGCTGATAATAACATAGTAAACAGTAAAAAAAAGGTATTTATCCCCCACAATCCACTGACCTACACCTGATGAACTGAGATGGTGATTTGAGGTGATTTAATTGGGATGAGCTGGAGCTTCACAGCATGAAGGAAAAGCAGCAACTATGGTTCATCACCTCTAGGAACTCCTTCAAGACACTGAGATTAAAATACCAGTGTGCAGATCTGCCCTCAAAGATAAATGTGATACTTATTTAACCCTTTTTATGTACATTTTTTATTTTTTATTTTAAATAATTCTGCATGTGTTCCTGTATAGCTTTAATATAGTCTACAATATTCAATTTACAGTGTAAAAATGTGTCATAAAAGAAATAAAACACACTGAATGAGAAGAGATGTGTCAAGATATTTGTCTGGTATTATACATTTTTAATGATGAAGAAAAAGATTTAAATTCTTTAGCATATATCGCAGTAATTTCAGGGATAATATATTGTACAAATAAAAAAGAGGAAAAAAATAATTATCAGAAAAGGCCTGTTTAGCATATTAGCATACGCAAGTTCCTCTGAGGCTACTTTAATTCACTTTTTACTTTAACTGAGTAACTGCTGGGTAAAGCCCCCCAAAATGCAGATGGATAAAAAAGTGGCTTTCTGCCATTCTCTCTCTCTCTCTCTTTTCACTCTCTTCCTCTCTCTCATTCTCTCTCTCCCTCTCCTGCTGAAACAGATGGTGATTTATGCTGAGCACAATCAGGACTATTCAGCATGGGGCTGGCAGGCCCTCCCCACAGGAGCAGGGCCCAATCACAGCCTTAATGAACACATTGGGAGCTGTCAGATCCAAATGAGTCCCAGTAGGAGCCTGCCCACAGGTACCCCCTGCCCAATGGCACTGCTTCCTGTAAACACACACACACAGACACACACTTGCGCGTGCACTCACACCCTGTCAGAGGCTTTTTTCCACTCCTTCACCTAATTCAATCAAGATTTCTATCTCTATCCGTCAGTATTCCCCCAATACGGAGTGTAACTCCGAGCCTATAAGTTACCCGCAGTCCGGTACAGCACGGATTGACAGGCATGGCCGGGTTGGGGTCTGTGACTAAGACCGTGTGTGTGCTGAATATAAGCGCAGGCTTCACGTGGCGATGTCCGCTGTGTGTGTGTGATTGCGATCTCTGATGGTGCTGAGTGTATAAAACTCGTATTTGTTCTGGGTTCTGATGCCTGGCTCGCTCGCTGGGTTTTGACCTGGAGTGGAACGGCTGCCCTTTGCTTGAACATCCTGCCTAATTTCATATAAAACATTCTCTATGACATATTGGACATATCACTAACATGTCCAAATGTTTGTGAACAGCCTTTTTAATGAATGCATTCAGCTACTTTTTCAGTTGTACTCATTTCTGACACATGCAAATGCACACACATAGCTTGTCTTGGCCCTATAGAAAAAAATATTATCGATATAATATTATCAGAGATGTATAGCAACATACATACTTCACTACTGTACTTAAGTCCTAAAATGCTGTATCTGTATCTACTGGAGTATTATTTTTACTTCACTACTGTACTTAAGTACTAAAATGCTGTATCTGTATCTACTGGCATATTATTTTTACTTCACTACTGTAATTAAGTACTAAAATGCTGTATCTGTATCTACTGGAGTATTATTTTTACTTGACTACTGTACTTAAGTACTAAAATAATGCTGTATCTGTATGTACTGGAGTATTATTTTACTTCACTACTGTACCTAAGTACTAAAATGCTGTATCTGTATCTACTGGAGTATTATTTTTACTTCACTACTGTACTTAAGTACTAAAATACTGTATCTGTATCTACTGGAGTATTATTTTTTCTTCACTACTGTACTTAAGTACTAAAATACTGTATCTGTATCTACTGGAGTATTATTTTTACTTCACTACTGTACTTAAGTACTAAAATACTGTATCTGTATCTACTGGAGTATTATTTTTACTTCACTACTGTACTTAAGTACTAAAATGCTGTATCTGTATCTACTGGAGTATTATTTTTACTTCACTACTGTACTTAAGTACTAAAATGCTGTATCAGTATCTACTGGAGTATTATTTTTACTACACTACTGTACTTAAGTACTAAAATGCTGTATCAGTATCTACTGGAGTATTATTTTTACTACACTACTGTACTTAAGTACTAAAATGCTGTATCAGTATCTACTGGAGTATTATTTTTACTACACTACTGTACTTAAGTACTAAAATACTGTATCTGTATCTACTGGAGTATTATTTTTACTTCACTACTGTACTTAAGTACTAAAATACTGTATCTGTATCTACTGGAGTATTATTTTTACTTCACTACTGTACTTAAGTACTAAAATACTGTATCTGTATCTACTGGAGTATTATTTTTACTTCACTACTGTACTTAAGTACTAAAATACTGTATCTGTATCTACTGGAGTATAGAACGAGAACAATAAGAAGACCTCATTGCTCCTGTTCTGCCTTTCACTCTGAGAACTTCTCTAACAAAATAACTCTCGTTCTTGAACCAGTTCCGTTCGGGCTTATAAGAACCGTGGTTCTTTTCAGCAAACCAGCCCACGGTTCCTACAGTTCTCTGGCAGTATTCACATCTATATTCATTGCAGGAGGCATTCTTAAGCTTCTATAGGCAAAACCCATGTGACATATCCCGTGACATTTGGCAGGTCAGTGTACAATGGCATATGTCATACGCTATCATAACAGATAATGTCCATTAATACAATTGGGTCATATTATGATTACTGGTACCATTACAGATATATGACACTATTAAAGCACATAATCTGTCATAAAACTCATGACAGTATATGACATCTGTCATACCTCTGTTAGGGATTAGGTTTACATAGGGAGATAGAGTCTTGTGATACTGTTATTTTTATGGCACATCAATTTAATATGTTGTTACTATTCTTTTTTTAAACCATTTGAAACCATAAGCTACATTTTTACAGTTTAAACCAATATTATTTAAAAAAAATCTTATTGCATTAACATACATTAAAATCACATCTCCAACATTCAGAGATACATATAGTTCCATTCAAATGTTTGGATACACATTCTCATTAATATTTGTTCTTTATTTGTATTATTTACTACATTGTAGATTAATATTAAAGACTTAAAAGTGCTTTGAAGAAGCACATATGCAATTAATTAAAAGACAAAAAAAACATGGTCTCCACGAACACCTGAAATAAAAACCCAACCCAGGGAGTTTGGGATGAGTTGGAGTGCAGAGTGAAGAAAAAGCATTTAACAAGAACTCAGCACTTCTAGAACTCCTATTAGAGATTTGGAGAACCGTTCCAGGTTCTACTTCTAGAAGCCAACTGAGAGAATGGCAAGAGTAGGCATCATAATTTGGCATTTAAGCGAATTATGCAAAATTTAAATAATGCATTTCTTCATAGTAACTTAATATTAATCTACAGTATAGAAAAAAAATATTAAATTAAAAGGGTATGTCCAAACTCTTTAAAATAAAAAAATCTTGATAATGCAGAAATCACATTAATGCCGTTCTCTCTGTACTGCATTCAGATCCATGTATCCAGACTGTAGTTCCGACACACTTCTCCCATCTGTCAGTCTGTCTGTCTGTCTGTGTGCATGTGTGTGTCGAATGCTCATTCAACTGCCCGATCCATCGCAGGGTGCAAACAAAGCCCAACATGTAGCGGCTCCCTCCGAACATCTTCGGCCACAAAGGTAGAAGCCCCTTCACCCGTTCCTGGTGGGCAGCTCTCCCCTCTGCCTCCTCCTTGGCTCCGGCCCTTCATCAGCGGGCCTGACAGGAGCACGGCCCCTCGCGCCGCCCCAAAATCTGCACCTCAAGAGCTGGTGGCCAAAGTCCAGGGCCCTTCTGCCGCATGTCAAAAACCCACCCGGGCCGGCGGCCTCTGAGGAAGTGCAAATATCCTCTAATGGCCTGGATGCAGATGGATGCGTCCATGACAATAGCCCCCGTGCCGGCGCTTTTTTGTCAGCGGCCGGCAGAGAAGGCCATCACAATTACTCAGCAGAATTATGCATGCAGGCAGGAGCCATTCTCATGCTAAGGGACCTCCTGATAATGGATGTGTGGCCCTTTCTGGAGAAGTGGTGGACCCTTTCTCTTTTTTTGCTTTGTTTTTCTTCCTAACATGTCTTTAAAGGAAAGACTTGGAGGGACAGACTTGGAAGGCCATAAGGTTCGCTCTGAGACAATGGGGATGTGGGACATATTTAGATAGAGGAGGCATCTTTCAGGACCTTTTAGGCCATTACATTAACATTAACATAGGTCATAAATCTCCCAGAGACTGTGATAAAAACATAGAACCTTACCAACGTTTGATGAAGTGAGCCTCAAGCCCCTGCATGTTTACTCTGCCTGAGATTGACAGCATGATGCTCGAGAGCTGGACGGGTCAGGAGTTCCTCCACTGTTTCAAAAGCTTTTTAACTTTCCTCAATTAAGGAACTTATACATTTAACAGTATACAGCGCATCTAATGTTTGGTTACCTGTTCCTTAGACTGTTGCACCTTGACCAGACAATTTTGGTAGCCATTAACAAGCTTCTAGTAGAATCTTGGTTTAATATTTAATGATTCTATGATTTTAGGCATTAATATAGAGCTTGTTTAAACTTGTTGGTATCCTGAAACGTGCCTGCCATTTTTACACTTGCATGGGGTTACTATACTGCATGTTACTACTATATATGATACTTGCATCCACTATTATATCAACATTAACATAAGTCACAAATCTCTCAAAAGACTGTGATAAGAACCATAAAACCAAATATTTGACCTGGACTGGTCAGATAGAATGGACAGTAGACATGGTTAGTCCAGGAACAGCAGGATTAATTTATCTTTTTAATATCCCTAGTTTTGTAAGAAACAATGAATGATAAGGTGTCCCAGTACTTTTGTCATCATGGACATAAATCTTACGGCAAAATTGGGCTCTCAGAAAATTCTAAACTATTCTATTTTCAGCATTTTTAAGAAACCAGCAAGTTGTTGGATTACACATTTTACATTTTTGGAGGTTTTCTAAATCAACAGTTCAAAATTGGGCATTTATGGTCTATAATATACAATCACAATTAAAAGTTAAAAGTAAAAGTTTTCTTTTTGGGGTTCTTCAAACTGTGGAGGAACCCCTTATTAGAAGTATTTTAGGTTCCTCAAAGGTTCTTTAAAGCAACTTAGGAACCCTTTAAGGTGCTTTGAGGAACAATTAGCAGAGCTTAATTTTCGATTTGAAGGTTCCTCAAATCACATTAAGGGTTTTCCTCACAGTTTTAAACGGAAGAACCTCTAAAAGCCTAAAAGTCCCTCAAGAAACTTATACTTTTACCAGTGAACACAGTACTGGCTCTCACTACTACATTAACAGAATCATAGGTCATAAATCTCCCCAGAGACTGTGATAAAACCATAGAGGCATGTTGGATGGAGTGTGCCACAAGCCCCTGCACCTTTACTTTCCTCGCCAGAGATTGACAGCAGGCCGCTGGAGAGCTGGAAGGGTCAGTCAGGCTGGCAGCTGCCTGTGTGTGGTATCTGGAGCTCTAGCTTGTTGTCCTTTTGAAGTAAGACGAACGTGAAAGTTCAGATTCAGCCGAAGATTTGCGGCTCACCGCTCAGACAGCGGCGCAAATGGCTTTCTCCTGGATTCTCAGTGGGGTCCGTACTCTCGCATCTTCAGTCGGCCCCATCTTCACAGCGTTTGGTGGAGAGCAGTCACAGCGAGCCGCGTGTTTGCCCAGTAATCTAAAACCAGGAAGCCTTTGAAACCTAATGAAAGTCTCTGGAGGAAGATGTTGGAGTTCTGCATCATTAGGACATTCAAAGCCTTCTGTTCGGGCACCCTGGGGCAGGCCACTGACATGGCTGTGTGGTCACTCCACAGCTGCAGCTCTGATTTGACCACTGCAGGCCCTTACACTGCCTGTCAAAAGTTTGGGTATAGAAAATAAAAAGGTGATGGTGATTGGAATCAGGGGACTCAGTGGCTCCACAGTTTTTTTGACTATAAAAAAATTATAAGTGAACCTAGCCTTTTTTCTGACTTTTTATACTGTATGAAAAATGTAGAATGGTAAAAAACAATGAATCCTGTTACATTTTATAAAATGTAGCTCAAAAGTTGATCTCAAAAAACATATTGTAGTGTCTCTTAAGTGTCTCTAAAACATATAGAATTATTTAGTGAATGAAAAAGTGTTAAACAAACCAGAATATGTTTTATATTTTTATAGTTACCTCTTGTTTAGATGACAGCTTGTCTGGATTTCCTCAGTCAGTTTTATGAGGTACAGTCACCTGGAATTCAGGCTTTCAGTTAACAGCTGTGCCTTGCACCCAATGCACTTAATTTGTCTGAGAGCATCAGTTGTAAAGTTGTGAAGAGGAAGAGTTGGTATACAGCGAATAGCCCTATTTGAATAATGTTCTAATTTATATTATGGCAAGAACTACTCAACTAAGTATAGAAAAAATACTATAAGAAATGAAGGTCAGTCAATCTGAAACATTAAAAGAACTTTGAAAGCATCCTTAAGTGCAGTCACAAAGACTAATAAAAACGTTATGATGAAACTGGCTCTCATTAGGATCACCCCAGGAAAGGAAGAGCAAGAGTTATCTCTGTTGCACTGTATAAGTTCATTGGAGTTACCAGCCTCAGAAACCTCAAGTTAACAGCTCCTCAGATAAGAGCACCTAAATGCTTTACAGAGTATTTTGGTTTGTTTAAGAGTTTTAAGTTACTACATCATTCCTTATGTGTTCCTTTATAGTCTGGATGATTTCACTAGTAACTTACAATGTAGGGAAAAATGTAAACTTTGAATTAGAATGTCTAAAACGTTTGTCTGGTACTGTATTACTCAGAAATAATACAGAATGTATATAAGGATGCAAAATTAATTAATTTTCCCAAAAATATATTTAATTGTTATACAAAAGTGGTGTAGCATCTATACAACACATAATTGACTTGATACGTTCATTCCAAACCAATGCATGTTATTTTAGCCACAATCACAGTTCTGTCCAGTGCAGTCTGAGCTATCTGTGTGGTTTTAGGTCGAGCTGTCTGATCTGATTCTGATTAGAGCTGCTGTTGTGTAAAGCAGCCGTGGCAGACGAAGCAGGAAGGAAAGATCCCAAACTGCGGCAGCAGCACTTTTCACCAGGGCTCTTAGCATTTATGAGTTAACAAGATGGCTCTTACCACGGTGGCCACACACGTAATTAGGATGCTGTTGTATTCGCCATAAAAATGTGAAGGGCGGGGATGTTGTGGAGGCAATTTTGACTTTAAACAGTGGAAAATCCAATCTGTCAAAACCTCAATGTGTTATTTTGACATAATTCCAAAGTTTATGGATTTTTCCTGCGTGTGGCGAAATTGGGTATAAAATGTTTAAGTGCTGTACGTGTCGGGGAACAAAGGTTGCAATGTTTGCACAATGCAGATATACCTCCTGGGAGGTCTGGCCTCAGGTGATAATACAGGCGGACCGCACTGTTAAAGCACTGTAAATTAGAACCCGACTGCTCCCCTTCCTGAATTAGACCTTTATTTATTCCTGCAAATGGATAAACATACTGTACACACATAATATATAACAAATATATACCAGATAAATATCTTTGGTTAGTAGAATGTCATGTAACCTTTCTAAATGTTCTTGATTCTTACAGCAGTTAATCCCACACAGAAATTAGGCCTAATCTTAAATTACACCACATTTTGAGTGGAGATTGTCTATTGAAATATATTCTATATTCTACAACTAGGCTTAATCCCTGTCCGGGAAACTGCCCCATAATGTTCAAAGCAGAGGCAACACTAAAATCAAAGCTTTGGAGGTGCTGAGAACCCAATGAGACATTCCATTGTGCTTTTTTATTGTTTTTTTACATGTTCATATCTATTTTAATTGTTAACCAATTATGTTTAACCACATATATCTAAAATATTTTCAACATTTCTATTCAACTTATCAACGACAAACTCACATTGAAAACAAACAAAGCAACCAAAAACTATTTTTTGCTCCTATTTTTAGGGGTGCCGGGACTTAATATAGCTTTAATTTCTTCATTTAAAAAAGCTTCTAGAAACGCCTTTTTGTGTGTATCTAGAACATTTTTATTAACTTTTTACATTTATTTAAAAAAAGAAAACATTTTGTGGTCATTTTTAATGAATATTCCTTTTTGTGTAAAATCAGAAAGTATTTGATTGATATATTTATCAATCAAGTAAATGCTACACTTTTTAAATTTGGAAATGGTTTATATCAGCTTGATTATGTAATAGTTTGATCAGTGCTTTATTGTATTGGTTACTTTATTAATTATTCTTTGTTTTTTGTACATTTTGTAATGTTTTATAATATAAATGCTTTATTTAATCTCATATTTTTGGAATGTTTCCAGAATGTTCCTGAAATTTTTGTTATTCCTGTAAAGCCACAAAAGTCTAACCTGAAATACAGCCTAATGTTTCTAGAATCTAAAAAAAGCCTTTTTGAACATTCAGTGAACATCCTTTGCTAACTGGAGAATTCTTTAACAGTCTTCATCCCATTCATCCTCTAAATATGAAAAAAGCGGTTGCCTGACCTAATATAACATATTAGATGCTTGTAAATGTCAGGAGATGGTAAATATACATGTAACGGTGCTTCAGAGCCTCAGACTGAAACGCTTTGATCGTGTTTCTGTAGATGTCTCAGTAGCCGCTTCGATCCAGCATCAATATCATCGTACACACATAAATATTCATTTAAATCCAGCACAGTTTCAGGAGTTCATATATCGTACTCTCAGCACTGAGAGAGACCGAGCTCAATCTCTTTGTTTCAGATCAATTCTTTTGGGTGGGACATCAGTGTGTGCTCTATTTAATCATTTAAGAATCAATTTTTTCAGCTGCACTGCAGCCGTTCTGGAGCTTTCCGTGGTTATCTGTGGTGGACCCCGGTGATGTGGAAGAGAGATTTCAGCTAACATCAACTGCAGACCCTCAGGAATCCATGGAGATGAGGGATAACTTTGGTGAAGGTCTGCTGGTCTCTCCAGGTGTTCCCTCATCTACTCATATCTATGCAAAAGCAGAGGTCAGCGGGTTGGGCGCTCGTCCAAGCCTCACACTATCTTATCATCTTATCACGCTCTGTGTTTGAGAACGGTTGGCAGCTGATGCCAGTCTCCATGATCTTCTCCCACCTCCTCTCCGTCTCCTGCTGATAACTGATAGTGCTCTCTTTGTTCTTCTCATTATATATACTACTGACAATTTCTAGTTCCAAAAGTTAAATAAAACAGAATGCAATGGTTTGCAAATCTCCTATAGCCATATTTTATTAGCAGTAGAACATAGAACACATATAAAATGTTAAAAAGTGATTTTTAACCACTCCAAAAAGTTGGGACAAGGCAATAAAAAGCTGGAAAAGTAAGTGGCAATAATAGAAAAGAAAACAGTTGTACTTGGAGCAATGGTGTAAATGTACTGGTTTAAATACTTAAAGTATAAAAGTAAAAGTAATGTAATGGAGAACAATGCCCCATAAACCCCCCTAAAACACATTTTTCTAAAAGCCATAATGACTATAATGTTATATTAAATTGTTAATGTTGATGAATTTGGGATGCACTAGGCTCCCTGATTCAGCTTCATATATGCCTATTGAAAATGAATGTAAATATATTACTGGACTGGATTGGAGTTTGTTTAAATTTCGCTTGAGTCTCTGCACATATATTTTCACACTAGGCTATATAGGTCTGCTATGTTCTTGCTGGAGTGGTGGGCGGGGCCGGGCGGGGGGGGGGGGGGGGTTGGGTGACGTGTGCAGGTGTGAAGGATCACAGTATAAACCAATAGGGTGTCGGAATGGTATATGTTTATACTTCTCTACATCCAATCACAATCAGATTCAGACTCTATCTGGATGGAGAGATTTATCTGGATAGGGGTTTTATTGAACAATAAGAAGCCAGAATGAAAATGAGCTGTAACAAGGCTATTTTTAAAATGTAAGGAGTAGAAAGTTTGGATAATTGTGTGAAAATGTGTGAGTAGTAAAAGTGAAAAGTCATCAGGACACAATCCAGATACGAATCACATGAAGACCCCATTTACACCTGGTCACTTCCTGTGACTAGTCTCTGGACTGACTCATGATTAGGTTTTAGTTTGATAGTCATCTGATTGCTGTCTGGGACAGAATATGCACATTGTTTCAATACATGGCAACCAGCTGTTTATCTGTTTCTGTGCTAAAGTTGGCTGCAGCCTGGAAATTAACAATTTTACAGGGCGCCTTGCATTTCGTCAACGCTAAAATGTTTAAAATTTGTTTAGAATTGTGTTTTTGATCACTTCCCAGAGTGGCTGGTTTAAATGATTGGGTTTGTATTTGTTTTAGATGTGTTTTTTGAGTGCATTTACACCTGCCTTATCCACATATAATCCAGACATTAATTATCATGATGTGAACAGGTGTAAACTGTGTCAAAGTAACCAGTGTCAATTGTAAATACTTTGAATATCACCCTAACTTATCTTTAATATTAATTTTGTTGAAAATCTAATGATTTTCTGCATATTTTAACAGTTGGTTAGCCAAGGAGCACCAAAATGTAATGTAACCTAAAATTTTAACCTAAAACTTTACTTTGCAAATGAATGGTTTGATCAATTGTGGCCTTATGGACTATTCAAATTCTCCAAAAGCCAAATAATGTCAAGTGCATCCTCCTCAACATCCCCCTTCCCAAAAAAAAGTTGTCATGCCCAGACCAAGCCTGTAGTCCAGACAGTAAATCCGGGGTTGACTTATCCAGCCCCCGATTTACCCCCCTTAGCCTCTTTGTCTCCATTGAGCCCTACTATCCCGGCGTGATTATTTCTTATCATGTATTTATTTGTTTAATCCACCCCCTCTTCCCCCTCACTCCCCCCCGGCAGCACTCGGCTGCCTGGTTCCCCCTTGCAGTAGGCACGGCTGTCTGGCAGCGAAGAGGAAGAAGACCCCCTTCCCTTCTTCATCCTAGATACACACCACCCCCAACCCCCCCCACACACACACACCCCACAGCAGTCCCTATTGCCGATACTTCGCCATGCCACACAATGGGCGGATATACCCTCCTCGGCCTGGGAATTCCATCCAGGGGCAAACAGCCCCCCTCTACCCTCGGCTCTCGCATGCTGCCATTGCTAGCCTAGTTGTGTGTGTGCACTATAAATAATGGATGCATTAGCATGCATGAATCTCTTTTTTTGGGAGGAGGGGGTGTGGGGGGTTATGTGGGTAAAGGGGGGGGGGGTGGGTGGGTGTTGATGGGTGGGGTTTAGATGCCTTAATTCATTATTAATCCCCTTCACAAGCAAAGAGGGGTCTGCCTGCTGCCTGGGCTGTAGTGCCTGTAGTCCTTAGCTAAACCCTGCTTTAGGGGCTCTGCAGACTGTACCCCCCCAACACACATCGTCCAGCCTTAAAACAACTCATCATGCCCCACCCCTGAACCCCCCTCCTCAATACTCTACTGCTATTTTACAATCTAGCGCCCCAAACATCTGGAAGTTAGGGATAATCCGCAGATTGGGATGAGGGGGGATGAAGGGAATCTTGGAGGCTGTAAAGACGAGGCCTTGACCCCTGAGATGTTCCTTAAATGATTCTTGGCTCGGATGTAGAGTTCTAGGAAAATAAAATAAAATATGTTCATGTAGTATATTTACATTGTTAAATTGTAAAAAAAACATCCAACTTTCTATTGATGAACATTATACATAGTACCAGAAATTAGCCACACAGTACCCCTCAAAATAGCTAGTGATACACAATTTTTAAAGTCAGAACATAGATATTATTAAACCAGACACATCATTGCTATTGGAAACCACCTCAGTTCACTTAATTTGCAGACAGTTATTACGATGTCGCTATTGGTTGCTTTGGTGTTCCAGTTTACTTTAATTTTGCTGCCATCTGGTTGCTATGATATTGCTGACTGTATTTGTTTTATGGTTTTTGTGGTACCTTGGTGGTAGCAATAGTGTTAGTAAGTGATTTCTATGGTTTTCCAGGTGGCTGCTATGGTGTTGCTGAGTAGTTACTATGGAGTTACTTTGCTGTGATATCCCAGGTGGTTTCTATGATGTTGCTATGTTGTTGCCTGGTGGTTGATATGGTGGTTAATAAGTGATTACAGCTATCATATTTCAGTCATTTGTCATGATATTTGCTAAGTGTTTGTTATAATGCTACCCCATGTTTAGTTTAGTTTAGACTGTTACATCAGTGTTGCATTACTGTTACTTAAGTGGGCTAACTGAATAATGTTGCCTTCAGGCAACAAATAAATAATATAAATTATTTATATAATTTGGCACATGAACATATTTTGTATTGGAAAGAATTATGCCCTAAATTGGTGTAATGCCCAAATAGGTGACTTATTACCATGCCATAAAGAGAGTTAATATTAGGGTTAGGGCTCAGTGTTCGGGTTAAGGTTAGCATAAGGATTGAGAATCATATTCATGCAGCTAAGAGTTCCATTGCATTTATTAGCTATTCAGCTTAATGTCAGTTAAACGTTAGGTGAGCATCTAGGAGGCATCTTTAATGGACCATCCAAGTAAAATGATGCAATTTGTTAAAATCTGCAATTTGTGAATGGCCTTGAATAAAATTAATTAAGCCGCCATGATATATTGCTGATCCAACAATGTTATTTATGCTGTTTTATGGCTTTCCCTGGTTTGGGCTTTTTGGTAGATGAGGTTACAGGGTTCACATACCCATTCCTGATTACAGAAACATGAAGTCCCCCATAATGGGAGGGTTCACTGGCAGACATGTGGCTGTTTGCTATTTTTAGAGCCAAGATTACACCACAGCTACATACTGCATCATGGTATTGTGATGCTGAAATAAGGACGGGGATGCGCAGAAGCCTGCAGCGCGCTTTCAAACATAAAAGGCAGAGTGCATTGAGCTTTCACTGTGCGCTTAATGCTTCAATAGGATTATAACATTCTGTCTGGCTCTCCAGAGGAGTGTAAACGTTGTATACGTTCATTCTCTTGACTGGAGACTTGAATGTATAGATGTATGGAACGTGAATTGCTGCAGTCTCGCTGATTTCTCCTTTTTTTTTAGAGCAATCAAACCTATTGTTGGGTTAGTAATGACTGTTGTCTGTGTTGTTGTTAAGTGTGGCCTTGCGTGTGTGTGTATGTGTGTATTTATATATGTAGGTTATATACAGTCAGAGTGAGTAGTGAGTACACATTCACACTCACTTGAATGAATGCTGACTGTAAACACATACACCAAAATATATTTATATATACCAATCAAGCATAACATTATGACCACCTTCTTGTTTCTACACTCACTGTTCAATTTTTAGCTCCACTGACCATTTAAGAGCATTTTGTAGCTGCATAATCTGTATCTGTTTTTCTGCATACTTTATTATCCCTCTTTTTTACTCTGTTCTTCAATGGTCAAGAACCCCCAGGACCTCCGTAGAGCAGCTACTGTATTATTTGGGTAGCAGGGTTGTGCAAAATTCGGAATTCTAGTATTTAATTCAATTCAATGAATGAATTTTAATTTGAGTGGGAATTTAAATTAAATCCATCCTACATGATATTGGATTGAAGTTAATTTAAGGTACAGGAAATGGAATTGAATTTGTTGCCATTTAGAGACATACATTCTTATCACAAATAAGTGAGAACGTGATGCATTTGACATACATTTTTCTACCAAATGGAAAAACAAGCACTAAAGGTAGCCATACATTCCTTTAATGTTGGATAATAAAGTAATTAAATTAAACAATGTTTTGGTAAATGCACTTATTATTATAACATTGTTGCATCTTATTGTCAAAAATTACTTAGATGGCCTAAGTGTTTGGACAACCATTTTGAATCCTTGGATAGAGGAAGGTATTTTAGGAAATTAAGTGCTGTCCTATCATTTTCCACAATTTTAAAGTCATTACAATTTTACTGATATTTTTATGAGTGCACTTTTATTGTTAATTTGTGGTAATACAATAATATCTATTCGAAATTCATGTTGTAATCTTATGTATCATATAATGTAAAGGTTTGTTGTAAAAAAAACACTTTAATTGTGTATTATACATTTCTTTAATTTAATAGGATTCTAATTCTTCAGCTTCATGTTTGCAATCTCACTTCAAATTTAAGAATTTAATTGGAATTTAGGGGTCATTCTCAGTTAAATTTTGAATTCTGTATAACCCTGTTTTGTGGTGGGTCATTCTCAGCACTTGAGCTCATATGAGTGGATCATACACAGCTGTGCTTCTGGAGTTTTTAAACACCTCAGTGTCACTATTGCACTAAGAATAGTCCACCGACAGTGTCCTGTGAGCACCAATGAAGGACAAGAGCATGAACAACACAAACTGTGTAGCAACAGGTTCAGAACTTCAGTATCTGACATTTTTTATTTTTTAAACCCTGTTGTGCAGCCTAAGTTTTATCCTTAATTGTATTTTTTTGTAATTTTACTTTAAGTAGTTTTGAAACCAGTACTTAGACACGTACATAAAAGCATGAATTGATACTTCAACTTCTACAGAAGTACTTTAAACCCTATGATTTATACTTCTACCTACAGAGTAATGAATGTAAATCCTTTTAACACTTTTTCTCACTGAAGATAGAAAACTGGATAATAGTTGTAGAAATAAGATATGTTATGCTTGATCTCTATATAGACTGTGTATATTTACAGTCAGCATGAGGATGAATATGTATTGTGTGTATACTGTATAGGCTACATGCCTTCTTTAGCTGGGTTCCTCTCCCACCACTAGGGTGCACTGTATGCTATGAGCCCCCAAAAATCTGCCCCATCCAATCACAGCCCTTCAAATGGAAGCTGTACATGAACACACACCCCCACCCTCTTCCCCATTCTCCAGTCTACTACAGTCTGAATAGAAAAGAACGCGGCCAATTCCAATTCCACACACACACACACACACACACACACACACACACACACACACACACACACATACATGCATGCATGCGCACACATACGCATGCGCCTGTACACGTGCACAAGCACTCTTAAGGGATATCATGCTGATTTTGTCACAAAAAAGTGAATGGCATAATCGTATTTCTGAGAAACACCATGATACTCATAAATATAACTGACCCAGATAACAATGTCAAAACATGAGATATACAGCGCAGTGTGATCCGTGACTTCATTCTAGCATGTATTTCTGTCTGTTTTGCCCAACCCTCCCTCCCTCTCTCTCTCTTTCTCTCCATCTCTCTATTTCTCTCTCTCCTTCTCTCTCTCTCGATCTATCCCTCTCTCTCCCTTCCACTCTCACTATTTTTCTCTCTTTTCTCTTTCTCTCTCTCTATGCCTCGTTCTATCTCTCTCTATCTATACCTTCCTGTATCCCTCTCTCCCTCTCTCTTTCACTCCCTTTCTCTATTCTCTCTATTTCTCTCTCTCTCTCTCTCTCTCTCTCTCTCTCTCTCTCTCTTTCTCTCTCTCTCTCTTTATATCTGAATGTTTGCCATATGTGCTTTGGGAGAGGAGCATCAGACTCCAAAGTGAAGCATGCATGCTTTCTTGAAAAGCCCAGACGCATATCTTTTGTACTGGGGATTCTCTTTCAACTGTTTTTCTCTCTTTTTTTTGCCTAATGTGACACTCTTGCGCATGTTCCCGGGCCTTTTGATCTTCTGCTATTTTCTTTGGGTTAGCGTGGTCGTCTCATTGCAAGATTGCTCACTGGATTATCACACTTCATCTCGTATCTCAATGATGAGATAAAATCCATTTTTGTTCAAAAACATAAAGGGAAAAAAGCAAACTCCCAGCATAAACTGTGACTAAAAATGTCATAAAAAATTAAAGATGCCACACTTTTCTGATCCAGATGTAATAACCACATTTTTAAATAGTAATGTATAAAATCCTACATAACAGGCTCAGCATGTGTCATGTATAGGATAATATTTTTAATTGGTGTGATGTTGATAAGTGGGTGCTGTGGTGTCCCAGGTGGTTGCTTTGATGTTATATATATATATATATATATATATATACGTGTATATATACGTATATATATATATATATATATATATATATATATATATATATATATATATATATATATATATATATATATATACGTATATATATACGTATATATATATATATATACATATATATACATATATATATATATATGTATATATATATACGTATATATGTATATATATACGTATATATATATATACATATATACGTATATATATATGTATATATATATATATATATATATGGCTACATATTACGTTTAAAATAAAAAGAAAGGTAAAATAGGTGTATTTCACAGATCTGTAACCTGTAGCCCTAATTTATTTTACGTATGGATCAGCTTCTGTTTTATTGTTTCATCAGATGAGGTACAAATCAGCGTAGATTGTGTGTATAGGATAATATTTTCAATTGCTATGATGTTCCAAAGTGGATGCTGTGGTATTCCAGGTGATTGCTATGGAGTTGCTAAGTGGACTCCGTGCTGTTGTACTCCGTGTTGATAGTTTAGTGGTATGAGAGTATTTGTATCACTGTTACATTTGAACATTGCTTATGTGGAAATCCTGAATTTGACCAGAGTGCATCACACAATTTGTCGGAACAGTCTGCAATTTAAGATGTAAAAATTAGACAGAAGAATAAATATAAATCGCATAAGAATACATTTGTGTCTTTTTAATCACACACTATCAATGATAAGCAAAAAAGAGAATATTTACTGCATATTAAGCTGTGACAAAATTCCATTAAAAGAGTAAAGATAGACCACACTTTTTTGATAAACCCTTTTTTAAATCAAATTTCTAAATATAATAACCAAATTTTTACATTGTAACGTAATTGCAATGTGTGTAATACGTATATTTTACATTTGAATGACGTGGTAAAATAAAAAAAATCCACACATCTATAATCTAATCCCTCCCAAAAACATTCTACAAATTCCATGTGTGGATCACTGCTGCCATTTTATTGTTCCTTCAGAAGAGGAGGAAAATCCTCCATATAATGTGCTCAGCGTGTGTCGTGTATAGTGTTTTCTCTAAAGAGTCGTCGCTTGTTTTGAGCTGAGCTGAGCCGAGCTGATCTGAGCTGTTCAGGCGGACCGTCAGCACCGTCTTCAGCCGTTCAGGCTGTTTTTCGCTGACACAGAGAAGAGCCTGTGGAATGTTCTGGAACCCCATGTTTGGGTCTAGGGGTCTCCACTGCGGGTACTGGGAGGGGAGCAGCTAGCAGGCACCACACTGTGCCGCTGAACTCTGCTCAACCCCTGAAATACCTCGGCCAGGGCAGGAAATTGAAATATTGTGCCGTATTGGCAGACCGATGGCCATCTATCACGGGCCCGGCCGGCGCAGGGGAGCCACTCAGCAGATCAGAGATGGACCACTGGGGCCACAGGTTCAAAGGTAAAGGAGACGGAGGAGAGAGAGAGAGACGGGTCTGAGAAACGGGATACCGTGCTTCGTAGGGGTCCAATCCTCAACCAACTCCTCTACAGCCCCTCCAAACACTCCGCATCAATAAAAGAGAGAGAGGGCAGGCGGGGCCGAGGTGAACTGCAGATAACATTCACTTCCTCTAAAAACCTCACTGATACTCACAGTGGTGTATCAAAAGGAAAAATTTCAGAATGTTATAGCTAAAAAGTTAAAATGTTGACAATCATTCAGATTGGTGCTGATGTTTCGTGGTTGTGTTTAAAAAAAAAAAAAAAACTTTTTTAAAATTCTGTGTAGTCTAAGCCCCCTCCCCCAAAAAACTTGAAGGCCTAAATATTAGATTATATTTTTAAGGATTTAGTTAAATAATAGACAAAAAAATAACAACCATATTTACCATACTTGATTTGGACAGAATAAATGTGGCCTCTTCTTTTAGCTCACACATGCAATAAGCAGTGGGCAGCAATCACTAATATATATTGAACTGACTTATAATTTTATCTAAATTATTTTTGTCTGACATAAAATACAAACAAAATTTTAAAAAGAGTAAATTTAAAATAAAAATATTTATTAAACACTTAACTTTTTTTTTTTACATCCCAGCATACATGTATCGTCAAAACATACATGTACTAAATTGCTTCATTAGAAGTAAAAATTGTAAAGCAAAAAATGATATGTGTGACAGCAACTATGTGTGAGTGAATACACCCACATATTTCTACACACAGTACCTGTCAGAGGTTTGGACACCTCTTCTCATTCATTGAGTTTTGTCTCAGGATTTTTACATTGTACATTTAGTATTAAAGGCTATATTTAAGTTATACAGAAATCCATGCTGAATTATTCTGTAAACAAAAAGTGTTAAACAAACCAGAATATGTTTTATACTAAGTAGCACATTAATCTTTGAGGACAGATCTGCACACTCTTGTCATGTTAATCTCAGTGTCTTAATGAGGGAGAGTCACCTGGAATAGTTTTTTTAGAGTCTTTAAGGAGTTCCTAAAGGTGATGAACAATACTTGATGTTTTTCCTTCACCTGCAAGAAATCAATGAACCATTTGTTCTAATTATTTTTTTAAATGGCTAATTAAATTAGTTGTAGATTTTGTTTTGTTTAAGCCAATTGCATGACAGGATGCCCCAAAACAGTGAGAATTGTCCAGGATCACTTCATCTTAAGAAGTGTCAAATAATTAAATACAAATTCTTCATTACCTTATTTAAGTTGAAATGTTGGTTATCTATACTTTAATGAAGTAAATGTAAAAGTAAAAGTAAACTTTATCGGACCCTGTGGCATGGCCTAAGCTTTGGTTATTATTGGTATTTTCCACTTACATTACCTTTACTTTTATACTTGAAGTAGTTTTGAAACCAGTACTTTTACTCTTTTACTTAGAGTAAAAAGCTCAAGTTGATAGGCTATTTCAAATTCAAAAACTTACAATGCTTTACAGGTGTTTTAAATCACTCCACTGAGTAAAAGCATCAGTGCAGAACATCACATATCAGTATTGGATAATAAATACACTGTCTTACACCTGAGTGAATCAGCCCTGTCTGTCGCTTTATTTATTTATTCAGAGGGATGAGGGATCTGACAGGGAATATGAACAGTGGGCGTGATTGCGACTGCCTTCATTTTCATCAGTTTCCACCAATTCTCCAGTTAAATCAGACTGTAGGGTGCTTGTATGTAACGTCATCATTTTATAATATATAATTTTACTGTAGAAAAAAAAGTCCCCCAACTGTTTAACATATGTATAAACTCTGCGCGCGGAGAGGAAGAAGTTAAACAGTCGGAAACTACGCTTCAACCTAAACATCTCCGCCAGCGTCACCGAGCGCGAGCGGATCAGATGATGATGATGATGTAAAAGGATGTAAAAGTGAAGAAGCGGCTCGGTGGCTCCGGATGGACGGAGCAGGATGTTGTGTATCACTTTAATTCTTTTTTTTGTCCTGTATTCCTGCAGGACAGGCAGGACGCACGGACTAATGCGCTCCTTTGCAGGACCCTGCATGCGCCTCGCTCCTGACCTTCTGAACCTCCCTGAGGAAATTCAGAAAATTATTAATAATATTACTTATAAAGACTGAGCACGAGCCGCTCGGACGTCGCTGGCGTGGTACCCGCACAGGAAATGACATCAACGGGTCAAAAACTGAAATATGTCGTCGGACGGACCGGGGGGGATGCTGTGACCGGCCCTGTCCGCGCGCGCGGGAGGGAAGACGGCGGGGGGATGGATGCGGGACCGCAGGTATGTGTTGTGGCGCAGCGGCGGATGATGGGACGGAGCAGCGGGGGGGAGTCGCTCGCGCTGATGGGGCGCTTTTCTCCATCCAGCCACAACACACCAAGTTTCTCTCTCTCTCTCTCTCTCTCTCTCTCTCTCTCTCTCTCTCATCCTCTCTCTCTGTCTCTCTCTCTCCGTCTCTCTCACTCTATCCTCCTCCTCCTCCCCTCTCCCCCTCTCTTACTGACGTAGGTGTTCTGTCGATTTGCGCAACCCTACCCAATCGTGCTACTATATACTGTAGCTGTATTTAGAGAAGCTGCCGAAATAAAACAGCATAGGATAGGATATTTCACCACGGTGTTCTGTCGAGTTGCGCTACCCGTTGATTTGTGTAGCTTACCTGCTCTGCGCATGTGCGGATCCAGCTTTTTTTTCTCTTCTTGTGTGTTTTTCTTGACGATCCTGTTTTTCCCATCTGGTGCTTTATACAGTCTGGGCTTACTGTTATTATGTGTTTGTAAGTTCAAAAAAGTGTAAATGCAGAAAAAAATACCTTCATTTAAAAAACATAATAATATTATCATATCAGTTAACCTAATATAAACATATATTTATCCTGATACACTGATTAAGCTGTTAACAATATTTCCTAGACCTTTACTGGAAGTACTTTCTGGTATAGTGTGTTTGGTCTATATTAAAATAGCCTACATTCTGTTTTATTTAGACAGCTTTACTGTAAAAATAATTTTACCTTGTTTAAAAAAATCCCCAAATATCCACAAATAATTTCTTGCTGACTCAACTTAAGACGTACTGTTGATGAGACTTTTGTTAAGGTTTTTTTCTTTATCATCTTTAGTAAAAAAAATCATTAAACTTAAGTAAGATTTTTTGTACAGTTTCAAGTTTTGACAAGGTAACCCAAGTTCAGGACACTGTTGGAAGGACATTTAGATATCCTAAATCAGGTAAATATTAAACAATTGAGGTGGTTAACCCTGATAAAAAACAAGCTCAAGACCAGCTGGTCATGCAGAAAAAACACCCTGTTTTGGTTGGTTAGCTCATTAGTTCTTGACCAGCATAGGGCATGTTTTCAGTGGAGTTTTTAGCAGGGAAAATTTTATTTGTTCTAGTTTTTTCTTTATTTATATACTGTAATTTATGTTTTTAGTCATTTGCGGTGTCACATTATTTTTAAACACTCAAATAAGTCCAAACAATCCCAACAGTTTCACACTGTAGCTTTTAATGCACCTGGGAAAGTCAATGAAACTAGTAAATTACCATGAAAAATATATTTGTTGCATGAAAATATATATATAAAAAAATATGTCTCAGCGCATGCGCACTGCAGGTTGGTAGCACATATCAACGGGTAGCACAATTTGACAGAACACCGGGTGCACGCAACAATGTCGGCTCGAGCAGCCGCCACTGCGAGCGCG